>NC_135312.1:136163220-136763220 GCF_048772815.1 Callospermophilus lateralis
GTGTGGGTGATGTATGTATCACCCTGCTGAGGTCTCCTTGTAACAGATGGACAAGAAGACAAGGGCTTTGGCTGTCCAGCGCCTTGAGCTGGAGTCTGGAATCTGGAGGGTTTTCTCCACAGTCACAGGCTGCTAGCCACGGGCAGATCTTCTTCCTAAATGCCTTGAAATTCATGTCCTTGTGAATTCCCTGGAATTCATGTCACTTATATTAAAGAGCTACAAACCCACACCATCATGAAAGCACACTTGGACATCCTGAACACAATCAATGTCGTATTGTCATTTTTAATAAATGTTTGATTGAGTTGACACTAGGTCTTAGTCACTTTTCTCCTCTTCAAAAACTTACTTTGAGAAACACAGTGGGATGTCTTGATAGGAGTGAGGAGAAATAGGCCACAAATCACTTTCAGAGCCCCAAACGGATCTGTGCTCTTGCTGTTTTCCCCTGCATACCTTATGCACGGCTGCAGGACCACCTTAGACCCAAGACTCGTGCCACCTGTGCGTTCTATGACACCAAGCAGACATGCGAGGACGTAACTGGCCTCGGGTTCCCTTTCCTTGGTATCAACTCAGCCTTTTGATGCTATTTCACTTTATCAAGGCAGAGCAGAGTTGAGCACCCCCAGGGCTGGCTCCTGGTTTCCCCCAGCTCCACCCGGCCCGGGAAGTCTGAGGCCAAGCTGAAGAGGCCGGGCGCAGGAGCCCTGCACCTCTGTGCGGGCCTTCCTTTCAGCCGCTCTGCATCTTCTCTTTTCTCCCTCTTCCCAGATGTTAACATTTCTTCCAAAAGACACTTTTTCTCTTTGCCAAGCTTTCCATACATAAGACTAAAGCAATTCCTTGAACCTTGGGGGCTTCTGGTTTACATTTTAAAGATTTGCTAAGCAATGCTCCTTTTAAATTTGTTTTCCCCTTTGGAAAATTTAATAAAGAGATCTGTTGCTCTCCCCTTCTTCTCTTGCTCTTGCTTTGTGATATTCCACCCATGAAAACATTAATTTGTCACTCATTGTACACACTATGTCTACTTCTCACTTGCAATATCTAAGTCTCATTGTTTTCAAACCATTTTCAAAAAATATCTTATTCACACATGCATAAATCTTCACAAAAGTCATAAGGAGACAGGTCCTATTTTGCTCAAGAAACATGCAACATTTTGTTGAAATTTATTACCATTGTTTTTGAAACAATGTAAACACCGTTTCATTTCTCTGTATATCCACTAGGTGGCAGGGTTGTGTTCCGTTTTAATTTTCATGAAGACCTTTAAGGCAAAGGGTTACTTTTCTGTAGGACATATTGTGTTGTCACCCTTCTTTTCAAATTCTACTCTTCTGGATGTTCTGTAAACTCATTGCAAACAAAGTAATCCCAAAAGTGAACCTCAGCTGAGTGCAGGCCACGCACCTTGCTAAAATTTAATCTATGATTATAGGCACGTAGGCATTAATAAATAAAGAACAATAAAATGAGTAATATATTTTTGATACAGTAATAGCCATAAAGTCAACGAGAAGTTGGATACTAATGCACTACATGTTCATGTTCTACATGATTAGAAGACTTCCATAAGTTTAAGTAACTAACTTTGAAGGTTCAGAAATGGCTGCCAGCATCTTTCATTTCTGTTTCCACTCAAAGGTAAAAGAATGTGCCAAAAAAATATGTGGAGTTATTTCTGGGTCAAATTACCATCCAGAATTTTCTGTCCTTCTCTTTTACTAAATAAATTATTTGTATTTTTAGAAATATAGGGGTTTTTTTTAAAGATTAAGTATTACAAAATGCAATGTCTTGATTATATCCATAAGCAATGGTCAGGTGAGTAATGGTTTCATTTTTCTGGTAAATAGGAATTATGTGTGTGTATGTATGTGTCTATATATATATATATATATATATATATATATATATATATATATATATATATATATAAAATTTCCAAAGCCTAAAACAGTTATTTCACTGTTATTCTGAATAAAGTCCTGCCAGAGTTTCTTAACTTGTAATTGGAGACATAGCCATAGACCTGTGTGCCATTCCCCATTAGGAGTTTTACTTTTTGACTTAAATTTCTGTTACAGTGGATTTAAAACTGGGCCCAACAAAGTTCTGGGGCTGCTGGGTCCCAGAGGGGCTCCACACAGACAAAGGGGAGAGGGTCGGACAGCAGTCTTCTAGATTTCAACCAGAGTGTGTACATCTTCACCTTCCTTGTGCTGAAAAAGACATGGAATCTTCTAGGGTTAAACATAAGGCAAATGAGTATCAATAGGAATATAGTGTCAGAAATCCATTTTTTGTCATGGCAAAAACTGACACTCTAATTGGTAAAAATAAATCAGAATTCTGTGCCAACAAATGTAAAACTAGATAGCAGCCATCATTATAAAAGCAAATTTATTTCTCGGGATTTGTCATCTGTGGGTCTGTGGGCCTGGCCTGCAGCTTCACCAGATACTCCTGGCCAGGAATCGCAGGACAGAAAGAGGCTTAGGAAGCATTAAAAAGAAGGAGGAGTACACTTATGCCTGACAGTGGTCCGGGTGGGCTGCAGGAGGGAGGACAGCTGCAGGAGGCTGACCACACTACAGAGAGGAACAGCCTGCCCACACCACAGGAGGACCACAGGGAGCACTGCCTCCAGGTGGAGCAGCCCTGGAGCTCCTGTCAGGTTCTCAGGGCTGTGCACTGCTCTCACACTGACCAACTCAAGGGATGAGACACTACTGTTCCACTCAATGGGAGGTGGCAGAAAAAGTACACATGATACATTCTGGGTAAAGGAAGAGTTAGTAAATAACTGGAAATATTCAACACTGCTGTGGTGACATGAAAATAGCCACAGGGCTTGGCCATGTTCCTATAAAACTTCATTTTCAAAAACAGACAAACGGGATTGGCCCTTAGGCTACACTTTGCTACCCTGACTCTAAAGATTTGATTAAGGAAGGTGTCAAATGTACTTAGCAGATCTCAAACTACAATATCAACCATGTTACCATAGTGTCCATTAAGTCTCTAGAACTTATTCATCCTGCATGACTGAACCCCCCGCCCTTTGATCACCCTGTCCCTATTTTCCCAACCCGGAGCCCATGGCAATCACCAACCCACTTTGCTTCCCGGAGTCCGATTTTAGATTGCACACAATGAAATCGGTCTCACGTTATTTGTCCTTGGTGCCTGGCGCTGCCATCCAGCTCTGCCCAGGTTGCCGAGGACAAGCTCTCCCTTTCTAAGGCAGAATCGTGTGTCATCGTATGTGCATGCACCTCACTGTCCTTACCTCTGGTCAGTCACGGGCACTCTGTTGCTCTGTTTTGCATATTGGGATTAATGTCCCTGTGCCGGTGGGAGTGAAGATGTGTCTTTGACCTCAATTTCATTTCCCTCGGGTGTACACTGGAAGTTGAACTTCTGGGTTGAATGGCAGTTCTGTTTTTAGCTTTTTGAGGAACCTCCATTCTGTTTCCCTAATGGCTATAAAAATTCACATCCCCACTACAGAGTCCAAGTGTTCTCTCTCCCCACAGCCTCACTAACCGCTGTTCTCTTTCACGTCTCTGAAAACAGCCATTCTAACAGGTGTAGATCTCTGTCTCATTGTGGCTTTGATTTGTATTTTTTTGATGACTAATGATGCTACACATTTTGTAGCCAAAATTTTTATTACCATAACGGCTATAAAAATTCATATACCCACAACATTTTTGGGCAGCAAAAAATATGCATTTTTCGGCCATTTTGCCATTTATATGACTTCTGAGAAACATGTATTCAGGTCCGTCACCTCTTTTTAATTGGGTTATGTTTTCTTGCATTGAGCTGTTGGGATTGCTTACATATTTTGGCTGTTAACTTCCCATCAAGTGGACAGTTTAAACATGTTTTTCCTATTCTGCAGATTGCGTCTTTCCTCTGCTGATTGCTTTCCTTCTTGCACAAAGCATCTTAGTTGATGCAATCCAACTGGTTCATGTTTATTTGCCTGTGATTTTGGTGTCTCGTAAAAATGCCGCGGTCACCCCATGTTTTCTTCCAGTACTTTTATAATTTCAGGTCTTCACTTAGATATTTAATCCACTTTGAAGAGATGTTTGTATATGGTGTGAGAGACTGTATATGTTGTGAATATCCACTCTACCCAACACATTTGGTAAAAGACTGTCCTTCCCTTCCCCATTGTTCTTTCTTTATCGAAGATCAGTGGATCTTTAGTGGATTTACTTCTGAGCCTGCTGTTCTGTCCCACCAGCCTACATGTCTGTCTTTGTGCCAATGCCATCCAATTTTGATGACTGAGGTTTTGTAATATATTTCAAAATCAGGAAGTGTGATGCCTTCACATTTACTCCTCTTGCCCAAGATTGCTTTGGCTATTAAAGGAATTTTGTGGTTCCACATACAAATTTTAGGACTATTTTCTATAACTATGAACTATGTCACTGGAATTTTGATATGGATTACAAAGTGTTTTGGATTATACTAGAATTTTAACGATATTGATTTTTTCCAATCCATGAACATGGATTATCTTTCCATTTACTTGCTTACTTGGCAAAATCTTCCATCAATGTTTTATAGTTTTTAGAGTACAGATTTTTCATCTACTTGGTTAAATTTATTCCTAAGTATAATATTTCTTTTGATGCTATTGTAAATGGAATTGTTTTCTTAAATCATTTTTGTTGTTAGTATAGAAATGAATAAATGTTTAAATCCAACAGCTTTACCAAATTAATTTATTATTTCTAACATTTTAGTGGATTATTTAAGGTTTCGTTTATGTATATAATTTTTGTTATTATTTGAACATTCCTTCTATACAAAATTTTTAAAAAATTTAAATGACAGCAGAATACACTTCAATTCATATACACATATAGAGCACAATTTTTCATATCTCCAGTTGTATACAAAGTATATTCACACCAATTTGTATATTCATACATGTACTAATGTACATGTATGTACATTACATTCCACCATCATTTCTAACCCATGTCCCCCCCTTCCCCTCCCACTTCTCTGCCCTATCTAGAGTTCATCTATTCCTCCTATGCTCCCCCTCCCTACCCCACTGTGAGTCAGCCTCCTTATATCTGAGAAAACATTCGGCATTCGGTTTTTTGGTATTGGCTAATTTCACTTAGCATTATCTCCTCCAACTCCATCCATTTATCTGCAAATGCCATGATTTTATTCTCTGTTATTGCTGAGTAATATTCTGTTGTGTATATGTTGTGCCACATTTTTTATCCATTCATCTAATGAAGGGCATCTAGGTTGGTCCCAAAGTTTAGCTATTGTGAATTGTGCCACATTGATGTGGCTGTGTCCCTGAAGTATGCTGTTGTTAAATTCTTTGGTATAGACCCAGGAGAGAGATAGCTGGGTCAGATAGTGGTTCCATTCCCAATTTTCCAAGGAATCTCCATACTGCTTTCCATATTGGCTGCATCGATTTGCAGTCCCACAAGCAATGTGTGAGTGGACCTTTTTCCCACATCCTCACCAACACTTATTGTTGTTTGTCTTCATAATAGCTGCCATTCTGACTGGAGTGAGATGAAATCTTAGAGTAGTTTTGATTTGCATTTCTCTAATTGCTAGAGATGATAAAAATTTTTTCATATATTTGTTGATCGGTTAGATATCCTCTTCTGAGAAGTGTATGCTCAAGTCCTAGGCCCATTTATTGATTGGGTTATTTGGGGGAGGGGGATTGGCATTTAGCTTTTTGAGTTCTTTATATACCCTAGAGATTAATGCTCTATCTGATGTGTGAAGGGTACAAATTTGCTCCCAAGATGTAGACTCTCTATTCATCTCACAGATTGTTTCTTTTGCTGAGAAGAAACTTTTTAGTTTGAATCCATCCCATTTATTGATTCTTGATTTTAATTCTTGTTATAGGAGTCTTATTAAGGAAGTTGGGGCCTAAACCCACATGATGGAGATTTGGGCCTACTTTTTCTTCTATTAGATTTAGTGTCTCTGGTTTTATTCCTAGGTCCTTGATCCACTTTGTGTTGAGTTTTGTGCATGGTGAGAGAGAGGGGTTTTTCATTTCTTTGCATATGGATTTCTAGTTTTCCCTTCTATACATAATCTGTTGAAAACTTTTATCAGATAGTCTGTGGAAATTGTGCCACATATGCTTGAAATGCATGTGTGTTATTCTGATGGTGCATAGAATGCTTTGTAGTATGTCTTTGGGGAACATTTTCTCTACAGTGTTATTCAAATCCATTGTTTTTGTATTGACTTTCTCTCTGGATTATCTACTCAATTGCTGAAAGTAGAATGTCAAAGTTCCCTACTGTTGTATTGTTTCATTTCATTCTCTTAAACAGTGGGTTCCTCTTTAAATATTTAGCTGCTCCAGTGTTGGGTCTGTGTTTACAATCATTAAATCTTTTTGATGGTTTGACCTCCACCATCATTGCATAATGACTCTCTTTTCTCCTTGTCCTTTTATATTTTCTTAGAGTATATTTTCCAATATAAAGGCTTTTTTCATTAGAGTGTGCCTGGAAGATCTCTCCCTGTCTCCTCACTCTCTGCAGTGAGCACCCTGGAAGCTAAAGGGAGTCTTGTGGGCCACACTGGGATCCTGTTTCTGACCCATCCAGCCACGCTGTGTCCTTTGGTTGGAGAATTGAATCCACTCATTGAAACCAACTAGAGGTGGGCTTCCTATTGCCAGGTGTTGTCTTGTGACCCTTTGCCCCGTTCCTCCTCTCTGGCTCCTTCCCAGGCTCCCACAAAGGTGTCATCACCACCAGTGATCAGTCAGTGGGAAGAAAACCTCCCAAAGACTTTCAAACTCCCAAAAGACAGCTGGGCCCCCAGCAAGCAGTCCTAATTCTTCTCAGTTCCGGAACCACTGATTTGCTTTCTGTCTCTATGGATTTACCTATTCTGGATATTTATTAAAGATGGAATCATAAACAGGAAAGAGTGTCCCTTATTTATTTTTTCTTTTCAACAACTATTTACAAAGGCTTATACACGTATAAATTGGTCCCAGCCGTATGACTATTCCTCTTATTTAAAAGGGAATTTTCTTTTTGAAAGTTGAGTTTGTACTCAACAATGTAATTTGAATCTGCACTTAGTAGGTTGTAGTTAATGAGAGCAAGATGCTCCCTGGGGAGGTTCTTGAGGATTTCATGGCAGATTTCAGGCGGGTACTTGCCTGGAGGAAGCAGCGGACTACAGAGCATCTGAGTACAGATTTCCCCCTTTGCAAGCGACCTCGGTGTCACCATAAACCTGTCAGGATGTCTTCAAGACACATAAGGTGATGACAGGTTAACATTCTCAACCCAGGAAAAGGTATTTTCGTAAGACTTGTGGATCTAGGTTACTCTTGTGAACGGTGTTTCCTGTAGCTGTTCCAGTTTGGGGGTAAATCAGCTACTTGAAAACATATAACAAAAATTAATTTTTAATGCTCATCGGATTTAGGTATGAGATGATCCAGACTGTGTGGGTCAGTGTGTGCACGCACTTCAGATCTTGGGGTTTAATCAGTTTAATGGTTTCTCAGCTGTTCCTCTTCTGGATTCCAAGGAGAGTCCCGAGGGACCACAATGCCATGGAATTTGGTGAAAGGGTGATATGGGCAGGGATCTGGGTCACTTGATTCCTTCTTAATCTTTGTTACATTTCTGAAGAAACTTTCATTTGTAAAGTAAAATCAGTTGCCAGCAAAGTTTGAAACCCATTGTGTTAGCTAAACATTGTTTCAATCCACAGGTGGGAACCTAACTTCAATTTATTATGGACTGCCTTGTCCAAAGAAAGCTATCTTTTCAGCCACTCTTGAATCAGAAGAAACATTTTTTAGGCATCCTTCAAAAAACAAACAAGCAAACAAAAAAACCAAACACTTTAATAAATGGTCTCAGATATTTAATTTTAATGTCATGACAAAGTCAGTGAGCTTATTAATTCAGTTGGTTCAAATGTGTAATTTCTTGATATTTAACTTTTAAAATATCTGTTCTGATCTTATATACTTTTAAACATGCTTATCATCAAAGAAAGATTAAAAACTGAGCAATTGTTGTAAGAAATTCAGTGACCGTTTTAACTGTGCTCATGTTTCCTACCTGGACTGCTGTATTGCTTTCCTGTCTCTGGTCTGGGTGCTCCAAATCCACCCATTGTACCCCCCCCCAGAACAGTGCCTGAGGGAAAGCCTGACTGGTCACCTTTACTGCCCACCCTCACCTCACGCCCCCCAGCAGCCTCCTGGGGCCTGCAGCTCCTGCCTGCAACACTGTCCACCACGAGGCTGCTTCCTCCACACCTCCACCTCCGTGTCCAGCCACTCGCTGCCTGTGGACTCTAATCACACTACAAAGAATGACCATCATTTACTGCGCACACTCTGTTACAACAGCTGAGTGAACGGATTGAACTGCCGTGTCCCAGTTTCCTAATCTGGACATGTAGCAAGATAGTCAGCTACTCAGTTGACAGATAAATGTGTCAATCGATGAAGAAGGAGACATTGCCACTCTATCCAGGCCACTCTGAGAGGACTGCAGTGTAGACTTCCCTCTGGAATAACTGGAAAAGTAGAAGGTACTTCTGCTTCTCTATCCTTAGAGAGGTGAATAGACAGGTACACAGAGAGAGTCTCAAAATGCAATTTGGATATTAGAAAAATAGCCTGCATACAGCTATAAAATCTGTGAAAAGAAAAGGTGATACGCATGATCACCTCAGCTTTTTACCTGAAGACAGGACTTGGAAGTGGAGCAGGGAGGAGCGCTGATTGACAGCCACACCCAAAGCCTGTCACTGTGCCTGGGATGAGGCTCCCTCCACCTGCTGAAGTCCCGCTGAATCCGAGAGCCAGGTGGGAGGGAGGGGCGGGTCGCAAGTCTGCCCAGGTGTCCTTGTGGCCATGGTAGGACACTAAGTTGGAATCCATAAGGAACGTGCTTCTGCGTCGCTGATCAATTCCCAGAACAAGGCATGGGAGGGACACTGGCGTCTGGAGAGATTGTTGGCATCTCGTGGGAGGGGTCTCGTCTTTCCTCAGTTCTCACGTGGGCTCCTGGCCTGCATGTGGGAACCCAGTCAACATAAGAGCAGGTAACAAGAGAAAAGCTGGATGTTTTATTAAATCCACATGCACCTGTTAGACGAGGAATCAGAACTCGGGGAAGGAATGACGGACAAACGCATGCCTGGACCAGGGCAGGTGACACCTGGATGCCGCTCATGGCAGGGCCAGGGGAGCTGGGGAAGGTGAGGGTTCCTTCAGGATGGGCCTGTTACCTGACTGCAGCCCCCACGACCAGGCTGGTGATCTAGGCATTTTCCATCCATCATGTATGCAGAGCATCCCTCCCAGATTAATGTCAGGACAAATGGCTCTTTCTGAAGTTACAGTTCTTCAAGCAATTTTAGCTTGAAATAATCAATACACAAATCTGGCATAATGTGAGCTGGGCCGTCCTTAACTCCTTCAGGCATTTCTCAGAGATGCCAGAGACACCTCATCTTAGTACTGTAATGCCAGATTTGTGGGACCCTAATAGACCTCCAGGAGCTGAATCCGATGCAATCACACAAGAGTCTTTATTGCAAGCTCGAGCCTGGACTCACAACTGTTTCCAACGCAGCAGTCCCAGGGAGTGAGTCCCGGTCCTTTGTCCAGTGAGATTTCATAGGTTTTAGGGGATACTCTATGCGTCACAACATCACACAGCAAATCATTTCACACCGCGGGAAAGTCAAACAACAACTCTGAACATTGATTAGCACAGTCACTGGCGGGAACAAGTTGGGTAGGGTGATTGGTTAGTATAAGAGGGGGATTTGTTTGAACTGATTGGTTTAATCGTGAGGGGTATACATGCTAAACTACATGGTTTTCCCAACATGTTATCAACCACCATAAACCACTGGGGGGTCATCTGGCATCCCAGGTATTTCCCTGTCTCATGCTGATTGGTGGTTGCTAGGGGGTTACTATGGGTCCTCACCTAGCCTGACTGAGTCAGAGACACCTGGCTCCGCAGACCTCTCCTGTTATTTACAGACAAACAACTCAGCAGGGTGGGTATGTGCCTAGGAAGTCTCTGTGGGTTTTTCCAAGGACAAGGGTCATGCCTCCTTCCTTGGACAGGCCTTGAGGTAGAAGCTCTTTTCAAAGATGGAGTCACATCAGTTCTCAGTACTCAGTTGGCATCAAGCCTCCTAATAACAAGGGTTATTCTCGTCCTGTCTCACCAGCAGCAGCAGGAAACCATGGCTGGTGAATGGATTAATCATGGCTGTTGATCTTTACAAAATGAAAGCTCATCACTCTTGTGCTGATATATGAATAAAGTCCTTATTGTTCATGAATAAAAGTAAGCTATTTGAAGGCCAAGGCCACTGGAGATTTATAGGCATAATAAAGTAGGAATAAAAGCCAAGCAACATTTTCATTGCTACCTCAAAATACAATTCCTTTTGCCCTTAGAAAAGCTGTGGGTGTGTAATTATGATCACAATTTTAACACATGTGTGTGCATTCTTATTCTTAGATATTCACTAGAGTTGAAATTTTACCTAAGGACATGGAGTGGTTAATCCTATTTCCTCCTGAACATCAAAATTATAAAGATAAGATTATGAATTCTTATTCTATCACTTCTAGTTGACAAGTGGTTCATTCATTCTGTCTGTACCTACTGAAGACAAGAGGTCCCTTTGAGCTCTACACTAAATCCAGGAGACATTGATATCAGCTAGTCACTTGAGGACGCAGTTCAGTCTTCTCCTAGAGAGATGGTTCTTAAATGTGGTCCCCAGACAGGCAGTTTCAGCCCCGGTATCTGCACAAGAGCAGAAACAATGGGTGGGGCCCAGCAATCTGAGTTTGAACCCGCCTTCCAGGTGATTTTGATGCATCCTGAAGTTTCATAACTGCTCAGTCATCGCTGATAATAAGTCTGCTCTACGACCCCTTCTGTGTTCTCTTAGTACGGAATCAGCCACCATCAGCTTCCCTCAGAAGAGACTGCATCTTAACCTGCACCCTCCTGGGGAGAAAGCCTGGGGGTGAGAAGGAGCCCCACAGCGCAGGAAGATGCTGTAAGGCAGGGGGAGGGGGAGGTTCTGGAAGTATGGCCTGGGGACCTCGTGTTGAATATCCTACCTTCAAGGGTGTGAGGAAGCACATTTCAGAAACAGGATCCAGGGAGGGAAGAAATTGGAGCTGGAAGAAGAGAAGTCAGATCAAGGCAGCCTTTTCCCAGGGCTGGAGAGGATGCGAATCTCCACCATCAAGACTTGCTCTCAGTATCACCCACGTCGATTCATGGAACAAGGAGACCCTTAACTTTCAGACACCGTCTCCAGGTTGTTCTCCAGTGACCACGCGGACGTCATCTGCTGGCTAAGTGCTCTGAAGAAGGGCCTGACCTGCAGCTCCCACGCCTGCCGCCTTGCAGCTCTCCTGCTTCCTCCCTGACTGGTAACTCTGCTGCTTGCCATTTAGGGACCCTCTGAGGGTGTCAATGACTCTTCCATCCTTACCCACACCTGCTTCCCCACGTGTGGGCTGTTTCCGTGAGGTCGGGCAGGCGGCTCTCCTGGGATATTCTCCTGGCCTCTCCGGTGATCCCCTACCTCATCTGTTCCCTCCCAGTCCTGCGCGACATGCCAGATCACACCTCTGGTGGGATGTGAGGGCACCCTCTCGCTGGGGCCTTTCGGTCTACAACGTTTGCACTCACAAAACGTGCGGGATGGGAACTGAGAATCGGTTTCCTCAACACAAAAAATCAGAATTACAATATCTACTTCATATACTTTTTGAAGATAAGGTGAATGACCAGAGTGAACTGCCTAATGATCTGGTAAAAGATATTACAGGGAGCAGACATTAAAGAATAAAGAAAATCTCCCAGGGATCAGGAAGTCCTCTGAGGAACTCAGCTTCAGAGATGCCCCTGTCCAGCTGGGCAGCCTCTTAATGGTGTGGCTCAGTGTCCCGAGTTCTCCAGGCTCAATCAAGCCATCCCTGCTGGGTGCGGGGGCTTGCTAGCCACAAGCTGCAGACCAGAGGACATGTGGGTGACGAGCTCTCTCCCGTGGGAACACAGGGTGAGTCTGACAGACCTCTCTAGGTGAGCAAGCACCTTCTTGATTTTGTGGGCTTAAAATGGTGCCAGAATCACCACACCGTGTGTGTCTCTGTATTTCTTCTTCATTTTCCTTGTCTGCAGATCTTAAGGGTTTTGATATCCATCATGTAACTAGCCAGTGTAACAGTGGTCTGTTTACTGTTCTTGTGGCTAATTTTCTTCTTTGAGTTTTTGAGATATTTTTGAGTATGTACATATTCCTTTATAAAGGAATTTTAGCTTTTAACTCTTATAAATTTAACTAAGATAGGAATCAATTCTTTGCTGTGGTTTACAGTGTTCATACATGAATGAGATCAAGAAATTGATATTTTGCAAATAAGCATCAACCAAGGAAAATGCTATTGGATCAGCTAATTCTTTTGCCATTTCAGAGTGAAAACACATAATCCAGGTACCCAATCTTGATACTTTAAAAGAAAAACATAAAAGAAAAAAAGAAAGAAAAAATGTTTAGTCATATATGACAAAAAGACCACATAAGAAAAGCATATTTCTCAATATCTATATAGAGATGCAAGTTTGTGTCCCAAAATATGGACGCATCTGTCCTTCACTCGCAGTTTATTTGCAGAGCAAGGAAATTACTAAATAAATTGCTGCAGCCAATGTCAATCCCATTTTGCTGCTGGAAAACCTTCTGTGTTACACTTTAAATAAAATAAAAAGGAAGCAAAATGAACAACCTATAAAGTGTTTGGCCAACTGACCAAGGCTTTGCCACTGGACACTGGGCCTCTTTGCTGTTCCTCCAAGTTGTGACCACATGTAAGTCTCTGGGGTAAAACTCTCCTCCTGGCACACATTTCTGGACAAACCTCAACACATAAAAGACAGGAAAAGAGGTTTCTAGATCCGCCTCGGAGCTTGTTGATCTTAGGCACAAGCCCCCTTTCTGAACTCCATCTTCACGGTTTGCAACATGATGGTTTCGTCTAAATGACATCTGGGGCTCTTTGTGCTGTAAACTCCTGACCCTGTTTGCAGCTATCATGCAGAGGAGCTGAGTCCTCTCCCCTCCCTGCCTCTCAGCAGCTGATTTAGGAGCCAGGAGAACTGCACCTTGATTTCCAGGGGATCTGAGAACAGAGGAATGAGCCTGGGGCAGGAAGCGGAGAGGGAGGAGGAGGGGACAGGCCTGGAGGCTGCACACCTTTCACCACACACTGAGGAGCCAGCAGTTGGCACTGTTCCCCTGAGGTGCCACCCTGAGCCCGGGAGCACCTTCAGGGAGAGCGTTTGGACAGGAACTGGGAGATCCCTTCAGACGGGCCAAAGCCTGTCGAAAGAGGTCGCACTTAGGCAGCTGTCCCAGAACGTGCAAGTACAGCCTGGTCTTCTGAGGACTTCACGTTCGCAGCTGCTTGGAGGCCGAGCTGTGAGAATCTGAGCCTCTGGCTGCAGGCCCAATGGACATGCAGTGCCCTTTTCAGTGAGTGAAAATGGACACCCTCCCGCCACCCTGTCTGGTGAACAGTAATTAAGATCCAAATGGATAGTCAGCTGTGATTATACTTACTACATTTAATCAGGCCAGTTACAGTGAACTGAGGCAGAACTGGGGGATTCAGGGAAGTCTGGCCCTTAACCATTTGCACACATCAAACATGTTCTCCATTTGAAGAAAAAAAAGTTTGCACATACTTTTCAGAGTCTGTAATAAAATGAAATGGCTGTAAAAGGGCATGTGTGATAAAACGCCCAAGCATCATGACCTAGATGGCCATGGGAACCCTGCACCATTCCTTTTGCATTCATTTCCCAAGAGTGACAAAATGCTAAAAGATGCTACCCACTTCTACCTGATCCAGAAGTGGCTTATGAGTCACTCAACCACATTATTTCCTTTTGTATGTCTTCTAATACAAGAGAACAAAACACCTGGAGGAGGAGGAGGAGGAGGAGGAGGAGGAGGAGGAGGAGGAGGAGGAGGAGGAAGGAAGAGAACCCAAGACCACCCAGACACTGGCTCATCCATGGCTGCGTTGCCTCCACAATCAGGGAGACTAGTACATTCTTAAAACTAAGTCTTTGCTATTTTGTTAAGCACTGTGTCGAAATCAAGTGTATTTTGCATATTGAATCTTTTTCCTGGTCACTTGTTTGCTTTTCCATGACTGCAGTCCTTGGAGGAAGCAGTTCTGCGACTGGGCACTTGAATGTTCTGCTTGGAGTGCCTCTGTCTTTGCCTTGGGGAGTTGCCGTGTTGGTTTATTGGCTATTTCCATGTTTTAAAGAACAAGGTACTCTATCTGAGCAATCACACAGGAAGAAAAGAGATCTGCTCTTAAGGGCGCTGCAGCGTGACTATCATCAGGCAGAACAGGCCTTTCAGGTTTTCAAACTTTGGTGACGTAAAAGCAAACCGCAGGAACCTCAGTTGGGGATTAACTCTCCTCTCTCTAACTGCTTTCTCATGGCCCCGCCCCCTTCATCACCCTATGAGAGCCTCCTTGTTCAGTGGGCTCCTGCCACCTGCAGCACGGAGCTGAACTGCAGAGGCCCATCTCTTCACGGGGCCATCGACACGCAGCATGCTCACCAGCACAGGACATAGGTGACAGGCGTGACACTATCAGACGTGACACTATCTGCCACTCTGAATCATTTCCAGTTGTCATCAGTGAGTGAAGTGATCTCACCACCTCACACTTTTCCTGAGACTCCTCCAGTTTAAGGTATTTTCCTTGCTCAAAATCTGCATGAGAATAATGAACCCAGCCCGGTGGAGTCCTGGGATTCTTCCTGTGGTTTTCCTCCCTGCCACAAAAGTGAGCCAGGGCTCCTGGATGGTGCAGTTATTTAACATAGCCCAGGGCAGGTCATTTTAGCCAAAAATGTTGGAACCAAACACTCAGTTCACAAAATTACCAGCACCCACCCCTGAAGGTATTGTTGGGGTAACCATGGCGAGGTAGTCATGGAAACATAACCTGGTTTTCTTGTAGTCATTTTTAAATTAAAATTAAAAGCACAGCTTCCCATGCTTTGTGAAAAGTTGGTTTCACAATGCTGAGTTTATATGAAACTGAATTCCTTGGGGCAGAACCATGTTAAGACATAAGTCATTTTTTTGCAGAAATCTTTTTAGAGAGTCTAATAAATCTTTTCTGAACCTCAATATGAATCTATCTTCCCGTTAGGCATAAAGTTTGTAAAACCAAATAGAAAGCCTTGGCTTCTGATTGTAGTTAGGTTAATGAAATCTTGTAACAATGAACATCATTTGCTTCCAGACAGAACCCCAGGAACTTTCTGAGCTTTTGATTTTTTCCTATTCTAGTTTTGTAATGAAATTTGTAATGAAAAAACACAAAATCTAACATAAAACAGGAAAAGAAGAGACAATTGAATCCTCCTTAACTTAGTTTCCCATTATAAAATAGAAAACCTGGATCACAGCTATAGGACCATGTATACTAAGAAGATGTGTCACTGGTGCGGGAGGGCCACGGGATGCCAAGCACGCCTGTTTATCAGTCTTCCTGTGTGGGTTTCTGCAGGATTGGGAGGCCTGCAGTTCTAATACACGTTCCAGTTTGTTTTATTGTTTTTCTGATGCAAAATTTCATGCCAACAGCTGACTTGCAGCCTCAAACTGATAAGCCCAACACTGCAGCCTCAGCTCCCAGAAAAATAGGAATTTATTGGTAAAGAGGAGTTTGGGAATGATATGGTCCAGCCTGTTTATTTTACAGATAAGACAGTGGACAAGTCGAGAAGTGCAATGAGTTGCTTATCATCACCCAAGAAATCAACAAATTCAACAAAGATTTGTTGAGTAAACAGTGTATGTCAGGCTCTGCCAGGAAGTTAAGCTGGAAAGATGAATAAGCTAAAACCAGAGGAGAGACCCCCATTCTGAGCGCTGAGCTCGGCTGGGGTGAGAGTGAGCACTGACCTAATCGCCTCGCCCACATGAGGCAGTCGGGGAGCTCTGCCTGGCCTGACCAGGGCCACGGTGAGGTGGGTAGGAACAGCCGAGCTCAGTGACCAGGTCACCGGGAGGACTTGGGCTGCAGGGGGCAGGCGGGGGAGAAGCCCCGTGGGATCCCGAGGAATATTAACCCCAGCTGTTACCAACAGAGGCTGCACATTTTCTGATTTCCGTGGGTAGATTTTTCCCTTTTTACATAACTTGTGCCACTTTCTCAGCCGTCCCCTTACTTCACGCTGTGCATCAGCCCTTCTCCATTCCTGTGTGGCACAAGGTCATTTCCAGTCCCCTTCTACCTGGCTCTCCTCTCTTCCCCTTGCAGCCACGTGGGAAGCAGCTTCTAGACCAAACACTTCAAATCCATGACCTCTCCTCCAGGCTGCGGGTAGCTGCGCGGCTCATGTGACGCCCAGGAGCACCCTGAGCTGGTCAGCTTCCAGAGCCTGAAGGACAGAGCTCGGCGTGGCTCTCCCTCCTTCCAGCCAGAGCGCCACCGCTGCTGATCCCCCCATAGAGACTCCTTACTGAATGATGGGTGTGTGTGAGCGGACCTGGACACACATGTAGGACAGTTGTCAGGTGAAGGGCTCGGGCGGGCAATGTGCCTGAGGAGAGCCTTTCAGCAGCTAAGGGCTGTGGAAGTCAAACCCCTTCACTGGACTTTGAGATCTCTCAGGCGTGGGGTTTCTTCCAGACAGCAATGAGGCCTTCTAACCTACTGAGTAAGAAACACTGAAGCTTCCTCTCAGGGCAAAGCCATGGGGCTCCGGGTGGTGAAGGATGAGGGCGAAAAAACACACATGTTCTGTGATGGAGGCCTTTGGACTCTTCTGTGCAGTTCCGCATCCCATCTGGAAAGGCCGGCAGGCCTAGTGGAACTAGAGGTCCCTTGGCCTTCTAGTCCTTTCCAAATAAGACCAGTGGAAGCAATCACAAGTAAGACTATGCATCTACTATCCATTGTCTGTCTGTCCGTCTGTATCAGTTTATTCTTGTACCCCTCTACAGTCTGGAAGTCAGTGTAGCAAAAAAGATAAGAACTTTGGAATCAGAAAAACTTAACAATGAACCCTTCCAGAGTCATTTAATAATGCTGTGAAATGTTTCAATTAATCAGACCATGTCAGGTTGTACCTGGGTCGTGCTAAATCTTCAAGCTTCTCTAGACAAGTTTTATTTCTTAAATAGTTGGTCGAATTCCCTGGCAACACTTCCTGAGCTTGGGGGTTTCTTTAGGGAAGGTCCAGATCATAGATTTGACCTCTTCCTAGTTGGAAGAGGATGTAGACTTTCTGTTTCTACTGTGTGAGATGAGGTAGTGGTAAGAAGTGCTCTCCTCAGGACTTTTCTGGTCTATCTGCATTTTCAAATGCATTGGTATAAAACTGACTATAACATCATCTTACTGTATTCTGTTATCCTAAGAATCTGTAAGGCTAAGAATCCCTGTTCCATGATTTGGATATGATTTGTGCCCCAGAATTCCATGTGCTGGAGGCTTGGTCCCCAGCGTGATGGTGTCGTGAGATTGTGGAACCTTCAAGAGGTGGGGACTTAGTCCTTGGTTCCACCTCCTAGGGATCAGTGCCCATCTCTGAGGGCAGGAGAGGTCTCTTGAGACTGGGCTGATTGTTAGGAAAGAAAACACCCTTTACAGTCAAAGCTATATACTCACAATGTGTGGCAGCCCAAAGTTGTTGACTAATTTTATTTTATCTGAGTATAATTTATCTGACTAAATATAAATTTTCTGACTAAATAAAATTGATGTGATCATAAATTACTGAGGAGATTTTATGAACACAGTAGTCATATGAAATAACAGTCCTAATTTAGATTTGTTTAATCCTCATTCCAAGCCTACCTAGCTTTGTTTTATATTTTAAGTCCATGTAATGAGATGCAGACATAACCAGAATGGTTGTATCTATGGGTGAACTCAGCCTAATCGCATCATACAGTGCTAAATATATTCATATTTACCCCCATATTCTGGCAACCTAATTATTTTTGTATTTGCATCTATTTATTTTGAATAATACTTTCTTTCATTTGAAGAACATCTGCTGCTTGAAACTAGCTCAACTTTTGTTTGCCTGAAATAAATTTATTTCACCCTCATTCTTAAAGGGCGTTTTTGTTGAATGCACATCCAAATTGGCAATTTTTCTTTAAGCATATTGAGAATGCCCTCCCAATGTCTTTGGCTTATATTATTGCAATGGAAATAATAGCTGTTCATCTTACTTTTGAAATTCGAAAAAATTGTGTTTTTCTTTCCCTTTAAGATTTTCTTCCTCCCTCCCTCCCCTTCTCTCTCTCTCTCTCTCTCTCTCTCTCTCTCTCTCTCTCTCTCCAGCTGCATTATACATGACTAAGTGGGCAGATTTTTTTCTGTCTAATTCTTTCTGCTTGATATTGTTGGTCTTATTGAATCTGTGATTTACTAGCTCTTTTTTGAAAACTCAAATCCATAAACATAATAACTGAACCTATGAAACTTTGAAAATATAAGAGGAAATCTTAAGCCTCCTTCCTAAGGCCACTGCTGACCACTCTTGAGAACGTGACCTTCATAATCTAATTGCTTCCCTAAGGCCCTCCCTCCTAATACCATGGTATTGGGGTCAGAGTTTCGACACATGAATTTGAGTTGGGGGTGGGACAAAAATATTCAAAATATTACATTCCTCCCCTGGTCCCTAAAATGTGTTTTTCTTATATACAAAATACATTCATTCCAGCAGCCCCCAAAGTCTAAACTCATTCCATTATCCACTGTAAAGTCTGAAGTTCAAAGTCTCATGCAAATATCATCTAAATTAAATATAATTGAGACTCAAATTATGATGGATCCTGAGGTAAAATTGATCTCTAACTACACACTGTGAAACAAAACAGATGTGTGTTTCCAAAATATAATGGTGAGGCAGGAATAAAATACAAATTCTCACTCCACACAGGAGAAAGGGGGATAAGGACCTCACTCTGGGTCCCAAATAAGTCCCACCTTACAGCTGAGTCACCGTCCTCTTTGGATAACTGCTCTGCCCTCTGGACTGGGGAGGGTGGTTGGCTGCCTCAGTGCCCGGGGCTCAGGTCACACTGCCACAGCTCTCCTGGGGCAGCGAGGGTCAGGAAGCACACAGAGGTGGCCCTGCTGGTCTGTGGTCATGGCCTGCAGCTCTGTGCAGCAGCACGTGATGGCTCAGCCAAGCACCAGGGCATGCACCATGCAGCAAGGGTAGCTGCTGCAGCCCACGCGCTGGCTGGCCCAGCTGGGCAGGAGGCCCTGCTTTGGGGTTTGCGCCACACCAGGTCCTTACTCTGCGGGCTTGCCTGTGAGGGGCAGGCTGATGGTCCCTGGATTACCTTGGGGTGTGTGCGGGGAGGGCTGTGGTTTTCCCTGTTTCTTCAGGCACAGGGCCAGGGGGTGTGTCTGCTGTTGAAGGGGTTACTTGGTTGTACTCTTGGCACTCTCTTCTAAACATAGTCTCTCTCTCTCTCTCTCTCTCTCTCTCTCTCTCTCTCTCTCTCTTTCTCCCTTGATATGGATAGGTGAGATTTTTAGAAAAAATTAAATTCTATTTTCATTTTTCTCAACGATTCTGTCTTCAAGTCATTTCTTTTTCTACACTTCTTGTAGCCAGGTGTAACCAAGCTGCTCCTTCAACATTTCGCTTAGAAACATCCTCAGCTAAATGTGCAATTTCACTGCTAGCCGACTTGTATCCTCAACAGAACCCCAGAATGAAGACAGGAGTCAGCTAAGTCCTTTGCCACATGATAACAAGGATCTCCTTTTCTCCCTCGTCCAATAGCAAGTTCCGACACCACAGCAGAACGGCCTTTAACCATCACCAGGTGTTCTCCAAGAAGACAGAAGCTCTCTGAACAGCTCTCCTCGTTCCTTTCTGATTGCTAGTCAGATTCACCATCAAAATTCTATCCATGGAAATCGAGGCTTTGTCAAGCATGCAATTGAAAACTCTTCCAAGAAAACTCTGCCCATTATCAAAGCTACTTCCACATTTTTGGTTATATGATATAGCAGTGCCCTGCCTTTTCAGTACAAATTTATGTATTTATTAGATGAGAATGTTAATAGTCCGATAATAAGCAATAAATTTTTGAACTGGGCAATTTTGAGAAAGATTTAGGAGGGAAGGGGTGTGATGAAACACTTGCTGTGGTGAAGGATCCAGCTTGGCTCCTGCGTTCTGACAGCAAGTCTGCACATAGCACCAGATGTTAAAGGCCAGATGCTGGGGCAGAACAGAGGGAGAAAGGGCTAGTTGAATGCTGAGTCCACCAGGCTTTCCAAGTGAATCCCAAGTTTAACAAGTCGCCCAGAGAGACCACCTGGTGATTACCTGAAGGGCGTTTCCAGAAAAACTGGAGAGAACAACCTGGATATGGTGTCAGGAAGCAAAGGAAGGAAGACAAAATGATGGAAGTCCAACGGTGGAGTGGTGCTTGAGCCATGGCCACCATATTTGAAATTGAGTGTGAGCTTTGGGTGGGAGAGACTTAAATGGAGTGGAGGACGCAGAAGTAAAATGATAGTAGGTTGTTGAATAAGATATGAAGCGTGGAGGCAAGAGGTCAAGGCAGACTGTACCTTCAGTGAGAAGATAGCTGGTTAGTTACAGAATGACTAAGTGGAGCTTCTCCAGTAAGAGGGGATGGAGGAGACCCTGGAAGCTAGGCATCAATGGCCAGGGCTACAGAGCCTGGCTGGCCCGTGGACAGGACTGCACCAAGAGAGGGAGGTGGGAACCTTACATTCAAGAGAATCTCAATTTGAAGATGCTCTGGGCTTTGTCCCAGCACCAGGCACTAACAATGTGAGTGACAAAAACAAGCGTCCAAAGGCTACCTGGAGGGCCAGGCGGGCTTCAGGGACTTCTGTCTTTGATGTCCAGTGAACTCCAGGTGCAAAAGGAAACTGAGCCAAGCAGCTTTAAAGTGATGACTGGGGATTGGTTTTAAAAACACCTTGGTATTCAATTCAAACAGCTCTCTCAGGCGCTAATGCGCCCTGTGAATTTGTATGATACCTCTCCATTTTTGTGACTTAATCACACAAAAAACATTGATAATTATTTGAAACAGAAATCCTCTTTTCATTTTATTTTTACTGGTAGGAATCATATCACATAATATTTCTGTCCCTCTGACAGGATACAGTTAATTACAGATGGAATGGTTTATGTTTTGAATGGTAAGTTTTTGTTCTTCACATCACTTAAGGTTATGTGGAAAATTCCTCATTACACACCATTCTAGTTTTAAACTTTGGATAGATATTCTTATGAACTCTTCAAGAGCAAATAATGACCTAGTCCATTATACTTAAATACTATATTGCTGTGATTAAAGAATTTAATTTAAAAGGTGGGAAAATGGTGTGCTGCAGGGTTAGGGTTAGGGTTAAGGAAGAAAATGTTATAAAATCAAGTAGGAATTTCAGAGTGTTTAACCACCGTGCAAAGAAAAGACCACCGACTCTGATTTTAAATCAAATTAAAGCAAGTTTGTATGTGTACCCAAAGAAAGCTGGTCACCAGGGACTGTCTCTCCTAACCTGGGCTAGAGATCAGCCCAGCTCTCCAGGAACAAGGTTTCGTAGCACAAAAAGTTGCAAAGGGGGGTGTCTTGAGAACTTACAGATAACAGGATTTTGACAAGCATAATACAAAGGCAGACAGTAGGTAAATGATCTACATGGCACAATATTTCAAGGTAGGGAGTAAATTCAGATCCCAACGTCAGAATTTAGGAGGCGCTGCTGAGGTTTCAGAGAGGGTTGTTGTCTGGTCAGGGGGAGCCAGGCCTGGGGAGCTCAAGGCATGGGCAGGAATTCCAAACACGTTTAGAAGCCTCAGTAATTTATAGTAAAACAGAAATTGACTTTTCAGGACTTTTCAGGAGGGAGAAGGGGACCATAGCTGGTGTCCTGGTGTCCCAAGAAGCGAGGTGTTCACCCTTTTATATGTCCTAGGCTCCCTTTGTTCTCCTCCCTCTTCCCCTTATCTCTCTCCTTCCTGCATACAGGACTAGGCCCAGGAATGCTCAGTGCGGGGGCTTAAAGGTGGGGAACAGGTGGGCTGCAGGGGGCAGGGCTGGACGGAGCAGCAAGGACACATTCATTAACAACCTTACAGCTCCCTGTAGGAAGTGGTACTTCCTGACACAGGTTATCTGGGCAACAGGTTGGATCAGGGGCAGCTTCTCCTCTGGATGTGGGAATACTAACACTGAATAACAGACTACACTTGATCTCTGATATAAATACACAAAAGCTAAGGTCTCTACTTTGCCATTTGATTATATCAGAGACATAAATCAGAATGTCCCCACCCGAATGGCTGCCTGGGGTAAAGAAGATCCCTTAATACAAATCACCAGAATAAAAAGAGAAATAAGCTAGTACCTAAAACCCCACTCCATCTATGAGTTGACTTTGCATCGCTGTGACCAAAGTGCCTCACAAGAAGAACTTAGAGGAGGAGAGATTTTATTTTGGCTCCCAATTTCAGTCCATGGTCGGCCAGCTACCAACGAAAACCTCACCGCTGAAGGGCACAGTGAAGGAAAGCCGCCCAGCTCACCACAGCCAGGGAGCAGAGAGGGGAAGATAAGTCCTTCCAGGGCATGTCCCCGTGACCGACTTCCTCCCACTAGGGCTCACCTCTCAGTAGTCCACCTGCTGTCAATGGATTAATCCATCAAATGGGTTGATCCACTGATGAGGTCAGTGGCCTCATGAGGCAATTGTTGTCTAGATGCCCACCTCTGAGCCCTGCTGCACTGGGACCAGGCTTTCAGCCCGTGAGTTAGGGGACACATTCCAGAGCTTGGCAACGTCTCTCCCAGATTTGCCCTTGGACACTTTTCCTTTCAGAGGTTGAGCTACCTCCTCCAGGTGGAGGGGACCGTGAGGCCTTCTCTTCCCGAGAGCTTCCAAAACGTGTGTTCCCTGTGGTGTCCTAGCACTTCATCAGGGCAAAATGGTTGTTTATTAAAATCCATGGCATGGAATCTCCTTCTACTGCAGAGTTACGTGACTCGGGTAGAAAATCTAAAACCGTAAGAGAAGATGGCTTTCCTGGGGACGCGGCTCCCGCTGTGCGCCCATCTGGAGAACCTCCCCCTTTCTCTCATTCATGCCTACCTTTCTTAACGCTTCTCTTCTTATTCGTATATCTATCTCCCTTTGCCTAAAAAATTTTCCAGGTAGGAAAAATAAGTAAAAGGCATGGAAGTTGTAAATTTAGAAATGAATTGATAACAATGAACCTCTGAATCTCATTTATTTATCATTTCATTTCCCATCTTCTGTGGATGATAAAGAAAACAAAGAGGCAGAGCCCAAACGAAATCACCATTGACAACATCATAACATAAAAAGGCAGCTGTGTTAATGATATTAAACAATCTAAACTATTTGTATTAACATGTATTAATGGTACGAATTATTGGGATTCACCGTGATATTCCATATATACATAGAGTGTGCATCGAACATACCCATGAGCTCTTCTCCCAGCCTCATCTCCTCCCTCCCCTCCCCAGTACCCTTAATAATCACTTTTTTTTTCTTTTTCAGTATCTACATAGGAGAGAGAGAGCATGTGTTAGTTGTCTTTTTGTGTCTGGTTTATTTCCCTGACTATGATATCCTCCAGTTCCATACCTTTTCCTGAAAATGACAAGATTTGATCTTTTTATGGCTAAATAATACTCCATTGTGTGTATATACACAATGGAGCACCTTGGATGATTCCACCTCTTGGTTATTTTGATTGGTAATACACTGCAGCAAACAAGGGTATGCAGGTATCTCTTTTGTATTCTCCCTTCATTTCCTTTGAATGCATACCCATGGCTGGGATTACTGGATCATAGAAGAGTCCTACTTTTAGTTTTATGAGAAGCTTCCATACTATTTTGCATAGTGGTTGCACTAAATCATATACCCACCAACAATATATTACACTTCCATTTTCTCCACATCCTTGCTAATATTTGTTATTTTTAAAAAATGTAATAGCCATTCTAACTTAGGTAATATAGCATCTTATAGTTTCAATTTGCATTTTCCTGATAGTTAATGATATCAATATTTTTATATAGTCATTGGCCATTTGTATTTCTTCTTTTGAGAAATGTTCATTCAGATAATTTGCCCATTTTAGATCATTTTTAAAGTTTTTTAAAATTATTTATATGTTCTCAACATTAACTGTCAGTCAAATGAACAGCTGGCAAATACTTCCTCCCGTCCGGTAGCCGTCTCCTCAGTCTGCTGGTTGCTTCCTCCGCTGTGCAGATGTGTTTTAGTTGGTGCAATCCCACTTGCCAGTGTCTGTGCTTTTGGGCTCCCATCCAGAAGATCATTGCTTGTCCTAATATTGGAATCTTTGCTACGTTTTCCTCTAGTGGTTTCCGTGTCAGGTCTTACTTTAAGGTCTTGGATCTGTTTGAGCTGACTGTCGAGCAGGCTGAGAGACAGGGGTCCAGTTTCTACCTGCTGCCTGTGAAGCCCCAGTTTGCCAGGCACCGTTTGTACAAATGCTTTTGGCCCCTTTGCTGAGAATCGGTGGGCTGGAGATGCGTGGGTGAGTTTCTGGGTTCTCTGTTCTGTTCCGTCGGTTACGTGTCTGTCATGCCAACACCATGCTGTCTTGTTCCTAGGGCTCCCTGGGATGTCCTGAAATCAGGGTTGGTGATGCCACAGGTGTTCCTCCTTTCAGTCGGAATTGCTTTGGCCACTAGTGGTCTTCAGTGCTTCCATGTGAATTGTTGGATTGTTTGTCTGGTTCTGTGGAGAATGTCGTTGCTATTTTGAGGAGGATTGCAGTAGCCTGCAGATTGCTTTAGATGGTATGGCCCTTTAACAATATTTATTTTTCCAGATCATGAATATCAGAGATATTTCCATTTTGTGTGTGTTTTCTTTCATTTCCTTCATCAGTGTCTTATAATTTTCATTGTAGAGGACTTGTTTTCATAATTAAGTTTATTCCTAAGTATGTGTGTGTGTGTGTGTGTGTGTGTGTGTGTGTGTGTGTCTATTGTGAATGGAATTACTTTCATGATTTCTTTCTCGGAAAATTTGTTGTTGGTGTGTAGAAAAGCTGCTGAATTTTGTATGTTGCTTTTGTATCCTGTACTTTACTGAATTGTTTATCATTTCTAATAGTCATCTTGGTGTAATCCTTAGTTTTTTGTACATACAAGACCACACCATCAGCAAACAGGGAGAATTTCACTCCCCCTCATTCGGGTGCCTTCCCTTCCTTTCTCTTGCCTACCTGCTCTGGTAAAAATCTCGCGTTCTATATTGAATAAGCACAGGGAGAGCAGGTAGCCTGGTCTTGTTCCTTGTCTTAGAGGGAACGTATTCAGGCTTTCCCTCTCTGTATGGCCTGGCTAGGGGTGTGCCATGATGGCCTTTATTATGTGGAAGATCCTTCGGCACCTAACTTGTTCAGGACTTTTATCACCAAGGGTTGTGGAATGTTGTCAGGGCTTTTCCTGCATCTATTGAGGTGATGATTGATTTTTATTCTTCTTTCTATTATGGGATGTGTTGCATTTATTGATTCGCATCCTTAGAATGAGACAAACTTGATCATGGCATATGATCCTCTTGATGTTCTGTCAAATTCAACCGCCTACTCTTGGTCAGGATGTTCTCATGTATGATCCTGGGGAATTGTGGGTTCGCTTTTTGTCACTGTGACCAAAACACCTAACCCTAACATCTTAGAAGAAGAAAAGCTCATTTTAGTTCACAGTTTTAGAGGCTCTGTTCATGGTCAGCCGACTCCAGTGCTCCAGACCCAAGGTGAGGCAGAACAGCATGGTGATGGGGGAAGATGACTCAGCATGGCAGCCAGGGACTGTGAGTGCGTGTGTGGGACAGGGAGACCAGATGAGATTCCCGAGGGCACACCACCCACCAGCCACCCACCTCCTCCAGTCACACCCATCTGTCTACAGTCATCCACGTACAGTGACCCTTTGGCATTATTAATCCATGACATAGACAGACCCACTGATTAGGGTACAGTGGCCCTGATCCAGTCATTGCACCTCTGAGCCCCCCGCATATCACAGGAGCTTTGGCAGTAGCCCCTCATATCCAAACCGTAAGTGGAATATTGGTCTACACATTTCTCTCTCTCTCTCTCTCTCTCTCTCTCTCTCTCTCATTGAGTGTGTGTGTGTCCTTGTCAGACTTGGTAAAAGGGGAATGCTGGCCTTACAGAATGAGATTGGAAGGATCCTCTCCCCTTCCGTTCTTGGGATATTGGAGAAGCACTTGTAGTAGTTCTTCTTTAAAAGTTTGGTAGAATTCTGAAGGGAAGGCGTGGCATGGTCCCGTGCTCTCTGGCATGTCGCACTGGGCCAGTCGCTGCAGCTCTGAGCCCTGTGGCCTTTCCTGTGCCGGGATAACACCCCAGGCACTAAGGGCCAACGCTCGGGACAGCACACTTCCATCTACACGTGTCACACTCTTTCACTGCTTATGTGCAGTCAGCCCCTCATCTGCCAGTTCCGTGTCTGTGGACATCTGTTCATTCAATCAGCCATGCAATGGGAATGGTTTTTTTAAACTTCCTCTGTATCTGAGCATGTAGAGCTTTCCCCCTTGTTATTTCCTAACACCACCATAAAAACCTGGCATTTACATTGTGTTAGGTATTGTAAATGACTGGTGTCATTTAAACATATGGGGGACGTGCCCAGGTTCTCTGCAAACACTGCACCATTTTACACAGGAACTTGAGCATCCTCAGGTTGTGCCATCTTCAGGGGGTCCTGGAGTCATTACTGAGGGGTGACTGTGTTTGGTTTTCACTTGGCACTGCTCACACTCTGACATAAAAAATGGGACTCGCCATTCTTAGACAAAGCTTGATCTTTATCCTAATTCCTGTTATGACAAGTGGCAGAAAATGCAATCCCGTTGATTCCACACATCTTCCACTCAGTCCTTCCCTTGCACTTATTTCTTCCTGGGTCCATCTAAGGACAGGGTCTTGGCTACGTGGGGCCATCTACTCTCGGCCCACACTGGGGTCTGCTAACATGGAGGACTCTTGGGTTTCTCTGTGGACTTAGGCTCCCAACCGTGTTGGCAACAAGAGCTGAGCTGGTGGCCATCCCCACTGGACTGCTGTGTGGCTTCTGCTTCCACCAACTGATGCCTCCTTTTGTCGCAATCAGGAAGTGACATTGTTACAGTGATATCCCCTTTTTTCAACAAAATAATAATAATAATAATAAAGTTTGGTTAAATTCTGAAGTGAATCCATACAGTCTTGGGATTTTCTTTGTTGGGAAACTTTTTATAACTGGTTCAATCTCTTTACTTGTTAGTCATTTATTCAGGTTTTCTCTATCTTCTTGGTCAATTTTCTTTGTCATGTGTGACCAAAAGTGTGTCCATCTTGATTTTCCAATTTGTTAGCATAGAGTTTTTATAAATAATGCTTAATGATCACTTGGATTTCTAAGTTATCATTTGTAATCTCTCCTTTTTCATCTCTAAATTTAATTATTTTGATCTTCTCTCACCCCCAACCCCCAATAATCTAACTGAAGATTCATCAGTTTGGTTTATTTTTTTCAAGGAAAAACCAACTCTTGGTTTCATGGATTCTTTGTATTACTCTTTTAGACTCTATTTCATTTATTTCTCTGATCTTTATTTCTTCTATTAATTTGTGGTTTGGTTTTGTTCTTGCTTTTCTTAGTCCTTGAGATGTATAAGTAGATTAATTAGATTTATTTAAAATCAACTTTTTTTTTTGATCCAGCCACTCATTGCTATAAACGTGCCTCTTAGTACTGCTTTTCTCTATCCCATAGGTTTAAGTGTGTTGTGTTTCCATTTTCATTTGTTTCAAGGAATTTTTAAATTTTCCTTCTGACTTTCTCTATGACCCATGATCATTCAAAAGGGTTTTGCTTAGTCTCCATGTATTTGAATAATTTTTAAAGTTTCTCTTGTGGTTGACTTCTAGTTTAATTCTATTGTGGTTAGAAAAGAAAATGATTTCAATTTTTTTTGACTTTGCTAAGACTTTGTTGTGGCCTAATATATGGTCTGTTCTAGAGAAGATTCCATGGGCTAATGAAAAGAATATGTGTTCTGAAGCTATTGGATAGGATGATCTTTAACATTTGTTAGTCCATTACATTTAGAGTACAATTTAATTTTCATGTTTCTTTGTTGAATTCTGTCTGGATGATCTATCTAGTGATGGGAGCCGGGTATGGAAATCCCCCATTATGATTGTATTGGAGCCTCTCTCCCTTTAGGTCGAATTGTGTTTGTTTTATTTTTTTAAAAAAAGCCACTCTGACATTAGGTGCATGTAAATTTATAATTGTTACATTTTCTTGGTGAATTGATCTCTTAATCTTTATGTGGTGACCTTGGTCTCTTATTCCTGTTTGCCCGTCTGTTTGGTTATATATAAGATAGCGATTCCTGATTGCTTTAGAATTCTGCTTGCAATGTCATTTTCCATCTTTTCACTTCCAGTCTGTGTGACCTGGCTATTGAGATGAGCTTCTTGGGGGCGGCATATTGCTGAGTCTTGTTTCTCGATCTGTTCATCCAGTGTGTATCTTTAATCAGAGGATCAAGACCATTTACATTTAGAGTTATTATTGAAAGGTACAGGCTTCTGCCTGTCATTTTGTTGATTTTTTTCTATGTGTTGTGGATATTATTGGTTCAATTCTTCTTGCCTTATTCATCTTTGTTGTTTGATGGTTTGTAGTATTGATAATGTTTGATCCTTTTCTAGCTCTCTTTTGTGTACCTTCTTTTCTAATGGGATTTATACTCTCATGATGGTAGTCTTCCTTCTTCCACTTCTGTAGGACTCCCTTCAGCATGGCATACGGCTGCCCAGGAAGTCACCAATTCCTCAGTTTTTGCTTTTCTTGGAAGGGCTTTATTTCTTCTTTGTTTATGAAGGATAGCCTTGCTGGGTATAGTGATCTTGGTTGGAAGTTATTTTCTCTTAAGACTCAAAACACATCCTACCTTTCTGGTCTAGAACATTTCTTCTGAGCAATCTGTATTCTGATGGAGTTTCTTTTCAGTGTAACTTGGAACTTTCCTCTTACAGATTTTAAAATTCTTTCTTCGTCCTCTACTTTGGACAATTTAACTATGGTATGTTGTGGTGAGGATTTTTTCCTAGTCATGTCTATCTGGGGTAACCTAAGTCTCTTATACATATATGTCCATGTCTTTCCCAAGATTAGAAAAACTTCCTGCTATTATCTCATTGAATATGTTTTTATGCACCTTAATCTTTGTTTTTTCCCCTTCCAGTAATCTGATGATGTAGAAAAATTTGATCCTTTTATAATGTTCCAAAGATTTTGAATGCTTTCTTTATTCTTTCTTTTTTCTATCTTAATGTGATATTTTGAGTGACCTATCTTTGAGCTCTGATATTCTCTCTTCCAAGTGGAATCAGTTATTAAGAACATGACATCGTTGGAGAAACAGAAAGGATTTAGGTGCTTTGCAACCCTTTTCTCCAAGCACCTGCAGCAGGAGCAGCGGGCCTCCACATGGTCTTGGCATGGTGTGCCTGCTCAGAGGAGGCAGAGCACAGTGTGGTTTTATTTATTTTCAGGGGAAGGGGAAGAAAGAGCACAGTAAATGTTCTCATCCTCCACAGGTTCCCAGAGGGAAACAGAAACTCCCTTTACCTTAGCCTGAAAGACCTAAGCAATTTCATTCTGCTTGGGATCTTATTTTGCTCGGAAACTTAACCTCTGACTTATTGTAGTCCTAAAATCAGGAAAAAAAAACTACAGAAAAGCTCTGTGGAAACAGTTCTCAGAAAAGCCGGAAAAGCCACAGATAGGCCAAGATAACCACATATCTGAAATTCCAGATGGCTTCCACCTAGGTGTGGTGACCAGTATCTAAACTAGAAGCCCTGCAGTTGAGCACGTACACCCCTCTTGGCTTAAACCAATCAGTTTAAATGAATCCCCCTTTTGTACTGACCAATCACCCCTACCCAACTTGTTCCCGCCAGTGAATGTGCTAATCATGTTTTAGAGTTGTTATTTGATTTTCCCAAGGTGTGTGATGATTTGCTAAAAGAGGCTATGATGTATGTGAAGTCCCTGCCTTCTCCAAAGAATGTATAAAAATGCTGCAAACCCTGGGCTCGGGGCCTCTCAACGTCACCAGTTGCTGTGTGCGCGCAGAGGACCGAGCTAGCTCGCAATAAACACCTCTTTTCTGCTTACATTGATCTTGGGTCTCTGGTGGTCTTTGGGGGTTCCGAATTCGAGCATAACAAGCCCAAGTATAACATCACCTTCTTCCAGCCAAATTTAAAGAAAATCACAAGAGGTGCTGGCCTAGGCCAAGTTCGAATTCCAGCACTGAAGAGACACTGCTTGCCAGAGGCCCACCTTCAACAAGTCGGTTCAATGAGGCGGTTGCGCAGCTTCCTGCAGCCTCAGGGCAGGAGGAGAAGGCCTTTCTCAGCAGGTTTGTAGAAGTCACTTTGATGATGGCCTTGCCTATGTGTGTAACTCCATGTCTCTCTAGAGAACGTGCCACTTCACCTGGGGTTTTGGGGCATTCATTAGGCCTTATTATCTGGATAATGAACTGTATTTAAACCCCATAACGTTGCTAATTTTATTGACTTATCTTGGCATTTTGCACATTCCGAAGACCCTAATTTTAATGAAGCATTCAGTGACCAAGGCTGCACACAAGAATGTGGGAACTTCAGTACACCCACATTAGAACCTCTATTGGAAGTTTGTTTGGTGTGCGATGGCGCTCTGACACCAGCATTTTTTCAAAAGCTCCCAGATGAGTCTATTTCACATCCAGCGTTGATAATCATGATTTTAAACAAAATTTTATGATTCTCTACCACATATTTGATGCAAATTTCTAGGAGTGAAAAGAAAAAAAAAAACTGATAAGACTGAGAATCAAGAGCTGCAGGAAGGAAGGGAAGTAGAAGAGAGTAGAGATGTATAGGGGCCTCTGACTGGCCGCCTGGACAAGGCCACAGAGCAGTGCAGCGGGTTGTGTGGCCAGGCTACAGACCAAGGGTTCCTAGTGGAGGTGACATGAGCAGCCCGAGCAAAGACAAGAGGGAGCTGGATGGTGCAGTGGGCATGGATGAGCCAGCTGCCAGGGCCAGAGGCCAACGGAGAAGAACCGTGGGTCTGGACTTTTGCTTTTCTACTGGAATATTGAGGGTCTTTAGGAAAACTTCCTTTTAAGCTTCTGGAAATGAGATTCAACATTGGTGAGCAAAGAAAATTGCTTCAAAACAGGAGAAATGGAGGCACATAGATTGGAGAATGTAAAAAGATGTAAAGGAGGGATGGTGTGGAATATCAGGAAGACACAGAGACATTTCAATTTCGAAATTAGTGCATGAGAAATTTCCAGATGGTAAAATTTTTATTGAATAGACCTAGTTATTAGGGAATCGAAAGAGCCATACTCTTCATTTATTAGAGCTCATGAAATCAAGAAACAGGATAACAAATACTATATGGAAAATCCACAATGATTTCCCCAGGGGGAAAGAAATAGAAAATCAAGTCTTTTAGTGCTAAAATTCTCAGTTAACACAGGAAAGCCATCTCAACGTCTGTGTCTATCATGAGGAAGAGTTGAGGGAGGAAAGGCTGGTGGTATGGATTTCAGGTAAGTTCTGGTTGTGAAAAAATTGTCCAGTAAATGCTTTTTAGATTCCCGAATCTTTCCCTTCATCCCTAAGTTACTCTGGAGGAAAGACAGACAATGCAGAGTCCAGAGAAATGAGCAGGGGACCCAACGCACACGGCAAGGAATTTTGTCGTCTTTTCTGGTGCAATGAGGTGCCAGCATACTGGAAGTGAGAGAGGAAACGGATCCAGAAATGTCTTAGGAGGCTCTGACAGCAGTGTTGTGAGCTGGTGGGGGTGGGAAGAACAGAAGTGCAGAGAGCGAGGAAGCTCTCTGGTCATCTGGGAGAGGGACAGCTGGGACAGAACGGTGGCCATGGACATGGAAGAGTAGCCATGTGGAAAATGCCGTGTGGCAGAAGAGGCAGACTTCAGCAGTGGAGTACATGTGACACCAGAGGGGCTCAAGGGTTATCTGCAGGCTTATGTCTTTGCACAGGGCAACAGAGAGGAGCCATTTACTGACCAAGGGAAACACTGGGTCGGCTGTGGGTGACGAAGCTCAGAAGCTGAGTCTCCGGAGTTGGTGAGGGGGTGAGAAGCATCAGGTAACAGTGGTGCATCCATCTGTATGAAGCTCAGGAGAAGGTTCTCCAGCACCTCCCCAGCCAAGAGTGAACACCATCCTGAAAGAAAACTTTGAACTTGAAAAATGTTTACACTTTCTTTGGAATTTAGGTGACAAACCTCCCGATTTCCACAGTACTTACCTGAAACTGGAATTTAATTGTCAAGTTGAAGTTCCAAATTGCAGCATGGAAAATGGTCACAACCAAAGCAAACACAACTATTGCTAGCTCCGTAATTAAACTGCCCTGATAGTCTGGCTTCTGCTGTGCAGTAACCAATGTGCACCTCTTCCAAATCCTTCCATCTGCCAGAACGTACATGGTACTGGGTGTACTTTCTTTTGTGGCCAGGATCTGGCCACCTGGTCTGTCTTATTGTGTATTAGTTGATCATGTCTTGCCAATTAATGATGAAATGGGTCACTATGAAGCAGAATTCATTCTGACTTCCAGAATGAATCCTCCTTTTTCTAACTAAGTGAAACAAAACCACTGGCAGCACAAAATAGATCTTTTTAATGTGTGCATCGTATGCACACAGTTTTGCAAATAGGAACGTGGACAGAAGCACTTGAAAACGTTAAGAGAGATACTTCTTAGGAAAAAACAAGTTGGTGTCTTTTTCTTCTCACTATATAATATTCTACCTATCACACAATAAAACAAGGAAGACTAGGAACTTGCAGAATGTTGTAAGTATCATGTAGCCCTCCATCATCACTCTGAATTGCATTGTACATTAGAAAGGCATTTCCAGGGGCTGGGGTTTAGCTGGGTGGTAGAGCACTTGACTGGCATGCATGAGATCCCTGGTTCAGTCCCCAACTCCACCTACACACACACACACACACACACCTAAAAACAAATTAAAATAAAACAAATAAGCTGAGATTTTTTTTTTTGAAAAGACACTTCTAGTGCTTCTAAATTACTAAATATCTCAGGACAGAAATCTGTATTAATAAATACAATATAAATCAAGCTATGCCAAATTCTGAGCTTTTAAAGAAATTCTGAGAGACCTTGAGGTTGCAGTAATAATTCCTGAAACAGAATATTTGTGATAAGGGGAGAAAATTGAATCATTCAAAGGGGAAAAGCATGTTTATTGAACAATACCGAGCACTCAATGGAAGCAAAGCCCAGAATCTTAAACCAGGAACACGCTCACTCTCTTCCCGGCCGCTCTCTGCTGCTGTGGTCCTCTGTCTGTGGGCCTCTCCTGCTTTTCCTTTACACTCAAACTTCTGCATCTTGTCTGCCTTCCATTGTGGGAGACTCATTTGTTTGGTTCTCCTCGTTTGGCTCACTTCAAATCTGCTTTCCTAAAAAAAATCTGCTTGGTCCAGTTGGATAAGCCTGATCCAATAGAGCTTTCTAGAGGCCAGCTTCCGGTGACAGTTTTGGCAATCCAATTTAGGGGCTCTGATTCAAAATTTACTTTTAGAAAGGGGAGTGAGTAGAAAGGAAACCTCATAGTTTTCTTTAAGTGAAACATCTGATATCAAACAAGAGTGGTTCAGTGTCAGAGTCTGTATTTTACTATTTTTTTTTACCTAAACATGTTGTCTCTCTGTGGGATATTCTGGTTAGTCTTGAGTATTTACTTTCCTCTTCCATCATGGTAATAGGGTTGTAGCTCTTCCCATGGCCACGCTGCTGAAGAATGAATTCCCCAGTGTTTGTGGATGACTGCGGCAGTGTGACAGGTTCTCCCCAGCAGAGGGGACGTGGCGAATTCCTGTACACATCACACTGCACTGTGGTGGTGTGACTGAACAGCTCTTCAGCTCTCTGATGGTGGGAAAGGGGCGCCCATTCACTAGACAGCGCACTAGGAGACCGTGTATAGATGCCGGGCAGCTGCAGGGAGCCAAAGCCTGGGCCAGCCAGTGGCCACAAAGGTGAGAGCCATGACCTCTGTTGCCAGGTTGGACGTGCACTAGGTCTGAGAGTCGATGCATCCTCGTTGGCTGTTTCCTGCCTGTGACAGATTTGTCAGGATGTGACCCTGTCATGAGTCAGGGACATCTGCAATAGAAGGGCCCTGCATTCACTGAAATATGAACTGGGGTCCCCTACCTAGCGCTGTCACTTCCAAAGTCTCCCGTTTCCCACCACCTCCCTGCTCCTCCGTGCAGTCTATCCGGATGTCGGCCTTATGCGGCTGCTTCCTGGTGGCCGTTTCCTGGGGTTCAGACAAATGCAACTGCTACACTGGACTCTCCCCAGAGGCTCCAAGACCCCACCCAGTGCACAGCTATGCCCGTGGCCGCCTGTCCGTCCTGACAGCTCAGAGAAACTCGAGCCTGCTCTACGCCCACCAACCAGAGTTCTCGGGACAAACAGGCTTGGTGACACCTGGACTCCTGCAGAGATTCAGCTCCCGCTCCTGTCCCTGGCTCCCTCCCTGGCTGCCACCTGCTGATGGAGCATGCAGGTTCCCCTCATGGCCTCTTGGCCCTCTAAAGTGCCTGCCTTCCTTTATGGGACCTGCAAGTTCAACTCCTTCCCTCATCCCCTGTGTTTTGTTTGCTGTCTCTTCTGTGTCCCGCCTGGCGGACACACCAGAACCTCACTCTCCTTCTGGCCCAGACACTTCTAGAAAGTGGCTGTCCAGGTAGGAATACACTGGACACAGATCCACCAGGGCCACAAGGGCATCTCTCTGCCAGTGCCAATGACTGTTCTGGGATAAGGACCCCAGGTCACAGGTCAGACACTTAGGCATCAAACCTCCCCCAGAGTGAAGGCGTATCCCAAGACAGGACTACTGTATACAGCCAGGATGGCCTTCCAGGGAGTCCCAGCCGGACAGCCCCAGAGTTCAAAGTCAGTCTTGGAGGAAGAAATCAAGACCAAATTAGAGGGAAACATGATAGAACAGAAGAGACACGTGGAATCTCGCCTGAGATATAATTCTGCGTCTACTCTCCCTTGCCGCTGGCTGTGAGGTGCTGGAGCCAGAGACGCTGTCTGAATCCCATGACTAGACCCCTCGTTAGGATGCAGAGCCGCCCCCCACCCTGGATCAACTGCCTCAATAGTGCCTGAGAGGGAAATAAATGTCTATGTTCTTTATGTCACTGAACTCGGTGTCTGAGTAGAGTGCGCATTAGTGCCTGAAAGAGGATACTAAGGAAAATATTATAAGAATTGGCTTAGCAACCAAGTATTAGGTATTGAGAATATAAAAAATGTTACTCATTGGAAATCCAGGAGTCAAGTCTGGAGACGTTAGTAGTAGAGGTTTTCCTGGAGTAGGCGGGGTCCCGGGTCTCATCCCCAGCTCTGGAAAGAGAGAGTGAGCAAGGGAGGAAAGGAGAGAGGGGGCGCAGGGGAGAGGAAGAGAGGGCGAGGAGGATAAGGAAGGATTCCAATGAGCCTTATGATCCAGTGGTACTAGGACCCATCAACCAAATTCGGCAAAGCTCCTACTTCTGATATTTTAGAAAGTAAACCAGATGTCAAGTGGGTCCATAACTTCAGTGGAACCATCAGAAAATGCATGATATTGGTGTGCACTAGCTGACGGTTTGCAGCCTTTAAACAGGAGAAAAATAGAGAAACTCTGATGAGGGAGTTTAAGCAAAGGTGGAAGAAAATATGGTCAGATGGGGAAACTCTTCACCTGTAGCTGAAAACCTAAATAAACCATGCAGAGGGAGAATTTTGAGCTTCATCATGTTGGAAATTCAAGGTTGTGAGACCCTAAACACAAAGAGTGAGTATAGAGATGTGAGCCTCTTGGGAGGACTTTGTCTAGCTCAGGTCACCTTGGCTAGAGGAGGTCCCAGCCCAGACTGTCAATTAAATGGAGGGTGTTGCTTTTCAATCCCTGTAGTTTCCTGAGCCCCAGGATAGTTGCTATTGTATTGAGGGGGAAAGAATGGGCCAGCTTCACAGGCCAGTGTCTCAAAAGACTTGGACAAATCTAAGATCTAAGACTAGACAAGATCTGGACTGCAGATAACTTCCCATGACACTGACTGCAGGCAAACCCACAGCTGGAAGCCCGGTAGTCTTGAGGTACTTGTATTGGTAAAGGCATTCCATGCTTGAATTCCAAATGTTCACGGTTAACCCACCCTAAATGAACCCCTGAGGAAGCCTGTGAAGCCCACTGGGCATGAGTATTTCCCAGTGCACAAGACTGGTTCCCCTGATGGCACAGAGGACTCCGGATGAGGGGGTGCTCCGAGGGTGGGCATGGAGGCCAGCTTCAACTCTTACTCCACGGCCCTCACAGAGTCTTCCTGACTGCGGCTTCTAGGTTTCTTCCTCTTCATTACTATTCTGACTGCTTGTTCTGTTCGTCTCTGAGTGGGAGTTGGTGGCTCTCCTATTTCTTTTCCATCATTGAATATAGAGGACAAGGATTGTTGGTACTTGTTTTGTACATGGTTAGATTCGTCACACCATGCACTCTAATTGATGTGCTAATATTGTAAATAATGTTTGTTAAATGAACAACTGAAGCCAACAGGCATTATCAGGAGGAAAAAATGACTTGGAATTTGGAAATTGAGTCAGAGGCAGAATGGCAAAATCAGGTTCAAACTGCGTGCAAGGAATTACGACAACCAACTGGTCAGGATATTATGTAATAATACATAAAACATATGAAGAGAAATCATTTCTAAATGCACAATCAACACACAGGACAAATAGTTCTTTGCACAGGGAGAGAAATAGTCTGCAATGCAGAGCGTGGTGCTGCACTGTGAGCCAGACACACAGCTTGGCCCCGGGAACCTCTGAGGGCTGCAAAGCTTGCTCTTGATGGGGTGACTGGGGCCTGGCTCCTGGGAAGAGTCCAGAAGTGTGGCAGCAGCATCTTCATCCCTCCCCTGAATGCAGACCAAGCTGCCCTGGGGGCCACCTAAAGCCACAGCCATTGGCCAGCTCTGAAGTCAGGGAGCCGGAAGGAGCAGAGGGAGCCCTCAGCCAAAAGATCTGAGCTGAGCGTGCTCCTTGTCCACACAGCCAGGAAGTCGTGCCGGGCCAACAAATCGGCCCTGGTTCCGGTCCGAGGGTCTGTTCCTACCCAGGAAGATGAAGGGGGAGGACGTGAACAAATTAATAGAAATACCTCTTTGTCCAAATAAGCCTGCAAACCAAAATCCCAAAGGAGAAACAGAATGCTGATAATACAGCCCCAAAGGTCTACAACCAGAACCTTGACTTAGTTCACATAAAAATAATATATGGAATAAATTGAAATTTAAAAGATTTTAATAGACAAATAAACATGGCTTGTATTCATTGCCAGATGATGTTTTGAAACGTGTCTACATGGTGACATGGCTAAATTCAGCAAATTGACAAAGACATTACCTCATATGTTATCATTTCAGTGGTTAAGAACACTGAACACCTTCTCCTTTAGTGGTTTTTCAAGAACGCAATGCATTGTTGTTCATTATAGTCACCATGGTATAGACTAAACCTTTTGAACTTTTCCTTCCTCTCTGACTAAAATGTTATATCCTTTGACCAAAATCTCTCGAACTACCATCGTCTTAAACTTTTTAGAAACATATTTAGGGCCTCAACATCATAAACTAAGAAATTCATGCCATCTCCAATGTCTTATTCATAAGACATTATGAAAAAATAAGGCAAACATAAAACAAGAAAACACGTCAATTTAAAATAGTGAGTGTAATCCCTGAAGTCTACACCTGTCACATTGTTGGGGAGCACTTTATTGAGAGCCAACAGCAGGAGAGAAAATCAGGGAATATATTAGAGCAATGGAAGAGTTTCCCAGAACAAAACCTGGAGGTGCAGAGAGACGAAGGTCATCAGCCGGACACCCTGAAGCAGCCTCAAGAAGGGTGAATCGGTTGGCTCTTCAGAGGAAGTCAATAGGTGTTTCTGGAGACAAGAGAGAGTGATAAAGAAAGGAAAATAATCAGAAATTATCTAGAATAGAAAACAAGAATCCTCAAAATAAAAGCACATTCTGATTATTATGCAAAGGAAAAAAACAGAGACATCACAGAGCGCCTGAAACACACCGAAAACAGAAGGAAGGATTTTAAAAGCTAACAAAGAAAAAAGACAGACTGCCCATGGAGTAACAGAAGGTAGACTGTCTATGGTCTTATTCTATCTAGGAGTAATGGAAAATGGAAAATACGTTAGAAGTGCTGAAGGACCATATTATTGTTCAGGAATTGCAGAGTTTGGAAGGTTAGCATTAAAGAGCAAAATTAAGACTTTTTTTTGGGGGGGGGGTACTAGGTATTAAACTCAAGGGCACTCGGGCACCGAGCCACATCTCCAGTCCAATTTTGTATTTTATTTAGAGACAGGGTCTCACTGAGTTGCTCAGGGCCTCGCTTTTTACTGAGGCTGGCTTTGAACTCGTGATCCTCCTAACTCAGCCTCCTGAGCCTCTGGGATTACAGGCGTGTGCCACTGTGTCCCGCAAAATTAAGACATTTTATAGCATAGAAAGTTTGTGAGCCAGGTGCAGTGGTGCACATCTGTAATTCCAGCAGGAGTTCAAAGCCAACCTCAGAAATTTAGGGAGGTTCTAAGCAATTCAGTGAGTCCCTATCTCTAAATAAAATATTAAGAGGTTTGGGGATATGGCTCAGGGGCTAAGTCCCCCTGGGTTCAATTCCCAGTATCAAAAAACAAAGTTTGTGAATCATGAATTCTAATTAAAATATCTATGAAAAGTGTACTTCCACAGGGGGGTAGTAAATTCAAAGATAGAATAAAATGCAAACAAAATAACAGCAACAATGGAAACAGAAAATTTTATTATGAATTTACTTTACCATAAAAACCCATACAATTCCTGTATCTGGGTAAAATAAGGCAAATCTAATATGTCTAGCAAGAATGGGAACGACTCGACTGATTTTTAAAGCATAGTAAGGACTTTATTATTTTCAGGAATACAAAAAGAATGCTAAGTTGCTGTGGACTTTGTTCAAGTTTAAACTAAAATATGTATGTTTAAAATTAATGGTAAATACTTTTTAAAAAATCATGGATTGTTAGTGGGAGAGAACATTGTTACAATAGGAGAAAAACTGGCAGTGGGCACTGAAGCCACACGTGTTCACACCAATGGCACAGTTTCCAGGGCTGGTATTGACTTCAGGTGAGTGTGACATCTTACGGGTGGCATAAGAATTTTCATGTGCCCTAAGAGCCCCAAAGTGGAAACGGCACAGATGTTCAAAAGTACTAGAATAAATAAAGTATGGCATATTCATCAAGCGAAATCCCTCACAATCACAGAGGAGACACCTGCTGTGACTAACACAGGGACTAACGCACAGGATGTCAAAGCCCAGCACTGCATCCTCACCCCACGCTGGCCAGCTCCTGAATCACTGTGGACGTATGCAACTGGGGTTCTGACCCACAGAGGAACAGAAGGAAGGAAGGAAGGAAGAGGGGAGCGAAACAGGAGCAGAGGGAGGAAGGGAGAGAGGGAGGAAGAGGAAGGGAAGGAAGGGGGGAAGGAAGGTAGGAAGGAGGGGAGGAGGGATGAGGGAGGGGACAGCAGTAAAGTGGTCTTTGTATATAGCTGGTTTTTACTGTCTGTGCTGTTTTACAAATATGTGTTCAGCACAGGTGAACTGTGGCCAAACTTTGTTTGAATAAAGACAAACTCTATGCATATCTTTTTCTTGGATTCACCACTAACTTGGTGAGTTTAATGAGTTCAAGTCCATATATAAGTATCATACAAAGTATACCATATATCAAATGTTGGGTAAGCTATGATGAATATTAAAACATAGTACAGTATTTTAGGAAAAAACCCCAATGGTAACAGTAATAATTATATGTATTTTATTGGACTCACTATGAGCTGGATCTTTCCTCAGCTCATTGCATACATAATCATTTTAAATTCTGGCACAAATACTATTTTTATGAGCATTTATAATATTTATTTTTAAATGATTATGACTGAGCACTCAGAATCTTAATGCTCACAATCCCTATATAGCATCTATCATTATTTCCATCTCCAGTTTATGATGATGGCATTGAGTTTCGGGAAGATTTAACAAAGTGTATAAGGGTCATGTGATTTAACTCACATTTTAAAAGACTGCACTACATGCAATTCTAACCCTACCTGGATTCATTCACGTTTGTTCTTTAGTCACTATGATGTACCATCAAACTGAGACCATCTGCTGGGGATAATTTGGAGACTATCACTCTTAGTGTCCAGTCCTGTGCACATGTCCCCATCCATGCATCAGCAGAGGGCCGTGTGGCTCCAGAAATGAACATGGAATTCGCCACCTAGAGCTGCACAGGTGTCTCCCGCAGGTGTGACTGCAGGGACTTCCTGCTTCATTTGGGGAAATCAAGTGTAAACATGTGGATCCATGTGCCTTCAGTGAGTGATTAGAAGTCAACTTATGATCAGTACTATAACTGTTGTGACAACATTTTTCAAAATAGTTCAGTGAAAACAAAAATTTAGAGTATCTAACCAGCTTGCTGTTGTAGAGCTCAATAAAGTTTGAGTTCCTGTTCAAAGAAATCAAATTACTCCAATAAGAATAATGAAGTTGGTTGTTTTCATCAAATAAGACTGTTAATATTAGCAAGATAAATTTACACATATCTAGAGTTAAAAATTCAAACTAGCTTAACTTTTGTTTGAAACTTAAATTTGTTGTTCCTTCAGTTTGTATCATCGATTAAAGATTTAAAATGAGGGAACACAAAAAGCAAAGCTCTTTTTAAGGTTGTATTCCAGAGAACTTTGTCAAGGTGTATTATGTTAAATTGGGGGGAAATGCATGTTGTTCCCATTGTCTTCTTTGTTCTATAGCTTTAGTGAGATGTGGTTTGCTTGCAACATAATCTACACTTTTAAAAGGAAATGGTTGAGTAACTCCCCCGGGAGGAGCACATGGATTAAGTTCTGGAAGATCTCCCTCACCCCTGAATGTTACTTCGTCCTTTTGGAATCATTCAGTGCATCCTCTTCTGTGACTGATTTGTTTTGCCTAACGTGCTTTTGAGATTTATACGTGTCATGTCCTGTGTTAAGAATCTGTCTGTACTTATGGCTGAGGGACACGCCCCTGTGTTAATATGCCACAGTTAGCTTGCCCACTCACCCTTAAACTTTTGGGTTCTTTCCATTTGAGATTTAAGGTGCCAATTAAGAATTGAGGTGCCAGGAGCATTCACTCCAGGATCATTTATTCTGGCTGGATGTGGACTTTCATGTCTTTTTGATAATTACCTAGAAGTGGAATCCCTGCCTTGTGGAAAGAGCTCACTACCCTGACGAGCAGCTGCCCAGGTGTTTTGTGAGTATTTCTGCAGCCTGGTATTCCACCAGCAAGGCAATACAATTAGGTTACCTGACATCCTCACAGACACTTAGTATTGACAATTATTTTAATTTTTGCCATTTTATATGTATTAGTAGCATTTTATTGTGTAATAAAATTACACTGATTTATTTTATTAGTAACTCCTTGATTAATGATATTATGCATCTTTTTATTTGGACCATTTGTTTAGCTTCTTTTGTGAAGTGTTCAAACCCTTTGCATAGTTTTTTACAATTTTATTTTGGGGAATATGTATTTTAATTGAATTGTAAGAGTTCTTTATGTATTCTGCATACATGCTCAGGCATAAATATTGTAAAATTTTAAACCTGTGTCCCAGTTGTAAGTTTGTTGTCGTTTGTAAGTATTCTAGTTATTTTCTCCCAGTTTGCTGGCATGACTCTTCATTTTCTTAATAAAGTATTTAAAAAACAGAAATTAATAATTTTGATGAAGTCAAATTTACATAAACTTTCTTACCTGGTTCTGGGAATTTGGTGCTTTCATCTAAAAACTTTAAAAAAATCTTTGCTTACTGTATTGTCATGAATAATTTTTCCTATATTTTCTCTAGACCACTTAGAGTTTGGGGTATTACACTTAGGACTGTGACTTATTTTGAATTAATTCCTGTTCAGTAAAAATTGAAATACATTATGGCTATCATATGGCTATCCAGTTGTTCTAGAACCATCTGTCGAAATGATATTTTCCCCTTTGATCACTTTGGCACTGTTTGAAGGTCTCAATAGACTCTGGGTTGGTCTGTTTCTTCCCTATCTATTTTGTTCCAAGGGTCTTTATTTTTATCCATGGGCCAACACCAATCCCCTGGTGGAGGATCGTTTATGACAATGATCCTCCACCAGGGGTGACATGTGGCAATGTCTGGAAACATTTTTAGTTGTCACAGTTATCAGGTGTGGAGGATGCTACTGGCATCCAGAAGACAGGCCAGGGCTGGTGGGAAGGACCCACAGTGCATGGGACTGCTCCCCAGGAAAGCAATCTAGTCCAAAATACTGACAGCTTCCAGGTTGGGAAACCCTGCTTTACAGCAGTCAGTGTAAATCCACCACTGTTGTTCAGTTTAAAAATCATGTTGGCTATTTTAGGCTTATTGCCTTAAATTTAAATCAATGTGTGCATTTCCAAGAATGAAAAAAAAGCCTCTCGGGATTTAAATGGAGATTTTATTAAATTTGTAGGTTAGTTGAGAGGAATTCACATTTTGCTAACAGGGAGTCTTCTCATAAATGAACACCATCTCTCTCTCCATTATAGAACTCTTTTTCTCAGCCAGAGAATTTTACCTTACAATGTGTAAGCCTTGCACATGTTTTATTAGATTATACTAAATGTTTTCTCTCTTTTGGGCTGTTAAGGACACATTTATTTTATTATATATTATTTAATTCATGAATAGTTATATCTATTTAAAAAAATACAATTGAGTATTCTGAATTGATCTGTAATATCTGACTATAGTAAATTCACTTTTGATTTCTAAAACCTTTTTAATGTAATTCTTATGATTTTAATGCTGTTTGAATACCAAATTATTTCCCCTTTTCAATCTCTTTGCTTATTGTCTTCTCACCTTCCTGTGCTCTACTGAGACCTGTCATTCAATATTGAGACTGAATATTATCTTGCTCTTGAGTTTAGGAGAAAGCATTTGATTCTTCACTGTGCAGTATGATTCAGCTGTAATATTTTGTAGATGGTCTTTATCAGATTTAGGGAGCATCCCTCTATTTTCACTTGCTGGGAATTTTTATCTTAAATGATATCTGGATGTTGGCAAGTGCTTTTTCTCCATTAGTCGAAATGATTGTAATTTTCTTATTTATTCTCCTAACATGATCAATCCCACCAATTTTATTTTTAATATTACCAAATATGTACTCCTGATTTGGTCGTGATCTATTACACTTTTTATAGAGTAGGAGATCTAATTATCTGAGGATTCCTTTTGCAGTTACCTCTTGGTCTGCTCTGGGACCGGATAATGCTACCTTCTTGGTGGTTATTCTCCTCTCTTTTGCTTGTAGATGTGTTTGTACAAAACTGATGCTGCTTCTTCCTCAAGTGCCCCACAGAGCGCTCCCAGGCCTGGAGGGTGTCACTGATTTGCACACACACACACACATACATATTCTTCTCAGATTGTTCACTGCTTGTTTATAAGTTTTGCTCATTTGAATCTTTCATCTGCACTTTTCAGGCACAGATTTGTTCCGTTTTCTTTAAAAAGAGCCTGACTCTGCTCTCCGTGTTTGAAAGAGGACAGTTCAAACCCGCCTGGTGGCCTTTGCCTTCTGTCCCAGGGCTGGGCGGGCAGGCTCCACCTTGCTGTCCATCAGAGTTTCTAACCCACTTGCAAAACGTTGTTCTTGTCCTGCCCCATCCACAGCCACAGCCGAATCCCATGTCAGTCGCATCCTCTCTGAAAGCACTTTCAGATCGCTAGGTGCCCTTGTCACTGAGCTCAAGGAGCCCCATCCTAAGCGACAAGCACGTTCAATGTCCTCCTGCGCGTGCGCAGCACAGTGCCCGCCTGGTGTTGAGTCCCCTACTTCGGAAAAGTGCTCGTAAAGTAGTCACCTACTTTTAACACCTGGTAAAAGGTTTTATAATGGTGCCACTTTTTCAGTTCTCATGCTGGCTATTTTTCTGAATCCATCTACTTAGAGGTTAACAACTTTTATTGATTTTTTTTTTTTTGGGGGGGGGCGGTTCTCTGTTGATTTTTTTTAAGTTAACTTATTGCCACATTTTTAAGCCCAGCATTTTAAAATTTGCAGTTCAAATTAAACTTCTCTTTCTTATAACTTTAGGAATAATGTAAATTTTTAATTTTAGACTTTTTTTCTGACAAAAGCAGTGAATGGCTTCAGAGAATCTCTATATAGCACTTTAGCATCACCTCAAGGAGTCTGTTACACTGGATATTAAATATCACTCCACTCAAGTTATTTTCTAATTATCTGTAACTTTTAAGAACTGTAGGCAGGTCAAAAGTTAAATAGTTGTTTAATTACAGAATATTTGGGGATTTTCCATATAGGATTTTAAATTTTATTATGAATATATTTTATTTTTCATCTACAATATGGAAACTCCCAACAGTATTCATAAATTGCCCCTCCTTCCTTTATGGTAAGATATCTACTTTATAAAATCCACAGTACATTACATTCATTTTTACTTTATTAAGTATTTTAACATGTTTTTTTTTTTTCTTTAAACCTCTTGTATTTATCATTTTGGATATTTTTCATTGTATTGTGCAGATTGGAATTTTTATGTAAGATACTCCCCTTCGAATGGACCATGCAGTCACTTGCTTATGTATCTGCCTATCCCTTCTCCCATCTGTCCTCGGCTTCACTATGCAAATCCGGAACAGCCTATGCTCCAGGCCTACTTTTACCTGCTTCACTAGCACCCGATCGCCACCCTTTCGGGGCTCCAGGAAGCCCGTGTGTTGGGCTAGTCTTCCCCTGTTAGGCTTTTTTATTTTTTTATTTTTTTTTTTGGCCTGGCCTCACGATATTTCGCCTGCATATATGGCTAAGAATTCAGGCAGAGCCTTAAGGGAACTCTGGGCAGATTGCTTGAGCTCCCTTTTCTGTCACTGTGGCACGGTGGCCCCTGCTATCTGTCAGTGTGGCAAGGTGGCCCCCTCCTGGAAGCCCCACACGTCAAGCTCCCTGCACGGAAACAGGCGCTCCTGTCCACTCCTGTCCAGCTGCGTCCTCTGCGGGAGCGCCCTCCCTGCGCCCTGGCTGTGAGTGGTGCGTGCCCAGGAGGAGAACTGGGGAGGCATGTACTCTGACTCACCCCCCCTGGGCGATATCGTAATTTCCTGCTTTGGAGGAGAGGAGGTATAGAACTTCACTCCATCATGTACAAATCAGAAGCAGGGCCGCCGTAAATTTTTTGATGAATTTACGAAATTCTCTTCTAGGCTCGATTTTTCCCCAGTGGGATGTGGTTTGATGGACTCCAGATGCTGCCACTCTAGAAAGACCAAGTTCCAACCTTAAGGGGCTGCGATGATGGGTTGGCTGTCTCCTGGAGAGAATTTCCAGACTGTCCTTTTGAGTCATCTAACAGCAGCAGGCAGCCCATTGGGTCTTTGCCGGGTGCTTTTCTTTACATATTTTATACCCAGATTGTTGCCATTGTTTCTTTTCAGAATTCTATGCCAGGTTCGTTCACTGTGATGGAAAAAGTGCATCTCCCTGTCTTTTATTTTTGTTCTAGAAGAGATCCTTTCATGAGGATCCCAATTGGAGCAGCCCAGGTACAGCAGTGACCTCTTCCCCGCTGGCCCCTTGCTATGGGACACTGCCTGATGTCTGCTGCCACCTGCGCAGCGTCAACAAAGGACCTGGAGCTGGGGCGACTGGAGATGGCCAGAGACAGAGACAAAGAAATCACAGAGACATTGTCACCTCAAGCTGGGGCCAGGTGAGACACTGCACTCTGATGGAGAACAGTGACCCAGAACAGCTCCTCGGGTTTATTATACAGGGCCTCAGAATCAGGCAGCAGAACTATAGGGGATTGTGGATTGTTCACGGCTGTGAGTTGTCCGAAGCTTCTTTGTGCTCCAGAAACATTCTGCTGTGGCACCCGGGCAGCCCGTAGTCCTGGGCCGACTGATGACTGTTAGGTCAGAGCGGGGAGTCAAGGTTGAAAACATCCTCGCCTTTGGCCAGGGAAGGTTCTCAGGCTTGGCTTTTGCCAACCTCAGGACCAGCTGGGGCTCATCCACCCTCCACAGATGACTATGGTTTTAAGCAGCAAATATCTTTGTCCATAGACTTCCCAAGTCATGAATTAATTCTAAAGTAAAACAACTTTAGCATTTATGTATTTATCCACCTTTTAAAAGAACAAGGTGCAATAATTTGCAGTCCCACCAGCAATGTATGAATGTACCCTATTCCCCACAATCTCGCCAACATTTATTGTTACTTGTATTCTTGATGATTGCCCTTATCATACTCCTTAGTACATATCCAAAGGACTTAAAATCAGCATACTACAGTGACACAGTCACATCAATGTTTATAGCAGTGTGACTCACAATAGCTAAGCTATGGAACCAACCTAAGTGCTCCTCAGCAGAAGTATGGATAGAGAAAAGGTGGCATATACACACAATGGATCATTACTCAGCTATAAAGAAGAAGGACTTTAAGGCATTTTTTCTGGCAAATAGATGAAACTAGAAAATATCATGTTAGGTGAAATAAACCAATCCCACATAAATATCCAAAATAAACCAATGGTTTAATGTTTTCTCTGATATGCAGAAGCTAATCCAAAATAAGGGGGATTAAAAATAAATAATAAAAGTAAGGGGGCTGGGGTTGTGGATCAGTGACAGAGCACCTGCCTAGCATGTGCAAGGTGCTGGGTTCGCGCCTCAGCACCACATAAAAATAAATAAATAAATGTATTGTGTCCAACTAAAATATTTTAAAAAAGAATAAAAGTAAGATCAGAAGAGTCAATGAAGGGGAAAGAAAGGAAGGGAGGGGGAATGAGATAGGGAAAGTCAGTGGAATGAATCTGACTTAACTTTCCTGTGTATATATATGAATATTCCACAGTGAATCTCACCATCATGTACTTCCACAAGACACTAATGTAAAAAACCATAAGCAAATGCAGATCATAGTAGTAGCAGTAGAGTAGAGGCAAGGGGAGGGGGTGAGAGGAAGGGAGGGGAAGGGCAAATACTGGGGACCGAATTAGAACAAAATATACTCCATGTTTTTATAAGCATGCCGTGTATATTCTATTGTCATGTATTAGAACCAATAAAAAAAACAACCAAGCAAAAAATAACAATATACAAAATACAAAAAAAAAAAAAAAAAAAAGAATTGAATGAGGTATCATGCTCGAGAGAAGATCACAAATGTGTCCACGTGGGACAGTTTGATTTCTGGTAAGGAACTGAGTCTGGAGAAGTTATAGCATCTTCTGTGTAGTATTGGCTTTTTTCCCCCATATGTAGCTTGTAAAAATGCACTTTATATCAGGATTTGTTGTGGACTTTGCAATGGACGGAAGGTATCCTTCTAAAATTCCCACGTTGAAATCCTGACCTCCCATGGTGTGATTCTAGAAAGTTGGACCATGAGGAGGCGATCAGTTCATGTGAGTGAAGCCCTCAGGAATGAGGTTAGGGACCTTATAGAGAGTCCAGCGAGGCCTCTCATCCTCTTTCTGCTTCTGAGGACAGAAGAAGGAGATAGCGTCTGCCGCCTAGAAGAGAAATCCCCCAGAACCTGACTGTGCTGGCTCTTATGGACATGACTACAAATAGATCTCCGTTGTTGATAAGCCAGCTTGTCTATACTAATTTGTTATAGTAGCTGAAACTCACTAAGACAGGATTATCCAAAGTATAAGTTCCATCCATGAACGCTCAAACTTGATAATGATAATTATGAGCTTCTCCTTCCTTGTGTAAAAGTAATAGGGTTGGTGTATTGAAAATATTGATAAGATGAATAGAAAATAACAAAATTTTATAAGAAATAATCAATTAGTTTGGGGCTTTCACTTTGTGCAGAGACTGTACTGCATGTGGGACTGGGAAGATAATCTGTGATTAAGAATCGGTGATGGTTAATTGGTTGAATCTTCAGATCCTTATAGGCAAACAGAGGCCCCGGCTGCCAGGTCAAGGTACAGGCTATTGTAAGCTACCTCTTTATTTTGTACCAGTTTTTTTTAACATGATATTTATAGAACATGGCTTAACATTCATATATACACAAAAACACAAGTTTACATAATATGTAACTTGTAAAATAACCCTTCTTCAGTAATTTAATCAGGTAGTTTTATTTGAAAAGTGGACTGCTATTTATTAGGAGTTGTATAACAAAGAATTAGTAGTTATACAATAGTAATTGCTGCGCCCCTCCCCTGACTCAGGCAATGGCAAGGCCCTACTGAGGTGGATGGCGCAAGGCGTCCATCCTCTGGAGGAGCGCAGTATGTTTCTGGGAATGGGCTGATTTGTTTTTGTATTCCTTTAATAAGTATACTTGTGACTTCTCATATGACCATTAAGTATGAAGGAAAAAACATGACTTTCCCAATAATGCAACTACTTCTAAAGAATGGATCTGTTTGCTCTAAATGCAATGATTCAGCTGTGGAGTGTAAATTATTAATGTCTAATGAAAAACTCCCTGTATTCCTGTCAAGGAAGTTTTTGAGAAATTAAATTAAAATCTAGAGAAGAAAAATTAATGTTAAGAAGACAGATTAGTGCTTAGTACTGGGCAACTTGTTCTTGTTCCTGTGCACAATGGTTTGTGCTCTTACTCTTGTTTGATTAAAATTAATAACAAGTCAACCACTTGCCATAACCATGGCACCGGTTCCAGTCAGTAAGTCAAGGAAGAATAGTCAAGGTATAGGCCAATAGTTTGGGACATTTGTAACTATTATTAAAAGTTAACTAAGCAAAAACAGCTCAAAGCAAAACACGAACTGAAAGTACAAATGTTTGCTTATGTATAAGCCAAGATACATTCTTCTATTCTGATTGTAGCTAGGTAATATTTTGTTTCTTTGAATAATGATTCCTGTTTTGTAACCACAAAGTACTGTGAGCCTGCCAAAATGAAAAGTATATATGATCAACTTCACAAGTAAAAATTGGGATCAACACCTGCACTTTGGTGTCTGTGTTGTTTCTCCACCCCTCTTTCGCCGACTCCTCACCATCCGTTCGTCTCCTGAGACCCCCTGTTGGAGCTGGTCTCCGACAAGTAATCTTAAAGTAATAGTAGTATTCTGCACAAAAGGATTTAGGATTATTGTTATTTTCAGTTCATGGTTTAAGTAAACCAATGAAAATCATATTTGCTTTCCCTGACGCCTTTCACCACTTCCTGTTTGCATTCAAGGCTGCCTTTGACTACCTTGTGACCCAGTGAGAACTCTTTACTTTTAGCCAAGCTATGCTTTCTTTTCTGTTATTGTGACGGCCAGTTAGCTCTAGTCCGTGACTTTAGATAACTTGAAAGTCTTCCCTACAATAATGTTTTAGTGGAATTGATGAAATATGTGACATCCATATTAGTGAGAAAGATGCATTAGCATCCATCTCTAAATTGTCCTTGGGAGTTTAGAGAGGAAATAGAGAACTGCTAAATGCTAGTCACTTCCTTGAAGTGCAGTTGTGGGCTGAGTTTGGACGGTCACCTCTGCTTCTTGGCAAGCAGAGAATGTTGTTTCTAATGGCCCTTCAATTGAAATGCCTGTTTTTCTGTTCATGAGTTCTTGATTCAAAGGACTAGGGACTTTGGAGCCTTGTTTTTATTTGGGGAAGTGGCAGGTGGCAGTTCTAGCTAGCTGGTAGCTTTTAATCCTTAGCTTGCTACATTCCAGGCCTCATTGAGAACTACCAGCCAGAACTGTTGTTGTGCTTCCAACAGTTTCCTGTGACGATTTTAGGTGTTCTCTGGTTACAAAAGACAAATATGAAGCTGGGCACAGTGGTGCTGGCCTGGAATCCCAGCAGCTGAGGAGGCTGAGGCAGGAGGATTGCAAGTTCAAAGCCAGCCTCAGCAACTTAACTTAGTGAGATCCTGTCTCAATATAATAAAAACTAAAAAGGACTGGAGATATGTCCCAGGAGTTGAGTGTCCCTGGTATCAAAAAACAAAACAAAAAGTCCCCATTTACTTTGTGTCTTCAATCTACCTCAGAATAACATGAAAATTTATGGTTTCATTTTAAAATCTCCTCTTGAGTCACCACTGTTCTGTATCTTTGTTCAATCTACTGTAAGGAAAGGGCTATGGAATGGCCTTATGAAGTGTATTTCATATTTTCTTTCCTGCTCTTCCAAGGGTATTTTCTTCCTAATCATTCCTATCTCGCTACTTCTTACTATGTTTCACATCTGAGAGGAGGACACCAAAGTTAATTTCCTGGTACGTATCTTATAGTACAAGACAATAATAAGTACCCAAAACAATTCTGAATTATTCAGAACATTTTTGCCTAACATTCTTGAGATTCACCTAAGAAAACTTTATTTATGGACCTCAAATTGGTTGTAGAGCAGAATTTATATTCAGCTTCTGTAGAGGAGTCTTCCGGCCACGTAGGTCCTTCCTGAGGAACCGGAAGCAGGCTGAAGGGGCTGGGGCAGGAGGTGGAAGGGTGCAGTGGGCTGCCCAGGAGAGGGCAGGCGAAGAGGCTGGACCCAGAGGACACCACCAGGAAGGAACAGAGAGGCTTTCGCAGTTGCTGGTGGGGTCAGGATGTGGGTTTGTGGCTTTGAATATGGATTAAAGGGTCGAGTACTGACTATTGGATACTGTTGTTAATTATCTTGTTCTGACTATCTTCAAATATGTAGTAGTTAGAAATCACAAAGATTCCTCAAAATGATAATGCTTTTTCTAATTTTTAATTCATTCTCCAAGGAAAACACAATAGCTGAGAATATAGGAATTCATGAAATATGCATGTGTTTTGCCAGAAAGATGTGATAGTTTTGCTGTAGTCAAACCCATGATGAATAAGAAAGAACCTCTAAGATCTGCCCCACATGTGCGTGATCAGTGGTGCTTTGTGTCGCCCAACCAAGCAGAGGCCAGGAAGGGGCCGTGCCTGACCCGGTCATCACTGACCTGTGCTCTGAACTGAGGGATCCTACCCCACAAGACAGCAAGTGTCTTCTTGGCCTTTGAGAGAGAGCTAGGAAGTTTTGACCAACCATCTTCGTACAAATTAACCTTCAGCCCAAAGGATCTCCATCCCTGGTGCTTGGGGCTGGTTTACCATAATGGAGGTCTAACCAGCTAATCCTCCATCCATCCCCCATGGAGCACTCCCTGATTCAGTTCACCAGACACAAGTCAATTCACACTGAAAGAGCTCTAGGAGACAAGTCCTCATACAAAGAGAAAGTCAAACATCAAAAGTAAAAGTGGCTGAAGTAAGCATTTTAGTGCCCAAAATGTTTACCAAACAGGGCACCATCAAATCAAAACACCAAATGTATGTAAGAACGAGTTCTAAGATAACAGTATGAATTCTGTACCGAAGCTAAGTGAAACAAGCTAGAGCTCCGATCACTGTTGAAACAGCTGCCCAGGGCTGCGAATCTAAAGGACAAGTGACATTCGGGTGGGAGAAGACTGCGGATGGATTGGTCTAAGATCTGGTCACCCTGCCAAGCAAGGGACTTCACAACACCTTGGGGAAAAAGCATTCACTGCGAAAGAATGAAATCCCTCTCTAAGTCTTACAGGGCTGACTCTATCACTAACTCAAGTGACAGAGAGCCACGCTGACCAGGCGTCACCTCTTTGTGCCAACTGCTGGTTTGGGTAGGGTGTTGGGGAAGAGACTGTCTCAAGTTGTGTAGTACAGGAGCAAGGGTGTGTCGACAGCTGTGGAATCGCATCTCGTGTTGTTTACAGAAGGACGATGTGTGTTGGTGAGGAGGAAGGAGTGGCTGCCGTAGCCTTACAAGCATGGTTTAATAACTTACTGAGATAGCAGGAGTTCAGTGTCAGCGTGGAAGCGTGATCACTGGAGTCATGGCCTGCCAGCTGGGTGGCTTTCAAGGCCTGAGGTTGTTGCCGATTGATGGGTCTTCGGGGACATGTTCACTGAAGCAAGTTGTCATTGCTCAATTAGACAGACTTAAATCCAGTTCTGAGCTGTACTTGTTACCATGGCCACAGAGTAATCAGTGGTGATGAGACAGCTCTAAAGTCAGGCCTGGGGGTGATTTTCTTGCTCTATGGCAATAAAACAATCTGTCTTTTCCCAGAACTTCTTCCCCAACATTTTACATGACAAGCTCATCCCATCTTTGGATGTTTCTAGGTCTCAGAGAGCGACTGGTAAAACCAAAGTAGGGCTCAAACCCCAGAACAGGAGTCGGAGTCATTAAGCCATGGAGTGCTTGTGGCACGGTGCCCGTGGCAGTGCTGCAGACAGTGTGACTGATCTGATCGGAGTCTAACAGGACCCTTCCAGCAGCCCTAGGAGATGGGTGTTGCCCTCCTCTTCCACACACGAGACTGGCACACCAAAAGGGAAGTTTTCCCTCTTCATCCCCAGCACACACGTGCACACACGCACACACCCCTTAACTGCTGTGGAAACAAACATCAGAGTCTCTCGATATTGTGGCCAAAGTCCATGCTCACTAGACACATGAGCCCCGTACTTAACCAGGGCAATTGTGACTTTCAATAAATATTTACTTAACTGATATTTGGTGTTAGACAATCCATCAGATACTTTATGTATCCTACTCCAATTCTGTGCCTCTGTGAGTTAAAAATTATGTTTACATATGAAATTTGTAGATAACTGGACAAAGACACACACAGCTTGAGAAAAGAAGAGCCAGATGTATTGTTTTGGAATTCATTGCTTGGCCTTATGGTGGGTGAGGACCAGTTTGGTTTCTGTTTTTTTGTTGCGTCATCCCCAGAATCCAGCACAACTTCTCCCCATTAAATAAAATTCTTCGTAAATGGGAAAACCAACAATGCTTTGATGTTTAGCTATGGTGATGCCTGTTGAGTTGAATTCTGCCATTGTATTTATGTGAAAAAAAAAATAACAATTGGATGGTTTCCCTGTGCACTGAATCCAGTCCCCCTCTGGGACAGCTGAGAGGCAGGTAGGGGTGCCCACCCGCCCTGCCCCACACAGGCCTTGGCTTCCTTGTCTGCACATTGTTCCCAGCGAGGAAGCCACAGAGGTCCATCCTCCTCACCAAAGACCAAAGACCGGGGCTCGTGCCCATGCGCGGGGCTGGGCTCTCTGTGGCGCTCATTTTAGTCTTTGTCAGCCAGCTTGTCCTGTCACTGCCACAGTGTCTGCCGCACCAAGTGCTGATTGAACACAGTGTAAACACACTTGACCTATCAGATAAATGGAAAGGACTAGATCTATATTCGGTAATTCCCAGAGTCGCCAACACCTGCAGGGAGGAGTGGGTGGCCTGAAGGATGCTCAAGGAGACAGAGGTGGGTCAAGTCTTCTGGGGAGGCACCAGGGCTGGGCTGCTGCGTGTGCGTCGTCTACCTTACCTCCTCTACCTTAGCTCTCCTCAGGATCGCTGTTCAGTGCTTAGATGTATATTTACTCACTTATCTTTGCAGGCCAAAATCTATTGGCCACTCTCAGCCTTAGAATGCAGTTGCAGTTTCTTAGCTTATGTGCATTCTTCCTAGTTGATTCTCATCTCCTGTTCTCAGCCCACCCACAGCAATCTCCACGTATTTGTTGCATTTAAACCGTGCAAAGAGCTATCTGGACTAAGTATGTGTGCCATTCATTCTTCAGGACATTTGCATATGGACTTAATTTTGTCTGAAGAACCTTCAGTGCATGTTTGGTTGTTAAACAATTAATTCATTAAACCCATCTAATATGATCTTGCTGATGAAGGTAGTTCTCCACTAATGTTTTCGGTTTTTTAAGTCTTTTTTTTTTTCCTAGTACTGGGAATTGAACCCAGGGGCTCTCTACCTATGAGTTCCATCCTCAGATCTTTTTATTTTGTGTTTTGAGACAAGGTCTCACTAAGATGTTTAGGCTGACCTTGGACTAGTGGTTCTTCTGCCTCAGCCTCCTGCACAGCTGGGATTACAGGCGTGGCCACGTGCCTGGGTCTTTTATGCATATCTTTTTTGTGCTATGGTTGTTCGTTCATGTGTATCTCTCTGCTGCAAGCTCTCTGAGACAATCTGTCTGTCTATCTGTTGTCTACCTACTTTCCTATCTCATTCTCAGATAATTGTTACAATAAACTGGCAATATGTAGGCATAGAATACATAATTTTTTTATAAAACTAAGTGAATGTAGATTTATTATAACAGAGTATTTATTCTGTTCTGATAGACATTCTTGTTAGCTGATTGATTTTAAGCTTCTAAAAGTTCAGAACTGACAAGTAACCTTAAAATAACTCAATCATTTTGAAAAATATTTTATAGATTTTTTCATATACTATCCTCTGCCTTTCTATTTGTCTATAAATTGAAAGGCTTCCATCTTTCTTAAGTATTTACCTGTTATCTGTCTGTAGCTGTATTTACACATAGCATGTAATGATCCAACTTAATATTTCTAAGTCCAGGTTAACTCCCACCTGAGGATCAGGTGGGGGCCAGGACTTCCTCACCACACTTCGCGTATGCTCTTTCCACTTTGGGGAAAGCTTCTTTATTTCTAACTCTACTTAATGAAACCTTTGTCTCTCAGATGACAGCTCAGGTTTTTATTTTTCATAACTTCCCTAGTTGGCTCCCTTTTGTACAAGGCAGTTCATACTTCTTTTCCATATTCTCGTAAGTTTGACATGTCTCGGGGCTTATTTGATTAACATTTTCCCCAAAACTGTGTAACATTGTATTTTGGGACATTAACTTAACCAGAACCACTTTTACCAGACCCGCATTCCCTGTCATATGCCCAGTTCATAACTGGCTGTCAGGGAGCGCTGGGAGGATTTGGAAGATGGTGCTAAAGCAGTGGAGTTGGCATTGCTCCAGTTCAGACACATTGCTGCTGACCAAGTGGTTTGTTTGGCTGACCCAGGGATTGCCGGACCTCTCAGCTTCTTCAAATTCTGGTCCAGATGCCCCTCAATGGCCAATGGTACCAGCATTTCCTTCATCTCTACCCTGCAACCCAGCTCAGAGTTGGTGAGAAACAGACAGGTATAGAGGTTTGTTTAAAAGTCCGTAGCAGCTTGGGGATGTGGCTCAGTGGCCACATCCAGTGGCACATCCAGGGGCACAGCGCCTGCCTGACATGCACAGGGCCGTGGGTTCAGTCTTCAGCACCACCCAAGAAAAGCCCATATGAGATCTGAGATATACCGCTGGGCCTTTTTCTACATCTGTCACAGTGGTCTGTGAAACCTGGAGCACCCTTCAAGCGGGGAATCCTCCCCCTGTGGTTACTGGTCCCCTGTGGTTGATGGTCCCCTGTGGTTACTGGTCCCCTGTGGTTGATGGTCCCCTGTGATTATTGGTCCCCTGTGATTACTGGTCCCTGTGTTTACTGGTCCCCTGTGGTTACTGGTCCCCTGTGGTTACTGGTCCCCTGTGGTTAATGGTCCCCTGTGATTACTGGTCCCCTGTGGTTACTGGTGATATTGCACAGGTAAACTTGCAGGATCATTCCTGGATATAGTAAAAAAAAAAAAAAAAAAAAAAAAATCCTCGCTAGAATAAACAGATACACACTCATTTGTACTTTAATAGTCACTAAATACACACTGTCAATCCAACTTAACCGGTTCTGTTTCAACCCCAATGTTCTCTTGCTCCTCAAGACTGATTAGTCAGTAAATGGAACAGGGGTGGACGGGTTCCTGGAGACGGGGATGAGGAAGTCACAAGATCAATGTCTCCTTTCTCCTGATTCAATTGCCTCTATTTCCATCTGCCTCTAATGGCAGTGAAATTGTACTTACCCTTTTAAAATCGATTTAAGTTTAGATACAAGTCGACTGTGCTTAGAGGGACTGTGTGTGTTGCCACCGGGCACACTGCTCACCACGTTAAATTTGTTCATGAAATGCAACTTCAAAAATCAGATGGGCATTTTAATGAAGGACAGAGCTTAAGACAGACTTTTACTGAATCTGTAATGCGAATATGTAGCATTTTTCTTTTGGAAAAACATGGGGAAGAACTTGAGGAGTAATTTTCTTTGAAATTAATGCCATCGTGGTGAATATTTTCATTTTCATCATCACAACACTTAAATCAAATTATAAGTGTTCCTTAATATTAAACATGGAAACTGGAAATAGTTTGAAGCACATAAACACAGGCATCAGGTGGAATGTCTGCTCTTGGCTGATGAAAACATATATTTTGGTATATAAATGAAAAAAACAGTAAATATTTGCCAAGTTCAATCATCTTTTCCAGAAATATATGGAACGAGTATTCAATGGGGCCTATTTCTATGACTCTATCTCCCACTGAATTAGTGAACTTAATAAATGACCTTTGCAAATAAGTGGCTGATCTACTTAGCCCATACCCAGAGTAACCCTGCCCCCTAATCTCACAACTACCCCAAGGGGACCGTGACAGAGCCTGGGCTAGTAGGACTTAAAAACATCTTCCTGTGATAACTTTCCCTTAATCAAAAGGGGGGGGGGGCTTGTTTTTGAGCCTTCTAGGGAAGGCGGATGTACAAAGAGAAAAGAAATGATTCTTATTACTCTGTGTTTGGGGGATTTAAATTTTCCCTATTTTCAGGACACCTCAGGCTAATATAGCAACAATGAATCATTGTGATAGTGATTGCCATTTTCTGTGAAATATGCCCAGTACTCCCATGTTGGTAAACAAAAGGATGCCTTAAAATTTATTAATTGATTTTATAAAAGGGGTCAAGATTTGATATCAAAACTAGCTTGCAAATTTCTCTTGCCTTAGATAACATGTTAAATCCATTTTACAGAGGACAACCTCGGATAAGGTCCAGGAAGTCCTGGGATGATGGAAACCTCGTGGTAGACGGGTGGACCTCTGCTGAAGGGGCGGCCTCATAGCAGTGCTGTGCTCCAGAGTCTTGGCTTCTAAATATTTGGAATTTGTATCTGAAATCAAGAGTAATTCCTAAGCATCTTCTCCCAAGTCTAAGTTAACTGATAATGGAAACCTAAGTCAGTGCTCCCTGCTGGTACTTTATTTCATTATAGATGTTGAGTTCCGGGGGAGTTCCTCCAACTTCCACTGAGGACAGGGTTTCTCAGGGGGGAAGTCACCTTTTACCGACGGGACCATCCGGGGTCTAGCTCTTGTCATAACCCTGTACCACATTTAAATAAATGACTGCCACTCATTTATTTTCTCACCCCACCCACAGCAGCACTGCAGAGCCCCTTTCTCCCTGAAATCACCCTCTAGTCTCTGGGTCTCCTTGACAGTGGTCCCCTCCCACTCCGTCATCGCTCACGGATCCTTTCCTTCCCTCTTCTGAGAACCCTCTTAAATCTGACTCTTAATGGTGTTGCCCTTACCAGCTGTACCAGCTGTATGCTAGAACTTTATTTGCTTACTTACATATATAGTTCAAGAAAGTCCTCATTTAAATTTAGTAGGAACTTCAAATGCAGAAAATCAATTTAAAGAAAAAATTATTTGTTTCCAGAAATATGCCAGAAAGACCCTTTAGTTAGGGGAATATACGCTAAAAATGTGCTTATTGTCTTGGGGAGATCTCAGACCATTGTAAGTAGATCAGATGTTCATGTTTCCCTGCGGGAAGGTAGACCGTCTTAGAATAACACAAAAGCCTGTCCAGTGTCCACATGTGGAAGTCATCAGTCATCTCTCCCACTGTGGAGGGCTAGCCAAGGCTTCCGGAATGGGGCTAAGGGTCGACAGAAGCCAACTGGGACAGAAACATGACTTCAGGAGCAATTGAGGGACAACCTGGCTGGGGTGACTTCTGAGCCCCAAGGATTAACAACTGGCTCAAGGGGACCCAGGGCTATGGGATGACATGAGGAGTGAGGGAACTGGGGGGGAAATAAATACTGGGGACAGTGGCGGGGGTGGGGTGCAGCTGGGCCACCCGTCTTCCTTGACCTTCTACCCTTTACCCTCCTCATATTATTCTTGGATGACGTCATCTATTCTTCTCATAAGGGTCACTGATTATGTAACCAAAGAAATCACCCTTTGGCTTCACAGGTCCACCCCGAGCATCATGCTGCTCTGCTTGGGTGCTCCAGAGGTACCCAGTACCCGAGCCAGGAGCAGACTCTTCCTAAATGTCTTCCCTTTACCACACCCACATCTGCTCGCCACCAAGGGCTGCTTGCTTCTCACCCTGCCATTTCATTTCCATAGACTGTCCAGCTATGGTGGTACCATGCAGGTCCTGACTGCACCTTTGTGCCCGAGTCCCCTGCCTTTGCCTGCCTTCTGTGCATCGTGATGTGCACGGTTGCTGCAGAGACCTGCGCAAACTCCGACCCAGCTATAGACATGGTTTTCATGCGTCATTTCAGGGGTCGAGTCCAGAAATTTTCATGCACCTCTCCCTGGCCACCCTCAACAAGGGCCAGTGAGGTGCCTGCATGGACATTTCAGAGAAGCTCAGGAAAGGCCCGTCTTCGCCCAGTTTCGTACACAGTATGGGCTGTCACTCCTCTGGAGGTGGCATGGGGGAGGACCCCACCAGACATGCTGCCTCCCAGAGGGGCCTGCCTGAGGCAGGGAGGTGGCCAGCAGAGCTGACACCCTGGTGTCTGGCTCTCTCCCTCTCTGAGAGCTGTTTGCTCCTCCTGGAAAAGAGGGTGTTCGATCCTGGGCCAGAGGAAAACTGGCAGAGGAGTGAAGGAACACCGTGGGCCAGGTTCCCTCTGGGAGTCCTTGTGCAGTCGTGATCCACGGGACCAGCCACTGTCCAAAACTCCAGCCACTGCAGAGCCTGGCTTTAGGGAGCCTGCCTTGGGCTCGACCTCCCTGAACTTTAGGCAAATAAGAAGCTAAAAATGGGAACGAATTCGTAACACTTCAGGGTAGAGATCCCCTCTTGAGAACTGGCAGTGCTACGGAGAGGAGGCGCCATTTCTGAGTATAGCACAGGAACTGGAAGTGAAGTGTCCGTGGAAGCACCTCCCTGGTACTGGCCGGGCACTAATGACCGGAGCCTCAGCCTCACTCCCCCACCCTCCTCCAGTGACACACACCTGAGTATCAGCCCTGGGACGGCAAGAAAGAAACTCTTATGTAAAGCTCAGACTCGGTAAAAGTCTGTGTTATTTTATGTCCTGTTTTCTTAGTGGCAATATCTTGAAGCTTGGGCAATGAAAAGGAAATGCTTTTTCATTCCAGGACTTATTTAGAATATTACTAAGGAAGAAACACCAAATTTGTTTTCTGGTGATTATCAGGTGTAAGTCCAGTTTTGGTCTGTCCCTGCTCCCTTCACCATGCCAGATTCTCTCCTTTCTCCCCAGGTGACATGTTTGTAAACGGTGATATTTCTTTTATGTCTGTGGGTGATTGTGTGGATGACTCTGCACTGACTTGGTACTTATGTTATTCACAGTGGTGGCTAAATGGAGAACAGGCCCAGAAAGCAGGTGACAGGAAGTGATCTGTAAACCCCATCACAAGCCCCACAGAGGCTTAGGCAGCTGCGAGGCTCTGTAGCCCGCAGGGTTACCAGCAGTCGGTGGCTAACAGTAAAAGCCGCCAGGCTAATGGGGAGCTAGTCAAGAGGGAAGGAAGGCGCAGTGTCCTGCAGCAGGAGACGGGAGCTGCCTGGAGCTGGGTGCGCTCAGGGTCCTGGGACTGAGGCTGGCAGGAAATCCCCCCAGGTCAGCCAGCCATCTGACTCACGGATCCACGTTGCTGGTTTTATTAGCTGTGCTGTGACTGTCTCTCCTCATCACCTGGTCTTCTGAGGTTGTCAGTGACCAAAGACTCACATAAAGACAACCGCTAGCCACTGCCTCAGGATGGACAGGTGGGGGCAGGCTCCACAGTGTGGGCACGCAGCTCTGGTGAGGGGTGGGCACTTGGGGCAGGAAAACGGAGTTTTAGGATGAAACTGGATTCTCTGCTTCTGCCAATGGGTGGGGTCTGCACTGAGCTCTGCCTCTGCAGCAGAGAAGTGTCAGCTGGCCTCAGCAGTACATCTGCAATGTTTTCTTTCAGGGCTCTTCACCCTGCGTCTCTCTCTCTCCTCTCTCTCTCTCTCTCTCTCTCTCTCTCTCTCTCTCTCTCGCTCTCTCAATGAAATCCACAGACAGGATGAGTGAGTGTCAAAGTGGAATTTGTTGAAGAACAGAAACAGAACTCTTGAGCTGCGAGAGTGCCCGATACCAGGTTTCTCCCGTGGAGTGCGCTAGCCTAGGGGTTTAGACAGCACTTGATTCACTGCTATTGGCCCAAATTTATGCTAATTAGGGCTTGGGAACGTATTAAGCTCTTGATCAATTCTTGAGTCCCAACTTTCATTCAGTTCTACCCCAGTTCCACTTTCCGGTGGCAGGTCAAGAAGCAGGAGGTTGAAGTTCTGGGATGGAGCTGCAGCGGGGAGTGGGCTTCTGTAGTAGGCACCTATACCATGCCCAGTCCTGACCGTGGAAGGGTGACAGGTGGGCTCACCTTGGTGCTTGCCTGGCGTTGGCTCACAGGACCTGTATGGTGGGCTCCATACAGCTGCAGGCCATGCTTTCAACCCACCTTGCTGCACCACCACTGGACAGGAGGCAGCGTGACGGGCCACTGGGCAGCCATGTCAGCAGCAATACCAGGGTTCTGATTGCCATTTTTCTAGAGCTTTGCAAACTTGCACAAAATTCTTCATCATTGACAAAATATAAAATGTAAAACAGCATCATCCATGAGGTTTAGAAACAGTTTACGAAAGTCACCTGGTCAGTTGAGGGTGGAGGACAGGGTGCTGCTTCCTTCCCCCAGTGGACTGTACAGTTTGCTCCCACATTCCTGTGTTGGTTACAGTATTTGCCACATAAAGCCATGATGACAGCCAAACAACGTAGCCCCTGTGAAGGGCTCACACACATCAGAAGGTGGACAGTGGGGCTCCAGAGGGGACGGCAGCTAGCGATGGCTCCACAGTTCTCTACTTTTTCCAATCAACACTTATCATGTAAGAAATTAAATATTAAAGATTATAAAGGACATACTAGTTTGTTCTTTACCGTTTTGATTTTCTTTTTCTTGGTTGGCAGGGGTGTGAAGACTCACATCCCCAGGGAGCATGGTCCTCCTGGGCCTCAGGGAGAGTTCAGTTCCCTGTTTCTTTACTGCTTGGTACCACCAGGGCTCCCCGTACCCATGGAAGGGGTGAGCAGACTTCAGACCCACAGCTCTACTGAGGCTGCAGGGCTTCTACTTCTTCTCCTCCGATTCTCTTTGCTTTATTATTCATCTTTGTTGATCACGTGCATAAAATGATTTGTGACATCCTTTTCTTCCAGTCTTGTTGACATACAATTGACAAATGAAGATCATATACATGGAGTGGATCCCTGTGCTTTTAACTCTGAGAATTCTGATCACAGGTCAACCTCTGAAATGTTACCCAAGGTGACACAAAGCTCTGAAGACATGTGTGCACATCACTCCTTTTCTGAATGTGAAGAGACGTCCCAGTGAACGTAAGGACATGCCCCACAGTCATTGACACCACAGCAGATGTTTTCATAATAGGCTGCAGTTGGCACACCTAAAGATCCCTGTTAGAACAAATAGGATTCATGAGTTTTCACACTGAAGCAGTGATCAAAAAATACTTTTTTTGTGGTGGAAGCACTGAAGCTGAACAGGAGCATAAGTGGGAAAACCTCCAGGAGCACACACACACACACACACACACACACACACACATACACACAGACACACACATACACACACACACAGACACACACACACACATACATACACACACACAGACACACACACAGACACACACACAGACACACACAGAGACACACACACACACACACACACACACACACACACACACAGCAGGCCAGACACCTTGGATCTGACTCTACAGCCTCTGTGACAATACTTTAAATTTCAATATTTTTATTTATTGACATGAACCAGAAGCAAATTGTGATGAAGCCAAAGAATTTAAGAACTTTAAAAAGGGTATTAATGTTCAACTCAATTTCAAGTTATTTTCTAAATAGGTTGAGTGTGTAGATGCATAAAAGGCAAGGAGGCCAAATGCAGCAAGTGGAGCTGTCCCTTCAGCACCATGTGGACACTATTAACAGTTCATCAGGGACTTGATAGTAATATATTTTGTTTTCTCAGAGGACATCTGTAATGCAATGTAAAATATATATGTCCGTTTCTAAGGCCATGATTTTGCAACTTTTAAAATATACAAACCCCAAATTTTACACTGACAAGTATTTTTGTTGTTGCTGTTGTTATTTTTTAGACTGGAGATTGAACCCGAAGCACTTAACCACTAAGCCACAACCAGAGCCAGCCCCTTCTATTTCTAATTTTGACATGGGGTCTCACTAAGTTGCTTAGGGTCTCACTAATTTGCTGTTATAGTTTATAAGTGAGATGTTCCCGAAGAGCTCAAAAAAATCTCAGAGGTGAATTGAGCCAGTTCAAAGAGTCGTAACCTAGTCAGCACATTGGCCTACTTAAAATGAGTGGGGACGGTGGACAGGTGGGTGCAGCTGGAGGAGGGTCATTGGGGGTGTGTCTTTGTCCCTGCAGCATGAAGCAGTCTCTCCTTCTTGATCACCATGTCCTGCGCTGTCCTCCTCTTCCACACATTTCTGCCATGATATTCTCTCTTACCTTGGGCAAAAAGCAAGAGTTAGAGGTTGATGAACAAGACCTCCTCCGAAACACCTGGCACCAGGTCTTTTGGTCACAGCAGTGAAAAGCTGTGACACAGTTTCTGAGGCTGACCTCTGACTTCAATCCTCCTGCTTTAGAATCCCCAAAAATTACATTTGTGAACCCCAACACACGCATTGACATGAGATAAAAATCTAAAAAAGTACGGCATAGTTTTTCCAAAAGAAGAGACCCTGAAAAGCAGACATGACAGGGGAGGGGAGGCAGGGGAGGGAGGAGGTGGTGCAGGGGAGGGAGGCTCCAGGCCCAGGTCCAGTGCAGGATGTCAGGTTGGGGAGCAGGCCCAGGGCTGAGGAGGCCAGGGGCAGGGACAGCTTCTCCCAAAGGGAGCACACAGGGCCATGAGGCCCAGGTCTAGTCCCCGGGCCGGGATGAGTGTCCTGGAGAGGGGGGATCAGGAAAAGGGCCCTGTGGGGACAGGGAGGACAGGAGGGCTGCAGGAGGGCACAGTGTGAAGGGCCCGAGGACGGGCATTGGTGGGGTGGGGGCCCAGAGTCCAGCAAGGAGCCCAGGCTAGGGACCTAGAGGAGGGCCATGCCAGGGGAGAGCAGGGCATGGCCGGGCGGGCGGGGTGCCACCAGGGTACTGCTGGGCAGGGAAGCCAAGGGGAGCAGGGAAGCGGCCCAAGCGAGGGGCCAGCAGTGAAGGCCCAGGGATGCGGGGAGCAAGAAGGGGCACCAGGGAGGCTCCAGCTCAGAGCCAGGCCAGGGAGTGGAGAGCCCAGGGCCAGGGCTGGGCACGGGGCTCAGGACAGTGGGAGGCCTGGGGAGGGAAGGCAGGGGATCCCACAGGGGACAGGCGGGCTCGAGGCCCAGGGCCAGTGCCAGGTGTCAGGGTTCCGGGTGCAGAACCCAGGGCCCAGGGAGAGAGCAAGGGGCCAGGCGAGGGGCAGGGCTCTGTTTCCCGTAAGGCACCCTGGCCAGATGAGAATCCAGGGCCAGGGACCGGGGAAAAGGGGCCTGGCAATGAATGGGGGCCAGGAAGAAAGCGACGAGAGGGCAGGGCACGCGGTCACGGTGGGTGCTGAGAGGGGTTAGAGCCAGGACTCAAGCAAGGAGCCCAGGCACGGACGGACCCCACCGATCCAGGATGGGGGACCCAAGGAGCAGGAGAGCGAGGGAAAGCCTGAATTAAAGTATAAAAGACCGGGCATTATATTGTTAAGTTCCTCTGCTACATCCAGAACCTGAAATTCCTGAGGCAGTTAAGACAACGCCCTACTGGCCATTAAGCTGATTAATAGCCTAGGGCCCTGTGCAGCTTGTCACGTAAGCATTTAGGCCCTAAAACCAATCCGTTTGAATGTGTCACTTAGGAGTGACCAATCACCCCTGTCCAATCTGTTCCCGCCAATGAATGTACTAATCATGTCTCAGAGTTGTTGTTCAACTTTCCCGCGCCTCATGCTGATTTGTTCTGATGTATGCAAAGCCCCCCGCCCTCCCCAAGAAGTGTACTTAAGCTCTGCTTGACCTCTGCTCTGGGCTCTTGGCTGCTCGCCCTTCTTGAGTGGGCCGGGAACCCCAGCGCATTGGAATGGATCCCCAATGAACCTCCTTCTGCAATTGCATGAGTCAGTCTCTTGGTGGTCTCTTCCTCCGACACTTCGCCGGACCCTTACAAACCCATTGGTTGAGAACCTGTAAAGTTTTCCCTAAGATCTTAAGCTGTTGTTTCAGGGTTAATTTTCCTATCTCTCTTAAGTCTCCCTGTAGTCCCCTAATAAGAGGGGGGTGTTAGGTCGGTGGCAGCGACTTGGTGGCGACTTAGTGGCAACTTAGAACAAAGCGGCCGGCACTGGAAAAGAACATCAATCAGATGCCGGTGGAAATGCCTGTCAATCAGCCAGATCGCCTGTCAATCAGCAGGACCCCCCTGGCCAATCCTGGAGTTCAGCCAACTCCCCTGACCAACTCCAAGGGGGCAAGGGACCCTAGAAACACCTTTTCCTGTCCCAAGCCCTTCCCTTCCTGCTGTAAGCCCCCAAAAAGTCCAGTCCGGTTGAACTTCCATGCAGTTTCTCCTCAGACCTTTCCCCTGTCCACTCTGTGGGTCTGATCGAGTTCTACCCGGAAGTGATATCTCAATAAAGCCTGTTCAGCAGCCCTTTTAAATCTGCCTCCTTTGGTCGCTGCCTGCCCCGCCTGATCTGACAGGGGGGCCTCCCATATATCATCTCAAAAGAAAAGAATCCAGTCCTCCTAGTGGGAGTGGATCTAATCCACAACAGTGTAATAGGGAGAAGTTCATCACAATGCAAGTGCGTCTCCTGACACAGCTTACCCAATTGAGCCTTAAAGTCCTGCTCATCCTTTGAACTTTACCAGAACTCTGCAGCCTATAGGCAGTATGTAACTTTCATCTGATATTTAAACTCTTGGTCAGTAATCCTATCACTTCTGCCCAAAAGCTGGCCCATGGTCTGAGCCAATAATTATTGGGACACCAAATCTGGGAATAATTTCACAGAGAAGCATCCTAGTATCTCTCTAGCCTTTTCAGTGCGGGTGGGAAAGGCTTCCGCCCAGTCAGAGTGGGAACATAGAGAAACCAAAAGTTATTTATAGCCCCGTGAGCTTGGTAGTTCAATGAAGTTTACTTCTAAGACTTCAAAAGGTGCTCCTCCTGTAGTTAGGATTCCTGGTGGGAGCTCTGGCCCCTGACAAGGATTGCTGTGAGCACAAACCTCACATTGTTTGCAGATCATCCAGGTGATGTTTGTGAGCTGGGGGACATAGAAATGTTGACTCAGGACTGTCTCAAGTGCTGTATGTCCAACATATTTTCCTATAAAACTGTTTGATAAAGGCTGGGGCTAGAAACTCCGGGATGGCTATTCCAGCCATAAGAAAATCTCCACCATCCACCTGGGAGAAAATTTCCTTACACTGATTGGTGGTTGCTAGGAGGTTGCTCTGCATCTTCAGGGTCAGGTATTAGGCCCCCAAACATTCTTTGGTCTTTCCAGGAACTAGCATAATTTGAGTCAGGGACACCTGGGAGTGCTCTGTGTGTTTTTCCAAGGACAAGGGCTGTAAGACTGAAAGACGCCGCACCACACGACACAGATCACCAAAGAGGTTCCGCTTTATTACAAAAGGCTCTGTGATTATATAGGTCTAAGGAGAGGTCGCAGGGCTGAGGTAGATAATGGGTCGCCCATTTATTGGCAAGCTCTTCCATATGTCAGTTCTGGAGCCCAAGAAGTTAATTCTTATTAGGGCTAAGGCTTCCCACCAGCAGGGTTTGAACACTGGCGCTGGCAGGAATGTTTCACACCAGTGAAAGGGAAAAAAAGGAGAAAGAAGGTCGTTAGGCGCCATGTTGGGGTTTTTCTCTGGGGTGCTGTTGCCGTTATATGTTTTCCCAACATTCCTCCCTTTTTGTTTTCTTAGGAATTGGGGCGTCGTTGGTCAGATATGGATGCTTCCAGCTGTGCAGGGGCAGCGTAGGGCCTAGAAGGGGAAGTGGAGGAATGTTCGGGGTGGGGGGCAGGTCTGGGGATATCATGGCAGCCAGAAATAAAACCCAGTGGCTATAGACAGCTACTTCGGTAGGGGTGAAGTCTATGAAAGTTCCCTGAAACCACAAGTCTTCAATGGCGTCGAACCAGTCCTGGATGGAGGAAATAGTCGGTATCAGCCAATGGTCCTGTAACAGAGACTCTAGGGAATACTGGAAGCATTGCCTTGACATGGCGTCACCAGCACCTGAAGAAAATCAGAGAGAACAAAAACAGGATGAAGATAAAAATTAAAGCAAATTTCAGTTTTTGGCAGAAGTTCCATGTCGGGGGACTGACAGAAGAGGCCAAGGGCCATGAGGAGGCTTAAAAGGACATAAAGGCTCAAAAATCCAGGATGGCAGATTAAGAGGTTCTCCGGGCTCGTTGTCTCCCACTGTCCAATGTCTGTTGCATTTTATCGCACCTGGTAGTGAGCTTCAGCAATGAGTGAGCTGTTCTCTTGAGGATGTTGGGGGCTCATCGGTCATCAGAGGCTGGTAGTTCTTAAGCAGAAGCTGGTTGAAACTTTAGAGATATTCTGTAATTGGCCCTGTAGGAAGCGAAGCAGACAGGGCAGGAACAGACACAATCAGGAAAAGAAGACATATGGGCCCTAAAAGAGGCAACAGCCACGACTGGAAATGGGCTAAAAAGAAGGTGGCAAATGGGTTTTGGTTTGGTGGATTTTTCAAAGAGGTAGCCAAGTCGGTGAGCTTGACTACATTAGTTTCCACAAGGCCTGATTCATTGATGTAGTAACAGCATTCTTCCCTCAAGAAAAGACAGGTTCCACCTTTTTCAGCTGTGAGTAAGTCTATAGCTCATCGATTTTGAAGAGTAACTTGAGCCAAGGTTGTGACCTGCCTTTGTAAAGATGCTAGAGATTCTGCCATAGAAGTGAGCACTTGTTTGAGTTTAGACCTCAAGTCCTGTACAGCCCATAAGAAGTGTCCTAGAGCTCCACCAGAAATTCCGGCTCCCACTACAGATACAGCCAGTGAGAGACCCACCAGTATTGGAAGGAAAGCAGTCCGCTTATTCCACAATAATAAAGAGACAAGAGGGCCTGCACTTCAGCTGGGGTATAGAGAGTCAATAGTGGGACAAGCGTCATCAGTATACATGGGGTAGAGGTGTTGGTGAATAAGATAGTGATGAGAGAACCATTACACCAGAAGAATGAGCCAGGTGGTGCACAGAGGGTGAAGTTAAAGGTGATGCTAGAGGGCTGGGGATGTGGCTCAAGCTGTAGCGTGCTCGCCTGGCATGCGTGCTACCCAGGTTCAATCCTCAGCACCACATACAAACAAAGATGTTGTATCCGCTGATAACTAAAAAATAAATATTAAAATTCTCTCTCTCTCTCTCTCTCTCTCTCTCTCTCTCTCTCTCTCACACACACACTCTCCCCTCTCTCACTCTCTCCTTAAAAAAAAAGTGATGCTAGAGTGGCAAAACTTTGACTGGGAGACACCCAAGCCCAGGAGGTAGCGCCAGGGAATCACAGTATGGTTAGACTCCTCGGGCTCCCATAATGGAGCGTTGGGTGAAAGGGTTCAGAGAGAACAGCAGGCAGATGGAGTGGAGAAATTTAAGTGGTCAGAAGCCGAGAAGTTCAAGGGAACCTCTGCAAGCAAAGGTCAAGTCAGAGAGGCACATAAGTAGCAATCAGTTGGTGTGATGGCGGGGAGGGTTAGATTTAAGAAGGTTACAGTTTCAGTAAGTAGTCGTAGCCATGAATACTGTGGTAGGCTCATATGGATCCTCTATGGAGTCTAACAACTGCTGTTCAGAATGCTTTATGTCAGTGGAGATTATAGCTACTGAGGGCTGGGAGGGTTGAAGCTCTCGGGAGATGGAGACGGAGCCACAGGGGGTGGGAGAGGATATGTCACAGTAGAAGGACGCATTTACCCTAGAGGTCCAGCGTGGATGGTTAGGGTCAGTGATAGCCAATTGATAGCCCCCCGAGATCAATCTGAAATTTCCAACGCAGGAATCCCCGATGCATGCACGTGGGTTATGAATGTTGCATGACCAGTAGGGGCACACCCCATAGGTTTCGGGCCACCATTTGCAGTAATCCTCTGTCTGATTATATAAGAAGCAAAGGTAAGGCCTAGCGGCTGTTTTTAAAAGTTCAGAATTCTGGGAGGAGAGGGGAAGGAAGATAGATGCAATACATCCCATAAGGGCACAATCAACCGAAGAAACTAGGCGAGTGTAACGAGTGCTGCCTTGGACATGTGTCTCTCTGACTTTGAATCTCCAAGTATAAAAGGAGGACGATGATGTTCCCTGGAGAAGGGTGATGACTGTGAAAATACCACTCAGAAGAGTGGGAGTCATGGTGGAGTATGGGCGGTTACGCGAGACAGGCGAAGCTTCAGAGGATAGTTAGGATGTGGAGAGCAGGAGTAAAGGGGAGGTCTAGGAGGTGACTCTTGAGGCTCCTCTGTGGTAGTCTTGTCATCAGCAGGTGGTGCCTCCTGGTGATATGGCTTCAACCTAGAAATGTGAATCCAGGGGGTGAGATGGTTGTCTGGTAAGGAGAGTTTGGTGGCGATGGGGGTACAGAGAATGACAGGATAGGGACCTTCCCATTTTGGGGCAAGAGGCCCTCTCTCCTCCGGGGTGTTATAATAGGCTAAACTCCCAGGTGTTAAGGGAGGAGTGTTTGGAGAGGAGTCTGGGTCCAGAAGAAGCCAGTCTTGATATTTCCAGAGTTCCGAGCGGAGATGAAACAAGAGAGGTAAAGACAAATCTCGGGTGAGAGGTCCTTGTGAAATGACCAACCCAGGGGGTATAAGAGGTCTTCCATACATTATCTCAAAGGGAGACAGTAAAGATGGTTTCTTAGGGAGAGCTCTGATCCAAAGCAAAGCCAAGGGGAGGAGTTTGATCCAGTCTAAGTTTAATTCCATTGTTAATTTGGTAAGGTGCCGCAGTCCGGCTGCAGCAAACTAACGGGGGGGTGACGAACAACTTGTGTATGTTGATACAGCAGGAATGGGAGCCGTTTATTGTAGGACAGGAATGATATTTATACATTCCACACAGCTTATCTTAATTAGCATAAACTAGATACATCAGTCAACCAATAAGGAATCTCCACACTTAATGACTCGATGGAGTTACTTCACAAACCACTCCCTCTGGCATTTTGCCAGGCGCCATCTTGACTTGTTTACAGACTCTAATAGTAAGGACTTCCTTCAGAGTCTGATTTACCCTTTCCACTTTCCCTGAAGCCTGGGGGCGATATGGACAGTGGAAATGCCACTTGAAGGAGAGGGCTTGAGAGACCTTTTGTGTGATCCTAGAAATAAACTCAGGGCCACTGTCGGATTGTAGGGAAATGGGCATACCAAACCTGGGGATGATGTCTGTCAGTAAGATCGAAGCTACAGTGGAAGCCTTTTTATTGGAAGTGGGAAATGCCTCAACCCAATCAGAGAAAGTGTCCAAAAAGACAAGGAGGTATTTAGTGCGCCGTACTGCGGGCATGTTGGTGAAGAATACCTGCCAGTCAGCAGCAGGAATATGTCCCCGGGCTTGGTGGGAGGGGAAAGGTTTAGGCCTTAAAGGGGTATGAGGGTTGGTCTGCTGACAGATCTGACAATTAGAGGATATATTCTGTAGCATGGCTTTCTCAGAGGGGGTGAGGGAGAAGAATCTCTGTAGAAAAAAGAGGGTCAGAGACTGAGAATTGGAATGGAATAGAGTATGGAGGAACTCAAAAAGATCCTTGTTCTTACTGGAAGAAGTAGGGGCTTCAGATGGACAGTCTAAAGCGGCCATTATATGTCCCCCAGGGGGGTCATAATTGGAAGTGATAGCAGCCATTCGTGCTGCCTGGTCAGCTTTGGCATTGCCCTCAGTGATAAGAGAGTCGTCCTTCTGATGGGACCTACAATGGACAACTCCCAACTGGGTGAGTAAGTGGGAGGCCTCTATCAGATTGGTTATAAGAGCCGAATTAGTGATCGCATTACCTTTGGTGGTAAGTAGGCCTCGCTCCTTCCATATTGCAGCATGTGATAATAGAATGTGGAAGACATATTTTGAGTCAGTATAAAGGGTGAGAGATTTGTCCTGTGCTAGGAGGCAGGCACGAGTGGCCGCTACAAGTTTGGCCTGCTGGTTGGTAGTTCCTGAAGGCAGAGCTTTGGCCTCTATAATGTCAGTGGCCAAAAACTATGGCGTATCCAGAGTAATGGGTGCTGTTCTGCCTAAAGGAACTGCCGTCAGTGAACCAGATAAGGTCAGGCTTGGTGAGTGGTCCCTCAGAAATGGAAGAATGACAGGGGAGGAAATCCTCCAAGGTTTCCAAGCAATTATGAGCTGGTGTGTCAGACGTGGGGGTCGTTGGGAGCAGTGAGGCAGGGTTCAGTCCAGGGCAGGGGAGGAACGTAATATTAGGGTTTTCCAGAAAGGAAGTGAGGAGCGACAGGACTCTGGATAGAGGAAGGGTTTGAAGGCCCTTATAAGCTAAAAGATCCTTCAAGTGATGTGAGGAGTGGATAGTTAAAGGGGCCCCAAAAGTCAGCTTAGAGGCTTCTTTGTGTAAAATTTGTCCAGCAGCCCGAGCTCTTAAGCAAGGGGCCCACTCACAGATGGTAAGGTCTAATTGTTTGGACAAATATGCCACAGGTGCAAATGTAGGCCCATAGTTTTTACCCAAGACACCAAGTGCTTGCCCCCCTTTTTCATGGACATATGGATGAAACGGTCTTGAAAGATCGGGAAGGTGAAGGGCGGGTGCCTTTAAGAGGAGCTGCTGAAGCCTGCGAAAGTGGTAGCGGGGGGAGGAGGCAAGAGATTCACCAGGGGGTCCCTTTGCTAGGTCATACGGGGTTTGGCTAGAAGAGAGTAATTTGGGATGCAGGCCCTAAAATAACCTGCTAGTCCTAGGAATGATAGTATTTTGGCTTTGGTATGGGGCACTGGAGGATTAGAGAGGAGTTGCCTCCTATCCAGTGTTATTTCCTTTTTTCCCGGTGCAAGGCAAAAACCAAGGTAGGTGACATTGGACTGGGAAACCTGGGCCTTGTGGGGAGACACCCTATATCCCTTGTCCGCTGGGAAATTGAGAAGCTGGGCGGTGTGGGATTGAGAGTGTTCCCAAGAGGGACTACATAGAAGAAGGTCATTGACATATTGAAGGAGAGTAGAGTCAGGGCAGGTGGGGTGAAAGAATGTGGGGTCCTGGGCAAGAACTTGGCCAAAGAGATGGGGGCTATCCCTGAATCCCAGCAGGAGGACGATCCAGTAAGCTGACAAGAATGGCGGGTGTGAGGGTCAGTCCACATAAATGCAAAGTTATCCTGAGATTCTGAGGACAAGGGAAGAGAAAAGAAGGCATCTTTTAAATCTAGGACTGAGAAGTGGGTAGTAGTAGCAGGGATCTGAGAGAGAAGGGTGTAGGGGTTGGGCACTAGCGGGTGGATGGGGACCACAGAGGAGTTGACGAGGCAAAGGTCTTGAACCAGCCTGTAGGACCCGTTAGGTTTCTTAACTGCCAGAATGGGGATGTTGAGAGGAGAGTGTGAAGGCCTAAGATACCCATTCCATACTAAATCCTGGATGATGGTTGTGAGTGGATATTGTGATTGACTAATATATCTTGAAGGGTCCCGTAAGACAATATGAATAAGACTGCACTTAGCCATAGAGGGCGTAGTTGTGTCCCAAACCTCAGGATTAACTGGTTTAGATAGTCGCGGGAGAGTGCATGATGGAGGTGTATCTGTCCCTAGGATCATCATGAGGAAATGAGAGGCAGGGGAGGTGTGGGGTGATATGTGAATGGTGACCTTCAATAATGAGAGTATGTCCCTTCCCAGAAGGGGAATGGGGCAGTGGCTCATAACGAGAAAGGAGTGTGTGAAGGACAAAAGGGATCCCTGCATATAACATGATGGGGGGGGGGGTTGAGGGAAAATCTGTTTACCTCCTACCCCGACAATAGGAGTTTTTGAGGGTGTGGTAGGACCCCAATACTCCCTCAAGACCGAAAATGTGGCACCAGTGTCTAAGAGGAAGGTAACGAAGCGTCCATCCACCAGGAAGGTGACCCTAGGCTCTTGCTTCTTGATGGTAATAGTCAGGAGGGAAGGCCCAGGGCTCCATCAATCCTCCTCTGCCAAGACCAGGAGAGGCTGGGGTTGCCGGGCAGCTGCCCAACCTCCCCTCCGAGTTGTTGGGCAGTCTACCCCTGAGTGTCCCCTTTGGTGGCATTTTGGGCAGGGGGTGGAGGGTATCCTTGGCGAAGGACAATCCCTGGCCCAATGTCCCTCCTTACCACATTTGAAGCAAGCTCCAGGGGGCGTCTTATTGGGACGGTGTGGTGATGACCTTCTCTGAATGACCTGGGCCAGCATTTGGAATTTGGCATTTTCAGCCCTCTGCCTACGACGTTCGCTTTCGTCCTCTCTACCATGGAAAACCTTGAAAGCGACCTCGAGGATTTTGGACTGAGGAGTAGCAGGGCCCTGTTCAAGCTTCTTAAGCTTGGCTTTAATGTCAGTGTAGCTTTGGGTCAGGAAATATGTCATTAAGACGTGACGGCCGTCAGGGGTTTCGGGGTCGAGGTTTGTGTGCTGTTGGAGGGCCTTGGTTAGTCCATCCAGGGATTCTGAAGGTGTTTCTTCCTTCTTTTGAATGACCTCCTGCACCTTTTGAAAATTAACAGCCTTGCGGGTGGCCTTTTTTAGGACCGCCAAGAGGCAGGATGCAAAAAGGTCACGAGACTGTAAGCCTCCAGGGGTGCTGTAATCCCATAGGGGATCCTGCTCTGGGACAGCATGAGGGCCCGTGGGGTGGTTGGGATTGGTCCTATGATTTTCATCAACATGGGCTTGGGCTAGCTCCCAGACCCGTCGCCTTTCCTCAGGGAGAAGTGTATTGGCCAGGAGCATGCAGATGTCATGATGAGTGAGGCTATATGCCTGCAGGACCCACTGGAACTCCCGAATGTAAGTGGTGGGATCAGTGGTGAATGAGCCTAATTTCCTCTCTAACTGAGTAATGTCCGACATGGAGAAAGGCACATGTACTCTAATAACACCCTCAGGACCAGCTACCTCATGAAGGGGTGCAATCGTCATGAGAGTAGGAGGGGGTCCCTTAGACCTGGTGACAGGAGGACTGAAAGAGGCAGTCGGCGGCGGACAGGAAGGAGAGGGAGGGGAAGGGGATGTCTCAGCAGAGGAGGAGGAGGTGGGACGGGCGGAAGAGAGCGGGGGGAGGGGGATGAAACGGAAGGCTGAGGATTGGTGGAATCAGGCAGAAGAAGCGGAGGGTGTAGCGGGAGAGGAGGGGTGGATGGGGCTGGGGGATAAGGTGGGGGTTCATCTGCTGGGTCAAATGAGGAAGAATCTGCAGAGTCAGGGGAAGAAGTAGGGGAAGGGAGGGGTTTACAAGCAAGGAGGACCTGAGAGGGAGAGCAGGAAGTGCAGAGGGCGGGGTGTTGGGTGAGAAGGCTAAAACTTTCAACGTATGGGACCTCTCTACATTTTTTTAGGCACAAGCAGTAGTTCAGAAGATCCCGAAGAAGGTTTGGGTCTAACGAGCCTTCTGGAGGCCAATGATTGTCATTATCTAACGGATATGCAGGCCAATCTTGGGTACACAATCTGATAAGAATTTTGGACTTGAGATCCGGGGAGAGAGAGAGAGTAGCCAAATTCTTAAGGAGTCACTTGAGTGGTGAGCTGTTGGGTATAGACGAGGAGGCACCCATGGTTAAAGAGTGGAGGAAGGGACAGAAAAGAGAGAAAAAGAATTAACCCGGGCCGTAGGAGCTTCCTGGAAGCATAGAGCAGATGGAGGGTAATGTGGGAGTCCCTGAAGTGACCAGTCCACTGTGAGTAGGCACAGAGGGCACAGCTCAGTCATCACCGATGAAGTGCAGTCTGTGTGACCCTGCAAGGTGGAGGCCACAGGTCACCTGGCGCCAGAAAAATTTTCCACCGGAAGGAGAGTTAAGGAAGGAAAGAACAGAGCCCTAGTGGAACACAGCTCTGGGCCGGAAGTTCAGCTCCGGGCTGAACACAGCTCTGGCAGGGCGTGCGGCTCCGCCGGGCGGGGTGCAGCTCCACAGAGGAGGAAGAGACCAGGGAGCCTCTCTCGTGTAAACCCAGAAGCCTCACGCCCCAAAGGGAAGCGGGTCACCGGAGGGTCCACTTCGACCAGTGAAGGTCTTAGTGGGGTGTATTCCCTCCTCCCTACTGGGTGTCAGAAGTGTGCCGGACGACCACGGTCGCGTCCCCTGCTGGGAGCCTGAAGGGAGTTGGCGAGCCGGGGAGGGGGAACCTTACCTAGACCCGATCAGTGGTGAGTGCAGGGAGCCCGCGCCCAGAAAGACAGACAAGGGCGAAATGTGTCGTTGGTGACGGAGGTGGCAGAGACAGGGCTCGGTTTGTCGAGCACACCGTCTCCCGGGTTTCGGCACTACTGTAAGACTGGAAGACGCCGCAGGACACGACACAGATCACCAAAGAGGTTCCTTTATTACAAAAGGCTGTGTGTTTATATAGGTCTAAGGAAAGGTCGCAGGGCTGAGGTAGATAACAGGTCGCCCATTATTGGCAAGCTCTACCATATGTCAGTTTCAAAGCCCAAGAAGTTAATTCTAATTGGCGCTAAGGCTTCCCACCAGCAGGGTTTGAACATTGGCGCCAGTGAAAGAAAAAAAAGGAGAAAGAAGGTCGTTAGGCGCCATGTTGGGGTTTTTCTCTGGGGTGCTGCTGCGTTATATGTTTTCCCAACAAGGACTACGCCCCCTTTCTTTGGACAGGCCTTGAGGTAGAAGCTGGTTTTTCAAAAATGGAGTCACATCAGTTTCTCAACCCCAGCCCCTGCATTACTATTTTAAAAATAAAACCTGCTTTATATGCTTGGTGCTTCTCTAATGTTCATATTTCAACATTTGAGGAAGCAGAACTTGTCCCTGATAACTGGCAATATCATCAGGACTGATGTCCTTGGCCCACAGCAGAATGATTGGCAGCTGTCAGGGGCCAGGCTGAGAAGCAGTACTCAGACTGTCAGCGCTGGGTCTGAAGTGGCACCCCCTTTCTCCACAGAAAAGCCCTCTTCACCATGGCTGATTTTAGGACTGTCAGCAAAAGAATCCATTGTAGATAAACTTCCTATTTTCGTGTCACCCTGTTTACTTGGCCACTGGTCGAGAAGATACCAGCACTCCAGGTGCTGGACACCCCTTACTAGTTTTTCACAAATGTATCCAGTATAGTACTTTGAAGAAATGTGCAAACCAGGCTTCTGGCCTTGAGCTGGGCTTCACAGAGATGTCTACATTTTTAAGATAAGTTACAAATGGGCTCCATGGTAACAGCCCCTGACACTCATATTTTGGCACTTACACTCTTTCAGTTCCAGCATTGACTGTGTCTCTGTATAATAAGATCTAATATTTATTCAGTGTTCTTTATATACTGAGCACTGATGGGTGGTTTGCATATCTCATTTAATTTCACAACAATCTAACATGGGAGGGATGTTATTTTCTTACTTTGACAGATGAAGGAGAGGGGAAGAAAGAGTTTAAGACACTTGTCCAAGGTGATACGGGTGTTCAACCATAAAAGAAAAGAATTCACATTTCAGGCCAAGGTTGATTGATTGAAAGAATGATCCATTGTATTCCTATTCATAATTCACTCTTTTGCATTGCAATCCCTCCCCTCCTCTTCCATCACCACCATCCTATCCCATCCTCTCTTCCCACACATCAAGTATATCTATGACCTGGGGAAAAATATCTAGATGATTCAGTGGGCTTGCTTTTGTTCTTTTCTTTTTAATGAAACTATCCAGGGAATTTGCTTCTTCCTCATTTCATTATGATTGTAGAGACCTGGCTTGGGGCCTTTCCTACATCTTCTAGGAATGGAGGAAAATCTTTCAAACTTGATTCTCTCGAATCGCAACACGTTTCCATGAACATCCTCAGGTCAGTTTTAGACAAGAAATCATTGCTGTGAAGCCTGGCTGGGATGGAGCTTGCTTTGTCATTTGTTTGGTACAGATTCCAGAACAGCCTCCTCTGCTTTACACAGCTGGAACAGGATGCCAGATGCACAGTCCAGAGTCCCTGGGGTGACGGGGTGGGCTCCATTCCCAGGCTTCCTCCGTACTGTACAAGGTGTCTCTCTCATACTTTCTGTTGAAACCTTGACTGGACAGCAAGGCTAATTAAAAAAAATAGTGGCTCTTCAGAAGAGAAACCTACCTCTGCAGGAAGCTGTTGCTGGTGCTCTTAACAGGAAGTCTCTCTCTGGCAGTGCTTCCTGAGCTTTCCTGTGACTCTGAATCCTCTGGGGACTGCTGAGGTCAGATTCTGATGCTGGGGTGGGGTCTGAGATTCTGAGATTCTAGCAAGCTCCGCAGTGCTGCTGCTGCTAAGGGAACAAGAACTGCAGGGATGTGCACACCTGTGCAGAGGCAGGAGACTGCCTCCCAGTGCAGCCAGCTGCTGGCCAAAGTCATGCTGCACAGAAAACCTGCCTCACATTCTCCCACCTGGTCCCTTGTGCTGGGAGCACAGAGTGGGAGGAGCAAGCTCTAACTTGTGAACAAAGAGACATGTTAGCACAGGAAAGGTCCAGAGGAAGCCCCCAAGGCCAGCCTGTTGCCAGAACAGCAGGTTAATGACACTGGGCTGGAAGAGGGAGGATCCCTGGAGGAGTTATGAAGTGACACCTTCTTAATTACGCATTGAAAAGCATGCTGCGATTATGCTAAGTGAAGCTAGCCAATTCTTAAAAAACAAATGCCAAATGTCTTCTTTGATATAAAGAGAGCAACTAAGAACAGAACAGGGAGGAAGAGCATGAGGAAAAGATTAACATTAAACAAAGACAATTCGGGGGAGAGAAAGGGAGAGAGAAGGGAAAGCATATGGAAATGGTAGGAGACCCTCAATGTTACACAGAATTACATAGAAGAGATCGTGAGGGGAAAGGGCGGGAAACAAGGGAGATAATTGAACAACAGCAGATGAGGTAGAGAGGGAAGATGGGAGGGAAGGGGAGGGGGGATAGTAGGGGATAGGAAAGGTAGCAGAATACAACAGTCACTAATATGCCATTATGTAAAAATGTGAGTGTGTAACCGATGTGATTCTGCAATATGTATTTGGGGTAAAAATGGGAGTTCATAGCCCAATTGAGTCAAATGTATGAAAGATGATATGTCATGAGCTTTGTAATGTTTTGAACAACCAATAAAAAAAAAAAAGAAAAAAAAAGAAAAGCGTGCTGCTTCCTCCAGAGCATCATTTCCTGATCATACCCCTGTCTTGTCAAATATGCTTTCTGGCCATTAATAACCAAACCCTTGATGTACTTGTCCTGAGAAAGGGAATCACCTTCTCGCCGTCTCTACTCAGCAGCCCCATCCCACAGGATCTGCAGGCGGTTCTGTGCGGAGCTCTTCTGAGTGGTGGGAACTCCTCATCACTTGCTTGTGTGGGGACTCTGGGCTGTGGATTTCAGAGGCAGGCGGCTCCCCTGTAGCCCCTGGTGCTATGCCCCTGGGGCAGCCTCTGTTGGGGGGAAGGGTGGGCGTTCTTGTGAGCCCTCCCAGAGTCGTCTTGACCTGGGCTTCTTGTTGTTGCCTGAGGGCCTTGTGGCCAGCCATCCCATGGTGTGCTGAGAGACGGTCAGATTGGCCTTCCCTTCCCTCCAGGATGCCACCTCATTGATTGGAGAGGTTATGATGAGTGCAGGGGATTGAACAGTGTCCCCCAAAGTTTCCCTGTGTTCCCTTCCCTGTGTGCCTCTGGTTAGAGTTAGCTGTAACTTTCTTTTTCTTTTTTTTTTACAGGAAAAAAAAAGAAGACCCTCTGTATGGAAGGGAAGTGAACAGGAACCCAGATCAGCTGGATTTAAGCCTTGAGCACCCCTGTTGGCTGATGCCTTCTTAGGGTTCTCAAGAACTGAAGTGATGGCATGGGTAGGGTCTAGGGCGCCAGGTCCTGCTGCTCGGAGGAAGGCCTAGTTCCTTCAGGTGACTCTGATGCCTACCTGGGAGGGTGCTGTCTGCACTCAGTCATTCCTTCTGCCTAGTTTATCAGCTGTGGTGTGTTGATGAGTCCACCCCGGGGTTCCCAGCCTCAGCCCTGGTCAGAGGTCAGCAGGGGAGGGCTCTCCCTGTGGGAAGAGGGCTGCTGGCTTCCCCACTGGCCTGTGTGGAGCAGCGTGGAGCACACACACAAGAGCACACTGATGGGCCTGGTATAGACACCGTCAGCATTGAGAGGTTGGTCTGTCCAGAAAGGCTCAGCTTCTGAACTGAGGGGCAGGGCTTGTAGCAGTGCAAGAACCGCCGACCCAGAGGGTCTTCACAGACCCCTTGGGCACGTTCCCCTGCCCTTCCTCTTGCCAGCCAGGGAGAGAAGGCCTTCGTCCTCACCCAGATCATGTCCGATGGGTGCCTAGGAGCTAGACAGGGCCTTGGATGAGCTTTTCCTGGTGGCTTTCAGACCCACTTGGCCTCGGTCTGGGCATGCTGGGTGGGACAGAGGACTCCGGGGTTGCCCGCAGCATATCTACCAGGTTTGACAGCTCACGGGTCTAACCTCCTGAACTTTTTTTTTTTTTAATATTTATTTTTTAGTTGGACACAACACCTTTGTATTTATTAATTGTTTTTATGCAGTGCTGAATCCAGAGCCTTGCACATGCTAGGAAAGTACTCTACCATCGACTCACAACCCCAGCCCTAACCTCATGAGCTTTAAGAGAATACATTCGTGCTGTGTTAAGCCATTAAGTGAGTGTGCTAAATTGTCTGCACTCAATCATCTTCAGCCTTGTTTATCAACTGCTTAAAGTCGGAATGTCTGGTTTCTATAATTAGATTTTAGGCTGTTGAAGAAAAGAAACTATATTTTACATTTTTTTTAAGTATTTCTTTTATTTCTCTGCCCCCAACCCAGTATTGAGGATTGAACTCAGGGATGCTTTACCACTAAGCTTCATTCTCAATCCCTTTTAAAAAGGTTTTGCTTGACAAGTGGGAAAAACTCTGAGGGGTCCTGAATTCACAAATCCTCTTGCCTCAGCCTCAACTTGCTGAGATTACAGGCATATGCCCTGGTGCCCAGCTCTTTTTGTGTACTTCTTAGTAATCAGAAAATCGCATACCCATCTATGATTGCCTCTAAATAAACATGCAACATGATGCAACAGCATTTTACTTTTTAATTTTTTTCTCTTTTTAAGATTTGGTTTCTTTAGATATATCTGATGGTAGAGTGTATTTTGACATATTATACGTACATGGAGAACAACTCATACCAATAAGGATCCCATTCTGTGGTTGTACATGATTTGGAGTCTCACTGGTCATGTGTTCATAGATGCACATAGGAAAGTCATGTCCAGTTCATTCTACTGTCTTTTCTATTCTTATCCCCCTTCCTTTCATTCTCTTTTGTTTAATCCACTGAACTCCGTGGCTGCCCCCATTCTGTTAGATCTGCCCATCAGAGAGAACATTTGACTTTTGTTTTTTGGGGGGATTGGCTTATTTTACTTAGCATGATAGTCTACAGAGCCATCCATTTACCATAATTTCATTCTTCTGAGAATATTCCATTGTGTATGTACACCACGTTTCCTTTATCCATTCATCTGTTGAAGGATAGGTTGGTTCCGTAGCTTAGCTGTTGTAAATTGTGCTGCTATAAACATTGATGTGGCTGGGTCATTGTATAATGCTGATTTTAAGTCCTTTGGGTATATACTGTGGAGTGGGATAACAGGGCTAATGGTGGTTTCATTCTAAGTTTTCTAAGGATTGCAAGAGCATTCTAAAAGTCAAAACTTTTTAAAATAGGGATGTGGATATAGCTCAGAGGTACAGTGCTTGCCTAGCATGTGTAAGGCCCTAGGTTCAATCCCCAGCATTGCAAAAAATAAATAAATAAAATAAATTTAAAGATTAAAACCCCCAACTGTTATTTCAAAAATAACCATTGAACTCATTGATGAAATTATAATGCAATTCAGGGAGGAAACAGATCAATTGTCTAACAGCCTTCCAAGGAAGCAGCGCTTTGTAAAGGATGGTATGTCTGTGTCCATTTTGGTGGCAAGTTAAGCTGCAATAGAAATGGATGGGCTACCTTTGTTGCAAATGAGTTGCCTACAGATGAATACAAATATCCCACTTTCTTACCAGCCTGGGGAAAAGGTCAGCCTGCTTGCTAAGGAGAATGAATTGTTTGTGCTTCCGAAGTGGGAAAAACTCTGAGGGGGTCCTGAATTCACAAAGCTTAGCTGCTGCTTTGTGCATGTTTTGTTGAATTTAATTTTGTACTTTGGAACAGAAAACTTAGCCTTTAATAAACTGCTACAGTTGACATTCTACTTAGTATCACCCATATAATAAATGATCTCAGGGGCTGTGGCTGTGGCTCAGTGGTAGTGCACTTACCTGGCATGTGTGAGGCACTGGGTTCATTTCTCAGCACCGCATATACATAAATAAAATAAAGGTCTGCAGAATGCACACACCATTGGAAAAATGATTAAAGAGTTCTTGAGCCTCTTAAGGAAAGTAGAATGAGCAATAATGCAAGCATGGAGTGAGACAAAAGAAGATTCTCTGTTCCTTTAACACAGTTGACTTTCTGATATACTGATTTCCTAATCCCTGCTGCTGCTTCTATGTAAGAGAACATCAGTCATCTTGACCCATTGGGCTTTAATGATTTTGGTAATTATCAATTCCATTTGCATTTTTTTTGGGGGGGGAGAGATTGAATTTAGGGGCACTTGGTCTATCCCCAGCCCTATTTTGTATTTCATTTAGAAACAGAGTCTCACTGAATTGCTTAGTGCCTCACTTTTGCTGAGGCTGGCTTTGAACTTGCAATCCTCCTGCCTCAGCCTCCTGAGCTGCTGGGATTACAGGATCGCCCCACCATGCCCAGCTGCATCTTCCTTTTGACCATAAAATTACATTCCAAGGATAGAGGAAATTTTGCAGCAGTGTCTGAAATTGAGCAGAAAAAGATTTATCTCATTTAAAACACTTGGGTAAACAGGGGAGAAAACAAAGAGTGTGCTAGTAACACTGACCCCTGCTGCATGTCTGCATCTACTCTGGATGAGACCCATGCCTTATCAACAGTCATAGCTGCTGTCTGTCATTGTTGCTGCTTCTTTCTCTTGGTCCCCTGGGCACCTAAACAGCTTAACTCATATGGATTCCCTAGAAGGAAAAAGTTCATTTTTCTGCTTCCCCCAAATTGGTGGCCAGGCTGTATTGCTCCTATGCTAGTGTCCCATACCTCACAGCTGTCTCGTGCCCTCCACCAGCTGCTCAAGGTACACTGGGCATACACTGGGCTGAAATGATGAGAAATAAAATGCACTGATATAATGACAACAGGAAAAAGTATTTCCTTATAAACTCACAATACCCGACATCAGCAAGTGTATGGCTTGTCTTAATTCATTTACCCCTGAAACTCTTCAAGAGCCTGAGGATGGGGGTGGCAGATGATTTAAGTGGAAGACAGAACGTAGCTCTTAGCTCTGAGCCCTGACCTTGGCTTGAGTGTGGTGCTGAAATCCCGGTGCCACGGGTGAATGGGCTGTGTTCCCATTCTTGTCCTCTTATTTTGTGACTGTGTCTTGTCAACCGTCATCGACTTCTCCCTCTGTCTCCCACAGCATCCCTTTTGTGCTTTTCCAGTGTCACTTTGCCTTTAGGGTAATTTTGGTTATTTATGTTGGGCCTCAGCTACTATAAAGATTAAGTTTCTTGACAGTCAAAAATTCATTACTCAGGCTGGGGCTGTGGCTCAGCGGCGGAGAACTTGCCTGTGTGAGGCTGTGAGGCACTGGGTTCCATCTTCAGCACCACATAAAAATACATAATATAAAGGCATGCTGTCCATCTATAGCTATAAAAATTATTTTTAAAATTATTACTCATATTTGTCTCCCTCACAACATATTGAAGCTCTGTGCACAGACACATTTGCTGAGTATTTATTGAGTGAGTAAAGGCAACTGATTGGATTGTTAATTTTCAGATTCCTACAGGGCCAGGTCTGCTATGGCCTGGAAGAGTGACCTGGTAGATGCTGACCTAGGATCTTGACTGTGGCCTTTAAAAAATTATGGAGAATATTTTTTTAAGCAAATTCCTTTTAAAAAAAATTTTAACGTATTTTTTAGTTGCTTATATGTGGTGCTAAGAATCAAACCCAGTGCCTCACACATTCTAAGCAAGTGCTCTACCACTGAGCCACAGCTCCAGCCTAGCCCTGCTTTTTGTTTTAATTGGTGATGTTTACATTCATAGCAAGTTTTTTTTTTTTTTCTTCTTCTTCTTCTCCTTTTTTTTTTTTTTTTTGGTGGTGCTGGGGGTGCTGGGAATTGAACCCAGGGCCTTGTGCATATGAGGCAGGCATTCTACCAACTGTGCTATATCCCCAGGCCCATAGAATCTGACTTTTAAAAACCTGTACTTTTCCATCAAATCTACCTTATTTTATTTTTTTCCACACTCAGGATGAACTATGGCCTGGCACATGCTAGGAAGCTTGCTACCACTGAGTTGCATCTCCAGCCCTACTTTACCTTTTGACAAAGAACATGTATATAAGGATATTTTAGAATTTTTTAAATGACCATGTGCATCCCAAGATACATGTTATTTCAATAGAATTTATTGTCTGTAGAAGTCTTGGAGCTTCAAATTTCATTGAAAGGAAATACTGATGAAGTCTAATCAATCACAGTAAGAAAAAATGAAGGTAAATTTGTCACATGGAGTCATTAGGATGGTTTCAAACTAGCCCTTCTTTCCTTTTTTCTCTGTTTGAAAATGATGTTCAGTTAATCTATATAGCCTTTTACATGGAATAAACTAAAAGTGCATTCTAAGAGCTATTGAAAAACAAACTGTTAGTTTTTAAAAAATATATCTTTAGTTATACAGGACACAGTATCTTTATTGTATTTATTTATTTTTACGTGGTGCTGAGGATCGAACTCTGTGACTCACATGTGCGAGGCAAGTGCTCTGCCACTGAGCCACAACCTCAGACCTCAAACTCTGCTAGTTTTGATGGTTCACTTCAACAAGTCCTTACTCTGTTGGGTCACCATATCCCTCTGTTAGAAAAAAAAATACTGTTAAGAAGAGGAAAGAAGGGATGTGACAGCTCATTCTGAGAAGGACCCCTCCTGTCCATTCACCTGTCCACTTAGAGCACAGGTGACGCCACTGCGAGAGCCCAAATCTAGACCTGACCTGGAGGCACAGTCTCGCAGGCTCTTGCTCCCTGTGCCCAAAGCAGTTTGAGTCTGGGACTCTCCCCAGGGCCATCTGGGGCTGCCCCGGACAGGAAGCTACAGCCGGCAGAAGACGCTACCAGTGTCCCTGAAGTTTGATCATTTCCAAGGCCAGTAACTACAATGGTTCTCCCACACCTGGAGGCTGATGAATAATGAGCACTATTAAGGCTTATTTCAAATGTAAAAAACCTTGAGATAATGTACTAAATTGTTCAGAAGTTTGTTTTCTTAGTGGAATGCTACAGGATTTTCTTTAGCCATCCGGAGTTCCTGCCTTCAACCCAGTGCTGGTGAAAACGAAAGTGGAAGAATTTCCAGTGTTGCTGAGAACCGGACAAGACTTCGGATCAAGCTAGCTGCCTGCAGAACTTACGTGGACTGTGATTTAAGCTAGGTGCCTGCAGAACTTACCTGGACTGTGATTTACCTGGACTGTGAGTTAATCTATTGAGACACTGCTTTACCCGGACTGAGACAACAAACTATAATCTACAACAAATTGTAACTCGGTATCTTTGCTAACAGTATCATTGCTGGTATGATTTTTCCAAGGGCTTCTTGCATGGAGCCATCAATTGGCTTGGTATTGTGGCATTTTGTATCCTCCCCTTCTGCTTCTAGCAGGTTATTTATGGTGTTTGGGTAAAAACCACTATGGTCGTTATTTAAATTAAACAAAAGGGGGAAATGTTAGAGTCTGTAAACAAGTCAGATGGTGCCTGGCATTTTGCCAGAGAAATGTTAAGGTCTGTAAACAAGTCTGGATGGCGCCTGGCAAAATGCCAGAGGGAGTGGTTTGTGAAGTAACAAAAGCGAGCCATTAAGTGTGGAGATTCCTTATTGGTTGACTGCTGTATATATTTTATGCTAATTAAGATAAGCTGTGTGGAATGTATAAATACCACTCCGGTCCTACAATAAAGGGCTCCTACTCCTGCTGTATCAATCTACACAAGTTGTTCATCACCCACCCCCCCACCCCCCGTTATTTTGCTGCAGCCGGACTGCAGCACTCTGTCTAACCCCAAGTACATCCCCCACCCCCTTATTGTGAATTAGCATCCACATATCAGAGAAAACATTGGCCTTTGGTTTTTTTGGAACTGGCTTATTTCCCTTAGCATGATAGTCTACAGAGCCATCCATTTACTGGAAAATGCCATAATTTCATTTTTCTTGAAGGCTGAGTAATATTATATTGTGTATATATACCAAGTTTTCTCTATCCATTCATCTGTTGAAGGGCATCTAGGTTGGTTCCTTAGTTTGGCTATTGTGAATTGAGCTGCCATAAACATTGATGTGGCTGTGTCACTGTAGCGTGCCGATTTTAAGTACTTTGGATATGTACTGAGGAGTAGGATAGCTGGGTCAAGTGGTGGTTCCATTTCAAGTTTTCTGAGAAATCTCCATACTGCTTTGCATTATGGTTGCACCAATTTGCATCTCCACCAGCAGTGTATGAGTGTACCTTCCCCCCACATCCTCGCCATCATTTATTATTGCTTATATTTATAATAATTGCCATTCTAGCTGGAGTGAGATGAAATCAGTTTTGATTTGCATTTCTCTAACTGCTGGAGATGTTGAACACTTTTTCAAATATTTTTTGATAGATTGTATTGCTTCTTCTGTGAAGTGTCTGGTTCTATTCCTTAGCTCATTTGTTGATTGGGTTATTGTGTGTTTTTTGATGCTAAGTTTTTTCACATATCCTGTTCTATCTGATGTGCATGTTGTAAAGATTTTCTCCTATTCTGTAGGCTCTCTCTTCATGTTATTGATTGTTTCTGTGGCTAAGAATAAGCTTTTTAGTTTGAATCCATCACATTTATTAATTCTTGATTTTATTTCTTAACACTTTAGAAGTCTTGTTAAGGAATTCAGTTCCTAAGGCAACATGGTGAATTTTGGGGCTTACTTTTTCTTCTAGTAGGTTCAGGGTCTAATAGAAATAGAAAATAAATAAATAGAAAATTTTGAAGACATCAATAAATTTCTAGAGACATATGACCTACTCAAATTGAATCAGGAGGACATGCCCAATTTAAACAGATCAATTTCAAGCAATGGAATAGAAAATATGCCATTAACAGCCTACCAACTTGGACTGGGGATGTGGCTCAAGTGGTAGTGCACTTGCCTGGTATGTGCAGGATGCTTGGTTTGATCCTCAACACCACATAAAAATAAAATAAAGATCTTGTGTCCACCTAAAACTAAAAAATATTAAAAAAAAAAAGCCTACCAACCAAGAAAATCCCAGAATCAGATGGATTCTCAGCTGAGTTCTACAAGACTTTCAAAAAAGAATTAACACCAATATTCCTCAAATTATTCCATGAAATAGAAAAAGAGGGAGCCCCTTCAAACTCATTTTATGAGGCTAGTATCACCCCATACCAAAACCAGACAAAGAGACATCAAGGAAAGAGAAATTCTGTCTAATATCACTAATGAACATAGATACAAAAATTCTCAGTAAAATTCTGGAAAATTGCATACAAAAACATTAAAAAGATAGTGCATCACCATCAAGTAGGGGTTCATCCCAGGGATTCAAGGTTGGTTCAACATACATAAATCAATAAATGTAATTCAACACATCAACAGATTTAAAGACAAGAATCATGATCATCTCAATAGATACAGAAAAAGCATTTGACAAAATACAGCATCCCTTCATGTTCAAAACACTCGAAAAACTAGAGGTAGTTGGGACGTACTTCAACAACTCAAGACCTACATCATTCTAAATGGAGAAACATTGAAAACATTTCCTCTAAAAACCAGAACAAGGGGCTGGGGTTGTGGCTCAGTGTTGGCGCACTAGCCTAGCATGTGTGTGAGGCGCTGGGTTCAATCCTCAACACCACATAAAAATACATAGATAAAATAAAGGTACTCTGTCCAAACACGACCTTTAAAAAACATTTAAAAATTAAAACTGGAACAAGACAAGAATACCCTTTTCCACCACTTCTATTCAACATAGTCCTTAAACTAGCCAGAGCAATCAGATGGAAGAAATCAAAGGGATAGGAATAGGAAACGAAGAACTCACAATCCCTAATTGACAGTGACATGATTCTATATTTAGAGGACCCAAAAAATTCCACAGAAATTTTGTAGGACTCATAAACTAACAGCAAAGTAAGAGGATATAAAATTAACACCCATAAATCAATTGTGTTTCATCATCAGTGATGAATCCATTAAATGAGAAATTAGAAACACTAATTCACAATAGCCTCACAAAAATAAAATAAAATACTTGGAATCAATCTAACAAAAGAGGTGAAAGAATTCTACAATGAAAACTACCGAACACTAAAGAAAGAAATTGAAGAAAACCTTAGAAGATGGAAAGACCTCCCGTTCTTGGATAACAGAATTAGTATAGTCAAAATGGCCATACTACCGAAAGTGTGACACAGATTTAATGCAATCCCTATTAAAATACCAATAATATTCTTCATAGAAGTAGAAAAAGCAGTCATGAAATTCATTTGGAAAAGTAAGGAACCCAGAATAGCCAAAGCAATCCTTAGCAAGAAGAGAGAAGCGGGAGGCATCACAATACCAGACCTTCAACTATACTACAGAGCAATAGTAACAAAAACAGCATGGTGTTGGCACCATAACAGACCTGTGGGCCAATGGTACAGAACAGAGGACACAGAACAAACCACATGAGCACAGTTATTTCATCCTAGACACAGTCACCAAAAACATTTGTGGAGAAAAGATAGTCTCTTCAACAAATGATGCTGGGGAAAATGGGAATCCATATGTAGCAAAATAAAATTAAATCCCTATGTCTCACCCTGTACGAAGCCAACTCATCCTTCTGTGGAAGGGCATCTAGGTTGGTTCCATGCCTTGGCTATTGTGAATTGAGCTGCTAGGAACATTGAGCCCATGCTCTCTTGGAAGGAAGCATCGTCCAGGGGTTTTCCTGTATTCAACCACACTTTGCTCAAAGCATATTTTCCACAGATAACATTCACGATGTGACTTGGGAGAACTTGATCATGCTGTAAAAAGTCTGAAACCATTTTCTAAGTGGAGGCCAACAGAGCAATTAAGAACATCATTTACAATACCTTGATAGATTGACCGAATCTCAAAAGACTACAATCCTATGGTCAAAATGTTCAAGATTAAAAGAATTTTTTCATTCCTGCTACTTAATGGGTCTCAGCTTTCTGCATCAGTGAAGTTCTTTGGGACATTTGAAAGCATTCTTGTGCAGTGGTGAGGGCCCACAGTCCTAGCTTCTTGGGAGGCTGAAGCAGGAGAATTGCTCGAGCCCAGGAGTTCAGGTCCAGCCTGAGCGGCACAGTGGGACCTCCATCTCTAAATAAATGAATGAAATAGAACATTAAACCACCTAAGCAGGAGGGCTGAAAGTAAACTGATTTTTAAGGATGGAAACACAGGGAGGTCACCACAAGGGGCCCATTTTTATAGAGTTGTTCCCTTTTCTCAGGTTCCCATCATTCACATCTGCCTGTCTCCAGCGATAAGGTGGTGGTGAATGTGGCAAAAAGCAATGTTCACAGGTCCTCTGCACGGTCCTGGCACGTAGGAAGCACTGAAGGTGATATCTACCATTATTGCCGATGTATTTTATTATTACTTTTATTTATTTTATTGTTACTTTGGGTCGTCAACACATTATTTTTTTAGGCTTTTTGACAGGTGTGCTTTTAAAATCCACTGACAGATTTATACTAGAAAAACGCAAGAATCTCGGGGAAATCATCTCAAACCCCTGCTCCCACAACCACAGCCCACCCCCACCCCACAAGGGGAAAAAGAAAAGTCTCTGAAACAACAGTTGAGGTATTTTCACTCCCTGGAGCCAGCAAATGAAAATTTTGAAACGCGGCATGTCATATCTCACAAATCCAGCAGGTGGCAGGATTCCCAAAGGTAAATGCTTTGGGGCTGAGAAGCAGGGGATGCCCCTGAGGGCAGGCAGTGTGGACTCTGAGACTTTCAGAAATCAAATACTGACTTCCAGAAAAGTAAGAGATCAAAACAACAAACAAACAATAGTTTAAGGCCTGGAAAAATTCCTGTCTGGGTGTCCTCTGCCTGCGCTGGCCTGCGGCAAGCCTGTGAAATAGGCGAAGACCATGCGGGTGTTGGGAGTCACCGTTCTCCTGGCCTTGGTCAGTGCACCGCCTGCTTCCTGCCCCTGTCTTCCCACTTCTTTGTCCCCTTCCCTAAGGAAGACTGTCTTCGGGAGAGTAACTGGGATAGAAATGTTAAAGAAATGGAAATCCCAGGGCTTTGACTTCATTACCAACACAGTCAAGAGAGTCACTAACGACGGGACGTGGCTTTCCAGATGGGCTGCCAACCTTCACATTAGAAGTGGCCCACTAGGAGTGGTCTAAAGCAAGGGAACTGCAGGGAGTCACAGTTACCCCCCAAGGGAAGGCCCCAGTGACCGACTTTCTCCACGTAGGCCCTACCCCCCAACAGGGCCACCAGCTGCAGACCAAGCCTTCCAAAAAATGGGCCTTTGGGGGACAGTTAGTATCCAACCCATATCTACAATTTTGAGGATGGAATGCTACGGGTTGCCTAGTTGTCTGCCATAGTCTTTGTCTGAGGCTGCTGCTTCTCTCTACAGGTCAGGAAGCGCCCGTCCAACCTCCAGTACAAGGTTTTAGATCCATTTCTTCCTGTTGACTTCACATAAAGGCTCCCCAGGCCCTGGGAAAACCAACGCAGGGCTCAGCCTGGCTGACGAGACAGAGAAGACACTGCATCAGGCTGTCTCCACCCGGTGACCACGTTTGTTCTCTCTCCCACACTAGTGCATCCTGTCCCCTACGATCCCCAGAAAATAACCACCACAAATAACCAGGGGGGCACAGACCAGAAGAGGTAGTTCCAGGAGCCACAAAGGCCAGCAAACCACGTCAACCGCGCCCTCTTCACTCTGCTCCTGGTCACCTAGTCAAGGTGGGGTTACAAAGTGCCGACAACCCCTCCTGACCTCGGAAACCTCCAGTCGTGTGTTAGAGCCAACGCAAGGTAGGATACACCCACTTTTGCAGAAAACAAAGAGATTTGTTTAAAATTTCATGACTTTTGAAGCAGCCAGTAATAAAGACCTAAATTTCAAGATTTCTGTCATTTCCTCTCAGTGGAGAGTTATCAGAGATAAACAGAAAATGGGTTGAAAAAAAAAATTTCTATTTGAATTAGTGAAGCTACTTGGTACTAAAGTAGTGAATCCTGACTTTTTTCCCAGTGGGCTTAGGGAGGCATTTTAGTGACTTAGACTGCGATCAAATGTGTCTCTTCTTTCCTGACTTTTCATATTCACAGGCAGTTCTGGAACACACTGGTCCCCACTCAGGCATCTCCTGCTGCACCCAGACCTGTGACTCCTCTGCCGAAGGAAAAAGTCAAGTTGCTTCCCTTGTTTCCAAACTATGATCTCAATCTTAAGGTTCTTTTTTTTTTTTTTTTTTTTTTTTTTAGTTATAGATGGACATGATACCTTTATTTTATTTATTTATCGTTATGTGGTGCTGAGGATCAAACCCAGTGCCTCACACGTGCCAGGCAAGTGCTCTACCCCTGAGCTACAACCCCAGCCTTCAGTCTTAAGTCTTAAACACAGATATCATGGGGCAGCTCACACATTCCTTTAAATCTTCTCATCCTCAGAATCACCTAACCGTAGCAGGGTGTGGTGGGGCCCGCTGCGATCCTAGCAATTCAGGAGGCTGAGGCAGGAGAATCACAATTTCAAAACCAGCCTCAGAAACTTAAGTGAGACAGTAAGCAACTTAGCAAGACCCTGTCTCAACGCAAAACATGAAAAGAGGGGCCAGGGCTGGGGCTCAGTGGCAGAGCGCTCACCTAGCATGTGTGAGGCGCTGGGTTTGATCCTCAGCACCACATAAAAACAGACAGATAAGGTGAAGGGATGCTGTCCATCTACAGCTACAGAAAAAGGAAAGAGTTGGGATGTGGTTCTTAAGCACCCCTGGGTTAAATCCCTGCCCAGCCACACATACATACAAAAAAAGTTGGCATGTACGAGGGTCTCACCTCAGTCTCTCATCTTGTATCTCTGGTGCCCTTCCACAGTCAGAGAACTGGGCTGGTTTTGCCTTAGCACTGTCATTGCTACCTCATCCCATGCAGTTGGCTACATTTTACCCACTGAAGGGACTACAACTATGAAAGAGAGACATGGACAAAAAAGGACAGAGGACGGCTCCATCTAAAATGAAAACAATCCATGAGGACGGATTTGCCAGGTGTATTCACTTCATGATCTCAGTGACTACAACAGTGACTGTAACATAGTAGGTGTTCTTAGCTGTTTGTTATATAGAAAAGGATCTGGTCAAGAGTTCCACAGCTGTAGCTTACCAGAGTCCCAGCTAAACAAAAATGTGTTAGGAAAACTAAGCCAGGAGTGGTGGCACACACCTGTGATTCCAGGGACTCAGGAGGCTGAGGCAGGAGGATGGCAAGTTCAATGCCAGCCTCAAAAAATCAGCAAGGCCCTCAGCAACTTAAAAAAAATAGGTCAGGGGATATGGCTCAGGAGCATAGTGCCCCTGATTTCAATCTCAAAAAAAACCCTATTTGGCACTGGGCCCATTATAGAAATCCTAATTCAACAGTAGTCAGACGAAGAACTCATAGTTTGTTTATCTATGTTGTTGGCTTCCCATGCTCATTTCAGAGTGTAGTTTTTTAAATTAATTAATTTATTTGTTCCAACTAGTTATACATGAGAGCAGAATGCATTTTGATTCTTATATATTGCTGTACACAAATGGAGAACAACTTTTCATGTCTCTGGTTGTGCACAAAGTAGAGTCACGCCATTCATGTCATCACACACGTCCTGGGTAATGATGTCCATCTCCTTCCACCATCTTTCCTACTCCATGACCCCTCCCTTCCTCTCACTCCCTTTTGCCCTATCCAAAGTTCATCCATTCCTCCCATGATGCCCCCATTATGGATCAGTATTCACTTACCAGAGAAATCATTTGGCCTTTGGTTTTTGGGGATTGACTTACTTCATTTAGAATGATAATTCTCCAACTCCATCCATTTACCTGCAAATGCCAAGATTTTATTCTCTTTTATTGCTGAGTAATATTCCATTGTATATATATGCCACAGTTTCTTTATCCATTTATCTACTTAGGGCATCTAGGTGGGTTCCACAGTTTAGCTATTGTGAATTGTGCTGCTATAAACATTGATGTGGCTGTGTCCCTGTAGTGTGCTGTTTTTAAATCCTTTGGGTATAGACTGAGGAGCGGGATAGCTGAGTCAAATGGTGGTTCCCTTCCAAGTTTTCCAAGGAATCTCCATACTGCTTTTCAGATTCAGTTGCACCAATTTGTGGTCCTACCAGCAGTGTATGAGTGTGCCTTTTCCCCCCATCCTTGCCAACACTTACTGTTGTCTGTATTCTTGATAACTGCCATTCTGAGTGAAATGAGATGAAATCTTAGAGTACTTTGATTTGCATTTCTTTAAGTACTAGAATATTACTCAGCCTTCAAGAAGAATGAAATCATGGCATTTTCCAGTAAATGGATGGCTCTGTAGACTATCATGCTAAGAGAAATAAGCTGGTTCCAAAAAACCAAAGGCCAAATGTTTTCTCTGATAGGTGGATGCTAACTCACAATAAGGGGGTGGGGCTAGGGTGAACAGATGAACTTGGGGTTAGACAGAGGAGTGAGAAGGGAGGAGAGGGGGTATGGAAGTAGGAAGGGGGCAAGCTGGTGGCGCAGGGGAGGGAGGCTCCAGGCCAGGTCCAGTGCAGGATGTCAGGTTGGGGAGCAGGCCCAGGGCTGAGGAGGCCAGGGGCAGGGCCAGCTTCTCCCAAAGGGAGCACACAGGGCCATGAGGCCCAGGTCTAGTCCCCGGGCCGGGATGAGTGTCCTGGGGAAGGGGGATCAGGAAAAGGGCCCCGTGGGGACAGGGAGGACAGGAGGGAGGACAGGAGGGCACAGCGTGAAGGGCCCGAGGACGGGCGTTGGTGGGGTGGGGGCCCGGAGCCCAGCAAGGAGCCCAGGTTTGGACCTAGAGGAGGGCCATGCCAGGGGAGAGCAGGGCATGGCCGGGCGGGCGGGGTGGCTCCAGGATACTGCTGGGCAGGGAAGCCAAGGGGAGCAGGGAAGCGGACCAAGCGAGGGGCCAGCAGTGAAGGCCCAGGGATGCGGGGAGCGAGAAGGGGCACCAGGGAGGCTCCAGCTCAGACCCAGGCCAGGGAGTGGAGAGCCCAGGGCCAGGGCTGGGCACGGGGCTCAGGACAGTGGGAGGCCTGGGGAGGGAAGGCAGGGGATCCCACAGGGGACAGGCGGGCTCGAGGCCCAGGGCCAGCGCCAGGTGTCAGGGTTCCTGGTGCAGAACCCAGGGCCCAGGGAGAGAGCAAGGGGCCAGGCGAGGGGCAGGGCTCTGTTTCCCGTAAGGCACCCTGGCCAGGGGTCACTCTGGAGGGACGACTCTCCTCTACCCTGGGTGCAGTGGATCCAAGCTCCCCCCGACACCCAGGCTAGAGTGGTGTCCCCGCTGCGGGTCCCCTTTGCCCTGGGTGCGGAGGGAGCTCCTCCCAACACTCAGCTGAGAGAGGTCTCCCCGCTGGAGGGGGAGTCCCCTCTCTCTCTCACCCTGCACAAAAAACAACTCAAAGTGGGTCAAAGACTTAGGCACCAGAACAGAGACCCTGTGTGTAATAGAAAAAATAGGCCCAACTCTTCACCATGTTGGCTGAGAATCTGACCTCCTTAACCAGACTCCTAAAGGGCAAGAAGTAAAATCAAGAATCAATAAACGGGATGGATTCAAATTAAAAAGCTTCTTCCCAGCAAAGGAAACAATTAATAACATGAGGAGAGAACCTGCAGATTGGGAGAAAGTCTTTGCCACCTACACTTCTGATAAAGCATTAATCTCTAGGATATATAAAGAACTCTAAAAACTTGACATCAAAAAAACAAATAACTCAATCAATAAATGGACCAAGGAACAGAACAAATACTTCACAGAAAAAGAAGTACAATCAATCAAAAAATATATGAAAAAGTGTTCAACATCTGTAGCAATTAGAGAAATGCAAATCAAAACTACTCTTAAGATTTTATCTCATGCCAATCAGAATGGTAATCACCAAGAATACAGGCAACGGGGCTGGGGTTCAGCAGTAGAGCCCTCATCTAGCATGTGTGAGGCCTTGGGCTCAATCCTCAGCACCACATAAAAATAAACAAAATAAAGGTATTGTGTTCAACTACTTCTAAAAAAAGAAACAATACAGGCAACAATAAATGTTGGTGAGGATGTGGGGAAAAGGCACACTCATACATTGCTGGTGGGACTGCAAATTGGTGCAACCACTATGGAAAGAAGTATGGAGATTCCTCAGAAAACTTGAAATGGAACCACCATTTGACCCAGCTATTCCACTCCTCAATTTATACACAAAACACTTAAAATCAGCATATTATAACAATGCAGCCACATCAATGTTTATAGCAGCTCAATTCACAATAGCTAAACTATGGAACCAACCTAGGTGTCCCTCAATAGATGAATGGATAAAGAAAATGTGGTATATATGCTCAATGGAATACTACTCAGCTTTAAAGAAGAGAGAAATTTTGGTATTTGCCAGTAAATGGATGAAATTGGAGAATATTATGCTAAGTGAAATAAGCCAATCCCACAAAACCAAAGATGGAATGTTTTCTCTAATATGTGGATGCTAATTCACAATAAGGTGAGGGGGCACCAGAGAAGAATAACATTACCTTAGATTAGATAGAGGGAAGTGATGGGAGGAGAGGGGAGGGGAGGTGGGATAGGAAAGAGAGTAGATTGAAACAGACATTACTATATGTATATATGTGACTGCATGACCAGTATGATTCTACAACATGTACACTCATAAAAGTGAGTAATTATACCCCATCTATGTATGATATATACATAAATGCACTGTACTGTCATGTATAACTAATTAAAACAAATAAAAAATCTAATTAAAAATAAATAAATAAATAAATTGTGAGTTGAAAACTGCAACAGGATATTTCTTATATAATAGTTTAATTTGGGATATGGTTGAAATTTTTAGAGTAAATAATCACAAAAATAAACAGAATTACAAAATAAAATATTTACTGTGAAAAAGAAGAGTGAGATTATTTGATGTGTCTATTTTCAAGCCTGGTCTTGGCTACCGTATAAGGAATGGATTGTAAGGAGTCCCCAAAAATGGAAGAGGGGCTGTGGCTGGGGAATGTAACTGTCATCTTGTATCGCACTTGAGGAATCAGATGTCACCTTCTCCTTCAGATCACAGTAGAGTTAAGACTTGGGTTCACATACATTCTACCTCTGAAATGCAATAGCTTGATGGCAGGGTTCCTGGGGTAGTGAAGCTCACGGTCATGTTGTTATACTAATAAACATCTCTCACACTAAGGGCCACCCATGTTATATAACAGGAAATCCGGGTTTCCTTTTTATAAAGGGCTCTAAGTCCTGAAGATGAAGAGCAGTCTTTCAATGCTATATCCCGAATTTTTAAAAATATACCTTTGTTACTTAAATTTTCACCCTGAAAAACATATATGGGGTCAAGCAGAAAGGCCTACTGTAGACATTGTTAAAGACCCTTCACTTTGCTTCTCCTGTTACTTCAGAGCAACTCAGGACCTCTGGGCAATAGTGGTGGCCAAGACTATATGTTATTCCTTAGTTCTGATTATTACGGAAGCTCCTTTTGCAATTCACTGATCCCAGATTTCCTCGTTTTTTAAAATTAAAAGTAAATATCTGGAAAATGCAGGAGAGCATTTCCCCCCGCCGCTTTTGAATTTGGCAAGGGGAATACCAGGAAAGCCAAAGAAAAAAGTCTGTCAAAAATATTTTCTTCTCAGTTTCATTGATGACATTTCTGTCAGGTTCTTGGAAAGGCCCTAACACGCAGATGCTAAATGCTGAGTTGGAATTGAAACCTCGTGTCCATTTCTTGTGGTAGGGAGTGGATCAAGGGGCCTGTCTGTGCCCTGATTTTTATGAAACTGACTGGACTGAATCTACATTAAGGTGGTTGAGCAATAAGTAAGGTCAACATCACCAATGCTCTGTAGCAAAATAACCCCAAAGTTGCCATGTAAGACTCAGTGAGAATCCATTTTCAGTGTCTAGTTCAGTTAGAGGCTGATGTGGAAAAGTAATCAATGTCTTTATAATGGAAAATAATAATTACTACAAATTGTGAGGGACAGATTGCTGAAACCAGACAAGGACACTGTCCTAATATATTTGAAGAGTGGCAAGTATGCTGATTGCACACAGGAAAACTCCTGAAAAAATAGATCTATAAAAGGAATAAATCACAGGATTCAAGGCCGTGCCCTGAGCACTGCCGTTCTTAATATGTGCCTAGTGACTCCACATCATACACAGAAAAAAAAAAAAAAAAGTGCATGCTTTGTTGTAACCCCGGTAGCCTGAGTACAGGGCTCTAATGTTACACCTGCATTCACGTTTATTTATGACTTTTTATTCTCTTTGAGGAATCCTGGCTGGAGAAGTTGAGATTCCTTCTCTCCTGCACTTTTCTATATAAAGCGAATCCATCCAGAGAACTTCTTAATGAAACTTCCACATATTTAGGACTATCATGTGCAGCTGAGAGTGTGTATGAAGTCAGTCTCCCTCAGGTCTCTTGAATGAGTGGCCATCATAACGTGCTAGAATTCTTGCCAATTCATCTTCCCCATCAGGGCAGCCTCCTGCCCAGCAGCTCCGCCCCCTTTCTCTTGTTTCCTTAGTGCTCAAAACCTTCTTTGGCTCTATTTGCCTGATCAGGAATCAGGGACTCTGTTATAGGGAGTTATTCAGGTTTATCAGTAGGTTTTAGAAACTGCCATGTATTAAAACTTTCATGCATGTTCTCTTTTAAAAATCTCCTAAACAAAAGCAGAATTTATACAGATAGTGGTTGTTATAGTTTAGATAATGAAGTGCCCCTGCCCCCAAAAGCTCAGGTGGGAGCTAATGCAAGAGTGCTCAACTGAAACGCTTAGATTAGGAGAGCTTTAACTGAATCAGTGGATTAATCCACTGATATGGATTAACTGGGATGTAGGTAAGATTAGGCAGGTGGTATGTGCCTAGAGAAAGTTGCTCACTAGGGGCACCTTTGGGGTTTACATTTTGTGTCTTGTGAGTGCAGGTCCCTCTCTGCTTCCTGGTTGCTATGTTCTGAGCTGCTTTCCTCTGCCATGCCCTGTTGCCATGGCGTCCTTCTCACTTCAGGCCCAGATCAGGGGAGTCAGCTATGAACTAAGACCTCTGGAACCATGAGTCAAACTGAACCTTTTCTCCTTCAAGTTGGTCTTGTTGAATCTTTTGGTCATGGCAATGCAAAGTTAGCTAGAACAAAATTGCTACCAGGAATGAAGTTGTTGCTGTGATTAACCTGACCATGTGGTCCAGAAACCTTTGGAGCTGGTTTGCAGGGGGCACAATTTTGAAAAGTTTAGAGATTCAAGTGCAGAGCTTAATGAGTGATTCTGGTGGAATCTCAGAAGACCAGAATGACAATAGGACTGCAGACAGTAAAGACTGGGATCATGAGGTTTCAGAGAAGGACTGTATTAGAATTCGAACAAGAGGCCATTTGTGTTATGTTCTAGCTAAGAAGCGGTGTGTATTTTGCCAGTATCCTGAGACTTTCTGTGAGACTGAATTTAAAGGTGATGAACTAATTAATCTGGTGTGAGAAAATTTAAGGCACCACAGCATTTAGGCATGCATATTGTTGGCAGCTTTTAGCCAAATTTAGTATGAAAATCAGGAGCAGAAAACAAAGCAGAGATTTGAAAAACTTGCAATTTGGTCAGAAAAATTAAGTAAAACTGGTGCTAAGGGAAGCATAATTGTTAAAGAGATTACAGCCACTGTAGAGATGCTAGGTACTTTACTCAGTAACAGTAGGAAAGATACCATGAGGGCATCTTGGGAATTGATAAGACTATGTCCCTTAACAGGTACTCTTCTTGCACATGGGTCCTAGGAAGTTTTTCACTGTGCTCAGCCACTCAGGAATTTAGAGACTGCAGTAGCCAGGGTCCCTGGACTTTGGCTACTGCTCAAGATGGTGGTAGACCTTGGCATCAACTATGTGGTTTCTAGTTCTGTGGGAATATAAGATGCTAGAGTTTTGGGGTCATAAGACTCATACCAAGATTTCACAGGAAGGCCTGAGAGACCAGGCAAAGTACAGTAGGTCAGAATCCCTGCAGGCGGTCCCTGAGAGGGTGATGCATGAAGATGTGAGAAGGAAGTTGAAGCTGTTATGGAGACCTTGAGATTAAGAGATGTAGGTACCATGGAATATCTGCCTTGGAAAGCTGCAGGGATTGAGCAGAGACAAGCCCAGAGAGAGGCCATGTGGGCTGCAAACAGCAAGGCCACAGGCACCCAGCTACACAAGCCCTCGGAGAGCACATCATGATTTCATGTGCCCCAGATGCTGGATGTGGAGCTACAGGACCTGTTTGCCCTCTGTATTTCAGTCTTGCTTTGGTCAAAATGCTTCCTTTAAGCCCCTATTTCTCCCTTTTATAATGGAAGTGTTTAAAAATTTTTGCCTTTATATATTCAATATACGTAACTGGCTTTGTATCCTTACAGGGGAGAAATTTAAGAGCTTGTCTTGATTCTTTGAGGAGATTTTCAACTTGACTGGACCTTTGTTGTTAAGACCATGTAGAATCTTAAAAATAGAGCAAATGTATTTTGCATTGTGAGATGGTATGATCCTTTGTGGGGCAGGGTCAAAATGTTATGGTTTAGATATGAGGTGTCTCCAGAAAGCTCACATGTGAGACAGTGTAAGAAAGTTTAGAGGTGAAATGATTTGAATACAAAAACTTTAACCTAATCGGTGGATCAATCCACCAATATGAGTTAATGGGGTAGTAACCATAGGCAGGTAGTGTGTGCCTAGAGGAGGTAGGTCACAGGGGAATGGCTTTGGGGTTTATATTTTGTCCCTGGTGGGTAGGGCTCCCTCTGTGTGTACTCCAAATCAACTTTCTTCCTTTAAGTTTTTCTTGCTGGGTCTTTGGGCGACAGCAACACAAAGCTGACTAAATCAATGACACTGTTATAGTCAGTGGGGAGACAAATAAGAAATGGCTATGTGGCTTCTCTGGATTAAGAAATGCTCCACTGGTTTGAATCTTGAGGATGGGAAGACGATTGTGAATCTGGCACATGAGGAAAAAGATAAAAGAGAGGAAAACTGTTGCTTATTATGTATGTCCCACTCTTCTATGTCCCCAAATCTCTCTAATAGGTGTCAATCCAATGTCTTATTCCTGGCAACCACCTGGACAAAATCGCCTCAACAACAGACAACCAAAAAGGAAATCATCTGTGAGAACGGATCGGGTCTCCATCTCACTGGGACAACAAGAGGAACCGCAGGACACAGAATTTATTTAAATGTCAGAATATCCACGGTCACCCAGTGTTCCTGGAGAGACTTCTCTGTAGGGGCTAGGAGATGCAGATCAGTGCCTAGGATGTTACCGAGCAGCTTGCAGGTGGGAGAAAGGAAGCAACAGGCATAGGCAGGGAGTCTTGATTTCCACAGAGAGCAGGTCCCCTGGTGCATTGCCAAGACATCTTTTTTAAATTAATTTTTTCAAGTATATTTACACAAGGTGGCTACATAGGTAATTAATGAAGGAAAATGTAATTCTGGAGAGTTCACATGATAAGCTTTGGTGTAATCATGTTTATTTTTCAGTAAAAATGCACAACAAGGAGCCTGATAGATGCAGAATTAAAGTTGGTGTCGGGGCTTAAGGATGAGGCATGCACATCCCTGCAGGCACCACAGGACGGATCCCTTTCAACCCAGCCTCTCCCCTTCCCCTGCCCTCCTCCCTCCCCCTCGCCCTTGCTCTGCCCCAGGGGTCTCCCTTTTATCATCCTGAGGTCGCTTTTTTCTTTTGCCCTCTGGAGCAGAACACGATGCTCTACAGTGCAGTCATTTTCCTGCGAACGACCTGACTTCAGTCTGGCTGATGTGTCCCCTCGCCCAGGGGCAGGGGCACAGGGCCAGCCTTCCTCGGCTCACACCTGTGCCTGTCTGCCCACCTCCAGGCCGCTGTGCCCAGGAGCCGCTGGCCTCAGGGACTCTGAAGTCCCCCCCGCCCCGTGACGCGCCCTGTGGCTCCGCAAGCCATTCAAGTGGGCAGCTAACAACAGGACCTTTACTCTCACAGTCTGGCCGCAGAAGTCCAGGTCAAGGTTCGCCAGGTGCACAGCACCCCGGGGCCCTTCTGACTCCGTGGCTCCTGGCGTGGGCAGCGCTGCCCGGGGTGGCCACACCTCCTCCCGCCTCCTGGGTTTTCAGCCTGGCTCTGCTTTCCCTCTCCCTTGGCCTCAGTGCCCTCCTGCTTTTCTCTTCTAAGAACACCTGTCCTGGGGTTGGGGCCTATCTGGATGATCCAGGATGATTTCTTCATCTCAAGATCCGTAAGTTAATTACATCTGCAAAGACGCTTTTTCCAAATCAAGTAAGGTTCATGGTTTCCATGTGGGTGTGGAACACCAGCACACCACCGCCTACAGAAACAATCCTTTTAAACCTCACACGCACTTTCAGCAGAACTTTCAATTAAAATTAATTTTTCACCCACATATGTACACTTTTCCTATGGCTCATGCTCTGAAAGTCAACAACTACACAACTATTTTCCCCAAGTATGTTAATAGATGAAATGATCGTGGTAAAGTGAGTTTGGGATACTAAACTATGTTACTATTTAACTACGTCTTCCTTTCCATTTTCCTCAATAATTTAGACCTAAAAAGGAGTTCTGAGTTTGGAACATATTTCCCTCATCTCCGTTAGGGAACTCTGCTTCGCTGGGCCTTCATCTGGATTCCTAGCACACGACAGGCACTACACAGAGAAAGCACTTGGTGGTGGTTGTTACTTTTAGTTGAGAAAAAGTGTTCTTGAATCTACTGAATAAAACAAAATAAATGAAGGTCATCTTGTGCTAGAACAGAGAGTCAGAAGAGGAAGAGAGAGGGCTTCTGAGGCAAAAAAAAAAGCCCTACTTCTTTTGTTTTGTAAAATAGAGAGTAAGATGAAATCCAAAAAGTAATAAAAATCCAAAACAAACTTCTGCTTTTGTAAATAAACTGGAGACCAATAATTCGTAACACAGAGTATTGACATAGCAAGTTTATGTTGAATTGCCCTCTGCATGGCAGGTACTGTTACGTAGTAATCGTGTCTCATAAAGTTAAAGAAAAGGAGAGGCCACTACATCTCTAAGTTTTAATTATGTAAGTTTTGTATTAAATAACTGTGGAGATTTATTTAATCTTAAACATGTCCTATGCTGTTACATAAATAATAAAATACAGATCACTAGAATATATAAAGTAAATATATACCTAGTTGAACTAGTTATTGGTATTTACTTTAGGATGAAAAGTTAGTATGTCTGTGCCTCCCACCACATGTCTAGCCTGCGTGACGGCCAGGTGAGCAAGCTGTGCACTTCTAGTCCTGGAAAGGCAGAGGTGGCTGGCAGCCCTGGGGCATTTGTTAGGGAGATGGTGACAAGCCCAAAATTCTAGGAACCTTGTTCAATAGATGTGACTAGATTAACAGAAGTTGGTTTGGATTAAAAATAATCCTTAGCAAGTGTTTTGTCCCTAAGGATAATGAACAAAAGCTCAGGGAGCACTCTGGGTTATATGAGGTATGGTGTGATCTAGGCCATGCTACCCTGAGGGACCTGGAGGCTTGATGTCCCTCCTCGGATGTGCTGGGAACGCGGCTAAGCTCATGCCAACTGGCCAGGGCCATGCACTGAGGGAGAGCGCCAGCCCCTCGGGTCTTGCCTGGGTATGACTGCAGGTACGTGCTTCTTTATCTGTAAAAAGATTGGCTTTTTCGCAGCTCCTTAAATGGTCAGGTGGAAGGCAGCTGTGGAACACATAACTGAACAGACATGTGGGTTATAAATGACACGAAGGACAGCTTTCTAAAACGCACATTGTGCTATTCTCCAGCTCGGCTGGAATTAAAATCCCAGTGAGAAGGTTGCATGGGAAGTTTCTGAAAGAAGAGTGAGAAACCAGATTTGCTCCTTTTCGGACTTTTGTCTGCTAGTGATTTTCCAGACACTGTGTGGACACTGCTTTGAAACTGCCTTAGGCAGAGCTTCAGAGAGGGCTTATTCCATAAAGCACGCCATTTCCATTAAGTCCACACCGAGAGCTGAAGGAGATGCTGTTTTTTCAAGGGAAGCAACTCCCATAAATCTTAGGAACATAAGCAATTCTAAAACAAAATCTCACTGGAGCACAGAGCCATTCAGGGGCTGATTTTTACTTTTTTTTTTTTTTTTTTGGTTTGTTTTTGAGAAGCCAAAGATTTCTAAAGCAATGAGACTGTATTTTTGGCCCCCTCCGATCTCACATCAGTAACTTCTCGTCCTAAGCCTTTGCTCTCCCAAAGTGATATGTGTGCGTGCAGTCACCCAAGGACCCACAGGGCCCCCCAGCAGCTCTGTGGGAATGTAAGTAGACCAAGGTGCACCCGCGTGAACCAGATTGATCATCTCTATCAAGCTCCTCGATCTCCAAGGTTCTCAGGCTCTGAAAATGGAATGTGATGTACAGTTCTATAAAGTTCACTGCTTCAGATTTCGGTTTTCTCTAGTCACAGCTGTGAAAGGAGAACTCAGAAGTTCCTTTTAGTTTTTTTTTTTTTTTAACCAAATAAATGAATGCATAAATAAAACCCAGCTAACCCTTTCACATGTCTGGTGTCCCAGAAGAGCAAAATGGTTGGTTTGGAATTAAACGGAAATGTAATATTTTTGATATGTTGCAAGTTGAATAATGAAAAGATTGTGTAAAATGGTGTATGGTGTGGTTAAAAAAGAAAAAAAAAAAGTGTTTCCAATGTCAACAATTTCCCTTGGGCTCTGTATTGAGCTCAGAGAAATCCTTTGCTTTCACAGTGTAACTTTTAGCTAGAAAATAAGGAATGGGAGAGAATTCTTTCTTGGGTCTCCATCGGGCAGGTCTGTTGATCCCGTATAAGCAGGCTGAAGTCAAGCAATTACTGCGCTCAGTGTGTGTATTGCGACATGCTCTGCCATGGAGGGTTCTTGATTAAACAACACCCTCTGCCTTCTGCAGAGCAAATGCCAACGCTGCAGGAAGCTAGCAGAATTCCACTGGTGGAAATGAACCGAATGATTTGATCCTGGGGTAGGTATTTTTGGAAGAAGATTTTATGAATTTTCATTGCAAGATGGAGTAACATTTAAAACTGAAGAAGGAACTGGAGTCCCTGTGGTGTGTTCTGGTCGGAAAGTGTGACAGGGGCTTTCTTTCTGTCGCAAGGGAATGGCTTTGATGCTCTGTGGCCACTGCCAAGGTGCAAGTGGAATTGCTTTCTTACCAGCCACATGGCAAATATTCTGCAGTTAGGAGGAACTTGCACTTTGAAGACATGACACTATCTTTTTTTGTGGGGGGATCAGGGATTGAATTCAGGGGCATTCAACCACTGAGCCACATCCCCTCTTTTAATTTAGAGACAGGGTCTTACTGAGTTGCTTAGTGCTTCACCTTTGCTGAGGCTGGCTTTGAACTCATGATCCTCCTGCCTCAGCCTCCTCAGCTGCTGGGATTACAGGTGTGCGCACTGTATCTGGCTAATATATCATAACTTAACCCATAATTTTGGGTTCCTAAAATGTATTTAATGAGCAACTTCCAATTTTTTTTTGTATAATGTGACCAGGAAGAAGCATGACCCGTAGGGAGCTGTACATTTTAAAGCAAACAGATTAGGAGACCCCGTAAAAGGAATCTTCAGCAAGTCAAGAAAGAGAGAAGCTACCAGGAAACCAAAGAAGCATCATTTGAAGGTGAGAAGAACAGTCTGGAATGGGATTCAGTGAAGATAGGAACATGGAAGTACCCAAGTTGGCTTTCCTCAACTGAAGCCCATCTGATCTGTTGAGAGGAAGAGGAGCCCTTGAGGATTGAGAAGCAAACTCCACTTTTACTGCCCAGCCCCGTTGGCAGGTCCCCCAGAGCCCAGGCAGCTGTCCTACCAGGGGAAGCTGCCAGGACATGTTTTTGTTCCATGTTCTGGGAAGCAAGTCGCAAACTAAGATACGGCATGAAAGAAGAAGACTAAACAAACTGTGTCACAGACAAGAGCCCACATGTCCAGGAGCCCGCAGGACAGCATCCAAGAGTCACCGCGTCTGTCTTCCAACTGGGCAATGTTTCTCCTGCAGAAAAGAGGCCAGAGAGTTTAGAGGAGTGTCGAGCTGAGCTGTACAGGGACTGTGACAAACCTACTCAGTATCCCTAGAGCGGGTGTCAGTCTCACCTCGGAGAAGCCTGCATTCATCTGTGGGCATCGGAGCCCAGCTGAGGAGGACCCCACAGAGCCACGGCCACCACGTGGTTACATCCTGTCACAAAGCTTATGTCCATATATCCATGTGACTCAGCCTCTCGAAACAGCTGACCTTGAGAAACAGACCCCTTTCTCTCCGAAGGGACCGATCACTCAGAGCATTTTGTCCTCACTCCTGTGGGCTGGTGCTGTTGCAGCACCTCAGGAAATTAACTGGACTTGAACATATACTTGGGCTTTGATGCAGCTGGTGCTGCCCTGGAAGGAACCAGTATGTTTGGAAGTTACCAACAGAATACTGGACATCTGTGCTTTAACGTGATCTTTAATTTCCTAACCTAGGTACATGTATTCATGCAGGTTGTGTTAGTCAGCTTTCCATTTCTGTGACAAAACACCTGAGAAAATAAACTTATCAAGAAAAAAAGTTTCTTTTGGCTCCTGGTTTCAGTTCATAGTCACTTGATCCTTTTGCTCTGGGTCCATGGCAGCGCAGCTCATCATGGCAGGGGCACATGGCAGAGGAGGCCTGATCAACTCACGGTGCCCAGAGAGCAAAAACAGAGCCAGGAAGGAGCTGGGGTCCTAGAATCCCCTTCAAGGGCACACCACTAGTGACCTAAGCTCCTCCCACCTGGTCCCACCCTCTACAGGTTCCACCACCTCCCAGAAGGCCATGGGCTGGCGGCCAAGCCTTTAGCATGCAGACCTCTGGGGACATTGGTGACCCCACCATAGCACAGGTCGGTAGAGCTCTGCCTGCAAAATGAGTCAGGAGAATCAAACCTACTTCCCACCTTTTGAACTAATAACTATTAAAAACATTTCCTGGTTCAGAAGTTCATTTGAGCCAAAATGCCACAAGTAATAAGATATTAAGGAGAAAACAGCCGTTTTTAACTCGGAAGTTTGTCACAACTGCCACTATTGTCATTTGATTGGTCAGATTTAATGGTCCTGGAGAAATGTGTTTGCCCGCTGTTTCAAGGTGTCTCTAACTTAAGTCCAAGGTCTATTTCTTCCTAATCCAATTCTTCTCCTACGCAATGGAGGTGAGATGCTGGTGCAGAGCTTCAGCTCATAAGCCACATCCAGGTGATGATTTGAAGGTCAGGGTCCTTCTGGACTGAACTCTTCCTCCTTTGCCCCTGTGAGTAGCTGGCCCCAGGTCACGTTCCCAAGAAGTTGCCAGAGCCTCACCAGTGGGCCTCAGGGGACTCTCCCCTGCTGCCTCTTAATCCCAAGCCCCCAGGGTGAGACTCTGAGCCAACTCACCAGAGTCTGCAGCTGTGAAGGGCAGAGCAGGGCTTGACCTGGGCTCCTGGGGACAGAGAGCTCCTTTCCGCCCAGCTCCGCTGGAACCTCCCTGTGTAGCCTCTGAGGGGTGGAGCCTCCACGTTCCAGGCAACCTGACCTCTTCTCTCCTGGGCTCCCCCCACATCTGTCTTTTCACCCTGTCTCCTAGGAAGCCCTCCCCGTCTCTTCAAGAGGATTTATTTGTCCTTGGTTTGTCTCAACAGACTTACATTTCTATCCCGAACTTCAGCAAAGAGTGTTGGGCTGGTTCTGTCTCCAGGATGGATCAGATCCACAGGGGTCTGAGGTAACCAGGACTTCATGTTCCCCCCTGGGGCGATCCTAGCCTCTGGGCGATCCTAGCATCTCTATATTGGTCTTTGAATCATGAACTTCTTAGTGATGGGATGGAGAGATTCCGAAAGCTGGGCACTTACAGTGGATTTTATATACATCGCCATCCCAACCCAGAGCCCTGTTACGAGTAGACGTACACAGGAAAGAGCCACTTATTGTCCCACGTCACACGTGTGCTGTGTGCTAGCACTCACTTGTGGTGGAGGTGCATTTGCTCAGTGACAAGTGTTCTTCTGATTCTGGAACTCTGCGAAAGAAAGGACGAGCTAGGCAGTTGCTCACCTTCTAATTTGCGGAACTTTTTTCCTGAGTATTTCAGGGTTCTCTCTTGAGCAGCAGATGACAGTAGAAACAGGTGCGTCATGAATTACCCAGATACAAAAAAATCAAGCAGGCAATGACATCCTTTAAGAGAGATTTTGTTACCAAAGACTGTTAAATAGAAATATCCAAAGTGCTCCTGCTAAAACCCCAGTTTTGATGATTAAATAATTGGGACACAGTGTACTGGGGTCGTGTGTTTATGCAATTTCCTTCCTGAAGTCTTCTGGGAAGGAGGAGGGAAGGATGGCCCAATGCTTGGGAACCCCGGGCATCACCTACAGCTGCCCTAAGACGGGCAGTTTAGTAAGACGAGCATTTTAGTAAGGTGGCCTACAGATGAAGAGTGTGGGGATTAAGTGACAATGGTGATAATAAAGTCCTAAAATAAATACATAAAATTATCTTTAAAAGGAAGATAGTCCTTCACATTCAATAGAGTTCCACGGCTCTCCTGAGACTCAGGTGGTGCCCTGGGGAACCCTCACGCCTCCCCTCACTAAGTACCTGGTGAGAACGAGGAAGCCTCAGCAAAGGAGGCCAATTGTACCCAGGAGAGCCGCCTCTGCTGACTGCTTGGTGGTGGCAGTTCCCATCTGCCCACTGTCCTCTGTCACAGGCTTCCAGCTGGAGAGCTGCTCTGGGTGACTCTGCCCAGCGAGGCCGGGCTCTCAGATGTGCACACCGAGCAGCAGGAGGCGGGCAGCCTGCAGGAGCTCAGGAACATGTTTTATTTTATGAGAAGCAGAAACTCAAACTGAGCAGATGGAGTGAGATGAGGAGGGCGAAGCTCAGTAAGGGCTGCTGGGAGATGCACTGGGGCTGCCAGGTGTCTCCACAGTGGAGTTCAAAAGTGAGGCCCACACCCGATCAGCGCTGGCCTCTGTGCCTGCCTGACTCCGCGGGTGACCTCACTGAAGCCCGGCCTTCTCCATAGTTGAGTCTCTGCCCTAGAACCTGCCTTCCCACCAACAGGGAGACACACAGGGCTCCGTGTGAGCAGGGGAAGGCCACTGTCACGCCGCTGGCTTCCTCGCCCCATCTCTCCTTTCTCAGGGTTGGCCCGGCCCTATTTTTAAAGCCTCCAAGCCTGGCATCTGTCCTCCCCCAAGAGGGCATACATTGCACATTTTAAAACTTTTCACAATTAGGAGACTTTTCTTGAAAGTCTGTCCAAGTTTTCTTTGCTTAATTTCTTTCCATAGACATTTAGCAATAGCTCAGAGTTCTGAAAATCACTCAAAGACAGCTGTTGTGGAAAAGCCCAGTGTCCGTCCATCTGTTTGGTCAGAGCTTTGGAGACGGGTGGGGCGTGTCTGTCACAAGCATCTGAAGGCCCTGCTCTCCACCTCGCTTTCTGTTTGCGTGTTTGCTTCATGACGCAGGACCTCTGGTGCCACAGCCTGAGTTCAGTTACCTGAAACCTTCAATGGCGTACTCTCACAGCTCAGAAAAATGAATACAGGCCAGAGACTACCACGAGGGAAAGAGCTGTGACCTGCAGCCAGCTCCACCAAGGCTGAGGTCCTGATTTTTTCCAAGATGGTGGGCCAAGGCGGTGAGAGCACATTAAAGGAATGATTCACCAGAAGGAATGATTTCCTCTCCAGAACAGCTTTACTGCCCAACTCAAGAAAACCAAGGCTTGCTCATCTGGCAGTTAAAATAGATGTGCATTTTGAAGAAGCCACTAACTCGTGGTTCACAGTCTTGGATTTCATCTTCCTAAATCCTCATTTCTCCTACTGTTATCTAACCAACTAAAGACATAGTAATAAAGCTTCCAAACAAATAAATCATGAGAACTTAATTGAAACAAGCAGTTCTGGTAATTTCTAAAAATATGATAAAATTGCAAATCAAATTTTATATTTTGTATCACACTATGTTTATTTTTAAACAGACTTAAAGGCATCAACAACAGGAAAAACACCAGATTCATTATCCTCAGGGTGTCTTTGTCTCAAAGCTTCCTCTAATTTTCTGTATTAGGATTTTTTCCATTTAGCATGATTCCATATAAAATGTTTCCACCAAATCCTTAATCAATTTAATTTTAACGTTAATGGTCCCTTGAAAGCGATGCAGGCACATAAGGTGAGGTCTAAAGTAAATTTTGTTGTTTCTCATTATAAAACATTTAGAACATAATAGAACTCTATGGAATATCAGGATCCACCGTTTGGCTTCCTTAAATATGGTGGGTTTGTTCTCAAGGGCCTTGGATGCCCCACTCCTCACACTTGGCTGCCCAGGGCTCTGCCCCGCCCCCCTCCCTCAGGGCTCACTCCCTCTCTCGCCTGGCATCCCTGCTGGCATCCCTGCTGGCATGGGAGGCTCCCACACAGCACTCCCTGCCCTTGAGGGTGCAGATATGCAGGTGGGGGCCTTTACTCCCCTGCAGCCAGCAAGCCTCCAGGTCCCATGTGACCTAGGCAAGGGCGACCTGGGAAACCTTGCCAGAAAGTGCCCTGTCTTGGCAGAGCAATTCCAAAAACCGGCCTCTCCTGGGCTGAGGTGGGCCCCAGGCAGGACACAGAGCCCCAGGGCAGAGTGCGCCTGCTCTGGCTCCTGGGGCTCAGTTGGCTGGAGCCTCTGTTCAGGGACAGACACAGCCAGGTGTGGGGACTCAGCTTCCACAGGCTGTTGCCTGGGCGACCCGTCAGGATGATGAGAGGCCTAACGAGACCTCCAGGCCTGTAGGGCTTGGATCCTGCTTTGTAAAATACGATCTGCTTCCATTATAGCCTGAAAAATGTGGAATTTAGACTAAAATGATCAGAAACAACTTTGCAGAGGAGCTTTTTTTATATCAGCATGAAGTACTGGAGGAATTAAATGTGGCTGAGTTGCACAGAGGTGGAATCCAAACTTGAACTTATGGTGTGAGCCTGGTCAAGTTACTTCAACTCTCACCTGCCCCAGACGCATATAACGGAGGTAATAGTGGTCAGTCTGGGGACAGGACAGAATAATGTGACATGCGTATTAGAGAGTCCACAGAACACAGTTGTAGACAATAGCTGGCTTCGTCCACATGCGGAGAAGATTGGGATAGAGTATCCTCTGGCACAGTGGGCTGTCCCCTTCATTAGAGCCTGGTTATGCCCGTGAGTTGCTGTGCAGCTGCTGTGGAAACCACCGACTAGTAAAGGCGATTACTTTAATAAATTCTTTTGTAGCATATTCTCTGCAAAATACCTCCGCCTCAGAGCCTGGAGTGTGGGGTTTCTCTTGGAACATTCTCTGAAGACGTCTGTCCTCCTGTACCTGAAGGCCTTTTCTCTTGGCCCCAGCCCCCACTGGACATGATGTTTATTAACAGAAACAGGGAATTCGAATTAGATAGATGATGGATTAACTGAGAAGACTAAACAAACTTGGTATTTTAAGCGTCTGTTTAACTCTGAAAGACCATTGGATGTTTTGACTCTGCTTCTTCCGCATTCTGCAGCCCAGTTGGGTGCTCTGCCCTCCTAAGCAGAGGGGTGGGAGCACATGCATATCATACGTGTTCATCTGCTAGGGAACAGGCCTCACGAGTACTCATTGCTTGCTACAGTTTGCATCTGGAATGTTCCTCAAAGGCCCCACATGGTGAAGGGGCTCATTCCCCAGTCCAGGGTGCTCCTGGGAAGTGGTGGAACGTGGCGGAGGTGGGGCTGGCGGTAGGAGGTGAGGCCACTGTGGGGGTCGGGGGAGCGTGCCCTGGAAGGGAATGTTGGGGTCCTGGCCCCTCCTCGTCCTGTCTCTCGGCTTCCTGGCCAGGAGGTGAGCAGGCTTCCTCCACTGAGTGCTCCTGCCCTTTCATACTGTGCTGCCACCAGCCGAAAGCCACAGGGCCAAACAGCCAGGAGCTAAAGAAACCCTTTTCTCCTCCTCAGTCGGTTATCTCAGGAATTTTGTCACAATGTCAGAAGCAGAGAAGCAGCTCTAGACAGCCATCTGCATGTTCTTATTACCTGGTTTTGCTGTCACCCTCCTAATAGGACACTGTGCTTTCAAGTGCAGACCGTGATGTCATGGGCACCGTGAGCATTAGGGAGGCTTCTGGAAGAAAGGGCTACGTTACCCTAATGCCATATGCTAACAGGTGTGCCTCTGACACGCTTCACATTTCCCTTCTCCCAAATGGAAGGTGTGTTTGTTGGCGAAGCCGCTCCCCAGGAGGCTCCCCAGAGGCTCCCCAGAGGCTCCCCAGAGGCAGCCCTGCCCTCGCTTCCTGGTCGCTGCAGCCGTCTGTGGAGGTCAGCCTGTTGAGCACATCACCTGTGGTCAGGTAGGAACTGATGTCCCCAAGCCTCTCCTGGAGCTTTCCAACAGTTTACCTTGTACCTGGAAGGAAGGAAGGACTGAGCGCTTCTGTTGTCCTCTATGATACTTTTACTGTGCCAGAAGCATTATAATATACAGCATAATCGCCAGTAACAGAACACACTTAGTAGTCCCACAAAGAGCCGTTTTCCCCAAGAGCCTAAAAAAAAAAAAAAAAACGGAGCGCAGAGCCAATCAAAGGAGACCCTTGCTAACTGCACAAGCAACAGCAATGTCCAACTCTCTCTGAAACGCTGCAGGCAGGGATGTGGCTGAGTGCTGTGGAGCCCAAGGTCAGGGAATGGGTGAAGGCTTCACAAAATACCCTCAAAGAGAGAGAAAGGCACTGGAATTCTTAAGTCAGAGAAAATGATCAGATTGGTGCTTTGCAAAAGTAACTGTGACTGCAGAGGGGAGGAGGGACAGCAGCCAGGATGAAGGCTGAGATGGGGACGCCAGACTGTGTCCTCACAGCTGCCTGGTCTTCTGTTTGCACGTAGCTGCCCAACCCTGTTGCCCAGCTGGGAGTCTGCAGACCAGCCAGCCGGGCAGCCAGGGGACTGCCAGCCCCACCCACCTACTGTGTGGACCTGTGAACCCATAAGCTAAGTAAATGCTTATTTTTTTAAAAGAACACCTCTTTTGGGGGTCACTGGACTAACCTCATGCCTGCACAGTGACCTTCTTGAGGCCACCACATTGACGAATCACAAGGTCAAGCTCCACTCGTCTTACCCAGGGGCCCAAAGGGAATTGCTAAGGTGCCCTCCTTCTCCCTCCCAGCCACTCCCCTGCCCTCTCCTTGCTGAATCCCTTCTCCTGGGCAGGTGGCAGCATTCTGGGGCTCTCCCCCTGAGCTCTCCTCTCTCTGTTCTTCCCTAGGGGACTCCAACCCCGTGGTTAAACAGTTCATGTTTAAGGAATCCGCCTGTCTTCTAACTCCTGTCCACACTGTCTTCTATCAACAGCCTGAGAATTTGCAAAGCAGCATTTGACTGACTTTGTGTATTCAGATGGTTACATAAAAAAAAAAAAAAAAAAAACTTGGCACAAAAATAAGGTGATGTCTTGTGGAATATGATAGGGACAGAGTCAGAAAAACTACACGCAAAACTCTGGCGTGGGCCAACCCAGCTGTGACCCTGAAAGTGCCCTTCGCCTCTGACTTCAGCATTCGCCTCTATAAACTGATAATCTTGAAATCTGCGTCTCACACAGCAGGATCGCAGTGATTCATGGTTACTGCCTGCAAGGAATCATCTCAGAGCTAAATAATATCGTCATTACTCAGGGCTCTGGAATTCCGGTTCACGACATTTGGCCGCTCGCTCAGGCCTTATCTAAACCATCTTGAAGTCTCCAGTCTTGAAAGCTGGTCTCACTAAAGCTTTCCTGCTGCCTGGAGTCTAAAGTGATTTGTTAGGAAGAGAGCTTATCTAATGAATCTTGTGACATTTCCAAATTTCTGTTTTTAAAGTCATCTCTCAGAAGGAAGTGAAGAGGTATTTATCAAGAAAGCAAACACAGCCCAGGGAGGAGGGCGCCCTTCCTGCCCGTCTTGCTCCTGCAGGGGGCGCTGCTTGTGTTCTGAAAGTGTGCTTGAGTCAGACTCCCAAGAGCAGAGGGCTTGCGGGGCCCTTCCTTCCCAGAGGGGTACAAAACCCAGATGCAGTGAAGAGGGACCCGCTGACAGGAAATGGCTCATTGAACCAAAGACCCACTAGCTCTCCAGTGACATCCCTTGACATAAATAACAAACTCACATCACAGATGCCATTTACTTAGATATTTATTGATTGCTTAATGGATGTACAAATAAAGACATCCATTAGATTAACAAAAATGCCAGTGGAATTAAGCACAGGATCTGAAACAAAAAAACCCTAACTTAAACTGAGGAAGTAGATCCTTTTTGTTTTCAAGAAACACTGAAAATAAAGTGGTCAAAACAACCAGGTTGTCTGACTCAAGTTCCGCACCCATCACTTATCAGCTGTGAGGCTTTGTGCAAGTTACTTAATTTCTCTGAGCCTCATGTCTTCATTGGGCAAAAGGCACAGAGAAGAACCTACCTGTTCTTCAATAGAACCTACCTTATATGGTTATTGAGGAGAATCAATTCGTTACCATGTATAAACAGTTATAAAGTGTCTAACGCAAGATATGTGTTATTTAGTTATAGTTATTATTACAAACACCGTGGTCTTTCCCCTGTTGCAACACACAATCCAATATTTTAGTGAAATCTAAATTGGAATGGTTGTACTCCCAAGAAACTGATATGTTAAGAGGTTGTTAATATGATTGAGCTGTAGATACGGATTTCATTCAGGGCTTTGCCACTTGGAACTAGCTGTGTGAACTTGGGCAAGAAGCTTACCTTTCTGTTCTTCCCTTTCCTAAACTGCAGACCTCAACTGTACAGAGCTCTCCACCTTCTGATAAGGGCCGATTAAATCAACGAGTAGAAATAAGGCCCCTGGAAGAGAGCCTGGTGCATCATGTCAGTCCACAGTTCAGTTATTATTCTGCTAATGCCCAAACTCTATTATGATCCAGAGGACAAGGACCACGGTTTCTTTGAGGGATTCATAATATTCACCATATATCATTTTAAAGTACAGAACGTTTCCTCTAAGATGGACATGATCATTAGTCGGAAATGGTCTATTAAAAATGCATATTTTTTAGGTCTGGAGTCGTGGAGCAATGAAAATCATAGGAGCTGACAGTGAATAAACAGTCTGATCTCCCTGGAGTATCTTTTTGGACATGCTTCTCTGGACAGACAACAGTCTTCTAAATTTATAAAGCACCTGCAAGCCCAGGGCCCTGAACAAGCTGTGCCACGCGGTGATTTAGGGTGGTAATGGGAAAGAAACCCTCCAGAGAAGGGAGACAGGGCTGTGCTCCTGCAGGCGGGCGGCCGGGCGGGGTCGGGACGCTGAGCACCCTGTACTGGGGGGAGGCGCTCAGGGCTTTGGTCTTCTGGGACCACCTTCTGCACCTTCAGGAGGCAAGTCTGCTGTGTGCCAGGCCCCCCCCACAGACGGCCTTCCTGGTCACGGCTCAGCTCTGCGGGACAGGGACAGGTGCTGGGAGATGCACATGACCAGGCCCCAGAAGCTTCTGCTGACCGGGGTGGCCTGCAGGGCTGGGGCCGCCTGGCTCCAAATCCAAAGGCAGAAGCCATCTGCAGAGCTGCACAGATCCCGCAGAATCCTGTGTGGTTCCTCCTTAAAAATCGCTCATGAAAAGCCTTACCAACAGTTTGGAATTCCCGGGTCCGCAAGGAAACCACACTGTCCAAAGAGTGCGAGTATGTGTCTTCAGGGCTTTTTAGGCCAGAAAGAACTGAATATTTGAAATCCTGTTTAGAAGAGGATAGTTAAGATTTCTAGTAATTGAAGAGCTGTTTTGAAAAAAATACCAAATCTGTTATTTTGAAAATGTCACTTTAAGATGTCCAAGCACCAGCTACAGGCACGGAGGAGGTGCCTGTGGGTTTGCAATGAGCCGGGCAGGAGGTACCTTGTTAAACAGCAGCATCTAAGGGAACTCTTGAACTTCCAAAATTTGCTGTATGTATATACGTGGCTGTATAACCAATGTGATCCTGCAATCTGTACACGTGGAAAAATGAGAATTCATACCCCATTTGAATCAAATGTATGATATGTCAAGATCATCGTATTGTCATGAGCAACTAATAAAAAAAAGTTGAGCAAACTCATAATTTCTATTTAAAGAGCTATGTGAAAATATTTTATCTAAAAAAGGATCATTCCTTGCTGTCAGTGTTTCCGGCATTTTCTGAGGTCCTCTCAGAATCTTTTAAAACAAGGCATACCTATGATACAGCAAAAGAAAATCCATGTGGTAATATCTGGACTCTATCAATTGAGGGATTATAAGGAGGCTGTTTAAAGTTGGAGATCAGTGAGAAAAATTCATTCGAACTTTCACCTCAGAATTTCCTATCTTATTTCACAAAAAGTATTTTGATGGATGTGGGTGCCGTTCTGCATTCCACAGTCTCCAGACTGCCTTCCCTAGAGGCCAGCTTGGAGGAGCCTCAGGAAAGGGTGCTGGGTGCACTCGCTGAGTCTCCTGCCCAGACAGCAGCCAGCTGTTTTCTCCGGCTCCAGAGGGGTTAATGCCGAGGAACCACCACAGGGACCCCTGCAGCCTTCAGTGCCTCAGGAAGACAACCCGGCGTCCTCCACGTGGTCAGTTATTGTAGCTTAGATCTTTTTTTCCACTAGAGAAAAAAAATGTACCTTCTTTCCAAGAAGGGATCACAGATGTGAAACAGGAAGAGAGAGATGAGGACAGCACATCTTTCTTAAAGCACGTCTTTTACAAGATTCTGTACACTCTCTTCTTTAATTGCTTCGGAAGTCTGTTCGGCATTTCCCTTCCTCCCGGCCATTTGGACCAGAAAGACCGACACAGTCACTGGGGAGTGAGTCACAGGATGTGAGCTAGGTCAGGGCAGCACCTCGGGAAGCCAAGTCTGTGCTTCCAAAATTTTTGTTTGTTTTCATTTTTTAAATTTATTGATTTTTGTTTTGGCTGAAAGTTTTCCATGCTCCTGGAATTTGAGTTTCCATTAAATAAACAAACCAACCACAGATTTCTTTTTGTTGTAGCTGTTTTTAAATAAAATAATTTTAGAGAATTCGATGATGTGTCCATATTGCCCGGTCTTTTCTTGATCAAAGATCTTGATCTAAAGTTATCCTGAAGTCCATGATAAAGTATCTATCTATCTATCTAAATAGATAGATACACATATGTGAGCATATATAAATGTAAAATATATAAATACATATGTATGTACACACACACATACATCCACCTGGAGCACATTTAAGTGATAGTGGCCACACCATACTTTAGGTAATATGCTGTACTTGGCAGTTTCAAGTTACCTAAGTTCTATTTCTAGAGTTCCTGTTGCAGTTATGCTTTGAAAAATCAGAATTCCTGGCCTTGGAAAGCTTTTTAACTTGTCCGACTGACCTGGTCAACAGGTGCTGAGCAGCCTGGGTGGTGAGTTGTCAGGGTGCATCGTGGGACAAGTGTGGAAGGGAGGAATGCTGGACCACTGAGGACTTCCAAGGCCCTGTTGCCATGGTGATCAGATCTGCAAACAGGCATTAACATCCATCAGTCCATGATCTGTGGCAGGGCAGGGTTAGAGTTAGGGTTAGGGTCGACCTGGGAGAGTGACCCAGAGCCAGTGTTCTCCTCAGGAGGAAAGAGGTGACATCAGACACAGTGGGCAGAATCTCTAAGCTACTCAGCAGAGGTTCTGCAGGTGGGGAAGGGGCCTGTCATTTGTTTTCGATGGCTGTCTGTTGCTGGTCCCCAGGAAGAACATACAGTTGGCCTGCGATTGTCTGCCCATCCCAAAGCCTCCTGATTGCCTAACCTGTCCACGTGCTCCCTATTGCCCAGGACGTGGGAAAGGCAGTGGGCTCTGAAGAATTCACTTTAAGGAGGAATTATTCTCTTTTTGAAACATTTTTTTAGTTGTTAATGGACCTTTATTTTGCTTATTTATACGTGGTGCTAAGGATCGAAGCCGGTGCCTCAACATGCTAGACAAGGACTCTACCACTGAGCCACAGCCCCAGCTCCAAGGGGGAATTATTCTTTCAGACATGAGTAACCTAAAATAAACCTGTTAGTATTCTCTCCACCTAAGCCCTTGAAAAGCCTCATTCAATCTCCTTATTGCTAGAATTTTCCTTATGATCTTATTCTAAGCAATAATCTTATTCTGTCTTTACTACGGATGAATCCACACCATGATGAGTAGCAGCCTGTGTTCTGAGTGCAGACTGGGATTGGATTGAGACCTGAGTTTCTCAAAGGTGGGGAACTTCCATTTCCCCACAGCATTCCTTAGTTCACCACCCTTGCCCACAGAATCGTTGTTGGGAACCTTGCCACTGTACCCCAAATCCTAAAGCTAACAGACACCTGATCCTGGGCTCTCCATTCATCTGAATCCTGATGAATCTCCACTAAGTGTCCATCACAGGAGTTGGCCTCAGCTTTTCTTAGTCTCATTTAAAACAGAAGCAATCACCTGTACATTAGCCTGGCTAGATAATGCGAGGATGCGCTCATCAATAAAATTTATACTTACCCAGCCTAATCATTCCTTATACTATAAGAAGTCATTTACCCTCTTAGGAAATAATCTGAATTTTCAGTTGTAAAGTGAACATGGATTAAAAATATAAAATACTTCAAAGAAATAGAAAAAAAAATTAAAAACCCAACTTACCTAGAAATATTTATACACTTTGGTGCATTTTTTTAGAAACAAATTAAAATATTGAATACAAAAGTGCAACATACAAGTTTGCATCTTTTAGTTTCAATTAATTTAATGTTATCATTCTGTGCTATTAAATATTCTCTGGAAAAAAAATAATTCTTAAATGAATATAAAATTGTATTTTTGAGTGCAGCCTACTCCTAATGTGATTTTTGATAATTTTCTTTAAAATGTCATATATATCTATCTATGTCTATATCTATATCTATATATATCCCTTTATTTATTTGTTTTTATTTCCTGCTGAAGATTGAAACCAGTGCCTCATACATGCAAGGCAAACTCTCTACCAACTGAGCTATAACCCCAGCCCCTGATGGTTTTATTTTCTATTTTATTATCAAATGTATTTAGGATTTATTTTTGCTCTATAGTGAAGTGAGATCTAATATGACCTTTTCAAAAACTAATGATGATTCCGACCACTTTCTCTGGAATCACATGTTCTTTCTCCTGGTTTCATGGGATTCTCTTAGCTTTGTAATGACTTTTTTGAATCTGCCCTTATTCTTCTTTTAATGCATGATGTTAACAGAACGATCTTCTCAAAACCTAAATTTGCACATATTCCTACATTGGGCAACCCATGGACATGAGGAAGAGGTGGGAAATGTGGACTTGGAGTGGACATGGGCCAGCACATCAGTTTGGGAGAATCGAGGTGCAGGTTGGCACCCAGGGATGGGACGCACAGCCACATGGAAGTCACCTGGAAAAGTTGGGTGGGTGGCGCATGCTGCTCTTCAGAGGCCGGGTGACTGGGAAGAGGGGACACGGGGTGAAGAAGCATCTGCTCGGAAGGTGAAAAAAGCAGACAGGAGTCCAGCAGGAGCTTCAGGGCAGGTATGCCCCAGCCTCGGTACCCACAGCGGCACACAGTGCGTCTAGAATTGGCCCTTGGATTTAGCAATCTGGTGGTGACCTTGGCCTGAGTCGTCCTGATGGAGTGATTCACTGAAACCTTCAGTGGTAAAATAGTTATAAACCCTTCCAAAGAGTACTGGTGTAAAAGTACGTGGATAGTTGGGGTGTTGTAGGAGCCTACTGCCCACATACCCCTGGGCGATGGAAAGGGGGCTCCCCTCTGGTGGGATGGGCTGGCTGAGAAATAAAACCTAGGAAAACAGAATGGCAAAATAACCACAAAACACAGAAAGTGTTCCAAAGTGTGTGTGGGGGGGAGCAGGACGGGCAAACTGACCAGATAGGTCCAGCTTCTAACACACAAAGGAGCCCCCCTTTGCTTTATTTTATTGGAAAACATCAAAGGCTTTCCATAGAAGGTTCTTCACCAAAACAGGATAAAGGTGGGGCAGGGAGGCTGCTTGCCGCGGTCCGGCTGCAGCAGAATATGGGGGGGGGGGGGTGACGAAATACTTGTGTACGTTGATACAGCAGGAATGGGAGCCCTTTATTGTAGAATAAGAGCGGTATTTAAACATTTTACACAGCTTATCTAATTAGCATAAAATAGATACAACAGTCAACCAATAAGGAATCTCCAGACTTAATGGCTCGCTTTTGTTACTTTACAAACCACTCCCTCTGGCATTTGGCCAGGCGCCATCCAGACTTGTTTACAGACTTTAACATTTCTCCCTTTTGTTCAATTTAAATAAGGACCATAGTGTTTTTTACAGAAACACCATAAATAACCTGCTAGAAACAGAAAGGGAGGATACAAAATGTTACAATTCCAAGCTAATTGATGGCTCCATGCAAAAAGCCCTTGGAAAAATTATACCAGCAATGACACCGTTAGCAAAGATACCGAGTTACAATTTGTTGTAGATTACAGTTTGTTGTCTCAGTCCAGATAAAGCAGTGTCTCAATAGATTAACTCACAGTCCAGGTAAATCACAGTCCAGGTAAGTTCTGCAGGCAGCTAGCTTAAGTTGTAGCAGCAGAAACAGCTACAGCTCCGAAGTCTTGTCGGGTTCTCAGCCTAAGTTTCCTCCAGTTCTCAGCAACATTGTAAATTCTTTCACCTTTGTTTTCACCGGCACTGGGACGAAGGCAGGAACTCCGGATGGCTAAAGAAAATCCTGTAGCATTCCACTAAGAAAACAACCTTCTGAACAATTTAGTACATTATCTCAAGGTTTTTTACATTTGAAATAAGCCTTAATAGTACTCATTACTCATCAGCCTCCAGGTGTGGGAGACCCATTGTAGTTACTGGCCCTGGAAATGATCAAACTTCAGGGATGCCAGTAGCGTCTTCTGCCAGCTGTAGCATCCCGGGCAGCCCCAGATGGCCCCGGGAGAGTCCCGGACTCAAACTGCTTCCGGGCACAGGGAGCAAGAGCCTGCAAGACTGTGCCTCCAGGTCAGGTCTAGATTTGGGCTCACAGTGGCATTCCGCTCCCCCGGGCAAGGGGGCGGGGAAGAGCCAGCAACTGCCACTTGGAAAATTCTTGCTGCGCCATGATCGGCTTGGGCAGGTGGCAGCCGCCTTGTCGTTTCACGCACCCTCCGGTATCGAAAAGTATTCAGTAATAGCCTTTTGCTGCAACTTTTTTCTTGATAATCCTTCTTCTTCTGAACTTTCTTTTTCTTTCTGACTAGAGTTTCTGGGCTTTTATCAACACATGCCCTAACTATTCTTGGTTCCACTGGGGTGCCTTTTTCCCTTATCAATTTACTTCTCACCCCTTCCATATTTTCATCACAAAGACAATACAACATTTCAAGACAAAACAAGACACAAACATACTGCATCAATCTTCTCCATTTTCTCAAAATGGCCATTTTTCCTCTCACCCTATCTGCCTAGGGACGAGCAGATTGCTCCCGTCCTATCTATAGACGGGCAGCTTTTTTCATCACTTACCCCCGAGTGTCCCGGGGTTCCCCATACGGGCCACCATCTGCCGCGGTCCGGCTGCAGCAGAATATGGGGGGGGGTGACGAAATACTTGTGTACGTTGATGCAGCAGGAATAGGAGCCATTTATTGTAGAATACGAGCGGTATTTAAACATTTTACACAGCTTATCTAATTAGCATAAAATAGATACAGCAGTCAACCAATAAGGATTCTCCACACTTAATGGCTTGCTTTTGTTACTTTACAAACCACTCCCTCTGGCATTTGGCCAGGCGCCATCCAGACTTGTTTACAGACTTTAACATTTCTCTGGCAAAATAACAGGTGCCAATCTGACTTGTTTACAGACCTTAACAGCTGCTCAGTTCCTAACTGGCTACACCCATCTCCCATGCCACTGTGCTGGACCTTCCTAACACAGCACAGGGAAGGTCACATGCATTAGGTGGTCTGTCTCCCTAGGGGAGCCACTGGAACTTCGCAGTGCCACACCTGTCCCTTCCCTGGCTGCGAAGCCCTGAGAAGGTCCTCATGCATTTCGTGGATGGCTTCCTGCAGGAAGCCCCAGGTCAGGCAGATGGTGCTGGATGGGGAACTCGGCAAGTTTGTGATCCAGACAGGAAGGCTTCCAATGACGGGGAGAGGAGGATGCAGGGGATTAGAGTGAGAAAGAGGAAGGGAACAGCACTGGGGACAGAGCTACAACAGGCGAGAGGGTGGAGCACTGCTATGCATGCTTAAGAGGAGGGCCGCGTGCACGAAGGCCTGCCAGCAAAGGATGTAGGGGTCCCTCATGATGACTGACTCTTTAAGCCAATTATAAATCAAAGTCATTATCTGAGGCGAAGTTGATGAGGAACCACTGAAGATCGGAGAAGGAAGCTGTACAACGGGCCGGCATGGCGGCCAGTGGGCACCCAGCTCTGCACCAGGACTTCATAGCGAGACCGGTCAGCAGGTTCTGCATTTTCTTCTCTTTTGTTGCATGGGCACAGAAATGCAGCTGATGAAGGGTGGGATGTGTAGGTGCCCACCAGGCAAATGTCCAAACGTTTAGGGAAGCCGGGAGTGGACTGCAATGGTTGAGGCTGGATTACAGCCCCAGGAAGGACAGGGAGAACTTGGGGAGGGAGAGGAGTGGCTTGATGGAGGGCAGACAGCTCGCTGTGCATTGGGGGAGGGCGCTAGGGCCAGGCAGGGAGAAATCAGGGAGTGAGATTTCCAAATGCAGAGTCACAGAGGTAGTGTCCTTTGGGTAACATCGGCCAAAATCGTTTGTGAATACCGAATGCTGGAGCAAATGGCTGAGGAGGAATTAAAAGCTGGTCAGAAGGAGTGTCCTCTGGGTGACCATCATAGACAGGCGGGTCGCCAGGAGGGTAGCAACCCCAGAGCCACATGCTCAAGGAGGCAGGGAGGCCTGGAGGCCAGCTGAGCCCCCACTGCCTCTCACCGGTCTGTGGCCTCTCTCAGCAGCCCGCTCACTTTCCCACGGGCCTCCATCTCTCCCCCACTCTCCATAGATGAGCCCAGCCTTCACTTTTCGTCACCTTCAGTTAATTCAAGGAGACTTCCCTGTTTCTTCTCCTCCTGCCAGTTTCCTGTAGTGCCATTTATGGCTGCTTCCCCGCCCCCCCTTTAATTGCCTCAAATGAAGATTCTAATTCTGGTCATCTTGAAATCTCTATCAACTTTCTGCATTTTCTTCACCTTATTGTGTGAACTGCTTCTCAGATTCCAGTTCCCCATCCTGATTTTGCAACATCCTGGCCTCCTCCTGTCTTCCTGGAGAGGCAGACCTGCTTCTGGAATGCCCTCTGGTTTGACAGTAAACCCCTGGGAGCTCAGCCCCCCCGGGAGCCCCCGGTGGGATTTCCTCCTGGGCTCCCACTCAGCTTCCTCCCACCCACTGTGCCCGCAGGAGAAGAGGGTCCCAGCTCCTGTGCATGCAGAGGAAGGTGTGGGGGCTAACGGGACCGTCCTCCGCCCACTCCCCGTACATCCACTTGGGTGTTTTCACAGTGGCCCCATAAGAGGACGAGGTGCTTTGCCCCAATCATCTGTTTATGACATTTTCTTAATAAATACATAAAAAGTGCTCCACATCTTTAGTCATTAAAGGAAGGCAGATAAAAAAATTCGATACACTTCATGCCCACTAGGAAGGCTCTGATATTTTACAAAGCCATTAACAGGTGTGTGGAGAGCACTCGTGGACGCTGGGGGAAGGGAAGGCACTGAGGCAACCTTGGCCTTTGGCGGTTGGACTGCGACGTGTGGGTGTGGGTTTATCTGAGCTCTTCCTAAGGAGAGCTCGCTGAGCTCCTTGTACGTGTGGATTCATGTCTTTCCTCCAATTTGGGACACTCTGTCCCCTGCTTTTCTCCTCTCCCTGGGGGACTCCCACTATGCACCTGCCCTCAGCTCAGTGGAGACCACGGTCGCCTGGACCTCTTTACTTCATTTCTCCCCTTCTCCTTCAGCTCCTCAGACCGGCATGCCCTGTGCACTGGTCTTTTCTTCTTTCTGCTCAGATCTGCTGTGGTAATTTCCCAGAAAGCTTTTCATTTTACCTTTTCACTCTAAAATGTCTGTTTGCTCCTGTCTCTCCAGTGACATTTCATACCTGGCGACACGTTGTCCTCCGGTTCTTGGGTCGTTTGCCCGTGATTTCATTTAGCTCTTTGAACATATTGCAAATAGTGGTTTAAAGCCTTTGTCCAGTAAGTTCGATGCCCAGGATTCTTCAGGAATGTTTTCTATTAATTTCTTTCTTTCTTGTGAATTGGCCATACTTTCTTCTTTCTTTGCAAGCTCAATAATTTCTATGGAAAAGTAGAAATTTTTAATATTTTGTCAGATTTTCCTCACCCCCAAGGTTTGCTGCTGCTGCTGCTGCTAGTGTGGGTTGCTTCCATTCAGTGACTTTGGAAAGTAATTTGGTGACCTCTGTATGTTTTTCCATGTGATCACTAAAGTCTGTGTCTTGTTAGCTTAGTGATTTAGCTAAAGTCTTAACAGGATTTTCTTAAACTTGTGGGGGCACAGAAAGAAAAGGAAAAGAAAAGTCTATGTTCTCAGTATTCACGATGCACACCGTGCCCACTGGGGGACGCTCCTTCGACACTGTGCACTGTGTCCTCAGCTCTGACAAGGCCTCGGGTGGCCTGTGTGGTGCCTGAAGGTGAGGCGCGGGCAGCCGGCTCCCTCGGGAGTTGTCTGTGGCCTTCTCTGTGGTCAGAGATGTGCATCTGCTGTGGCTCAGACCAAAGGTGTCACGTTCTCCATGAGCCCTTTTGCTGCACAAAATACTCATCTCAAAACTTAGCGGCTTAAAACACCAATGTACTATTTTTCCCGTCTTGAAGTCAGCCGAGATTCTGCTGCTCTGAGTGTGGCTGTCCTCGCCCGGCCCAGCTGAGTGAGACCTCTCCAGCAGCTGGCAGGGGACCTGCACTTGATTAGTTGACAAAGGCCAGGCCAGGAAGTCTTGGCTGGATTCTCCTTCAGCAGGCCAGCCCAGACATGTGCTGGGGGTGGTGACAGGGCAAGAGAGAAAGAAAGAGACAGACAAACAGAGAGAGGGAAGGACAGAAAGCCAGAATGCAAAAGTAGGCTAACCTTCTAGAAGTTTTAACACTGTCATTCCATAGGCCACAGAAAGTCATGAGTCCCACTTGGATTCATGTAGTAGGAAAAATACCGCATCTCTAGAATTCAGAATCTGTGAAACCACGCACCTGCAAGACAGCAGTCTTCAGAGGGGCGGAGATTGGGACAGAAGAGAAAAAGTTACTCACTGAACCTGCAAAACACCTTATCTCAACTACTAGGCCTTGATGTTCAGTGTTGCACTTGCTGTCAGTGTCCACAGACATCCTACAAGGTTCTAAATCCCTCTTCAAAGGTATCTGATATTAGGGCAAATACTTCTGCTTATTGTGTATCTGATGATGTATAAAATCATGTTGTGTTACAGCCATTTGAAACTGGCTAACTAAGGGTTAATTTACAAACACTCAGTGGTAAAAAGTGAGCATGTTTCTTAAAGAGCAGACATTCAGGGTTTTTGAGCATTTGGTCTGCTGCCTCTGCCAGGTTCTGCTCCAAAGGCCTGGTGTAGACAGACTGCTCCACAGGCTTGAGCCAGTGCTGTTGGTGAAGGCTGGTCGGACGGACCCTGTAGTCCAACAGCCCAAGCCGCCGTGTGATGCTCAGAGCCATCTCGGTGACTGCCTCCTGAAGAATTATTTAGCTTAAACAAACCATGCTCTGTTGCTAAGAGAGATAATAATAATAATTACAGCAAGGAAGTGTTGTAACCTTCTGATGAAGGCCTTGTTGACATTTCAGGTTTTTCCATGAATTGGACTTGTTGAGTTTATGTAGACAGCATTTCTGCCGATTGCATTTCCCATGTATTATTGCAAAGTTTATGCTATATTTTTCAAATAAAATGTAAAGAAGCATAATGAATTATGTGGAAAATCCTGGAAGGACACCTGCTGAAGACTCACAGTAGGTCAAAATAACAGTTTTGATTCTGATTGATTTTCATCCTATACAGCTCAGGAGTTAAAGGGAAGACACTTTATATAGGATTGAAGGCTATTTGTTCAAGTTTGAACGGATATTAAAGTTTCAAGCTGGGCGTGGTGGTGAACCAACTTGGGAGGCTGAGGTAGGATTCTGAGTTTGAGGCCAGCCTTAGCAACTTAGTGAGGCCCTAAGCAACTCACAAGGCCCTAAGCAACTTAGCAAGACCCTTTCTGAAAATTAAAAGGAAATACTTGGAAAAGGGCACAGAGGTAAAGCACCCCCTGGGTTCAATCCCCAGTACAAAAATAAATAAATAAATAAAAAGTTCCAGCACACCTAACTGAGAAATAAACCATTTAGTGCATCTCTGAACCAGGGATGTGCTCAGAGCATTTCCCTTGTGGGAAAACTAAGAAAGCCCAGACACTGACTCGATTGAATTGAAGTCAGGCAGACCTGCTGCAGCTTTCCAGAACGTGATTGACCACCATTCACCTCTGGCGCGCTCCACACAGGATATGCCTCAAGTGCTGTTTAAACCAAGAGAAATTTCCCAGTGCACAGTGGTGTCACGTTTAATATAAATCCTCAGGGACTAAGGCCAAGCCTCTGGACCACTGTCAAGAACAGAATGTTTCGCTCTGATGAATTCCTGGCCAAGCACAGGGTCCCAAGTGGAACCCACCATCCCTGTGAGAAGACTGACCCGTGAAAGATGAGGTTCTTACCAAAAGCAGGCATTGGTTAAGCAAATGAATGGGAAATAGCTTTAAAGATTAAGGGATTTCCTTATAAAAGCCTTCTTAGGAAAAGGCACAATACACTGATATTTTCCATACATTAATTACTCTTCTATGTATTTATGCCAAATAACTAAAGGATCTCATGACTTTGAAAATGCTATTCGTTATACTCTTGGCACGCTCTGAGGCAGCTCTGTTTTCCTGCTCAATGCTATACAAATTGTTTATAACCGCAATACCGAGCGCATTTTCCACTTATTTAAGTAATTGTTCTTCACTTTGATTTACTGCGGTGCCTTGTCTTTTCTGTTGATGTGCAGTTGTCAGGGGTGAACTACAAAGGCCAGGAAACCATGATAAATGGAGTGCGCGTGTAATAAACGGCAGACTGAAGCCTCGCATCTGCTTTAGAGAGCAATCCTGCCACATGACTGCTTTTATTTCCTAAGTAAATAACTATAATTTTCTTATTATAAACCTTACGGAGCTCATGTTTAGGCAGCTATGAATCTGGATAGCTGCTCCACCAAGGGGGTGGTTTATTAACTACTTAATGTACCTCTTTCCCTGGATCTTCACAGCAGTAGAGAATGTTCCACAACACACCTAGTAATATAGTACTCCAGTTTTCGAACTTAAGCCTGAAGGTAGGCACAAGAGAGTCTAATGAGGGGAAAACTGGTCTTTGGCTCCTTGGATTTGAATATATATATATATCTATATATATATATATATCTATATATATATATATATAGATATAGATAGATATAGATATAGATAGATATATAGATATAGATAGATATATAGATATAGATATATAGATAGAGAGAGAGAGAGAGTATTGAATGTATATATGTGTATATACATACACACACACACACACACACACACACTATAAAAAGCCAAGAATTTTACTTGGAATAAAATTCAAATAAAATTTTAAGGTCCTTTAAGTCCATATGTGGGATTGAGAGGCTCCCACTTGTTCTGGGGAATGAAAGGTAAATGGAAGCGGACCCGGATTTATAAAATGGCCCATTGTATGTTCTTGTGCATGATGCCCACAGAGGATGGGGTCCAGAGCAAAGCAATATCTATATATTATATATGTGTATGTATGTGGTGTGTGTGTGTTGTGCCTGTGCCCGGTTCACACGGCAGGACTTTTACATCGATATCAAGTCCCACCCTCTCTAATGACATCTCTGCCAAAGAGATATTGCACGTGTGGAAGTGGTCCCGTAAGAGTGCATGGCCCAGTGACTCTTGGGCCAGGATTGTTTGTGTAAGTTCACCCTAAGATGTTCAAAGAATGAAATTGCCTAATAAGCACTCCCATACATTTCTGGTGGGACTGCAAATTGGTGCAACCAATCTGGAAAGCAGTATGGAGATTCCTCAGAAAACTTGGAATGGAACCACCATTTGACCCAGCTATCCCTCTCCTCGGTCTATACTCAAAGGACTTAAAATCAGCATGCTACACTGACACAGCCGCTTCAATGTTTATAGCAGCACAATTCACAATAGCCAAACCATGGAACCAACCAAGATGCCCTTCAACAGATGAATAGATAAAGAAACTGTGCCATATATACAAGTGGTATATTATTCCGCATTAAAAGAAAATAAAATTATGTCATTTGCAGGTAAATGGATGAAATTGTAGAATATCATGCTAAGCAAAGTAAGCCAATCCCCAAAAAACAAAGGCCAAATGTTTTCTCTGATAAGTGGATGTCAAACCATAATGGGGGGGGGCATGGGACAAGTGGAGGGACTTTGGGGCAAAGGGGGGAGTGGTGGGGGCATGAGGGCAGAAACTATGGTGGAATGAGATGGACATCATTACCCTAGGTACATGTATGATTGCATGAATAGTGTGACCCTACTTCGTGTATAACCAGAGAAGTGAAAAAATGTGCTCGGTTTGTGTACAATGAATCAAAGATCATTCTGCTGTCATGTATAACTGATTAGAACAAAGTTTTAAAAGTATAAAGAAATTGCCTAATAAGGCAACTCTGAAAACATGATCCACTGTTACAAGACAGCAGTGTAATGAGAGAGTGGCATGTCACACTCAAAAAAAACAAAACCAACTCAGACGAATGGTATCTTTATCATGAGGTTAAGACACAAAAATAATGTGTTCAAAACCTCATTTGAGAAACTCTGGACAACTCTGCTTCTTCAGTGGTTGTCCGCCTGTGTGTAAATCCTTGAGAGCCATCCTCCCAGGAAAGAATCGATTATTCTTTATCATAATAGCAATGAGTCACCTTCAGGAATAAAGAAGTTTCTTTTCACTGGAAGTCTAAACATGATAAAAATTATTGAATGGTCCAACTTAGAAAATAAATCAGGCCTCATTTAATGCAAGTTCATGAACCCTGGCAAAGCTTTGGTTGAACCTGTCTGGGTTTCAGGTTTGTTTGACACTGAAACCAGGGAAGTCTCAGATTTTGTTATGAAAGTTTCACAAAGTTCTGCACATCAAACAGGAAATACTTGCTCCCCAACTATTGCTAAATCACATTTTTTCAGTCCTTGTACCTGAGTTTCATGTTTGGCAAGTTGGATTCCATAATCTCCAGACTGAAATCTTTTCACATATTTTTAGCTTATCATTGGGAACAGGGACAAATAAATTCTAATACATTCAATATCTTTTCATGATAAGGTCTTTGATGACTCAGAAATTCACTCTTTCCCTAAGAAAGGTATAATGGGTGAGGTTTCTTCCTTTTAAACAGTCTTAAATAAAAGTCAATTTTATTTAGTTTTTTCCCATATTTATTAATCTAAAGTTTATCCACTCCCCAGCTCAAGAAAGTTATTTCTTAAGAGTTTTCTAAACATGGTGATGAATTTTACACATTCTGGATTTTTTTCCCCTCTGGTGCTGGGGATCTATCACAGGGTCTCCAATGGGCTAGGGCAGGTCTCTACCACCAAGCCACATCGTCAGCCCACACTTTTGGTGTACTGATAACTACCACACTGATAAGTCACCAAAATGTGGCAAAAGTGCTATGGTATACGTTCTGATTTGATCAATAATAATGAGCTGTATATGTCCACACACAAACCTTATTCTAATTTTATAATGATTTCCTTTTAAATCAATGAGAACAAACCAACAACCAAATCCCTGTGAATAGGCTTCATAATTACGTCCAGTGGGCCCCTAAATTCTCCTGGGTCATCAATTCCCTCTTTCTAGGTAGGACGACAGGAAGGGAGAACAGCCCCCAGGAGGCACTTCTCCGACTGAGAACTTCATGGGAAATGTCCCACTCAGAGGCCCTCGAAAGCCAGAGGATAGTGTCTCTGTAAGAAAAGAGGAAAGTGAGAATGAGACCTTGTACTGCTACTTAGATAAGTGCTAGGAGAATAGTCTACAAGCAAGGACACAATTGCTTTGATCAGGTTCCTTAAAGGAATTCTCTACATCATTAAAAATGTGCCAATATTCATGCATTTTTAAAAAGATACATTCTAAAGTTTTTTTATTTGTTGTTTTTAGTTATACATGACAGTAGATTGTATTTTGACATACCACATGTACATGGAGTATGACTTCTCATTTTTGTGGTTGTACATGACATGGAATTACACTGGTCCTGTATTCACATATGAACATAGGAAAGTTACCATTCTACCATCTTTCCCATTGCCATCCCCACTCCCTTTCCCCCATCCCCTCCCCATCAGATGAACCCCAACACCCACCGGCTCTGAGTCAGCATCCACATATCAGAGAGAACATTGGGCCTTTGGTTTTTGGGAAACTAGTTTGTTTCACTTAGCATGATATTCTCTGGTTCCATCCATTTTCTGGCAAACACCATAATTTCATTCTTCTTTAAGGCTGATTAATATTTCATTGTGTATATGTACCACCTTTTCTTCATCTATTCATCTATTGAAGGGCATCTAGGTTGATTCCATAACTTAGCTATTGTGAATTGAGCTGCTATAACACTGATGTGGCTGCGTCACTGTAGTATGCTGATTTTAAGTCTTTGAGGATATATGCTGAGGAGTGGGATAGCTGGGTCAAATGGTGGTTCCATTCCAAGTTTTCTGAGGAATCGCCATACTGTTTTCCAGAGTGGTTACACCAATTTGTAGTTCCACCAGCAATGCAATAGTGTGCCTTTTCCTCCACATCCTCATCTATATTTATTGTTACTTTTATTCTTGATAATTGCCATTCTCACTAAAGAATGAAATCTCAGTGTAGTTTTAATTTGCGTTTCTATATAATTGTTGACCAGTTGAATTTCTTCTTTTCTGAAGTGTCTGTTCAGTTCTTTTGTCCATTTGTTGATTGGGTTATTTATTTATTTATTTATTTGGGTGTTAAGTTTTTTGAGTTCTTTATATATCCTGGAGATTAATGCTCTATCAGAGGTGCAGGTGGCAAAGATTCTCTTCCATTCTGTAGGCTCTCTCTTCACATTGTTGATTATTTCCTTTGCTCTGAAGAGGTTTTTTTGTTTGAATCCATCCCATTTATTGGTTCTTGACTTACTTCTTGTGCTCTAGGAATCTTACTGAAGAAGTCAGTTCCTAAGCTGACATGATGGAGAGTTGGGCCTACATTTCCTTTTAGTAGGCACAGGGTCTCTGGTCTAATTCTTAGGTCCTTGATCCACATTGAGTTGAGTTTTGTGCAGGGTGAGAGAAAGGGGTTCAATTTTATTCTGGTACTTATGGATTTTGAGTTTTCCCAGCACCATTTGCTGAAGAAGCTATCTTTTCTCCACTGTGTGTTTATGGCACCTTTGCCCAGGACTAGGTAACTATTTAAGTGGGTTTGTCTCTGTGACTTCTATTCTGTTCTATTGGTTTTCATGTCTGTTTTGGTGTGAATGCCATGCTGTTTTTATTATCATAGCTCTGTAGTGTAATTTAAGGTCTGATATTGTGATGCCTCTGGCTTCACTTTTCTCACTGAGGATCGTTTTGGCTATTCTGGGTCTCTTATTTCTATTCCAAATGAATTTCATGACTGCTTTTTCTATTTCTATGAAGAATGTCAGAGGAAACGTAATAGGAATTGCCTTAAATCTGTATAACATTTTGGTATCCTAAAATTTTTATTGAAGGAACTATATTGATAGAAAGTGGACCATCTAAAGAATGATGCTCACCAACTTGCACAAAGCGAACACTCCTGTGACTGAGCCGTGAGAGCCGCAGAATGTCACCAGCAGTGGAAGGGTCCTTCTGCCCTCCACCCACGATGCACCTCACTTGAAGCATGGCTGCTGATCTGATCCCTAACACCAGGTTGATTTGTCTGGTTTTGAAATGCACATTCTGGAGTCACACAGCACAAACACTTTTGCACCTGATTTCTCTCCTGAGGTTATGGCTTTGAGATTCATCCACAGCATGAATGTGGAACAGCGGTGTTCCACAGTTTGTTCATCCATCCACTCTGGGGACACTACCATGTGTGGGCCCAGAACAGGATTGTGGTGGGATGAGACCTGTGTCTTACCCTAGGAGCCTCCAGCGTGGTTTCTGCCAATTTCCATTCTCACCAAGAGCTGTGGACGTTCCTCCTGCTCCAGGCCCTCAGTCTTGCAGATGTCATCTCCGCCGTCTGGTAGGAGAGAGCATCCTTCATTGTGGCCTGATCCTGAGCTCCTTTCCAGGCTCCCACGGGCCACTGAGATAGCCTCTGCTGCGCGATGCCTCTCAGTCTTCTGCACATCTGATTTATTAGGTTGGCACTTCTTAAAGCTGAATTTTAGAAGAACTTTACAGATTTCAAGGATACATCCTTTGGCAGGAAATATGAGTTGCAAATATATCTCCTCCTCCTACATAGCTGGCTGCCTCACTCTGAAGGCCGTTTTCTGGTGATTGGGAGTATTTAATTCTAATGTAGTCCAATTAATCAGTGCTTCATTTAGGGCAAAAACTTTTCTATACCCAACATCTTTATTTAGCTCAGTCCACACAACCCACGGCGTCCTGATGGATTCATGCTGTGGGTGCTGATTCCTGACTTCCATTTAATCAACTCTGTGTCTTAGAACCTGAGACTGAGGCGCAGGTGTGGGAGAGCCGCGGGAAAGGTAGACCAGTCGGAGATGAGTGCAGCCAGGTGTGGGGGCCAGGGAGCTGGGAGCTAAGGCCATAGCAGGTAGATAGGGAGGGGAGAAGGTTTCCCAGAGGAACTCAGACAGCTAATGGGACTTGGTGGTGGCTAAGGACACGGGGAAAGAGATCAGGAGTGAGTTCCTGGCCGAGGATGGGTTAGAAAGCAGTAGCATCCCTGAGACCAGGCCTGTGTGTTCAGGAGTGGACTTGGAGGTAGCCAAATCCGGCCACGCTGGGTTTGAAACGCCTGTGGGATTTGTCAGTGCGGCCACCCTGTGGTGAACCCGTCACTGTTTGGTTTATCTTTTTGTTTCTCCTCATTCTCTACTTTTATAAGGTAAGTAACACATTCAGTTGGAAATGAGACCAAAGAAACAAGGGAACTCCCCTGCCTCACTGCTCGGCCCGCAGGTGCAGGAGAACGCGAAGTGAGTGACAGCGCACTGCCCCAGGGTCCCGCTGCTTGACTGTCACTCCCTGTGCCCAAGTGCCTGCTTCCCGGTGGTCATGTTCAGCCCACAGCCCAGGGTCCGGTCCCAGGCCCATGCAGTGTCCAGGCTCAATAGTCCATCAGTACTGGACACTGAGGTCCTGGGAGGCTTTGGCCTCGTCTCCTGGCCAGCTCTGCTTTGCTGCCTGGTTAATGTCCCCAGCCCCTTCCAGGTCTGTGGCCTCTTCATGAGTCTGTTCCCACATGGCTCGTGGTCAGCTCCGCTCTTATCAGCTCTGGCTCTGGGGATCAGGCTTCTCTCTTTTGGATAGAACTTTTGAGCCGTTGTCGCTGAATATCTGCCCAAATATGGACCCCTTGCTGTAGCTCTGTGCCCACTGCCCACTTCCTGACCCCATGTCGGCGGGTCAGCCTGTTTCAAGCTCAACTTATTTCACTTATTATCGATGTCACTAGCTGGGACCGCCAAGCCTTTTGGCCCATTGCTCCACCCAGACCCCTACATTAAAACAAGAACCACTGCGCCGGACTGCTGTGGAGAGCGCGGCCGGCCCCTCCACACACTGCGCCAGGGGCTGAGTCCACGGCCTCGACACGGCCACGCTGAGCAGAGCCAGATTCCCTGACGGCCAGAGGAGGGGCCAGAGCAGATTATCCCAGAAGAATGACCAGCTCCAGAGAAAACGAGGGATCCCGAGAGTCTCAGAGTGTTGACCTCTGGCTGGAGTAAAAGTGAATACACTTCCTGACCCATGGAAAAATCACGAACAGAGAGGCAAGAGCAGAGGGGTGCAGAAAGTCTGAGCAGGTCTGCGGAGGGGTGTCTGGGTGGAAAAGGTTGAGGGAAAAGAATAAACAGTTGCTTGACTTTTGGGGGTGACCCAAGAGCTAAGATGTAATACGGGGGGTCTGATGCCCACTTTCCAGGAAATGTCTCCCTACCTCCTGTTTGTCCCACACCCCACACATGGGAGCGCTGTCCTGAGACGGTGGGTGGAGGAGCTGGACCTGGAGTTCTGCTGGGAAACTGCCTCGGGGTCTGTCCAGGCCACGCCTGCCAAGCCCTCAGGGGGGCCACTCACCGGCCGGAGAGGTGGGCAGCCCTGCAGTGAGGCCTGACCCATGCTTTTAAGCAATAAGGTTAAACTCTCAGGTTCTGCTAGAAGGTGCTCATTTTTAGGGGTCAGAGGACGTAATCGATGTTGTGATGCAGGAAGAAACACCATGCATGGTTGTTTGGGCCAGTTAAGCTGGTGACACTCTTCCTTGTTGTCCTCCTCCCAGATTTTACTTTCTGAACTTTAGCATTTTTATTTTTAGTGACATGATTCAATTAACAGTAACACAAGTTTTGAGAGGCAAAAGTTTGAGGCTGCCTCCTCAACTCCTTCCAGCCCACAGGCAACACGTCCAGCCAATGTTTCCCTTTGGTGTCTCAGAGCAAAGCCTGTGTCTCACCCCACCTGCCCTGCCCTCCAGGGTGGCTTGTAGTTCAGTCTGGCTGGAAGCAACCCTCCACCTGACCCCTGCATGGCCCAGCTGCACAGGCTGGATTGAGGCACAGGGCGGGCGGGCCTGGGACTGGATCATGAGAAGGCAGAGAGAGACAGAAACAGAGTCGGGGTCCAAAGGGCCCCCAAGCACTGTTTGGTTTGGCCTTCAGACACGGCAGCTCAGCCACAAAAAAATGTCAGCTTATTGAAGACTTCCCAGCATCATCAGACGACAGCCATCAGCCCCCTTGGCCAGGTTCCCAAGATCACAGTGAGGAGAGAAAACAATATGAGTCGATATGAACGTCTAGATTCCCCTCCAAAGGCCGGGGCACACCAGGTGGCTGGCTTGGCAGCTGGGGGCAGAATTCACCTGAGTGCCTTGGCGAAGGAGAGCTCCAGGTGCCAGCACTGAATTCCAGCAATCACCACGTTCACTGTTGGACCGAGGAGGTCGCTGACATGGGGGTGGGCGGCTTGGAGATTGCAAAACGTGACCAGAAGTACCCCCGCAGATTGACACGGGGTTGCTAGGTGTGCTGGGGGAACGTGTTCCCACCTGGGACTCAGGGGTCCAGCTTCCAAGAAGATTCACTTCCCAGGCTTGTCACTCCTGAGACATCGCTGTGTGTCAGCCGGGGATCACTTTGCTCTAAAAATCCTGCCCAGGGCCTTCCTGGGAGGGGAGGGACCCTCCTTAACCAGGGCTGGGAGCCTAGGGAGCTGTCGGTTGCAGTAACAGCCGTGGTGAAGAGCATGCCCCTCGGGGCTGGTGACAGGGCCCTGGTGTTCTGTCCCAGAAGGGAGCAGGACGATGCAGAGGTGACATCTTCGCAGCTGTGGGAAGCTCTCCATTGACAATATCTGCGCTAGTTTCCCTTCATGCATTTGATGGGCACCTTCGCTGCCCAGTCTCCTCAATCTCTGAAGCCTGGCTGCTATTCAAACCCAGAGCTATACATGGCGTCGAGGAGCAAAAGAATCAGTACAGTCTGTTCTCTCTAAGATTCTCCAGATATCCTCCAAACAACCTCTCGCTCCTTGCGACATGCGTGATAACGGGGCGGATACCAGAGTCACCAGGAGCTCTCTCCTGCCTTCCTCCCACAAAGGCCTGCTTTATTCCCCCTGTCCCCTGTCCCTCTTAATCACCCTGTCCTTGGGGAGCCAGGCCAGGCAGGTTGGGGCACCCAGGGAGCCCACGGGGATCCGTGGGAGGCAGGCAGGAGGAAAGGGCTGAGCAGGGACTATGGCCAGGCATGCAGGGTCTCCACATCCCACCAAGGTGCAGTGGACAGTGGTCAACTGCTAATCCCTCAAAGAGTCTGTGTTCTTCAGAGCTGAGGCCATGGCTTCCCAAGCTTCATGGATTCCAACTGCCCTTGATCGCGTGGTCTTCTTCCTCATTTCACATGGGCCCACCTGCCCAGAGCTGCTGTCCTACACCGCTCCATGGCTCGTGGGGTAACGTCCCCCACACACCTGCTGCTCCTGATTTATTTGTTTCAATTGGTGGTAAGTTAAGGATTTAGGATGCTTTACAATGTGTGGTTTACTTAATGGAATGTGTCATGTTCACTGCTGTGCATTCAGCTAACTGTGTGTGACTCACGTTGCTACATGGGCCAGTCGCTGTGCAGACAAGGGGAAGGTCCATTAAGAGATATATGAGCAGCTTTCCACAATGGAAAAATTAAATTAAAGAGCCTCTCTCTTAGCAGGCCAAATTGCTATACTGAAGATTAAAACCAATATCCATTCTTCCCTTGGTATGACCCATATGTTGCTGTGTAAGTCAAGACTCTGTCAGTCACAGAAATAGTCTCTTGGAGATTTCATTAGATGAACAGAAATCAGAGTACATGGGTTAGTTCACACAACTTCTAGGAGGGCCGGGGAATTATATTGGCAGGCTACAGGGTCAGAAGTGACATATAATAATGTTGCACAATGTCCAAGGGAGCCCCCACAGCTGCCGTCACTGATCAGACAGACACGGTGCGTCACCACCTGGCTGCTGAAGGATGCTCACATGGCACCTGCTTCTTCCAGTCATTAGGTTCAGAACAAGAGTCTGGGGTGGTGGGAGGCCTGATTGACAGACCGACTTGTGTGCACACAGCTGGCTGCGGGGAAAGCCATGCGTGGCACTTCAGCCTCCAATGGGAGATGGAATATCATTCGCCCAAAAGTTTGTAGCTTTACTCCAAACACCCAGGGCTTCTGCTGCTCTTCTCCTCTAGGGGTTTGGACCACTAATGACACTGACTCTCCAAGGTATAATCAGCATGAGCAGCACGGTGGGCAAGCTTGTCTTCCTCTGAGCTTGACTAAAACTCAGCAGCTTTGGTGGTAACTGAGTAAATGATCTGAAAAAATGCACCCAGACCGTGGAGACACTCCTCCCAAGCCCTAAAGCCAACCTGCAGATGTCCAAGTTTCTAGTGGCCAGAGACGATGGTGCAGTACCTTGCCCTTTCCTAGGCCCAGAACGCATTTTTTGAAAATTCCACAGGACTGGATTGGTGCTACTTCCTCTTGCCTCAGTCTCCGATACGGCTCAGCATGGAATCACTACTAGTACTGTCTTTGCTTAAAACTTTAGCTTTTTTTCATCAGGGATTGTTTGCAGTTTTTTCTGTTATTGCATCAAAACACTTTCTATCTGGATCAGTGAGTTTTCAGTGCCCACTTGTGTTGCATGCCCTTGAGGAGACCGTCCTGGGGCTGGCCTGCTCTGGGTCCATCCTGGGTCGGTCCAGTGCCCCTGCTTTCAGAGCTCTGCTACAGCAGGGTGGAAGGGGGAGTGGTTGCTTTAGAGCACGGAGTTCCGCAGGAGCACGCTTGTGAGGTGGGCTGGCAGGGGTGGATGGTCTCACGGACAGTGTGACGTTTGAGCAGAGCTGGAAACAAACGGGGAGAAGCATAGGCCTGAGTCCCTGCAGAGCAGGTCAGATCCATAAGATGGTTCATTGGTGTGGGCTCAGGAGCCTGGTGACCCAGGAGCCACCGCCAGATGGCTCTCAGGGTCACATGTTTAGTTTATCAAAAGCTTTCAGTCCTTGCCTCAGTAACTCAAGTCTTTGCTCATTACTTGGCCTTGGACACTCTGGAATCCCCCCATCGAAATCTAGCACCCAATTTGATACATAAACTCCCACCAGCATCTCTGAAACTCCCACGTGAAACATCCCTGTCCATCCACATTTTTAACCATAGTCAGTTTCTACCATGCTCTGAAGGCCAGTTACAAAGTCAGATCTAAAAGAAAAGAGCTTATACATCCAAAGTTGCCTTCAGATTTTGTAACTGCACACACATGGAGAATGTGTTAGAATAGATTCTCAAGGAACCAGATCAAGTCAGAAGTAACGTAATTTCAGCTGATCCATGGTTATCAGTACATTTGTGGTTTTGCCAGATTCTGAATTCAGTCAGTGAGCTCAAGCCACAGGGAATGCTTCTCCTTCGTTCGCCTGAATGCTTTGAATAAAACCTACCCTCAGTACTGATGTACACTACAAAACGTGGATGTCAGAAATTCCTTAGAATTTTGGAAAAGAATCCAAACATTTGGGGAATTCCACCTGGTGCAGTGTGTTTATCACATGCCGTCCACCTGCCAATCTCCAGCATTCCCCAGAAGGCTCCAAATGCTGTCCTGAGCTCAAGACTTTGAGACACAGACTTTTGAGAGACATAGTGTCTCACATATACACACAATGAAACATGTTTATTTATATAACATATCTGCCATGTAGATATTTTCAATATAAACTTGAATTACCAGTGTCTGAAGAATGCCTTTGTTCCTAAAACTGTATACATAACTGCATCACAGGATTTGTTCCAGTTTACAGTTCAATGGAGGGAAAAAAATCAACATAGAAAACTAAATCTCTTATGAATTGGTGAATTTTCTCCTAATAACATTTTTTATGCCTTAATGCTTTCACTATAAAACAAAATCCTAATTTATTTTTACTTTGCAAAATATCATAGATTGAAGGAATTGTCATTGCAATGATTCTCATGATGACAGAAAGAATAAATACCTGGCCAAGTAATCAGCTTTCAATAAATAAAAGTCCACAATATATGTTCTGTAAGACGGATAGTTAAATGCTGAAATTCTAAATGAACTTATTGGAATAGTAAGAAATTCAAGTATAAAAATCAGTTTTCTGATAACTATGCATTGGATCTCAGATCACTTAGGACTCCCCTCTTCTGCTCCAGTGGTTTCAAGGTCTTACCGCTGGGAGGCCCACTGAGCATGCCCAGCCCCCAGACCTTACTACTTCAAAAAGCTGAGGCGCTCTGGCGCCACAGGAGGGTCACCTGGATCCCAAGTCCTCATCCCCTGAGAACTTCTTCCCATAATTCTGACTGTCCAGGCTCCTGATGGGGTCACTGTTTGGTTTTAAATGCACCCCCCCACACACATTCCTCCTGTATCTGCAGGACTTTTTAGATCATTTCCTTTTTCTCTTGGCATTAAAGTGAATTCCTGTACAGTACGCTGTCCTCACTCTCTCTCTCTCTGTCTATTCAACATTAGCGTTTCCTGAATTACCTCCACCCTCTCACCCTTGCACTTGATCTTCCGCATCCCCTGATGATAGACAGTAAATCTCACTCCTCTGCTGGATGCTTATGGAAATCAGCAACTTGGTTTTGATTCTTTAATGTGGTTTCTTGCTTTTATCAAGAAAATTTGCCTGCTATTTGTGACAGTCTTTGTGGTTTTTGAGTGTTTATTTTCCTCATCTTCCTTGACTGGAATGTAGTGTTCTCCTTGGCTTGAATCTACCCAGGCCGTTTTCCTCTTTCCAGCCTGACTCCATGGGTGCTCTATCTCTGACCCCTGAGTTGTGCACTGGAGCTTGTGCCCATTCAGTGGAAGCATCCTAGGTCTTCTGGGTGTGTGCTGGCTGCATCTTCCACATGAGTTGCCCCTTCCTTAGAATGGATGTCTTATGTTTATTTTCAGCGCTCTCCTAATGTCTAAAACTACAGACCTAACTTCTCTGTGCTCTCCTAGAAATCATTAGTATTTAACACAGGACCCATGGGCCTCAGAGAGTTAAAAGATGAGCTTCAGAAAATCGGTGACACCCCTCCTCTGCAGCAAGAATGTCAGGAGGTGCTGTTCTGCCTGCAGTAATGCCACCCATTGAAGACACCAAGGCTAGACGTCCAGCTCTAAGAGAACCCATTCTGTGATTCTGTTCCTTGCGATGCTTGAACTGAATTGCACAGAGTTTGGGAGATACAAAATCCACAAAATGTCTTCTGAATCCATTTCCCTGCCTAAAGGCAGAATTTATCATTAAAAAAAAAAAATCTCAGGGGCTGGGGCTGTGGCTCAGTGGCAGAGGGCTTGCCTTGCATTCATGAGGCAATGGCTGGATCCTTAGCACCACATAAAAATAAAATAAAGGCATGCTGTCCATCTACAACTACAAAAAAAAAAATTAAAAAAAAAATCTCAGCAGATGCAGCCCAGGGACCATAAAAATATCCTGGAAAAGGGATTTCAAAACTTCCTTCAGCTTACTTTCACACAAACAGCAAGTACTACATTACATTACTCACACACACACACACACACACACACACACACACACTTAGCAGATCAAATAAAAGTTAATTTGTCTTACTTGTACTCTCTACCTATATTATTTCAACTTAAGCTTTATTTGAATATGAAAATTGAGCAAAAATGATACAATCAGTTTTTTATTCTTCCATTACATAAACATCACAATCACACATAAACCTTAAGTTACAGAAACAATTCATCCGCACTGTTAACATGTCACGTTTAATTCTTTCTTCATGGGGTTGGAAATGGAAATAAGAACCCAGCCCTGTCCCATGCTTTGGGGCAGACCCTGGAGGAGGCGGGGGCTTCCCAAAGTGGGTGGGGATGGAGCCCCCCCCCCCCCCCCCCCCCCCCCCCCCGCTGCTCCTCCCTACCTGTCTTTTCCTCCCAGACTCCCGGGCTCTGCAGCAAGGGTGGGAGATTCTGGGATGTGCACGTATGAGCTCCAGGCGAGACCACTTCACAGCGTTCCTGTTTCCATCTCCGAATGTCGGTGGGACTGGGAAACAGTAGGAAAGACGGTAAATGATGGGTGGGATCTAAACTCAATCTCCCAACAGTATGATTCCTCAAAATCATGTTTGACCACCCAGATGGCTATTCCTAGGTCCACTTATGTGCAGAGTCCAAGGGCCGAGTCTACAGTAGCAAGCCATTTTTGCTTGTCTTCTGCCTGAATTATTACTTACCTTATTGGGGTTGGGAGTGTGAACCCATCACACAAGTGTGAGCCTCACTGCAAAGACCAAAGTGAAAAAACAGGCAATTCAGCAGGAGGAGAAAAAGGCAGAGGGGAGGGTCGGCAAGCCCCAGCCACTGCTCGGACACAGCCGGGATGAGGGGGCTGGGAAAGCTCAGGGCGCGATTCCAGCTTGACCCAGGACCCAGGGAAGGGCTGCAGAGCCGGCCTGGGGGAGGACTGCGGTGTGGGTGTGGGACCCGAGGCTGCGCCAGAGGGTGGGCGGCTGTGGGTGGGAAAGGGCAGGGCTGAGGGCCAGGCCTGCGGCTCCCTCGGAGGAGGTGGCCATCTGGCCCCCGCCGCCTCCCCCAGGCTGCCTTCCTGGACGCTGCGGAAGGCCACGAAGGGTCTGCGCCGCGGCTCCTCCTGGGCACCTTCCCTGCAGCGGCCGGCGAGGCGCCTCCCTTTTCAGCAGGGCCACGGCGCAGCCAAGGGAGACGGCGCACGCACGTGGGGGCCTGGGCTCCCTAGCCAAGGGCCGTCTCCCCACTTCCAAGCGCCGTCTGCACCCTGACCCCGTCTCCAGCCCTGGCTGAGCCTGGGCGCCGGTCTTTCCCCAAAGAAAGCCAAGACAGCGGGTCTTTCCCCCAGCCGCCGCCCAAACGCTGTGCACGGGAACAGGCCGGATCGGGAGCGGGAGGGGCGCCGCCAGCTCCTGGGCACAGAAGCAGGTGCACCGAAGGGCCACTGTCACTTGGGGCTTTGGCACGACTTGTCCTTGACATTTCTCAGAATCTCTTTTGTGGTCTTTATTGCTCCATGCACATTATTTCTCTGAGTGAAAAGTCCTCAAATTTTCTCTTTAGATTTTGGCAGACTACCTAGCATGCAAGAGGGCAATAAAAACTTAAACCACACACTCTAATAAAACCAACTTCCCTAAGACATTTGCAAATGCAGCAAAGAGGACATCATGGGACGAATGTTTACAGACAGTTAAACCAATCATACTTCATTAAAGCTTAGATACTAATATAAAAACCAAATTAAAATATGACCTATCTGCTGTTTTGGTTTGCTTTTATACATTAAGATGAATTGAATTATTACTAAATAATAAAACATACATTTTCAAATGAAACTTTACTTGTGAGTTTAACATTTACCCCTCTAAATATGCATTTGATTTCCAGCCTTTAAAAATAATGACTGTGCCTGGTGTGGTAGCACATGCCTCTCATCCCAGCAGCTCAGGAGGCTGAGGCAGGAGGACTGCAAGTTCAAAGTCAGCCTCAGAAACTTAGTGAGGCCCTATGCAAATTAGCAAGAACTTGTCTCAAAGAAGAAGAAGAAGAGGAGGAGGAGGAGGAGGAGGTGTTGGGGATGTTGCTCAGTGGTTAAGTGTCCTGGGTTCAATTCCCAGTACCAAAAAAAAAAAAACAACTCCCTAGTACCAAAATATTTAAAAATATATAAAAATGATCACAGTGATAGAAAAAATTAAATTTATTATACTTACATTGAATAAATGAAAGGAGATTTTAAACGTTCAATATTACATAATGGTCTAAAAGTTTGAGTGAGGAAAGATAAGAGAAATGATTTAGAATGATGCTTTAAAAAAATGTTTTCATGGCTTCACTGAGCAAAACGAGTGCTCCTAAAGTTACAATTATGTACATGAGTTTATCCAAGAAAATAATTAATAAGATAGACAAAGAGCTATAAAAGTAATAATCTGCTCAGGAGCTTCTTGTAATCTTACAACCAAAGAATAATGATAAAGGTTTGTTTCATAGCTTCAAAGGCATCAGAAGAAAGATGGTGTGCGTGAGGAAGGCCTGCATTTCACCACCCTTCTGTTTAGGGGCCTAGAGATGAAGAAACATCTCTAGGCCCCTAAATCTAGAATTTTCAAAAATTCTCTGTTAAAGCTTGATAAACTCAAAGTCATTGATTTTTTTCGGTAGCTTCTTTCTTTTACATAGGTGTGTTAAAAATTCACTTCAAGCCACAGCTTGTTCCCCACACAGCCTAAGTCAGGGGCTATAAGGGAAAAGGGTCAGGTGCTTCAGACTCTAAAGCTAACTGGAATTCCCCAGGCAGGGACCCTCAGAGGATGTGGGAGGGGGCTGCCGCAGGTGGCATGGCCTTCAGGTTGAAATCGGTGGGTGATAGAGTTTTAATTTAACCAGATAGCTATTCTCTTCTGAGACTCACAGATTAGGAGATGAATTGCTATCTAATTAACTCAAAAAGGCAGAAGCCATCAAGGTACATTTGTTTCTTAAGTAACACAGGTGGGACAGGAACCTCTGTGTGTTTTCTATAACCATTTATCAAGAGAACCCACAGGAAATTGCTTTAATGGAGTTGGATTAAATAGCGTTTCTGACATGATCTGTAATGGAGCCATTCAAACAATGACTTAACCATCTTCGACATTATTAAATTACTGTTTTTGAACTTAAAAGATTATTTAAAGTTATGGTTATGGTCTTTCCATAATTATGTTTTCATTTTCTTTATTTCTAAGCATCATGAAATGCATCTCTGTTCTAAGGGGGGAAATCAATTCATTTCTTTTTCTCAAAATCATAATTTTAATGACTATCTTTTGGGTGACAGTCACTTGCCCAGAGCCAGGAGGACACTCGGTGCAGAAGAGCAGCCCAGCAGTGGTCCTGACTGAGGGCTTGACTTTATTGCAGAACACGGGCCTCCTTAAGGGAAAACAGGCTAGGGTAAGAAGTGCATATTAACACGGAAGTTTTTATTTTTAAATGTAAAAACAAAATACAAAGTAGAAAGAGGAGTCTTTTCTATGGCTTCAGATAAAAAGTATCTGAGGAGCGAGCGCTGGGAAGTCTTAGGCGGAGCTGATCCGGCGGCCTGTAGAGTCGGACGTGACGGAGCACACTTCCATATCATTCTAGGCTTAAGAAGTGTGGGATAACCAACCTTGGTGAAAGCTAACTAGGCAGTGGCTCTTCTAAGCCCTTTATTGGCTATAAAACTATAAAACAACGAGTATTTTAGGTCTGATTTTAGGTTTGGGGGACAAAGTTCAGAAGGTGTGATCGCTTTGCATCATGGTGACCAAAATACCTGACAAGAACAACTTAGAGGAGGAAGGTTAATTTTGGTTCATGGTTCCAGAGTTTTGGTCCATGGTCAACCAAGTTCGCGGCTCTGAGCCCGAGGGGAGGCGGAACATCATGGCAGAAGGGCATGGTAGAGGAGAGCTGCTCCGTTCATGGCAGCCAGAGAGCAGGAGAGAGCGGAAGGGTCTGCAGGACAGAGGCACACTTCCAGGGCAGCCCCCAGGGACCCAGCTCTCCAGCCATACCCCACCTCTCTTCAGTGACCACCCAGTCAGTCCATCCACCTAGGATGGACCCATTAGAGCCCTCATCTAACCATTTCACCTTTGAATCTTCCTGCATCGACCCAAGAGTTTTTTAGAGATACCTCATATTCAAACCACAACAGAAGAGTTGAGCAGCTTTTCCAAGTTGCACAGTAAAGTCTAATCCAACATATGAACCCCAGTATCTTACTTCCAAAGCTCACTCTTAAATAACATGAGATGGCAGGGTATATGGCCTGGCTCTTGGCCCACTCTCCCCTTGTTCTGGGCCTCAGAACTGGTCACTTAAAATTTCTAAGCTTCCTTTATAGGCAAAATGGGGAAAATGATGATGCCTAGTTCATCCGATTATTAGAAGAGTTACATATAAAATAGTAAAATAACAACTCACACCCAGTACCCAGAATAAGTTACTAGCAGTGGGAGTTGGATGGCCACAGTGTATCTCTGTGAAAGAATCAAGTGCTCCATGTGTGAAGTGAGGCTGTGAGAGTGGAGTTTGTCTGAGGGCCCGGTGTTCCTGCAGGTCACTTTGTCCCAGACCCCAGGGTGCTGCTCTGACAGCCCGTCTGTCTGCCTTGGTCTGTGGGAGACTCCTGACTGAGCGTGTGCACAGTCAGCTCCGCCATGTGGGGCGCCCAGTGTTTGCACTGAGGTTGGACGGTGGGCATGTCCTGGAGACCTTCAGAAGCTCAGCTTCAGCCCACCCAGGTGCAGTGTCACAGGCCTGGGATTCCAGCCACTCAGGAGGCTGAGGCGGGAGGATGGCCAGTTCAAACTCCTCAGCAATTTAGGAGGCCTAAAGCAGCCTAGCAAGCCCCTGCCTCTAAAGGCATTATAAAAAGGGGTGGGGTGTGGCTCAGTGGTTAAGTACCCTGGGTTCAACCCCCTGGCAGTCCCCTAAAATTAATAAAATGGTAATGTTAACAAATTATCTTTGTTAGGGCATTTGAAGGCAAATGTCTTTTCAAAACTTATAGACTAGAAAAATGTAATATATATTTTTTCTAATGAGATTCTTTATGGGGAAAAATGTGGAAAGTACAAAACAAAACCAAAAAACAGTTGCTCATAACATGGTCAGTGCGGAGCTGAGGAATGAGATGGACCAGATTGTGCTGTGTGTGTGCAGAAATACGTCACCATAAGTCCCACCATCGTATGTTGTCACAAAAACGTTTGCTTCTAAAAGAGGATGAGCATCTAAAGGTTCATGTGCATGTCCCTCGTCCTCCTGTGGCGTGTGCGACTTACACACAGGGGAGCGGAGCCCCCACAGCGTGGCAAGAGGCCCTGCAGCTGCCCCGGCCTCCTGCTAGCCTCCCATCCAGGGTGCTGCGGCTTCCTCTGGAGAGATCTGCCAGGTGGCCCCTGTTTGTGCGAAGTGTTAGTGCAAACCACAGTAAAGTTGTTGAAAAGCAAGTGTAGCTAAGATGACCAAGAAAATGGAAGGGGGAGGATACAAACCTGGAGAAGACTCCCACAGCCTTGTGGACTGCTTCCCTCCACGTCTGAGTCCTGGCTGAGCTTCGGAAACATGAGATGAGGAGCTCACTCATCCAGAGCCTTGTCCATCCAACCAGCATTTATTGAGCCTTCGTTTTGTCAGGGAGTAAGTCCTGAGGGCCCAAGACTAAGACAGCCTCTGAACTCCAACCCTCTTTCCAGTGGGAAACGTCACTAACCCATCGGGTGTTGATGTGCAAACTGGTGAAGAGGTGGAGACTGACCCTGGAGATGGGGTGCAGCTGGGAAGGCCTGAGGGGACCTCTCAGCATACTCCCCAGCCAGGGGCAGCCCGCCCCCTGTGGGGAAGAGCTCTCCACACCAGGCCCCCAGGCCCAGGGCTGATGGGCCCCCAGAAACCTCAGGAGGTGAGCTCACTGGGCAGCAGGCCAGAGGGCAGAGTGGGAGGAGCAGAGGGCAGGGATGGGAAGGCTGGTCACATAGGAGGTGGCAGAACCCAGGAAGGGATTTCTGTTCAGTTCTGCAGAGGTGAGAGCCTTACAAAGTGTGAGCCGCTGGCCAGTTCTGCCCACCTTGGGAATGATCCTCAGCCTCTGGCGGAAAAGAAGGAGCAGAGGCCAGGGCCAGGAAGCTGGGCAGGAGCTCCGTTCTTTCTGGACTGAAGGGGCAGAGATGAAGGGTTGAGAAATGGGCGAGGTCTGGGTACCTCTTAGAGGTTGGCTGGGGCACAGGACTTAACAGGCACTTGAAAGTCACAGGGCCAATGGCAAGCGGAATTTACAGTTGGTAATTTATTATTATTATTCAAGAATGATGATACGGAAATATCCACTTCAGCAAGAAAAACCTCTCATACATCAAAAGATAGATACAGTGAAAGTTACAATTTTCACGTTGATATCTCTTTTTTAATGATTACAGAAATTGGCTGATTATCAAACCTAATCCCATTGGATAAAGAAATTCTTCAGGTATACGGGGTGCACCATTATTAGCATGATACTTTGTTGGACAGATGTGGTTATGTAACTTAGCCTTGATTCATATGGTTGATATTTTTCTCTGTTTTCTTTTTGTCACTTCCTCCCCTGTCCTCTCTAATATAACCATGCTCTCCCACTCCCTGGAGGCCGCTCTGGGTAGAAAGCTCCGGGTGCCTTGTGATCCTCACGCCTCTCCCCTGTCCACCCTGTTGGTGCTCCAGGCTGTAGTCACCAGGGCAGGTGGCCATTGCAAGATTCTGTAACAGACTCCATAGAATTCCACCAGATTGCAGAGAAGGTCTCAGGACTCAGGCCCCTCTGGCCTCGGGGGAAGAGCTTTCTGCAGACAGAGGAAGGGTGAGGGGTAGCTGGGCGGGCAGTTGCATGGGTGGGGCTTCCTGCACATTCCTGAGCTGTGCAGGGCTCTACACAGGACAGGAGGCCCTGCAGATGAGCCTGGGGGAGCTGGACACACCAACGGAAAGAGCTGGGTGAGGCTGACCTCCAGGAGCGAGGCCCTGGTCTGAGCCTTCCCCACTTCTCCTGTGGCATTATTTATGGTCAAGCAAGTTTCAGATACTCGCTCACATCCAACTTGAACCTGGAGGAAACACAGGTTCTGTCATCACTGAGATATTTATGTCCACGTGGACAAAGGCTGAAACATCGGCCTCCGGGATAAACCTGACTCCACCGCAGGGATCAATGCTGAGCCCATCCTGAGAAGCGCACCCCTCTATAAATTGTTTGTATTCATTTCCACTCCTGCTGCCGCGACTTAATAGCTGTAACAGGCTCATGATATCATGTTGTTTCCAGAACTGCCTCTCTTGAAGGTTTGCAGCACACAAGTAAAACACCGAGCGCGGGAAAGTCCTGCGTGAGCGGTGGAAAGCAGGGGAGCGGTCCCCTGGCGTCCTGGCTGAAGGCTAGCTGCTCTCCTTCCACAGGGGCAGCTCATTAGGCAATTTTAAATAAGACATTTTCCCACCACGAGGAAAACATTCACTTATAGGGACTTGCAAGCTGGGATTTAAGGCTTTAAAGGACAATCGCCTGTCTGTGCGGTGGATTAAGGCTCTGCCGAGGCTGCCAATACAACTGGCTTGAGGTTGGGGCTTCAGAACCACTTTTAAGTAAAAATTTTTAAAAACCGTGTCTAAGAACAAATGAGTCATAGACAAGAGGCCAAACCACTTCATTCTGAACAAAGTGGGAAACGTTGAAGAGCAGCAATTGTGAAGAAAAGATGCGTAAAAAGAGAAGAAAGGTCACTTTGTTCCCATTAACCTTGGCTATTTTTAATGTCATCTCAGCCACTTCAGTTGTTCCTCATTTAACAGTGAGATTCACGTATTCTGCAGACAAGGTGGGCTCCCCTGCTGACCACTCAGCAATGAGCACATTTCACAAAGGTAATTCTCTAGCCCGCGTGCTGCTGTGACCCGAGACCCTACACCTGCTCTCATTTTCTAAACAGACCTTCTCCACAGTTGCCCTGTTGACATTCGGGGTGGATGATTCTGAGTTGTAGGAGCCGCTCCTGTGCTTCACGGGTGCTCAGCAATATCCCTGGCCTCTACTATTAGTTGCCAGGACCAGTGTGACAAATTGAAATACCTAAACATTAACAAACATCCTCTGATGTGTAAATTCACCCCCAGAGAGAACCACAGATCCAAAACAGGAAGTCACATAAAAAAAAATTTAAATGAATCTCCATAAACACTGTGTGCACTCAATCAGTTTACCATTTAACAAATTTTATGACTTCAAAGCTTAATGCAATTAATTTATGTTATGCTAGTACAACTTTTCGTCCCAAGAAAATGTCTTACATTGGTCATAATTAAATAAAGGAGCATCTGTCTTCTGAGCAGTCAGAATTCTGCAAGTGATTTCCTCTAATCCTTGAACACAACCTGCCTGGGCTCACACAGCCTCCCAGGGCTTCAGGTCTAGAGGACAGGGAAGGAATTCTGGGAAGGGGAAACCAGGATGTGGTGACAAAGAAAAAGAAGGGGGATGCGTAAAGAGTAATTAAAAGTAAGACAGTGGGGCTGGAGTGTGGCTCAGTGGGGGAGTGCTTGCCTAGCACGTGTGAGCACTGGGCTTGGACCCTCAGCACCACATAAAAATAAATAAATAAAGGTATTTTATCCAGCTACAACTACAATAATAATACTAAAGGAGATAAAAAGGCAAAACAGTGAAAACAGGAGTAAGGAAGATGACAGACCTTCAAGTCAGCGGCTGGATGTCAACCAGAGGGTGAACCTGGAAATGTCTTCCTGGAATGAAAAGGTGGAGCAGACTGAATATAACCCTGAGCTTTTTGTTTGGGTCACTTATGCATATTTTTCTAAAGATATGGAAATATTTTAAATAACAAAAAAAAGTAATCTGGAAGAGTTTCTGCAATACAACATGATGGCTGTGCACATGATTAGGACCCAAACTTCCAGGAAGTCTCTGGGGCTTGCGGGTCTTTAACCTTCCAGGAGAACTCTCCAAAATCAACTGCTCTCCACGTCATGTCAGTATCAGAGCGATTTGGAGAATTATTTGAGAAAGAAGGTTAGAGCGAGGATAAACGAGTTACAAGTGAGATCTGTTTCACTGTCCACGGTGCCTTGAAGTGTCTCCTCAGAAACTCGGGGGTTACCAGGTGACAGTACTAAGTGGCCGAGCCTTCAGGACATGAGGTCCTGAGGGCTCTCTCTCATGGGTGGCAGCAAGGCCCTTATTGAAGAGGCTTTGGGAGGCATTTGGTCTCTTGCTTTCCGCCTTCTGCCCAGTGAGGACCCTGTGTTCCCTCTGGAGCAGGGCACACCTAGGCGCCGTGATGGAGTGACGGGTGATGTGTGGCCCTTTGTGGCAGAGACACACTCCCTCACACAGCCACACCGCTTGGTTGAGGTCGTTCAACCTTCCTGTTCCCAACCATGAATCTTTGATATGACTGAAGCCAAGCAAATGACAGTCCACAGGGATTCTCTTTCCTGGATTCACAGAGGCTTTTATAAATGAATTTTGTGGCTGGGGGCCAGATGGATGAATTTAGGAATAAGTAAAAGGCCTCTCCCTACAGAGAAGATGGCCTCTATATGGTTAGAAATAAGAGATCAAACATAATTACATCAGAAACGTGATTTTCCTGCCACATTAAAAGACCAAGGAAAGTGGGCAGCGTAAGAGATTCTGATCATCCTCCAAACACATCACAGAAAACAGTCCCCACCCCTCTGGAGCTGGCAGGGACTTGTCAAGCTGGACACCCGGAGGCACACTTAGAGGTGAGGGAAGAGGGATACAGATTTCAAATTAGGACTGCAGCTGCTTTGAGGTCGGGCCTCAGGGTCCCCGCATGAATGAGGATGAGGGAGGGGTGCCATTCCCGGGCAGGCTCCAGGGAGGAGGTCCATGAAGGGTGCTCTCGAGGGAGCCAGGCTCCGCTCCTGCCCTTCTTGCAGACTTTGGAGCACATTATAGAAGAACAAATCTGTTAAACCCTTTAAGCAAGCAATCTCTTTTAATTCATAGACCCCAGGTTTTCCTAATCTTTTTTTTTTTTTTTGGAAATTTTTTTTCTATAACATACATTTGGTCCTGCAGAGCACTCTGAAAAATGTACATTCAGTTACGCCTATTAGCCTCTCAAGATCTATCATGTTACAAACACGTGGTTAAAAAGAGATTTATCAAGACGCATTCTTACAAAATGTTCAGAGACTGCAGCATATCTCCCCTCCTAGTCCTGAGTATGAGGTTCTTCTCTAAGAGCATCTTCCAGTCCAGTGGAATGGTCCTGAGAAAGGATCCGTTGACTAGCAGGCTGCTTATGTCCATCAACCCGCAGCAGGCTGCCTGCAGACGCAGAAATTACGAGGCCAGAGGACAACCCCGGCCTGTGGTCCACCGCCCAAGAGCTTGTCCGCTTCCTCCCCCAGTGACTCCAGGCTTTCCAGCTCTGTGGTTGAGAGCACAGAAGTTTTAAGGAGAGTGAGACAAATGTTAGTTTTGCTAATTTCTTTTGGAAAACTACCATGTAGCTCACAAAGTCTGCAGTGACGAGGCACAGAATACCCCTATAGTATGCGAAGCTCTTCAACTACACACGTGGTACCACGTGTGGACCCTGCAGGGAAGGCCGACACAGCCTGAGCTAGCCTGCGAGCACCTATGGGCTCAGATGGCACCCTCCCACATTATGTGGACATCACGGGGTGGGGGATGCTATCAGTATGCTGATTTACATGTCAGCCCCTTGACCAAGATCATGTGGTATGTAACCTGGCGGGGACTCGGGACAGTCCAAATACAAGTTTCTTATTTGAGCCACTAACTCTTCAGGACATCTACCTGATAATACTCAGTTCCAGCTCCAAGGTCAGTAGCTGCCTTCCCATCTGCATCACAATGCTTGAGGGCAGATCTGGTCTGCTACCATCCATGAGAACCTGCTCCAGCTTACTGAAGCTCCTATGAGAAAAACGTTGGGGGCTGAGGGAGTTTTTAGTCTTTCTAAAGCCTACTCTTCTTTGCAGAATCACTTTTATACACAAGTAAGTTTTTGTCTTTTCTGACCCTGAACACACCGTATGTAAGTAGCGCAAGCATTCAGGTCTTCCAAAATGTAGAGAAATTATAGAAAATGCGATGAAGAGACATCTAACAGCAGCTGAAGTCCTTCTAGGAAGCAAAGACATAAACTAGACTACTAAGTGTCAGGAAAGTCGGTGAGGATCTGCCAGACAATGCACTGATAAGCCCTGGACATTCCTAGAGCTTCTAAGAATCAGCAAATCTGCTCTGAATGGTCACTCTTTCTTCTCCCTCTCATTGTCTAGAAAAATAAATTTCTAAGGAAATTACACGGCAATGTTAGAATTTAGCATCTTACCAGTTGGCCATTCCCACCGTAGTGACTCTCTGGATTGATGAATATCTGACTGATACAAGAGGGTGCCCAATGCCTTGAAGTTATAAACCAGAGACAGGAGTGCACACAAAATCCAGGTACTCTGCAGTCAAATAAAGCCAGAGGCGACTCCCTCCTGGCCCAGAAGCCTGCACCCCTTTCTCCATCTACATGAGCATTATCTTAAGAAACCTTGGAAGAATGACCAGTCTGTGGGGGATATCAAAGAGCTGAGCTGGGGCGTGTTCCCCAAGAACCCCCCCCCCCCGGGATCTCCCTGGGCCTCCTGAGAGAGGGGTGCAGGAGAGGACTGGCCTTAGGTAGGAGCACAGAAGAACAGTGTGCACTCCCACCATTATCAGGTGGGCAGCATGGAGAGCCGCGGGACGGAGCCTTCTCTCCTGAACCCCAAGACTGGGATGCTGCCCAGGGGAGAGGAAATCAAGAGGGAAGAGCAAGCAGGGTCCAGGAGCAGGGCAGGTGTGAGAGGAGCTGAAAGGACGTCATGGGGGGCAGGCAGGCTTCCTTTTTTCCTTTGAGAATTAAACTGTGTGAGCGCGTGTGTGTGTCCATCTGTCTGTCTGTCTGGAAAAGTCTCCCAAGGAGAGGTCAGCATCATTCTGGCATGTAAATCAGAAATCGATGACCTGCCTTTAAAAAAAAATCCTTGGTCTCAGACCTTATAGGCCAGAAGAAATAGAAACGTAGCAGGGGGCTGGAGCTGGTAGCAGGTAGCTAAGCTGGGCCGGTGCTGCCACAGCCCAAGGTGAAGGGCAGGGACAGAGGGGAGACACCTCCAGGCTGCACCTCGGCAGCCGGCGACAGCGGCCAGGAAAGAACTGAAGAGTCGATCAACAACCAACTTTAGATGGTGAGATACAACTTCTGGTCTCCAGCAATGAGGAAGGGAAATCTCTTCTCAAATATAATATAAAATATAAAAAATAATTAATAGCTCAAAGTGATAAGACGGAGTAGCTAAAATCATTCATTTTTTCCCTTTTGACAAAAATGTACATATTTATTGTGTACATTTTGATGTTTTAAAATATATATACAGATTGAATGGCTGCATTGTGCTAATTAGATATTCATTGTTTCACATAGTACTTTTCTGTGGGGAAAACACTTTAAATCTACACTTTTTGATTTTTAAGAATACGACACAACCCCAAACCAAACACATTATATTTTAAGGGTATATTCTTTACCCCGAGGCAATCTTAGAAATTAGAGGTAAAGGGCTGAGGTTGTGGCTCAGTGGTAGAGAGCTTGCCTAGCATGTGTGAGGCACTGGGTTTGATCCTTAGGACCACGTAAAAATAAATAAAGGCATTCGGTCCATCTACAATTACACAAATTTTTTTTTTTTTTTAAATCATAGGTAAGGGTGCTTCATATTTTCTGGAGAAAAAAAGAGCAAAAAGAGAAGCTGATGTCAGAAAACTTTCACACATTTGAAGGAAAAATTTTGAAGAAAATAATTATATCTTGCTCTATTTTACTTATTTATATATCTTTCAAATCCCAAGTTGAAGTTAAAAACTGATGCAGGAATGTAGATAAAAAATAATTAATAGCTAAAATCATTTCAAAGAACATGGTTAATCTAGAGTGAAATGACCACTGTTTTAGAAAACATAATACACTGATTTCAGTGATGTTTGAAGAAAGCAGAGGTGAATAGAAAAGATTGAAAGCTACGCTGAGTGGTACTGTAATATGTCAGAATGTGGAGAATCGGCCAGATGTGTTCTGCATCTGTGTGAAGTGACCACCTGAGAGCCCAAATGTGCTCCAATGATACACAAGTAGTAATGCATAAAGCCGGGTTTGGTAATTCAGTGCTCAAATATACCCTGTGCATATTAATCCGTTTTCTGTTGCTATATTGAAATACCTGAAGTAGACTGACTTTACAAAATAAAGAGGGTTCTTTTGGTTTACATTCTGCTCTGAGGTTGAGGGGCTGCATCTAGTGACTGTCTTCTTACTGGCGGAGTCCCAAGGACATGCAGGATATTACATGGCAAGAGACAGTGAGGTATGTGTGTACCTGTGTCCTGTAGTTGCTCTTTATCTTCTAAAGCCTCCAGGGTCAATCATGGTGGCTCCTCTCTGTTGACTTCATCTAAACCTAATCACTTCTAAGAACTGCAGTCACACCAAGTGCCATCGCCTCAGTACATCAGTGGAGATTAACTCTGAACGTGTGAACCCTTGGGGACACACTCAGGCCCACCCAGCCCTGGCAGAGACCTGGTGGTGACAGTGCCCTTGTGTTTGTGCGGTGATCCCTCAGCACCCCTGGGGGACTGGTTCTAACTCTGCAGACCACAACCTGGGGACACTCAATTTCCTTGTAGAAAACGGCAGAGAGCTGCCCACGGCCTACTTCTGGGTGGGTCTCATCGTCTCTACACGCCTTCTTCCCTAACACAGCAAGAACGATATTCCAGTATCACACTGCATCATGAGGCCAATGACCGCAAGGAAAAGACGGATGTGTTCAGTGCAGACACGATCTCTCTCTCTCTCTCTCTCTCTCTCTCTCTCTGTCTTAAATATTCTCAGGGTTTTTGTTAGGGTCTGTAAACAAGTCAAGATAGCGCCTGGCATTTTGCCAGAGGGAGTGGTTGAGAAGTAACGCCAGCGAGCCATTAAGTGTGGAGATTCCTTATTGGTTGACTGCTGTATCTAGTTTATGTTAATTAAGATAAGCTGTGTGGAATGTATATATACCCCTCCTGTCCTACAATAAACGGCTCCCACTCCTGCTGTATCAATGTACACAAGTTGCTCGTCACCCCCAGGTTATTTTGCTGCAGCCGGACTGCGGCAGGTTTTTGCTAGAGATGTTGAACATTTATTAATATATTTGTTGACTGTGTGCATTTCTTCTTCTGTGAAGTGTCTGTTTGGTTCCTTTGCCCATTTATTGATTGGGTCGCTTGTGTTTTGGGTGTTAAGGTTTTGAAGTTCTTTTATATCCTGGAGATTAATGCTCTGTCTGAGGGGCAGGTGGCAAAGATTTTCTCCATTCTGCTGGTGCTCTCTTCACATTCTTGGCTTTTTTCTTGGCTGTGAAGAAGCTTTGTAGACTGATACCATCCCACTTGTTGATTCTTGATTTTACTTCCTGTGCTTTAGGAGTCTTGCCAAGGACGTTGCTTCCTAAGCCGATCTGATGGGGAGTTGGGCATATTTTCCTTCTAGTAGGTGCAGGGTCTCTGGTCTATACATTGGCATCTTCACAAAACTCATTCTATGAATGCTTTCATTTTTTTAAACTAATAATCGTGCACCCCACATGTTTCTGTAAACACTGCACACATATTCTCTCTGTCCTTTTTCAGCTCCGCTGAGCCGCTGCCTCCTCTGCCCAGTCCTTGCTGGCTCTCGGGTACTTTCTGGAGGTGCTGATCCAGGTCCTTCCCCTCTGTCTTGCTGCTTTTTCTATAGCCTGTCCGCAGCCCTCAGGTGACCACTTAATTAAACTCTCTTCATGCTATTCAAGACCCCTTCTCTTTCCGTCCAGAACTCTGGCTGATGTGGGTTATTATATAAGCCCTAATTCTCTTAGAAAAAATGATGCTCAGGAAAATGAGCACTTCTAAGCTTACTCAGCAAATAGAGGAGGGAACTCCAGGTTCAAACCCAAGTTTTCCCAGGACAGTGTCCGTGGGTGTTGCCATGTAAGGGGTGGGCAAAGACTGACCTGGAGCTGATACTAGGTCTATTGCAAGTTGCAGATAGCAGAACATACTCTTGCAGTATTTCGGAACATGCCGTGACTTACAAAAGTAATATACGGCATTAAGGATTCCTGGCTGCTTCTCAGCACAATATTTTTCTGAGAGCAGCCACATCACAAGGGTTAGATTTTGCACGATAGGCGGATACCAGCAATCAGGTACTTCAGAATGAGAACTCAGAAGAACGGCAGCCACAGGGAAAGCACAGAGGTCGCAGTCTATCAGCCTTCTCTCCAATTCCCATAAATCCAGAGTGAAATTGCCAAAGTCTTGAGGAGTAATTGAAGCAGAGGGAAACAAGGTGGAGGGGAAGATGATGGGCGTCCCCGTAGCACTTGGCTGGTTTTCTGGAAAATAACGATACATTGCCAGTTCCATCTGAGCCTGCTGGGCTCTGCTGAGCCTCCATAATTAACCCGGCGTGCTGGCCATCCCCGTGAGGCCTCCGTGTCTTCATCCTGCTTTTTTTGTGGTTTGATGATAAAAACCACAAACATTCACAAATGCACAGGAAATTCAGTAGAGCCTTTTAGAAAGTTCTTGTTTTCTTTGGCATATAGATTTTGAAGTCTGGAAAAGGATAAAACATAAATTTCAAAGAAAGCTTAATGAGGTAATTCCACAGGACGAAAGCCACCAATTGCGTCAACCAGGTGGATGCAACTTGAAGTCGCCAAGTGCACACCCTGGTATGGTCCCTCTGGGCACCCGTACTGCACTGCAGGCCTGCTGGAGTCAAAATTCTGTGTAATCAACTCAAGCTCTACATTACACAAATGACTGGTGTTTTAAGCACCTGTATTTGTTTTCACAACAGATGAATCTCAACACAAACAGTTGAGTTTTACTTAATTAATTTTCTAAAAAAAAAAAAAAAAAAAGGTAATACAGCCACATAGTACAATGCTTCAAGAGTTGCCAAAGGGTAGAGGGGGAAGTGTGCATTCTATCTACCCCACCTCCCAGCCAGGAGCTCTTCTCCCTGGAGGCAATTCTGAGTACCACTCTGTGGGGCGTTCTAGAGGCAACCAAGGCCCAGGAAACGCACAGCTGTAAACGTGGGTCTTTAGATGTTTACATCTTTCCTTCACATACAGTGGGTAAACAGAATTCATGATCATGACACTAGTTCAGGTTTTTAGACTTCAGCTGGATCTGGCCTTCTTCCAATGTTCTCACCAATTCAGGGGGTGGGAGAGGAGGGATGGGAGCCATGAGGGGATTAACTACTGAATCACATCCCCAGCCCTTTTTATTTCTTAATTTTGAGACAGGGTTTCACTAAGTTGCTAAGGGCCTCGCTAAGGTGCTGAGGCTGGCTTTGAACTTGAGGATCCTCCTGCCTCAGCCCTGCAAACTGCTGGATCACAGGCCTGCACCAGAGCAGCCAGCAGCCAATCCAACTCTTAACAGCACGATTGTTAAGCACATTTAACATAAAAGGAAACAGGGAAGTCATTAACTTGAACAAAATCACCAAGCAGGACTGAGATACCAGAAGAATAGAGAGAGATGGGGAGCATTCCTTTCAGATCCTGAGATCATTCTCCATGTTTCTCTCTTGGCACCTGCCAATCTTATCAATAAAGACGCTGGCTGCTATGTTCTAGGCTACCTTTACAAGAACGTCTGTACAGTCAACAGCCTTGAAGAATATAGATAATAAATCCCTCCTAGGCAGAAGGCAGGTAGATTCCTTTACTGTGCAGAAAAATAAAGATAGTATCTCTCCATGGCTGTAATGGTTAATTTGAATTGTCAACTTGATTGTATTCAGAGAGTCCCATGGTTAAGAGGCTCCTGGGTGTGTCCATGAAGGTGTGTCTAGGAATGATTGGCATGTGGAGTAGCCAACTGAAAGGAGACCCTCCCTAAGTGTGGGCAGCACTGTCCAATATGATGGAGGCTTGGATGGAATGGAGGTTGGAAGAACAAGACAGCAGCAGCAGATGCAAGCTCAGTTCTTCTTGATTCTCGATTGCGGCTGCCATCCTCCGAGGATATCGGACTCTCCTGTCTTACTCTTCCAAAGTGGACTCTGCCAGTGATTCTCCAGGGAGTTTCTAGAAACCTTTGATCTCAGACTAGGATAGAACCGTTGATCCCGCTTGCTCTGGGGCTTTAGCCTCTTGGCCTGTGCAGCTACTGGTTCCTCCAGCTCCCCAGCCTCCAGATGGCCACTGTGGACTATCCAGCTTCTGGTTGTATAAGCCGACCTAATAAATCCCCCTTTTATAATTATCCTTCCTGTTGATTCTGTTCCTCTGGAGAACCCTGACTAATGCAAAGGCAGAGCAGATTTATTTGCAGCTGATTGTCAGATATCTGGATGCTCTAAGTTTGGAATTCATAAGCCAGGACTCAACCCTGCTGTGTGTGCAGCATTCACAGGGACCCAGCCCCGATGCTACTGTGACCTGCAGGACAAGAGAGCCTGTGTGCACGGAGCCATTCCCTGCTGTTGGAGAACAACCCAGGACTCCAGTTCTGTTCCAGGACTCCAAGCTTTCCCTGAGCACCCAGGAAACCCTGACTGACGGGTGTAGAGAAAGGTCAGCCTCAGAACTGACCAACTGACCATGTAAGACAGATTCCTTAAGCTCTCTCTGTTGCGTATCTGTACAATCATAATCTATCAAAATACCCCTATTGGTAGATATTTAGGCTATTTTTAAATTCTGCCCCAAGTAATGAAGAACTTCTGGGTCTGGTCTGGCATGTAAGCTATTAGAAGTTATCACTCCCATCTGCACAGGAAAAAAGTCAATAAAAACTAAAAATCAACAACTCTTGGATCCATGAAGAATCAGTGTCCCAAGACAGACTGCAAGTCGAAGCTGTTTTCCCTTCAATCCTCACAAACCTTTGACCTACACAACCCCTTATTTTAGTCCGCTGTTTCACTGCTATGACGAAAAGGCCCAACAAGAACAATTTTAGAGGAGAAAAAGTATATTTAAGGCTCATGGTTTCAGATGTCTCAGTCTACAGACAGCGGCTCTATTCCTCGGGCTGTAGGTGAGGCAGGACATCGTGGTAGGAGAGTGTAGCAGAGAGAAGCAGCTAACATACTGGTCAGGTAGCAGAGAGACAGACTAAGCTCAGCTCACCAAGTATGTACCCCAAAGCCACACCCCAGGGACCCACCTCCTCCACCGCAGCCTACTTGCCTCAGTCACCACTCAGCTCATCCCATCAGGGATTAAAATTCTCACAACCCAATCATTTCTCCTCTGAACCTTCTTGCATCGTTTCACGCCTGAGCTTTTGGGGGACATCTCACATCCAAACCATAGCATCCCTCTGGGGGCCCTGATTCCCACAGCATTCTCTGTCACTCCCTCCCGCCCTCCCTTCTTCTGCTCCCGTCGGGGGTCCTGTTCTGAACTTCTGTGTGGCATGCCACGGATCCTCTTCTCTCATTCAAAGTAGAGTTCACAGTAGACATTGAAAACACCCAGGTGTGAGAGTGTGCTAATGCATATCCGCGCGTGCGCGCGCACACACACACACACACACACACACACACACACTGTCTTCAGAACAGCCTGTCACACTAGACACGCTGATCCTGTTCAAAGTAGAGTTCACAGTAGACATTGAAAACACCCAGGTGTGAGAGTGTGCTAATGCATATCCGCGCGTGCGCACGCGCACACGCACACACACACACACACACACACACTGTCTTCAGAACAGCCTGTCACACTAGAGACGCTGATCCTGTCCTCTGTGTCCTGTGGCTGCGGGCGAGACTTTGCAAAGTGGAGCCTCTTCTTACCCTGACATTTACTTCAAGCCATCCGTGCCACTTTCATCTGTGACCAAGAATTCCAAAGGACAGTGGGGAAAAGCCCTTCCGTATCATGTCTAGGTAAATTTAAATGAGAGGCCGCGGTAACTGTGGCATGTGACCATGCTATTGCCTGGGGCTTCTGTCAGACAGCCAAGGAAGGACGGACTGGGAGGCCCTGCTACCTCGAGCCACACAGCAATTCCTCGAAGTGTTCCTGTTGAGTCATTTTTGAAGTATCATGAGTAGTGGCTAAAAGACAGAGGGCTTGAGAAGGAACACTTAGGTGGGCCGTGTTCGTAAAATATTTCAGAAGGGAACGGTTCAGTGGTGGCATCGTCAGCGGGAGCCAGAGTCTCGAGTGACTTCCCATCTGACCTGTCAAAGAGCTTGAGAGGTGAGCTCCGTGCGGACACTGATTCAGCCGTCCACCTGCCCACCCTGAGCAGAGGATGGAGACAGTTCAGACTCTCCAGGAAAACGCTGCACCAAGATACAGCTCTCACTCTAACAGGAAAAGTCAAGGACATATTGTACCAAATAGGTTAAGAAACTTTTTGATCCATAGACTCTAGAGTAAATGTGCTTTCTTTTATCTGTCTCATTAAAATGGTTTAAAGAAAAAATACAGTATTTGAATTCTGAGTTGATCAGGCATCTTATAAATGATATCCACCTTATCATTTTCAGAATTCTTACTTTCACTTTATCACACTGTCCTGTTGTCATTTAAAAAGCTGAGCCCTGGGCGTCTCTCCTGGAGTGCTGAAGAGTTAACCTGCCTCTAGCCTGGGCCAGGTATTTGATTTTTTATTTTCATTTTTCTTGGTACTGGGGATTGAAGCCAGGGTGCTTAACCACTGAGCCACATCCCCAGACTGTTTTAAAAACATTTTTTATATTTTATGTAGAGGCAGGGTCTCACTAATTAACTTAGGGCCTTGCTAAGCTGCTGAGGCTGGGAGACTTGTGTCCCACGCTCTTGTGACCTGTGTCCTTGGGGCAGCTCCAGGGTAGCACACACTCTCGAGCACACCCGCCATCCTCTAATTGGACTGTCCAAAGGGAGCATGAGAATGGGCCCTCCTCCTGGCCACTGTGGAATTGAGGGCCTCTGAGCAGGCTAAGGAGTCACGTTGGTGCTCTGTGGTTTAGCAGTAAGTGCCAATAGCGACTCCTACCATGGAGCGCTGATCATGCCGGACCGGAGACCCACCTTGGCATTTTGTCCTGAGACCAGGAAAACAAGGAATGACCACAAATACCATGGGAACATCAACAAGGAATGGAAATCAATCACTCACCAGGGGCTTGGCTGGCTCTTTCACAAGTATCAGATTTCCATCCACTAGCTCCGCAAATGCTTGCCAAGGTCCTTTCCTGGGCACCACAGCCTAGTCAAGCGCTTACAATCATCTTCCTTATTTTACGGACAGAGAAACTGAGGTTTGAAGATGATACGATTTTGTACGAGGTCCCATGCTAATTAGATAAGCTGAGATTTGACTTCAGGTATGCCCGAGGCCGAAGACCAAAAGCAAATCTCCTCTTCATCTCCCTCAGTGTGGATGTCATCTGTAACTCAGAGAGACTTCTCTCTCTCTGTGTCTCTGGGAAGCCAGCCCAGCCAAACGTCCACTGTGACCACGGAGAGAGGCCACGGCTTGGGTGCACTTCCTTCAGTACCGTTCTCTCAAGCCACTGTTTGCAAGTTATTGCACAAGGACTCATGATATCCCCGATGGCACCAGAGGCAATTTCTTGATAGATCCAGTTCCTACAATAACAGCTGCAGATCAGAAAATGAGGGAGTTGGGGAGTAAGTGGTTTGGGGCTGTGTGTTTTGGCTGGTCCTGGTGAGAGCGGGAATCTGGAGAGACTTTCTAAAGCCACACAGCCTTGGGTGGTGAAGGAGGAAGAGTTCAAACACGTTCCCTTCATTGGACGGCTTAGAAGAGGAGCGCCCACTGGGTCCCAGCAGGCACCAGTTCTGACGAGCACAGAGGTGACAGATGTCATGAGCCCCCCACCCCCAGCAACACAGTCAGATTCCTCCATTAATGGAAGGGGTAGCTCATGGGGACTGTGCCAGGGAACTCGCTGAGCAGCCAGGAGAGGAAGGGGCCTTCACACCTGGGCTCTGACAGGAAGGCTGGCCTCCACCTTCAATCCAGAGCTTTCCAGGCCTCAGGGTTCCACTGCGGAGGTGGGCATCTCACGAGCCTCACGGAAGTTACCCAGAAGTTCAAACGTCTCTTCACAGAGGAAATCCCTGCCGTGCACACCACGGTGCTGTTGGTGCTCAGCTGGCCCCCGGGGACCAGGGAAGCCGTGGGCAGCCACAGGGCAGGGAGGAGGACCGGGGGTCCACACTGGGCTGCTGCCCTTCAGTGCACCTTCCTGACACGGTGAAGGGCTCGAGACACAGGAGCGGCCAACACGGCCGCCTCCCGTCCCCTGCATAATCAATTAACAAGCAAGCAACCTGTGGCTGGAACAAAGGCCAGGTCTAGGACAGAAAATGAAACGTAACTCACATGTGAGGAGATTCTACCCGCGACTCCATTCCGGTGCTCTCGGGTGCAGCCGCGTTTGCCCGAGGCAGCTGCTACTAAGGGACATGGGGCAGTGAGCTCTGTCGGTGCTGGTCATGTTAAAGGATCTTGAGTGTTCCGCACTTTGAACGTTAGGTCCTTCAGTCTAACTTCGAGAAAGGCGGCAGGCCAAGGGGACAGGGGCAGGGACACGGGTGAATAATTCAGACGCAGGGTGACAAGAAATCGGGAGTCTCGCGTCCACACAGGGCCGTGTTCCCTGACAATGGCTGTTTTGAAGGGTGTCTCTGCTCGACCCTGACACGGGTTTCCTCAGTGAATCTTGACTGCAGTGTGTAAAGACGCGTCTGACTTTTATAAGGACTATAACTGTGAATCACTTCCTCATAGGATGCTAAACCCCAAACGAGGAAAGGGTCAGGGTGGCGAGAGTTAGAAGCAGATTTTCTGCTGCAAACTTTACACACACATTACCCTAAAATCACATTGTGCAAAATCACGCACTGCGATTAGAAGGACATATCACAGCAGCCAACCTCAACCTGTGCGACGTTGTGTCTCCATCATTAAAAACCTCCATTCTAGAAGCCCTGCTCACAGGTAGGTCTCCACAGACGGTCACAACCCGGTGGAAGCCCACAGCCAGCCCTAAGTCCTCAAACCTGAGCTTGCACTTTTTCTTTCAGATATGGAGACCGGAGGGTGTTTTGCTGATACCCGGTTTATTAAAGTAACTAAAGCTACAACCAGACAGATGAAAAACTGTGCTCTATGGGTCTAGTATGAATTGTAATGCATGCTGCTATCACATATAACAAATTAGAATAAAAAATACTAAAAAAACAACAAAAAATGTGACTTAAAAGTTGGATTTATTTTTTTAATTGGCCATAACATACCTTTCACTTTATTTTTATGCTTTTAAAATTTAATTTGCCTAAACTAATTTTTAACTGATACATTAAAAACAGAAATGGCATGCATTCATGGGATACCATGAGAGGTTTCTATACATGTAAGGTCCCCATATATTTATACATTCTGTAGTATTTAAATCAAGCTAAATATATGTATTTCCTCAAACATCATTTTTTATAGAGAAACTTTCAAAATTCTTTCTTCTAGCTTTTGAAATATACAGTACATTAACATTGCCTATAGATAAGGAGTAGATTTCGTGTCATTTCATCTTTTTAAACAGGGGGGATATCCTCACAGCGTCCCTGTCAGCTGCCATAGATAACTAAATTCTGGAAAATGTAGCCATTTTGAACACAGAAAGCAAACACAGATTGTAAAAGAAAACAGTCCAATGTATCATGCTGAAAAAGATTATTTCCCATGGGCTGACCAGAACGTCTAGAGTCAATTTTTGCTCGACTTCATTTAAATCAACTTTGTTAATGTAAATTTTATATGCAATAAAATGCACACATTTCAAAATGATGCCACGTGGCAAATGTACTAATTACGATCACGTAATCACCACCCTAATGAGAGCTGAGTCCCGCGTGTTGAGTCCTTTACGGTACGGAGGCTGATTCAGTCTTTGGCATTCTCCCTGGAACAAACCATTTTTGATCTGCTGTCTTGGTGAGAGAGGGGCTATTTCAAGGAGCTTCCTCACCCTCTGCTGTCACCACGGCTCTTAGGCCACAGACCCAGAATCAAGGAAAGGGTCCTGCCAAGCCGAAGCGCACCTACTCCAGGTCTGCATTCAGAAACCAGGGACACGCCCAGCCGGCGAGTCTGTGGGCCCGGCAGTCCCCGTGTGAGCCGGACCCAGGAGCATTCACTCAGTACCTGACCCTACATGTCCCCTGCCCAACAGAGAGGCCACGCCAGCACAATCCATAGGGAGTACCGTCAGACCCAGTGTCCAAACGGACATGGCCTCAGGTCCCTTGGTGAAAGGCCGGGGGTCAATCTGCTTGTTGCCACCAGGTCCTTCTTCCTGGGTGTCTGGCTCTCCTCTGGTGGATAGGTCCCATGTCTGAGAATCAGCTCACCTTAAGGTCACTCTGCTCGTCACCTGGCTTCTTCTGCCTGGCTCCACGGTCGCATTGCTGGGGGGAGCACAGCTTTGTTAACTTGTGGCCAAGGATTTCACACCCGGACCAAGACTCCAGAGGACGCTGTCTTCCTAATACAGAGTAGGACGGCTGGGGGGGCTTGGAGACGGGCCGACCCTCACCTAACCAAGTCGACATGCCAGGCTGGCAGGAGGGGCCTGGAAGAAAGGATCACACGACTCAGGGAAGGGGGCGTCCTAGAACAGCCACAAGGAGGCCCCGCTGACGGAGCCAGGCACTGACAGTGCCGGCGAGGGACATTCGCTGACGCCACACTCTCCAGTCCAGTCAGGCTGGACTGTCCCACTGCCAGTCTGGAAGCAGAGAGGAAGGTCAGGGCAGCTACTGAAGGGAGCTCCTGTCCATGTGAGCTCCAGTAAGCGCTGAGTCAGACCCTTATGTACACAGACAGACACACACATGGGGTCAAGAAGATGCCTGAACTTCAGCCATCTATTCAATATTTAGGAAATAATCATCTGGAATTGCTAATAGAAGGTGTGAATATACTGTTATAATGAATTTCAAAGAAATTACATTATTACCTCATTCAAATCCTATCAATTTGGCAAACACCTGGGGGCAAGCTGCCATCTCAACTGAGACTTGGAAAAAGGGGATGGGCTTCCTTATTCTAGACCCGTGGTCTTATCACCAATCTACATTCTTTGTTCAGCTCTTTGTAAGTCCTGTGATTTTAGAAGGGTCACCTTAGAGACCCTCCCTCAGAAACTTTGATTCTCTCTTAAAAATTTAAAACATTGCTGGTCTCCTCTTATTAAAAAAAAAACTCATCATGCACAATAATGGATTCTATCATAAAAATGTTTTGGAAAATAATAAATGTACTAAAGAATAATATTACAACTTGTGAAGTCAAAGCACAACATTTTGAAAAATATTTACATGAACATATAGGTTTTATATAATGCTGAAAGTCCTTTTTGGGGATAGAGGTTACACCATGATTGTAACAGGTCTATTGCAGAAATTCATCTGTATCTTGACCTGTCCTAGACTATGAGTTTCTTACACTCGAGAGACATTGAGAGTTCAAAACACCAACGCGTCTGTTATAAAATGAGGGATCGACTTCATTACGGGGAGGTTCTGTACACCTTAAGGTGGAATCACAGAAGGAGATACGATGTCCCTTAACACAAGGAAAAAGCATGTTCTGAGCATTTAATTCCCATCCATGGTGACTTTCACTGAAAGTAGGAGCGGCCCCCTTTCCTGAGATCAGATGCGGTGCTGACAAATTATTCCTCTCCCTGCTGCTTAGCTCTGAGGTTCAAAGGACGACCAGGTGGCTTTTATCAATCATGGAAAGCAAAGGGGTTTTGCTTCAATTAAATGGTAGTTTCCCGAGTCTATTTGTATGGGGGATTTAGGCATTAAAGCTCCTCAGTCACATTAACAGGCGTGACTAGAGTTCCCTTTACCAATTAGGAGGGCACCTTCTCAGGGGTCTGGACACTGACTCGCAGGGTTTTGATCTTCTGGAATAGAGTGAATTGAAAAGTCAAATGGGAGTTTCATGGTCAGTCGGTTCTAACTTATTATGCTCCTGCTTTAAGTGGTCATGCAAAGGGAATCGACCATGCATCCCCTCGAGAAATCAACTTCATGCCTCTGTGATTACTCCAAGTGGCCACTAAAGGTCACTCTTACTCCATTTCCTCGGCCCAGTTCAGCAACCTGGGCTCAGGTATAAATCTGAAACTCCTGTATTTGCACCCACAAAGAGTGTATGCTTGTGATGGAATGTTCTAGAGCCCAGGAGCCCAGCTGGCATACCTGTCCAGCTCCAGGGGGAGGCCAAGCCTGTCCCAGCCAGGGATTTGAGACAAAGCTGTGTGAGTCTTCACAGGAACGCACTTTCAGGAAAGTCATCAAAATTCATAAAAGCTTCATTTTAAAATGAATACAGGGCAGGTGTGAAACCCAATAATCATATTCTGGCCTGGAATGGAAATGCTTTACTTAAAATAAAAATAAGTCATTTTTAGGAAATGCCCTTAAGACCTCACACTGAGTTAATACATTGTAACTCTCCTTTTTGAAAGAGGGGATGGGGGCTTGAGAATAGCACTTTCCAAGAATCCAGCAGCTTAAGTCGTCTGTAAAAGTGATAGCATTGTGTATGGGAGTCATTTCCCTCTCAGATGGAAGGGTTTGGGATATTTAGCAAATGTTCAATTTAAGTGACTTGGATTTCTTGGGGGAAGAGAATACTTTTGTTCTGCACAACTTACAGGAAGCTGTTGTCAAGGAGCCAATCTATATGCTTAATATCATCAGTAACACCCAGAGCACAAATTAAAATAGGCAAACAACCATCATTGAAGATGACAAGAAATTAAATGGGAAATATCAACATTAAGATGGCAGAAAATCCAGGTCCCATTGTGCTGCTATGACAAATAGGCAGTAAGCAGTCAAAAGAATGTGTGTGCTTTAGGCACTGGTACTGTGACTCCTGGGGTTTACCTTGTGGAGACACTCTCTCAGTTGCTTAGGAAAGTATGTATACAGCAAGTTAAAGTGAAAAAAAAAGTAAAACAACACAAAAGTTTCTTATTGGGAGAATAACTACATCATCTATGCCTATCATTGAGTAATTTAAAAGAATTGTTTTCTAAAACAGCTGAAAACTTAAAAGTCCATTAGGTAACTGGAATTGAATAGAATTTACACATTTAAAAATAAAAACATTAGGTCAAACCGTACAAAGTTGCTGATATTCAGCTGTTTTTAATTCACAAAGAAAGTAACTTCATATGGTTCAATCTATACATAGAAATAATGAGAAAGTGAGCTAGTTTTTTCCATGAGGACTTTGGATTAGGGATGGTCATTTGAAAAATTTTTAGGTAACTTAAAAATACTTTTACAAGGAGAATAGAATCATCTGCCATATAGATTAAAATTATTAAATAGATAAACTTCCCCAAATTTCAAATATTTGAAATCCTCATCTATCTGTTGATATTCTCAAGATGTCAGCACACGTGGCTGGAAATCCCTGCAGCCTCAGGCACTGGGAATGGACAGGTTTAGCAGGGTTCCAACAGACAGAGGGGGAGCACTTGTGATCTGAGCCCGCCCTGGAGTCAAGACCCTGCAGGGCCCAGACGACTTGAGGAGGTTTCTTTCTCCTTCCTCCCTCCCTCCCTCCCTCCCTCCTTCCCTCCCTCCCTCCCTCCCTCCCCCCTTCCTTCCTTCCCTCTCTTCCTCCCTCCCTCTTTCTTTCCCAATGACTTGATAGAGCACAGCGTCCTGACAGTGATTAAGAACTGGTCAAGTAGCACTACTTTTACAGAATGAAATGGCTGAGCACAATCCACCCAGCAGTCCTCTGCGCAGGGAAGGAGCCCCTGGGGTGACAGAGCAGGGTTCTAGAACTCAGCTTCCTCGGCAGCCGCCCTGCGCTCAGCTGTGATTTCCACAGTCCTCCTCACTAACTCTGCCTGATGCCGCAAACTGTCAGAGCCACCCCATGCACACTTAGACCCATCACAGGGCGACCCAGGGACCTTTCCCAAGTCACCAATGCAGAACACCGGCGCACACTCACAGGTACCCTGAGGGATGCTCAGTAGACCTGGGGCCTGAACAGTCAAGGCCACCAGACACAGGAGGGGCCTGCCCCGTGTCTTCACCACGGCTGCCAGAGCGCTGACTTTTCCTTTCATCTCCATTTTCAGTCTTGCTGCCTCAACTCTGCTGTATGCTATTTTTATTTTTACTCCAGTTCTCTGTGTGTCTGTACTTCTCCCTCTCTGAGTCTGTCTGTCTCCCATCTGTCTACCTACGTGGAGGTATGGGAGGGAGGCCCGGCAGGCAGCCGCAGGCACGTGCCTTGAGCGGGCTAAGCACGAGGCCTCAGCTAGAGAGGGAATGGCAGCGAGTCAGAGCCCCGCCAGCTCGCTAACGGGGCCCAGGAGGAGCCAGAAGATAATTCTTCAAGCGAGAGCAACCTCTAGCGCTCACTGATATCCCGCTGCTTAGACACAGACATGGGAACACATCTTCTTTTTCTAAGCTCCCTGGAAAGTTCAGCCCCTCCTCTTAGACCTGCCCTTAGTGAGTTCCACTCCCTCGATGTTGGACACAGGGTCCCGCCAGCTCTGAGGCTCCTGGGTTCAACCTGAAACCTTCTTTATTTTGATTTTTTTTTTTTTGTCTCTGTTATTCTTAAATCGCTAAAATGTGTTCAGATACAGTCTTTCCCCCTCTCTCCTCTGTTGTATTCCACGGATCCTTTCATCCTGAGATCTCCAGCCTTTTATTCACTTGGGAAAACACATAATTATCATTTCTTGGAATATATCCTTCTCTCCGATTATTTATTTTTCTTTCTGGAAATGTTATTACGAATGTTTATATTTGTTTCTCTCCCACGCATCATTGGACTTTTCTTTGTTCCCTTCATGAATCCTTTTCTGAGTCTTTCTGGAAAGTTCCTCAGACTAATCCTTCAGTTCTGCAGTTCACAGATTCTCTCTTCACACCACCTGTTAGTCTTTGCCTCATCTTTCACATATTCACATAAAACGTTCCTGCTGGTTCTCGCGGGTTTTTACCCTGTTGTGCATTTCCGACGGTTCACTCTCTCACTTATTAAGCTCGTGCTTTGCCATTGGGTTCTTTGTCTTTCTTCTCTGCTTCCGGAGGAGTATGAGCTGACCTCTCTGTAGTTCCCACCTCCCGCCCTCCCTGGTGCCCGTGAGTTCTGGGGACCTAGACTTGCTGGAGGGAGGTGGAATGGCCGCAGCTTCTGCTGGGTCAGCACCTGGGCAGAGAGTAAGACAGAAACCCCCCTCTACCCTCCTTGCCCTGTTTCCCAGGTAGGATAGAGACCATATGCTCTGACCGCAGAGCGAAAATTTAGAATTTAATAACAAAAACATAAGAAAAAGTATCCTATACTTAGAAAGTTTTAAAAATTGCCAAATAATTCATGAGCTAGAAAGAAATCAAATGGATTTTAAGAGAGCTACAGTATATGAAAATTCAACATTACACCTCAAAATGGGCAAAGCTGCTAAGTCATCCTTTAAGGGGGTGACATTTTTTAAAATACAAAAATGAGACGTAAAGAGAGACTGAAAAATAAAGGGCTGAGTGTCAATTTACAATGTCAGAAATTAGAAACAAAATATACCTAAGAATCGTAGAAGAGAGAAAATTTTTAAATGGCAACGGTTTTAGTCAGGTTTTTCACTCCTGTGACCAAAAGACTTGACAGAACAATTAGAAAAGGAAAAGTTCATTTGGGGGTCAGGGTTTCAAAGGTCTCAGTCCACCCATGGCCCACTGCATTGCGCTGGGCGGAGGTGAGGCACATATCCTGGCGGAGCCTGTGGAGGGGGAGAGCCGCTCAGGACTTGGAAGCAGAGAAAGGCTGCATTCACCAAGAACCAAGTGCAAACCCCAAGGCACACTCCAGCGCCCCACCTGCTCCAGCCACACCCACCTGCTGCAGTCACCACCCAGTCAATCCCATTAGGGGATTAATTCACCCATTGGGTTAAGGCTCTCCTACCTGGATCATTCCACCTCTAACCTTCTTACATTGTCTCACACATGAGAGACACCTCATATCAAAAACCATAACAACAAAATAAAACTATACAATAGAATAACAAAAATACGATAGAGTAGATCAATAAAACCAAAAGTTGATTTTCTGGAAAAAAATAAGAATCAAACATACAAATTCTTGTCCAGATTAATAAAGACCAAAAAAATAAAAAACAAAAAACAGAAGAATTGTGCATGGAAAGGCAGCTGTGACTAAAGAAGGAGCAAAAGATAACAGGAAAATATTCTCGACAAATACCAGAGATCAATTTGAAAATCTATTCAAAATGGACAAACACTTAGGAACCTATAGGGTACTCAACCAGAGTTGAGAAGAAATAAAAAGCCAGAACAGCCCTAGAATGACTAAGGGCTAATGCGACAGCTAAACAGACCCTCCCCCCCAACCCCCAGGACACTTCCGGCACAGGTACTTTAACTGTCTGTCTTCTTGCACTTCCAAAGGACAGATAACCTCCAACCTATAAAAATTAAAAGCCCACGCTCCCGGAATAAAGGGGATTGTTTAATAGCTATCATGGCAAGTAAACAGAAGGGCTCTAAGTCTACTTAGTCAATCAGTGACAATGTACATCAACCTGTGTCTGAAAACTGTGACAGCCCTGTCCTTTGTATGTCAGCCACAGGCATCAGACTCACTTCAAATCACGTTGTTTGTTTGGTTGGTTTTTTATTTATATATGACAGTGGATGCATCACAATCTTATTACACTTATAGAGCATAATTTTTCATATCTCTGGTTGTATACATAGTATATTCACAACAATTTGTGTCTTCATACCTGTGTTTTAGATAATGATGATCATCACATTCAACCATCATTAATAACCCCATGCCCCCTCCCTTCCCCTCCAACCCCTCTGCCCTATCTAGAGTTCGTCTAACCCTCCCATGCTGCAGCTCCCGATCTCACTGAGAATCAGCCTCCTTACATCAAAGAAAACATTTGGCATTTGGTTTTTTGGGATTGGCTAACTTCACTTAGCATTATCTTCTCTAACTCCATCCATTTACCTGCAAATGCCATGATTTTATTCTCTTTTATTGCTGGCTCTGGTACCAACACCACCCATGCTCCAAGGTGCCAGTAGCCCACACCTGCCCTTGGCTCAGCCCAGCCGGAGCTGCCTCCTGGGCTCAGCTCTGTGGAGACCAGCAGAGATCTTCCCAGCAAGAGCTAGGCCCTGGAGAAGACCCACAGCTCTTTGCTGGGTAACGTTCTCTAATGCTTGGCTATGTGGGACCCTCAGCCCAACGTGCATGTTAACCTGGTACCTTGCACCCAAACTCCACCTGTCCTTCAGATGTGCTGCGCCCTGAGCCTGGTTGTAAATAGCTGACTTGATTTGCTGCATTGTTTTTGCTCACTTATTTTGTTCCTATAAGATTATAACCAGGGCCAGGCGTGGTGGTACACACCTATCAGCCCAGCGACTCAGGAGGCTGAGGCAGGACAATCACGAGTTCAAAGCAGCCTCAGCAACTTAGTGAGGCACTTAGCAACTCAGCAAGATCCTTTCTTTAAATAAAATATAAAAAAAGGGCTGGAGTTGAGGTTCACTGGTTAAGTGCCCCTGGGTTCAATCCCTGGTTTAAAAAAAAAAAAAAGATCATAACCAGGGGAACTTTATAAAAGTCAATCAAATCTGAATTATGCTATAAGAAAATCAGGACTTTTTCTAGTCTTGCTTACCGTACTAGCAAATTAGATAGACTAGATAGTGGCCTTTGTATAAAGTCATTTGATGTTTTTTTTTTTCCTTCAGAATTTGATGACTACTTTTTCATTTAATCTGCAGCCTTTCTTTCCCTCTTGTCTGACTATTTATCTGAACTCGACTCTTGTATGTTTTTGTTTTCCTTGGATTGTCTCATGCTGAACATATAAGGGACCGCTTCACAGGGAATCCAGGAGAAACACGTTAGCAGATCATTAATCTTTGCAGGCTGCAATAACTCAAGTCTTTAAACAAAGACCCCTCATGTGCAGAAAAATAAATTCATAGAAATATTCAGGATTTGGCCCCAAATTCTGAAAAAGAGACACTGGGAACCCTCCAGCTGTAAAATGCATGAGATTAAAATAATAAGGAATAATTTCAGATGGAGCAGAGGAACCGGTCCCGGAGGCCCGCTGTCACAGCTGCACCCCTGTCCTTCCTGGTAAGCAGACACTAGGAAGGAATCTCTCCTAGGATAGCAGAGAAGATGATCAATTCGCGTCTCTCCTGTAAATTTATTTCTTTGATAGACCTGGGGAGTCTTCCAGAGAGCAGTCTCTTTAATACGTTTATTTTACCTGCTTTCTGAGCCATCTAATGTTACCAAGAGATTCTACATAACTATTGTCCAAGTGGATGCCACAACAAATACTCAAAAACCCAAAGAGGGGAAAATCATAACTGACCGAAGCTCAATGGAAATCAGATTTCTGCAAAGAAATCCACACTTCCAAGAGGAATCAGCAAGCACGAGAGAGCCAGACGGTTCCTGGTGGTCTCTCACGCAGCTTTTAAGGGGAGACAGAAAGAGAAAACTGAGAATTTCCAAAGCCACTGTAACAGGGGGAAGTTATCGATTGTTTTACGGAACGTGGCTACAGCCAGGCATGCTATAATAAAAATCATAGATTTGGTCTTTGCCCTGCGTTCCTGGCACAGAGCTTCAAAAACCCTTGGAAATTCTTGAGCCATAGATGTTTCTTTTACTATTTATAACCGGCCTTCCTGCCTCCGTTGTGGACTGATGCTTCCATTGTGATTTGTGGTAGGGCCACAGAGCCTTCCAAGGGAAGGGCTGACCACACAGGGCTTGGGGGTTGGAACTTGCAGGAGAAGAGGGGAACTGGAGACCCAGCTCCATCAGGACTGGGATTTCATCCATTCTGCTTACGTAGTGAAGCCTCAATAAAAACTCTTGACAAGGAGCTTGGGGAGTGGCGGGTCTAGCACACATGTGAGTGTCTGGAGAATGGCATCTCCAGGTTCCTCTGGAAGGTCACGGAGCTCTGCGGCCTCCCTTCCCACCGTCCCTCGTCCTCTTCCATGCGATTGCTCCTGAGCTGTGTCCTTTAGGCACGATGCTTTCCTGAGCTGTGCGATCGTCCTAGCATGTGACAGGACCTGCAGGAGGGTCGCAGGAGGCCCAACATGCAGTCACGTCAGGAAGAAGCTCTGAGTCGCTGTTAACCCAGACCCGGGACTTGTGAGTGGTGTCTGCACTGGGGGCCGAGTGGGATCCAGCTTGTGGGGTCTGTGAGACACCAAGTAGTTCAGACCTGAGATGAATCGTAGGACACTCAGTCAGGGTCAAATAATTGTTAGGAAAGTGGATTTAAACCACTGATTAATCAATGACAGCTTCCTTCTGGGAACACTCATCTGAAAGCCAACTGATCGGAGTGAGCCTCACATTACAGAGGTCAGCCAGTGTCCAGTGGACTGCCTCCAAGCCCTGCTTTAGGACTGATGTCAACCCGCTCCCCACTCTGTGATCGACCAAACCACGTGCTGGAGCAATGCATCACCCCACCCTGCCCCTGCATCCAAACCCAAACAAGTCTCCCCCCAAAAGCTTTGTGTCATCAACCATCCATTGGGTTTAGTATGACTCTGGCCATCACCATCTCCGTGATTTAAGCAGGCATGAGCTAGCTAGAGGGATCAAGTGGTGACATGAGGCTTTGGGGTCTGAGTGCACTCCCTCATAAACACCAAAGAGGGGCATCCGTCAGCTTATTCAGAATAAGCTTTAAAGTGAAGTTAGGAAATTATAAAGAAGAAACTATACAGGCCCATTTCCACAGTAAATCAGAAAAACGAATTTTCTGAGCAAATTATTAGCAAATCCAACCTCATCAGTTAGTAAAGAATATACTACATAATTAGAACAAATTAAAAAATGAAACAAAAAAGGAGGGGTACACTCTGGACAAGTTCAGTGAATCCCAGGTCTGTAAAGATAATTCTATGTTACTGTTAACAGTTTACATCCTATCAATAAACAGAGAAAAGCATTTGATCATAATGTAAAGGCATACTTAAAAAGCAATGCCTTTTAAAACTAGATATAAGAGGCAACTTCTTAAACTTGACAAAAAGTCTGAAAAACCTACAATACACAGGATCATAAAGGGAAAGTTTGGAGGTGCCCCGTTTAACATCTGGACAAACAGGGACCAAACAGCCTCACTTCAATTCAATATTACATTTGAGCTCCAAATGCAAAACTGTAAGAGTATTTTCTACTATGAAGAGGAGAGAAAAAGAAGAAATAAAGATGTCCTAACTCTGGCAGGTTGTTAGGGTTTGGATGTGAGGTGTCCCTAAAAGCTCACGTGTGAGAGGGTTCAAAGGGGAAATGATCGAGTTGTGAGAGCCATGACCCAGTCAGTGAATGACTCTCTTGGGATTAATTGAGGAGTAATCGAAGGCAGGTGGGGTGTGGCTGGAGGAGGTGGGCACTGGGGTTGAGCCTTTAGAGTATATATATTTTGTATCTGGCTAATGATGTTCTCTCTCTCTCTCTCTCTCTCTCTCTCTCTCTCTCTCTCTCTCTCTCCTTGCCAACCCCCCTGTGAGTTTTCCTCTGCCACACCTCCGCCATGATGCTCTGCTCATCTGGAGCCCCATGGAATGGAGCCTGCTGTCTATGGACTGAGACCCGAGAAATCATGGGCACCCAGCTAAACTTTCCCTCTCCTACTTTTGTTCTCATCAGGTCTTTTAATCACAGCAGAAAAAAAAAGAAAAAGAAAAAGAAAGCTGACTGAAACACCAGTGATGTCCTTCTTAACATGGAAAACCTAAAGACTCACAGATGAATTATTAGAAGTGATTGGAGAATTTAGTAATATAGATGTAAATAAGATTAATACATAATAACCTAGTATGTTTTCACACACTGCTGGTCAGCTGAGAGATCATTCATAAATAACTTTGTGATGGATCATCCTGTGATTTCTAGAATGTAACTTAAAATGAGTGGCATTGCAGTTTTTAAAAACATATCCATGTCTGTATTGTTATGTGTTCAAATTCGTACATTTTTAGTACTTCTTGCTTCTAAAAATCAAAACTAGGAAGAAAAATGATTCTGATAATATATGATATTTATCAACTGGTGATTGATAATTGAGTAAAGTATGTCATCTCATCAAGAAATATGTTTCTAACAATATTTTTCTTAGATTGAATAGGACACAGCAAGTCCTATGCAGTTCCTTGATTTTATGCTGTTGTTTATCCTAAGTCCAGTGATAACTTGGTCTCCAATAAGCCCATTCAATCCTTCCTCGGCCTGGGGAACCACTGCTCTTTGGGCTTCGGTGACCTCAGCAGAAGCTTGGAAAAATGTCCCTCGGCAGAAAGCCAGGGGGAGCTTGGAGGTCACTCCATATGTTTCCTTTCTTTCAAGGATCACAGCCAAGAGTTATTTGTGGCCCAGTGCTTAAAAACAGTTGCTTCGTATATTTTGCCCAGATTTATAGTTTCTTGCTCAAGGGTAAAGTGGCACCTGTTATGCCTTTGTGGCTGCAGACAGAAGTTCACGGCAATGTTTTTACATATCATTTTCCATAACTTTCTAAAACGACATCCTTTGCAATATTGAATTTATGATGACAAATTTTAGATAACCTAAAACTGCAAGTGTGTGTGTGTGTCGGGGTGGCAGTACACGTGTGCACAGGGATAATCGTGTCAGAGGAGAAGCGGAGCTGGTGTGTGGCAGGGTGGGGATCAGGAAACCTGTGTGCATGTTGGTTTGCAACACTTACAAAGTCCGACTCCAGGGGGTGAGGTCCTGATGCTGGAGGGAGCCTGGTGCTGTAAACAACGATGGTGGAGTCCGGGGCAGGGTGTCATTTTGGAGTTCCCCCAGGGGATGAGGCCTCTGGGTCTGGGTGGTGCAGTGGGAGAGAGCAGGAGAAAGGAGGAAGGGCGGCCTTTACTGTCCCAGGGAGGAGGAGGGAGGAGCCGGAGACAGGAATAGCAGGGCAGCAGGGCAGGGGACGTCACGGAAGTGAAGTGGCACGAAGGAGGCCATTCAAGAAAACAGAGCAGCCAGCCCCGCTCAGCGCACACTGAGAATAAGACGGAAAGGAGGCCACTGCGTGCCACCCAGGGCGGCTTTGATGGCACAAAGGTTGGAGGCTAAAGCATGTAGCAAGACTGGCCTTGGATAGGAGGCAGAACTGCCCCTGGTGGGATTAAAAGCCCTCCCTTCACCTTCTCGGATCCACCAATGTGGGTAAAGAACACTCTTAACACGGAGTAGGTAGGTTTTAAAAGGAGGCACTTGTCTGTTTTTGAGCTGGAGAAGATAGCGACATCTCTTCCCGTGCCTCTTGGTCTCCCTCCCTGGTCCCGGTGCAGGTGGGTCCATGTCCCAAGTGGCCTCTTTCTGGGGGCTGTGTCTGAAGTTCGATGCTGGGCCCCTCGGTCATCTTGAACCTCGAGCTCACCACCCTGCATTTTTTCTAAGCTTCTGTTCATGGAGCATCTCAGAGGTCAGGTCGGGTCTGAGGCCTTGCACATGGGAGAGGAAAGGGGCAGGTAAGGCAGCCTCACCCACCGCCGCTCTCCTGAGCGGCTTCCACTCTCCTGTCTCCTGTCCCCTGCGAACGCCGGAGCGGGTCAAGCTTTCCAGTACCCCCTCCACTACTGAGCGCCCTGCCCCAAGCCCAGCTCCCTCCCCAGTCGCTTGCCTGCCGGGGAAGCTGAGCAAAGAGTCATTCTTGGCTCAACAAGTTTCTCTTGCTTCCAGAGGCGAAAGTCAATAAATAACAAAAATCAAAGCACTGTGCTAAATATGTTTAGTATTTCACTTTTTGGGATTTTAATCAAATGGGTGACTGCACATTCTTCTCAAGGAGAAATACTCATAAATGGTATATTGTGTCAAAAGAGCATAAATTTATACATTTGGTGATAGAAATTTGGGTGGATCTTCCTAACAAGTAGGAAGCAGGACAGTTTGCTAAGAACCAAGAAGAAAGCACATTACTGAAGCTGAAGAGAAAAGGTTTCTTTTGAAAGACATTTTCCAAAGTTTGAGAAATCTGACTCCACTGGGGAATAGTTGGCATTGCCCATCATGAAGTTTATTGACACCAATCTGCCATGTGTATATTTTCCCATGTTCAGCTGCCTGGATAGGGGAAGCAGGCAGTGGTAATCGTGAAAACTGGGATATTTCCTGGAGGATTAATGAAAGGATATACTGGCAATGTTTTTTAGGATATTGTGTTAAACAATTTTCTGTTGCTGTAACAAAATAATCAAAATCGAGGTGGCGTATAAAGAAATAAAGTTTATTTAGCTCCCAGTTTGGGGATTCCTAGAATAGGGTGCCAGGCTCTGTTCAGCCCTGGCGAGGCCTTCTGGCCACATCACAGCATGGTGGAAGGCAACATGGCAGGAGTCCGTATGAGAGAGATCACGTGAGGCGACTGCGATCAAGGGAGATTCAGGGGCCAGGCTCACTCTTTTATAACAACCCGACCTCTCAGAAACTGACTCTCCAGAACTAACCAGGGTCCCAGGAGAACATTCTGGTCCCCTAAAGTCCAGTGGCCTAATTACCTCCACCTCTGAAAGGTAACTTGAGCTCCAAGCAGCCAGCACGTGGACTTTTGGGGGACACACTCCAACCATAGCACATGTCATCTGGAAATTGACGAAGGGAGGGATTCTGCACTTGGAGTGAGTTGAGTAGCAATGATTAGCAAAGTAGCTAATCTTGACCGGCGGGATTAGCAGCCCAGCTGGACTAACGTAAGAGTGTATGTGGGGAGGGGATGCCAAGAACTGCAAAGGGTCTGAGACCTTAGTCCACATGCAAGTGACAAGTTGGCCTGCTACACTCTCACGGACATACATAGAGTATGGCTAAGTGCCCCCAGCAATAGAATTAGCCAGAATGTTGCCAAGTTGGTGCTGGTTCTGTCAGCCCCAGTTTTTATAGGGCAACACAGAGGCCCATGTCACCTCCACCTGTGGTCTGCTACAGAAGAGGAAATTTGACTTTAGGGAAGCCAATTGTTTTATACTGGGCAGTAAGCATGCCTGGAAGAAATTCCGTTTGTTATATTGGATAGTAAACACAGCATCTTTACCCTGGAGGGAGATGATGCCTCTGTGTTCAAGGTTATAGGCCAATGTACCCCCGGGTTCTGGGGGTGCACCTTCATTTGATGCTGTTCTCTATGTCCTCGCCCTTATAAAAATAGTTCACAGCAAAGGATGATCATTGTCTTACTTGTAAGGTGAGCAGAATCTGAGAAGCCCTGGCAAAGGTTTGAGTTGAAGACAACTAGAAGTGGAAGTCACTCTACATGCAGGGAAATACAAGGTGTAGTATCAGCAAATATCAGCAGGGGTTAGAAAGTGCAGACCACCATGGAGGTAGACAGCCTCACAGACTGAGGCTTAGAAGTTAAAAAAAGAAAAAAAATATATATATATATATATACACACACATACACACACATATGTGTGTGTGTGTGTGTGTGTGTGTGTGTGTGTGTGTGTGATTTTCCTTTTGGAGTGTCCCCAGTGTCCTAATTCCCAAGCACTGGTGGGTGTTCTAACAGACTCATGGAACATGGCCATTTGGAACACAAAGACCTGAGTGCCTCATCTTGTATGTGACAGATTCAGCTGAAATGCCCGTGCAACAGTGGCTGGAAGACACGCCAAGTCCACCCCAGTCTAGAGTCTTCTGGAAGGCATCCTGGCGTGGGCTTTTCCTGGGCACCATCAAAAGGAGGACTCCTTTACTCCTTTTTTCTTCCAGAGAGACAGCAGAGCTCTGTCCAAATAAAGCAGCCAGGCTTTGGGTCTGGTCAGAATGAACTTTGAATCCCAGGCCGTCTCTTAATTCCTTAAATAGGCTGAATATTTAATAGAGGAAATTAATTGAATTCTTCACATGTGGTGTCTTCACTTGTAAAATGAAATCATGAGGAGGAGAAGGAAGAGGAGGAGGAGGAGGAGGAGGAGGAGGAGAACAATAATAGTAAGATTGGTTTTTAGTTAAATGAGATTAAATGCAAAGCTAGAAAATAAGCCCTAGATTGAAATTACTATCATTACTATCAATTTATTACCAAACTGATGTAAATCAATCTCGTCAACAGACACGTGTGTCAACAGACATGCCTTAAAGGGTAAGGCAGGTCCCAGAGCCATATTGAAATAGTAGTGATTCATTCTTAATGACTGCTTGGAACACTGCCTTAGCATCAGCATCTCAAATTAAATCAGTTCTAATCCACACAGCACACTAATTATTTGGGAGGAGGGCTACTAGGGATTGAACCCAGGGGGTGGTTAACCACTTAGCCACATCCCAGCCCTTTTAATCTTTTATTTTAAGACAGGATCTCATTAAGTTGTTTATAGTCTCACTAAGTTGCTGAGGCTGGCCTCGAACTTGCAATCCTCTTGCCTAAGACTCCTGAGTTTCTGGAATTACAGGCGTGCACCACCACACCTGGCTAGCAGAGTAAATCATTTTTGAGAGCCTATGATTGCTCTAAGTTGTGGGAATAAATACATGAAGAAGTTGCTGACCCTGCTGCCTCGCTCTTTAAAAATGCACAATATCTCATGAGCTCTGATACATATTTTCATCTCTCAGAACACTTTGAGTTGGCTGAGAATAAGACCACATATATATTCAACAGTAAAAGTCACCATAATTATTTTGAGATGCTTCCTGAAGACAGAGGAATATTGAATGGACCCTCAACCAGAGAGGAGCAGAATGAAATGACATTTGATTTTGCCTGCTGAGAATGGTTTCATTGCTTTATTGAGCATTTGACATTTGAGTTGATCCAGAAAAAAAAAATGAATAGGATTGCTGAAGAAAGATTGAGAAAGCATTTCAAGCAGGGAGACGATAATAAACAAAGACATGCTTGAGCTAGAAAACATGTCAAGTGTTGGGAAGTGGCTCTCAGAAAGCGAGAGTGCACCTGTGATAGCAGGAGACAGAGCACAGGGTATTGCACCCGAGTGACCACTCAGGACTGGACTTGGCCATGAGGCAATGGCAGACCCAGCGGACTTTCAATAATGGATGCGTGAACAGGTCGTACTCCAGTTAATATTCCTAACAACAGAGCACGTGACACAGCTAAAGGGAGAGATCTTAGAGAGGAGACCAGAAGCCAAATGTTCAGGGAAGAGATGAACAAGATCAGTGGATAGAAGAGAAAGGCCAGCAGACTGTGGTGGCTGCTTCAATATGGGAAATAGGAAGGAAAACGTAGCTGAAGACATTATTCAAGTATTTGGTTTAACTCGATGCGTTTTCAAATTCCAGCTGTGCCCTCGGAAGCCCAGCTCTGTTTTAGGTCGGGTGTGGGCAGCGCTCCTTGGTAAAGCGTAAGATGGAGACATTTCTGTGGCCAGATGGTACCCATCACAACGCTTCGCCTCTTGGGTTGCAAGGAGCAAGCCCCCATAGCCGTGAACCAGTCTGCTTCCCGTCAGGCTTCACCTCTAGGAGCAGGTGGCCGTTTGCAGTCCTGGGCCGAGGAGAAGCCTGAAGACTTGGTTGGGGACAAGTTCATCCACAGCCTGCTAAACCAGCCCCCAGACCCAGGGGGACGCATGGGGTGCTCAAGAAGAGTGAGGGAAGAAGATAACCGAAGAAGATAAAAGACAGTAGTCAGACGCAAAGGGAATGGGTCAGCATAGAGTTGTCCCTGGAAAACTGTGAAGGACGTGGTCAGCAGTGCCCTGTGCTCTCCGATTTCGGAAGTCACACCTCCAGGAAGCTCATGATTCAGTCAGGTCCAACCTGAGTTTTCTGATACTCCAACATAGAAAAATTAAAAGTAGTCCTCTTAGCTGTGCTTAGTGAATGGGATCTAATAATGCTTTCTCCCTGTGTTGACCACATAATACGAAAAGTTAAGAGGACAAGAGAGGGTCGTGTGCAAACGTCATTAGTATAACTTGACCACCACAGCCACTCAGAGGGCGCCTGCTCGGATCCAGTGAGGGTGGGTGGCTAGTGGGATCTGGGGACTGTGTCTCACATCAGGGCCCAGGGAAACAGAGGAAAAATTCCCGGTACAAACAGCACTATTGATTATTTAGGAAATGTTTCAGAAATTTCTGAATCATTCTTTAAATGTCACTGCTTTTTTTCTGAACTACACTCTCTGTATTTCTTTTTTTAAAAAAAAAGATTTATTTTTTTAGTGGCAGTCGGACACAATACCTTTATTTTATTTACTTATTTTTATGTGGTGCTGAGGATCGAACCCAGGGCCTCGCACATGCTAGGCGAGTGCTCTACTGCTGACCCACACGCCCGGCCCTACACTCTTTGTACTTCTGATTTTTCACATTTTCATTTCGTTCTCTGGTACTGAGGATGAAACCCAGGCCCTCATGCATTCTGGGCAGGATCGGCACTGCTGGGCCACACCCCAGCCCTGTCCTCCTTTTTTCATGGTGAAACCAACTCAGGGAACGGTGAGGAGCACTGAAGTGGTGAATCGATGACTCCTTTTCTAGGAAAAATGCACCGTAAAAATTCTTGCTAGTATTAAATCCAACTGGACGAAGAAAAGAGAATTTGTAAATCAACAATCCAGAGCTAGTTAGAATGGTATGATCTGCTTCCTGAAGAGTATGTGATCGCTATTCAAGATTCCCAGGCTCGTCCTGTGAGCCTGCAGAGAGCCCCCTTCCATCTGTGGTCTTGCTTTCATGGGAACAACAGCGACACACAAAAAGCAAACACAGTTCCGATTGCTTCATGTCTCAAACCTTGTTAAAAAAACGGACACTGTTCACCCAGGTCCACTTAGCCACAACTCCCCCGGCCTTTGTGGGAGCTTGTCCCGGCCAGGGACCACAAAGAAGGCCGTGTTTCTGGTCCTAAAAAGACTGCCCTGTGACTGCGGAGAAACTGCTAAACCGCAGAGTGAAAGAAAACAGTTCCGAGCCACTGGAGAGGCCTCCAAGTTGCCTTCCATTAAAATGAAACCTTAGAGGAGGATGTGGATGATTAGAAAGCACTTGGGACAAAGGCTCCTTTCCCAAAGAAAAACTCTGCGGTGCAGGGAGACGCTGCTGCGGGAAGCCAGGCCCGGCCCCCTCCCATCCGGACACGTATCTGACTTGTCTTCTTTGGCAAGCCACGTGCGGGTCCCCGTGGCCCTGCGGTCGCTGTGCCAAATCCAGCTCCAGGCCCTGGTCATCTCACAGCTGGACCAGGTTGCCCTTCCTCCCTACGCCTCCTGCCCCCTGCTTTTCTCTTCTCCAATCTAAGACTTCCTGCTCCTGTTCTCCTCCCTCCCTGTCACTCTGCCCACACCGCTCGGCTCGGCTCCCTGAATCTCTCACTGATGTCCCCTCTGCTTTTCCTAAGAGCCACTCTCCCCACGATGGCTTTGAATTCCTCAGGGACCCAAACCTGCTGACTGCGTACTGTCCCCAGCTGACCTCTTCCTGGGGGACCCTGAGAAATCCCACAGGGAGCCTGTGCTGGGAGAGGTCACCCTTCTGAAAGTCAGAGGGTTGAAGGTCAGTGCCACAACCAGTCTGTGAGTCTGTCAAGTGGGGGACAGGGAGCATGAACACATTGTCAGCCCCTGCCCCTTCTTCATCTTTCAGTGTTGAAGAAGAGAGCTCCATCTCTGTCTAGGGCGGTCACCCAAGGTCCATTTCTGTTTCTCCATTGAAACCAGAGAGCTCTTGTGATAGAATGAATTCTGTGGTTTCACTACTGCTCCTCTTCACAGGAGGATGTACGGATGAGGGCCACACGGTCGTATCCGTGGAGGTAGGCTTCGTGAGCACTCTCCTGGGACTCCTGTGCTGGCCCAGAGGTTGCCTGGGCTCCAGGTGCAGCAGCTGGCCACCTTCCCCATCTTACAGCTGAGAAAGGTGAGGTCAGGGGCCACACGCAGAGCGGCAGGTCAAGGTGACAGGGCACTAGCATTTGGTGTCTTGCTTCCGAGTCTGACTCTTTCACTATGGACTCTTATAACCAGTCTTCCTTATTGCTTGAGAAAACACCATCGAGATCGAATATTTTTGTAACGATTTTTTTAGCATAGATCAGAGGAACACCCTATTGCCTCCAAGGCATCCTGTGATGACTTTCTAAAATGGCTTAGACTCCCTGGTCACCAAACCAGTAACAAAAACTTGGAAGCTTTGGGGGAACTAGTAATTGTTTCGGTGAATCTAATGTTAGAGATGGAAGTTCTCAGTCTTCAGGAAAAAAATATCATGAATAAATCTCCTACCTATAAGACATAAGTCTAGCGAGCTGAACTTACAGAGCTATTGAGAACTATTTCCACGGTTGAGAAAAAGAAACATTCGCATAGGAAAAAGTCTCCAGGAGGGCCGGCCCTTGACACAGCGGGGCAGAGGCCGCCGGCTGGACTGCAGGTGGAGACTGATCCCTCGTGAATTTGAAGTCACGTGTTTTACAGCTGCAAATCAAACTGTGCCCACAGCCGTGGCCGCGCTCCTGTGCTCCCACCCACTGCTGCCTGCCCCGAAGCCCTGCCCTCACGGTCCTGAGACTTCCAAGTCCCAGCTCTGTCCCACCAGAACCTTTGCTCTCTGGGTGGGGCTACTTGGGGAGGGCAGAGTGGACACTGAGGTTGAACCCAGGATTCCTGGGTGGTGTCTGGGTGGACGTCTGGAGGAGACCAGCCTGCTGGGGTGGCGTTTATGATCTGGGACAGGCGGTTCTTTCTCCCGGACTCCCCCTCCCAAGCAGGGCTTCCTGGTTAAGCATGTCCCCAAATGGGCCTCGTTCTACAATTTGTGATTTTTATAGTTTTCCAGAGCAGAACTCAGCCAAAAGCATGATCAGCTCAGCATGGCGACAGCCACGGAAATCTTAGAGGGGCTTACTAGTTCCATTCACATGTATCTACATTTAGGGAGCATCGCCTGTGATGCTGGGGGTGGGGAGTGGGGTTCTGACGGAAATGAACAACTAAATAAACAAATTCCCTGTTGAACGGAATCTTCCTAACTTCTTTCCAGGCCAGAATCTAGGGGATTTTTCAATTTAGGGGCTGTAAAGCCTTATGGAGGCAATTTGGAAAATAGGTGGTGTGTCAAATATTTTCTGAAAATTGATGTAAAGAACCGTTTAAAAAGTACAACCTGAATTTATTTTTTTAAAAAAAGATAATCACAGATTCTCCTGACCATATCATGTGTGACATTGTCACTTGAAGATGACCGATATCTACAGCTCTATGAACAGTCACACTGTTGGGCAGCAAAATGGATTCCTTCAACCATCAGCAAAATTCGGTAGGTAGCTACACGGGCCTTAGAGGAGTTCGGACACAGCAAGGCCCGGCCCCCACCTCACAAACAGCTCGGCTGGGCATCGTGCCGCCGCGTGGTGTTTCCACTGACAGGTAGAGTGAGGTTGACACGCTCTCGTCTAGGGCAGGGTGTTAATCTCATAATCGCGCTGTCAGCACCCTCTGTCGGAGTGTTAATGGCCACCTTTCAGCCACTCAGAGGCGCTTGCCAATAAAAATAATACCGGCACCCAGCCAGCCAGCGCTTACGTGGCCACTTTTTTCCTCTTCATTTTTAAAAGTCATGAATAAATGTTTTTTAAAAAAGGACCAGCCGTGGAGGTGGAAGTCCAGCTCCGCAGCCTCCTGCCTGTGGACTGGTGGACTCCCCCGAGGAGGACACTCAGGCATCCCCTCCGCCTGAGTCTCCACTTTACATTTGAACGACTGCAACTGCTTTTAATCTTTGCGAAATATTGCAAGAGGAAGCCTGTCTTGCTGGCCAGGGCCATGTGCATAACACCGACACCAAAGGACCAGTGTCCTTGGCAGCAGCCGTGGGTACTGGGGTACCCACAGGTGGCGCCTCCAGAACCCATGCATACAGAGCTGGAGACAAGGTCAAGGACTCACAGCCCTCACGGTTGGCGTTCTGGGTTCCATTCTGTATTGGATCAAACAATGGCTTACAGTTTTTGCCTCTTATGAATCATCAAGCAAATACAAGACTAGGAGGTGAAACATGAGAGCTGACTGGCTGACCCGCTGACCCGCTGACCACCGCTCTCTGACACCCCATCCTGAGTCCTCTTTCCTCCCCACCTTTGAGATTTCCCATGGGTGGGCTCGCGCCACCCCCCCCCCACTGCCATCTCCCTGCTCCTGTTCTGAGACACTGGTGACCGGGTTCACAGATCTGGACAGAGGCCCTCTGAGGCTGTGGCTGTAGGTGTTTGCCAGGGCCTGGTGTGACAGCGGTCCCTCCTCCCGCTGATCCCTCTGCAACCGCGTGATACCTGCACACGGAGCGCGCCTTTCCCAGCAGAATGCACACGTGAGCACAGCAGACCCGAACCCCAGAGCTGGAGCTGCCCCGAGGTGCAGGCCGCTGCGAGCTGGATCTCCCTGCTTGCTCACTGCGGCCAGAGCCACCGAGTTCCCGCAATCCCGGATGACCCATTTCCTGTGAAGGGTGAACCTGCAGCCTCTCCATTTAATCGTCATTCTTTAGATGGTGTCTTATTTTTCCTAACAGCAGACTGCACATGGAAAACGTTCCCAAGAAATAAAACCCAAGGGAACTCACAAGAGCCCTCCTCATGGGAAACGGAGAGAAATGGGTTTGGCTGTGGAGCGGGGAACAGTGAGGTCCCAAGATGGGAGCTCGACTTCACGGGGCATGAACCTCACGGCCCCCTCTCTAAAAGGTGATGGAAACAGGCTGAAACCAAACTTTGAAGCTATAAAACCCAAGTTGGAAAGTATGAGCCAAGTTTATCTGTTTTACATTTTTCCTGGGGACAGAGGTAGGGGTGGGGGAGGGAAATGAGTAGAAAAATAAATTCCGAGACAAATTCAACTGAATTTTGCATTTTAAGGCATCTGGGTGACTTTAGCCATTTAAAAAAGGGTAAGACTCTTTTTTTTCTTTTTTGGTACCAGGAATTGAAATCAGGGGTGCTCAAACACTAAGCCACATTCCCAGGTTTATTTTGTATTTTATTTAGAGACAGGGTCTCACTGAGTTGCTTAGTGCCTCCTCCTTGTTGAGGCTGGCTTTGAACTCTGATCCTCCTGTCTCAGCCTCCTGAACCGCTGGGGTTACAGACATGAGCCACTACACTTGGCCCAAGTTTAAGGCTCTTTAAACAGAAGAAGATGCTCATATGATTTCCTGTAGTTCTTTAGTTTCATCTGTGAAGTGAGATCAGATGAGATGAGAAGTCTCTTTTTTTAGCTCCTCAAAGACTTGTGCGTTCTAGAAGAGGGTGGAAGGGTGGGGGCGTTCTAGAAGAGGGTGGAAGGGTAGGGAGAGCCATGTAAGTTGGCCCTACTTGAGTCCAAAGAGTCAGCAGGGCAGTGCTGGTAGCCAAGGCCAAGTGTGAAGGTTAGGCTGGGGAGCCGTAAACCAGCCTCCCCAGGATAGGTGTGCGAGCCTGGCTCCTCCAGCCCACAGTCAGTGCCTTAAGCTCAAGTTCATAGAACATTATCCAGCACTTGGGCCCCACTAGCAAATGACCTCTGAATTCCTTCCACATCATAGGACAGCTCCAGCAGTAATTTGTTCTGTTCTTCAAATAACTTATAACTCTCTCAGATGATATATTTTTTCCTAATGTCATGGAGAAATTTTTAGTTTTCTTTCTTTTCTGTCTTATTTTAAAATTGCATTAATTAAGTGGTATTTTTAATTTTTTTTTTTAGTTATAGAAGAGCACAATACCTTTATTTTATTTTTATATGGTGCTGAGGATTGAACCCAGTACCTTTCATTTGTGAGGCAAGCACTCTACCACTGAGCTACAACTCCCCCAAATGGTATTTTAATTTACATTCTTATTCACTAATTCAAAGGTATGGGTCATAATCTGGCCATATTCATGTCAAAGCAGCAATGTACCGTCCTCTTCCTTCTCGCTCTCACTCTTCCTTGATTTCACATCTTCCCAACCTGGAAGACGTGATTTTCAGGACCATTCATCTTTTTCTTGCTCCTGGAGAATCTGGCATTCTGAGCATCTTGAATTCACCTGAGTCAGATTTTCCAGATGTCAGGACACATGACACAACATTGGAGGTATTTTTGTTTATTTACATATTTTTTTGAATTTTTGTTCTTAATGCAATAGTGTCCACCAGTGCCAAGTTCCCAGACCCCAGTGGATGCCTGTACTGGGGATAAAACTGAGCCCTACATATCCGAAGCCTTTTCCTACATGTACATACCTGTAGTACAGTGTAATTTATAAATTAGATATAGTAAGACATTATCAATAGTAAAATAGAACAAATATAACAACATCCTGCAGGAGAAGTTATGTGAATATTGTATCTCTCAAAATATCTTATGTACTGTAGATCTTTGCAGCTTCAGCATATAAACATTTTTTTTTCTTGTTGAGAACTTTCACTTTTTTATTTAAAGGAAATAATTTATGGCTATTTTTGGCATGTCCTACTTACCAGTATGGCAAGTTGTGTGCTTTTTGGTCAATATTAAGTAAAATAATGATGCTTTTACATAACTAATGTGATACAAAACACTCAATCTGATAACCAAGATGGCTCCTAAGTGAGTAATGGACGGGTAGGATATAAAGCGTGGATACTCTGGACAGATGATTTCAAATCCACCAGGGGAATGTTCGTCTTCACAAGCGAAACCCTGTAGTTCCCACTGTTGGCAAAGAATCCCCTGTGAAACATGATTCTTAATTAGACGAGAAAGGAGGAAAGAGCTTATTTTTACAGATTGTAAAACCAAGCAAATGAAGTCCTCTGTTAACAAGCTCTAATGACAGCAGAACATGAATGGCTTGAAGTCACAGGTTGAAGTCACCAGGGACAGGTGCTAAGACATTAATAACCCTGGTGACAGGGCCACCAGTGAAGTCATCAGCAGGGGCTCGGAAGCATTTTGACAGGACCCACGTGCTCCAGCCAGCTCCTGACACCTGGTTAGAGGGGCTTCTCTTTATCATTAAATAAACTTCACTTAATTAGCAGTTACCTTCTCAAGAGTGCCAAACATAGCTTGGCGTTTACTCTTAACTAAACATGGGATAAACTAAGAACAAGCTTTAAGAAAATTACTTTATGGTCTTTTATTAAATGCACCAGATGGAAATACAAAGTGAAACAAAGCAAATCAAAAAATAAAATCTCTCCCAATATCTCAGAAATAATTTTCGAAACTTGAGAAAGGACTGGAAATAAAAATTGAGAGATTTTATGTCATTGAAATTAAAAATGGAGTAGATGATATCATTAGCTAACTTATGCTCCTACCAACACAAAGATTAAAACAAGCCTTGGTAAATCCAGTGGGACCTTAGCCATGCCCCAAAGTGTAGCCGCATAAGCAGAGAACAAAGATTCCTTCCTTCACCCAGTTGATTCAAGAAAAGAAAACTTTTAAACTTCCCAAATCTCAGAATCTGGCTTTCAAAATGTGATCATCAGGAAATAAAAGGGACCCCTAACTGCAAAGTGAGAAAGACCAGAGAAGATGACTTTCTGAGACCCGCCCTCAGCTGGTAGATCCTCAGAAAGAGCAAGGGTGTGGTGAGGGTCAAGGAAAACACACCCAAGTCCACTCCAGGGAGACTAGAAGATTTGGAAGGACACAGTCACTGAACAAGACAAAACCCAGGGCTCAGGCTGCGGGAGACAGTGGGCTGCAACTCCAGGAGGGGCTGGGGGATTGGGGGAAGGAGGCGCGCATCCCCAGGGGGCCGAGCAGGTGAGATGGGCGCAGGCCCTGCCTGGGCAAGGGGCAGCTTCATACCAAGGTAGGAGAACCCCAGCTGAAGGTCACCTGCTGGGCCAAGCAGTGTGAAGAGGGGCAGCAAACAGTGGGATTAGGCCGGGACCCTTGTGGGAGGACTTGACCAGCACCTAGAAGGCAGGGGTGGGGTGGGGGCGTCTGTTCTTGAAACAGGGACACAGCGGAATGACAGGCTTGCAGTGGAAATCACAAAAAGTCTGGAAGGGATTTGCAGAGAGAATGTCTGTTTCTTTGACATGAGAAACACCAATAGATTTAAAATAGAAGCTGACATCAACTAAATCATCGAGACCAGAAAATGTGCTGCCAGAGAAGCGGGAAACCCGCAGCCCATCGATGACCTAACCCAAACAAACAGAGAACTAGGAGCTCTTAAGAAATAAAGGGCATCATTTAATCAAGCAATTGAGTGGAAAGGTCAGCCCCGCCGCAGGAGGCTGCCCCTGCACCAGGCTGCCGGCTGCCCTCTCCGACTCTGCCTCCTCTGAAGTCAGTTCTGCACAGGGAGGGAGTGGGCGCAGGTCCTGGGGGCAGCAAGGCGTCCACCTGCAGGTATCCCTGCTCCTTTCCACATTCTGCTACTGGACGCAGGAAAGAACAGAGACTAGTGATTTAAACTACTACTTTTTTGAAATATGGAAAGCACATCAAGGAGTAACTGTCTTGTCAGAGGAGATGTTCCTACAGAGTTTGTGGAGAGGAACACCAAAAAGAAAGGAAGGGCTGGTGTAGCTCAGGCAGAGCGCTTGCCTGGCATGGTGAGGCCCTCAGCTCCATCCCCAGCTACAAAACGAAAGGAAAGATGGGAGGTGATTTTTTCCTAAAGAACTCTGGGCTGGAAGCTTAATAATTTATCAAAGAAAGCAAAATAAAGTCCAGACATGAAAACAGAAACTGCCTAGAAAATCTGTGGATGGACCAATTGCTGCCCCCAAATCCACTTCCATCATGTGACCCACCTTGGGTGTTACTCTGTGAGCACCTTCTCTTTAGAGTCCCTCACCCCTGGGTCACAACACCTTCACTCTCCCCTGACAGTGACAGCAGCTTCTACTCTCTGGAACTCCTGAACAAGAGATTTCCAAACTTAAGGCACAGGTGCAGAGAAGAAGGACAGGGAGGGGCCAGGAAGGCAAACAGAGAATGAGGAGAGCCTAACATCGCCGCTGGCTCCTCCAACCGCCTTTCTCAGCCGTTCTGTCGGTGTCAGTACCTGGGGAAAATAGCTCTCCTCTATTTTAACAGAGGAGATTCACTCGGAAATCTCCCAGGTGCAAGTCAGCTTGCTCTCTGATCATATTGAGAAAAGTCCCCCTTTCAAATGCCACTCAGGCACACGGACCCTGGCCCTCTAGAGCCCTCTGTTTAGATCAGTGAAGAGACAGAGGCCCCTGACGTTGAGGGAGCCTGCAGCACGAGTGTGGGAGTGGCGCACCCCACTTATTTCTCTTCATTATCATCCGCAGGCTCCTGGAAGCTGGTGCCCTTTATGGTGAGCACAGTCAGGGTTTTTCCCTAGTCGCACAGGGCACCTGAGCCTTCACTGCTGCTCACGTCCCCCCACCTCCCCGCCCAGCCTCTGCCAACCAGCTCTCTGCTCTGCACTGTTAGGGGTGGGCTTGGACCCTCGGGAACCAAGGGGCCCGTTCACCTGGGGGACACACTCCTCCCAGCCGGAGCTGAGTCTCACTCCTGCACGCTGGCTGTCCGCGGTCGACCAGACACTGTGCAGAGAAACAGCTCCACCGTAGCAACACACCAAGACCATGGTGTGGATGGGTGTGGGCGCAGGACCCGTGTCTCCTTCTGGTCGTTTTACAGTTTTGATCAACATGTGATAACCGTTGTTATCTACGGCTCAGCGGGAAGATCGACACATGTCCTCATCAGCCAGCCAGCGCGTCCCCTTCCGGTGTCTGCGTGTTTGGGGCACTGGAGCTGCACCCTTGTAGTGAGTCACAGAATAGGAACAGGCTGCTGTGACCCCGAGTCACCCCGTGATGCTGACCCCTAGAAACAAGCTCTTCTTTCACACTGTGCTTGACGCCCGTTCCCCACTCTCCCTCTGCTCTCCTCCCCCTGCTTCTTCCCGGCCTCTGGGAATCACCTTCTGCATTCACATTCTCCTCCAGCTCCCACATAGGGGTGAGAACACGTCTGTCCTTCTGCGTCTGGCTTATTTCACTCAACACAATGCTAGGAATGACAGGATTTTATTTCACAGCGGAATGATATTCTCTTGCACATATATACCACCTCATCTCTGCCCACTCTTCTGTGGAGGTGCCTAGGTATCCATCCATTGAGAACAGTGCCCTGGTAAACATGGCAGAGCGGTGTCTCCTTGGTGTGTTGCCTTCATTTCCTTTGGACACTTACCCAGAAGTGAGATTGCTGATCTTAAGGCAGATCTATTTTTATGTTTCGAAGAGCTCCATATTTTACCCTTAAGATCTGGGCTGATCACCACCAAGAGTGTGTAAGAATTCTCTTTTCTCCGTGTCCTCGCCAAAATGTGTTATTCTTTGTCTCTTTGACAATCGCTGCTCTGATCCGGGTGAGATCACACCTTGCTTTGGTTTTGATTTGCACGTCCCTGACGTCCCTGATGGCTTAATGATGGTGAGCATTTTTTCATGTATTTCTTCACTATTGATTTTACTTTTTTTGAGAAATCTCTGTTCAGGTCATTTGCACAGCTTTTACTTGTATCTTAAAAATTTATTTTGGGGCTAATAAATTCTCCAAAATCACTGCCTATCCTCCATATTCATTCTGAAATATAAACCTACTGCTTATATATCAGTGATGCCTTTAGCAGCTATTGGTTAAACCTTGGAGATAAAAAGTGGTGAAAATAAAGTTAAATAAAGCTGAACGACGTGACGTGTGGTGTCCTGATTCGTGTTTCTCTGGAGGCAGAGTGCTTAAGTCATGACTCTAATTTCATTTGGATATTTCAGTTTCCAGAATGCTGTTTAAATATTGTTGATGGTGTAACACTAATAAGCATAATCTTATTTTCCTTGCACCTTATTTAGCAGTTTTTGTTGTTGACTTATCAGTATGTCACCTCTTTGCAAAAGTATTAGTTTTCTATTGTTACTTGGAAGAAGCAGCACATGAAATACGTGGAAACGCTCGCTTTGTCTGATTGGCTGAGTTTGCCCACATTCCTCATGTATTGCTCATCTGGATTTTAAAAGCTTGGGGCTTAAATTGAAAAACAAAAAGAAAGATATGTGCCAAAGAGCAACGAAAGCGCATTTCTCGGAGTTGCATTTGTAGTTGCAAATGTCCATCTTCCTCAAAAATGTCGTTAAATGTCATTCTGATCTTCTTTCCAGCCATAAAGGCATGCCATCTTTATTTATGACTTAAGAACAAGTTTTAAACTGAGAGAACTGTAAAATCTAAGCTGCCTTCCTTGGTTGCTCAACCATCTTGTCTCATGTGATTGGACACATTGAAGCTTCATTAGGACATAACTGGATACCACAGGCAGAGCTGCGGGACCACTCTTGGTCATATTCTTGATCTTAAAGCAGGCTGCTGCAGAAAGCTGAGCTTGTGCCTGTGCAAATGCCGTTAGCAGAGCTGGAGCAGGGCTGGGCTGAGGGGCCTCGCAGGATATGTTCCACTCCAAAAGCACTTTCCAATCCCAAGGTTGAAAATTGATTCAATATGTGCAACATTAACATATCTAGTCTTCTAAAAATCACCAGCACATTTATTTTTAGTACAGTGTTTGGTTCACAAACTTATATAATAGTAGAAGATTGATGTAGAGAGAAACTGACAAAATATATGTCATATTGATTAACAACCTGCATAGTTCTTTAATATTTAATCACTTTTCACAGTGAGACCTGAACCCTGGTAATGTAGTTTTGGAAAGAGTTTCGTATTAGCTCTTTATCAGGTTTTAAAGAATATCAGTCTCTGCACTTATTGAGAATAGGCACCATGCTGCTTTGTGGTGTTTGATTATATCTTGCTCACTTTTCAGTTTTCCAGGATTTCCTATTTTAATCTGTTTGCATAGAATACCATCCTCCTTACCTATTTGCCCTTATAGACAATGTATATCTTTATCATAGGGAATCTGAAGTGCAGTGTCAAAATTATTTCAAGTGATAGGAGACTGAAAATTGTACTGGGTTTCTGACAGTTTTTCTACTTTTACTTTATGACTGTCAAAAAAAATGTAGAACTCTTATCCTCAGGAAATAAAATAATACAAGTTATAAACTATTTTGATGGTTTCTTACTCAATAGATTTGTTTGTCATCTGTAAATTGTATTGATAAGTTTGAGAAAATGGGAATTTGGGATTGAAGACACGACTAGCCAGGGTACATAATGGGTCTTCCCTCCTTCCAGTTTTCCTCCCCATTTTCTCAGACAGTCTTCTGAGGACATTACTTATGTATACTAAATATCAAGAAATATTTTTGCTCTTTGGATATCTAGTGCCAGATTTTGAAAATCTAATGAGCAAGACTACGTAGGTTGATACTTAGGGAAAACAGATCGACTCACCAAGCCATACTAACACAGGTCTGCGCCTGCTGTTTACCAACTCACCAAGCCATACTAACACAGGTCCGTGCCTGCTGTTTACCAAAAGTCGATTTGTAACTGTGTCTTGTCTTATCACCTTTTACTGTGGGCTGTTTCCTCCCTTTATCGGCCAAGTGCAGTTGAATGAAAGAAACACCATCCTCATTTCCAAATGAAGGAGACTTACTACAGAAAACGAGGTGTTTACAATAGCATTGGAAGAGCTGGAGGAATGGAGAGTAAAGTGGGCGAAGCTAGGGAGTCATGCCCAGGAACCCACCACTGTCTAGCCATCGCATCTTCAAGCAAGTATGGACAGTTCACATAAAATCATGAAATGAGAGTATAAACAACCAGCACTTAGCCTGAAAAACAGCAACTGCTGCATTGGTCAGCTTTGTCACTGAGACAAAATATACAATAAGAACAACCAAGAGGACAGAATGTTAATTTTGGTTCACGGTTCAGAGGTTCAGTCAATGGTCAGCTGAGCCCTTTGCTCTGGGCCCAAGCGAGACATCATGGCAGAAGGGCCTGGTGGAGGAGAGCTGATGAGCTCATGGCAGCCAGGAGCAGGGAGAGACGAGGGGGAAGGGGTCCCAGGACAGATGCATCCTTCCAGAGCACAACCCACTGACCCACCTCCTCGAGCCACACCCCACTTGCTTGCGGTTACCACCCAGTTAGTCTGTTCAAACTAGGATGTTTGTTCAACCTAGGAGTCTGCAATCACCTCTAGATATTCCTGCATTAACACAGGAGCCTGGGGACCCTTCATATCCAAACCGTAACAGCCTCTAAAAACAAATCGTCCACTAGTTATATCTCCTCTTCCTCCTGGTGCTCCTCCTCCTCCTTCTACTAATACTGCTACTACTACTATGTTTTTTAAATCCCTTTCTTTTGTTTTTTTCCCTAGGGTCTAACATCAATATTATTTAAGTAAAAGATGTGTCACAGATTAGAAATTATTATTAAGAGATAATATGTCCAGCTACATCCTTATGAAAATTTCTCTAATACCAAATTTTGAGGCAGGTGGGCCACTGAAATAAAGTATAATGGAAAGAACATGTGTCTTCTATGGGTGTTTGAGAAGACCATGAGCTCTAGTCCGGCTTCAAAAACTAATAGCTATGAGATCCACGATTCCTTGCCCACCCAGGACTTTGTTTTCTTCATAGGACAGTTTTTAGAAGTAAATGAGATAATGCATTCTAGCAGCAGTTAATGGTAATACTGAATAAACAGACATTGTTTTGCATTTTTGTCTTTTTTTTTTTTTTTTTTTGGTCTTTCTGAGAAGAAAATTACCAATCCCAAAACAGCAGGGGAAAAAGCATGCCCCAAGCATGAGACATGCGGAGATGCCCAAGATCCAAGTTGGTATGAGCATATGTATGGGATAAACTGTTTATTTAACATAATAAAAACATAACATAAACTCAACCATCTTAACTCATTTTAAGTGTAACTTCAGCAAGTCTTACTATTTTCCCATTGTTGTGAAATAGATTTTCTGAACTTTCTTACCTTGGAAATCTAAAACTCTACGCTGTCAAACACTTCCCTGTCTCCCCTTCCCCAGCCTGTGGCAGACACGTTCTGCCTCTGTTTCTATGAACTTGACTTTAGTACCTCGTGTGTGTGTGTGTGTGTGTGTGTGTGTGTGTGTGTGTGTGTGAAATGGTTATTTTACACAGCATGTTTTCCTCAAGGCCCATCTACTTGATACCATGTGGCGGGAATCCCGTTCTTACTAAGGCTGGATAACACTCTATTGTTGTGTGTACCGCATTTTGCTTTTCTATCCATTTGTTGCTTTTTGTATCCGTTGTTTGATTGATTTCTCTCTTTTGTGCTCCTTCCACCTCTTGGCTACAGTGAGTAGTGCTGCTATTAACATTGTGTGCAAATCTCTTTAGGAGCCTGCTTTCAAGACTTTTGTGTACATCCCCAGAAGCTGAGTTGCTGGATGATATGGTGACTGTGTTTTAACTTTTGAGGCACTTGTGTACTCTTTTCCACAGTGATTGTGCCATTTCAAAATCTCAGAAACAGGGGGCAAAGGAGCCAATTTCTCTGTCTCCATCAACAATTGTCGTTTTCTGCCTATTTGGTAGCAGCCATCCCTGTAGGTAGGTGTGAATTGGTATCTCGTTGTAGTCTTGGTTTTTATTTTCCTGATAATTGCAGATGTTCAGCATTTTCAAAACATGCTTGTTGGCAATGTGAATATCATCTTTAGAGAATTATCTATCCAAGTCCTTTGCCAAGTTTTTAGTTGGAAAACTTGTTTTCTGTGTTTATTTATAAGAGAGTTTCATTCTTTACATGATCTTACCAGATATGAGATTGCAGTTATTTTTTCCTGTTCCACAGGTTCCTTCCACTCTGTTGATTATGCCTTTTGGGCACAAAAGTCAACACTCTGATAACTGGAGCCATTGATTTTCAAAAGCTCATGAATCTGATGCAGTTCCATTTGTCTTTTTTGCATTTATTGCCCATGCTCTGGGTGTTATATACAAGAAACCATTGATAAGTTCAATGTCACGAAGCCTTCCCTCTATTCTGTAAGTTTTAGTTCTTACATTTAGATCTTGAATCCATTTGAGTTACTTCTTTCTATAGTGGAGGGTAAAAGTCCAACCTCATCCTTTTGCAGGTGGATATCCAATTTTCCCAGCACCACGTATGGGTGAAGCTGCCTTTCCCCACTGGCGTCTTTGTTAAAGAGTCTTTGAACTTAGATGCGAGAATTTGTCTCTCGGTCCTCTATTTTATTTCATTGGTGTATCAGCCTGTCTTCATGCCAGTACACATCGTTCTGTCACTTTGTAGTATGTTCTGAAGTCAGGAAGTATGTCTTCCAACTTTGTTCTTTTTCAGAATCACTTTGCCTATTCAGGATTCCTTTAAATTTCATATGATTTTATGGATGAATTTTTCCATTGCTGCAAAAGAATTATCATTGGACTTTTTGAAGGGATTACATTAAATCTGAAGATCATTCTGGATATAAATAATTAATATCTTAATAATATAAATCTTTTTTTTTCTTCTTTTTTTTTATTGGTTGTTCAAAACATTACAAAGCTCATGACATATCATCTTCCATACATTTGATTCAAGTGGGTTATGAACTCCCATTTTTTACCCCAAATACAAGTTGCAGAATCACATCGGTTACACATTCACATTTTTTACATAATACCATATTAATAACTGTTGTATTCTGCTACCTTTCCTATCCCCTACTATCCCCCTCCCCTTCCCTCCCATCTTCCCTCTTTACCCCATCTGCTGTTGTTTAATTCTCTCCCTTGTTTTTTTTCCCCTTTCCCCTCACAAACTCTTATATGTAATTTTGTGTAACAATGAGGGTCTCCTTCCATTTCCATACAGTTTCCCTTCTCTCTCCCTCTCTCCCACCCCACTCGTCTCTGTTTAATGTTAATCTTTTCCTCATGCTCTTCTTCCCTGTTCTGATCTTAGTTGCTCTCTTTATATCAAAGAAGAAATTTGGCATTTGTTTTTTAAGGATTGGCTATCTTCACTTAGCATTATCTGCTCTAATGCCATCCATTTCCCTGCAAAATCCATGATTTTGTCATTTTTTATTGCTGCGTAATACTCCATTGTGTATAAATGCCACAGTTTTTTAATCCATTCATCTATTGAAGGGCATCTAGGTTGATTCCAAAGTCTAGCTATTGTGAATTGTGCTGCTATGATCATTGATGTGGCTCTTTTAAGGTCCTCAGGGAATAGACCAAGAAGGGCAATAGCTGGGTCAAATGGTGGTTCCATTCCCAGCTTTCCTAGGAATCTCCATACTGCTTTCCATATTGGCCGCACCAATTTGCAGTCCCACCAGCAATGTACAAGTGTACCCTTTTCCCCAAATCTTCCAAATCATAAAAAGAGGTTGACCTTCCATTTATTTATAAGGATTTGTAATTTTCAGTGAACAAGTATTTCACCTCCTTGGTGAGTTTTATTCCTTTTGATACTATTATAAATGCAATTGTTTTCTTCATTTTTTATTGTTTATTAGTGGTATATAGAAATAAAACTGGTTTTGAGGGGTTACTTTTGTGTTCTACAACATTGGTGAGGGTGTACGTTAGTTCCAACAGACATTGGGTGGAATCTTAGGGTTTTTTTGCTTCTTTCTTTCATTCTATTTTTAAACAGAAGATCATGTTATCTGGAAACAAAGTTTTTCTTCTTCCTTTCTGATTTGGATAACTTTAATTTCTTTTTCTTGCCTAATTGCTTTGGCTATAACTTCCAATTCTTGTAAACAGCATATAGTTTGATCCACCTCCTTTCTAAAAATCCTTTAGCCAAGGTGTGTCTTTTGTGTGGGAGTTGACTGTATATATATTGAACATAACTGCTGATGGGGGAGACTCGTGTTCTGCTTTGATTATGGTTTATCCCTCCAAACTCATGCATCACTTTCCTCCTCAAAGTCATATGTCAATGAAATAAAGCGGGTGGAAATGTATCCAACTATGGTGTTCAAAAATGAGGCTGTTGGAGGTGACTAAGATAGATAAGGTCCCTGGATGGAGCCCCATGGTCAGACTCCAGTGGTTGGACCTTCCCATCTGTTGTCTTGGGACTCTGATGGCAAGAAGCCATCACCACATCAGGCTGCTAGACTCTGCACCTCCAGAACTGTGAGCCAAAAGTAAATCTCCTTTTGTTTTAAAGTTAGCCTGCCTCTGGTAGTTCATTATAGCAACCAAAAACAAAAACAAAAATTCTGACTGCTATAACTTACTATTGCCATTTAATTCATGCCTCACCTTTCTCATAGCTTTTTGGTCTCTCTTTTGCTTTCTGGTTGCCTTTCTTCATGTTCTGTTCATTCTCCTCTCATTTTCATTTGTGGATACTCTGTAGAGGCTTTCTGGTTACCATTTTGTGGTTATCTTGTGACTACCTAAAACATCTTAAAGTCACAGCATTTCATTTTAAAGGTATAACACACTGACCTTAATCACACACAGAGCTCTGTTTCTGCACAGCTCCACCCTCCTGCTCACTGTTTCTGTTTTCTGTGACATCTCTATGCAATATACTCACCAACATGGATGTTAAACATTTAAACTCTTTGTGTCAGAATTGCAGTAGCACAGCTGCTGAATTTGTCAGTGTCTTTAACTTCATTAGAGAATCTGTTCATCATGGGCTTCATGTTGCCCTGTACCATCTTTTTAGTTCCTACTTGAAGGACTCCCGTTAGCATTTCTTAGAGAGCATATCTAGTGGTAGAGCATATCTTTTAATTTTTGTGTGTACTTTTCATGTTTTATTTCCCCAACATTTTAACATTTCATTCCACTCTCTTCCGACCTGCAATTTTTCTGCTGGGAAATCCAGAAGACCCTATGGAAGCTTCTCTGTATGTACCATTTTGCTTTTCTATTGCTGTTTTAAAGACTCTTTTCTTTCACTTTAGGTGGTTTTATTACAATGCATCTTGTTGTGATTGTTTTTAGATGGATCTGAGTTGGAGTATTTTTGTTTTGAACATGTACCTTCATTTCTATTCTCAGATTTTGCTTTCTCCCTATCCTACAATCCTATGCTGGTCCTGTCATTAATGTCCCATAGTTCCTAGACTTTCTTTGCTCTGTTTGTTTGTTTGTTTGTTGTTGTTGTTTTACCTTCTGTTCCTCTGGCTTGATGGTTTCACGTGGCCTGTCTTCAGGCTCATAGATTCTTCTGCCTGATCAATTGGGCTGCTATATGCCTCAAGTGAGTGTTTGAGTTCAATTCTTGTACTTTTCGGCTCCAGAATTTATTTGCATCATTTTATAGTTTCTATCTCTTGTTGATATTCTTATTTTGCTTGTGTATTGTTTTCCTGATTTCATTAAGCTGTGTTCTTTTAACTCATTGAGCATTTCCATGATAGTTACTTTAAATTCTTTGTTGGCTCACAGATTTGTGTTTCTTTAGGGTTGTTTTTATTTGATCTTGTGATCCACCAAGTTTTCTATATTTCCTTTTATATCCTGTAATTTTTTTTCCTTTCTGTTTTTTTGGGGGGCGATGTGGGGGGCTACTAGGGATTGAACTTAGAGGCACTGGACCACTGAGCCACACCCTCAGCCCTATTTTGTATTTTATTTAGAGACAGGGTCTCACTGAGTTGTTTAGCACCTTGCTTTTGCTGAGGCTGGCTTTGAACTTGTGATCCTCCTGCCTCAGCCTCCCCAGCTGCTGGGATTACAGGGGTGTGCCACTGTTCCTGGCTCCGGTTTTTTCTTTTTCTTTTCTTTTTTTTTCCATTTTGTGATTAGAGCGCTTGAAAACCATCCAGTCTTCTTGCATGTGTGTGAGTTCTGCAGATTCTGCCACTGTTCCTGGGGTAGACCTGAGGGTGGCCTGGCTGGATGTTCTAGGACCTCTCAGACCTCTCTGACTTCTTACTCCTGGCATCTGCCTGCAGCAACCCCTCACCTCCTCCTCAGCGGCCCGAGCTCCGGCGCTGGTCCATGGGCGCTCCGTCAGCCAGGTGAAGCAAACAGCCTCATGGGAGGAGCCAGGGCATCAGCTGCGCCCTCCTATTTCTGGCCCGGTGAAGAGCCGGCTGAGGGGCACCTGGGCCGCCCAAGGCTGCAGGCCTCCCTCCCCTCCCCTGGATCCCACCTCAGCGCCACGGCTGGACACTGGACCCTGCAACTGGCCTCCCTCATGGAGCAGCTCTGCCTCAGGCGGCTCTCTCCATCCAGTGACTCTGGGGAGGAGATGGCCTCACCCCACATTTTTCTGTATTGGCTCTTAGGTACTATTTTTCAATTACTATGTGTCAACATGACAGCTAATTAGTGGATCATTGCCAAGGATTTCAGTGAAAAGGAAGAGACTAAACTAGGATTTAAAATGTCTTGAGGTAGGACTCAGGGCAGGATTGTTTTGTAATATCCTCTGCGGGTGTGTAGGTGTGCGTTTGTGTGTGTGCACACATGCAGTGGGTACCATTTGAAACGTACTTTTCATGGTAAGTCACAAGCAGAACATTGGAAACCCATTGCCTTCGAATAGGAACTAGCTGGTTCAGGATCAAACTTAATTTTGCCTCCTTAATGGACAGCACTGTGGTCTCTGGCTGTGTTAATCCAGACCCTCCCCGTTTCTTTCTGTGGGTCCACCTGGTCTGTGTAAGTGAGGGGCTGGGTGTTGCTCCTAAGTGGGATTCTTGCTCCTGACCCTGTTCTGAGCAGGGACATCCCCAGCATTTCTTCGGGTGTCCCTTGGGTTTTACGGGGTGGAGAGTTTATTTCTCCTGTCCCTGCCCCAGCCCCTGGCCTTGGTTCCGGAGCTGGCCGCCCCTTCCTCCATGATTTCCGGGCTCCTGTTCCTGGGACTCGCACCCCGGGTCTCAGGCCTTACCTTCAGTGCAGTACTCCTGACTTAGGGTCGCCAACGTAGAAAGGAGAACAGAAAATGTGAATTAATTTTGACTCCCAGATAAAATACCAAGTTCACAGCTTATAATTCGCAGGTCTTGCTGTGTCTGGTCCCTGCCTTGAGCCAGTCTAGGTCAGGTATGCGACCCGCAATGACCTTGCCGTGAATACTCCTCTTATAAATGAATCCAAAACATTTCCTTTATGGTTGTAGGTGTGCTTCATTAATAAAGCAATAATTATTCAGATTTAGTGTATTGAGATTGATGTTTAATTTTTCATACTTAATCAAGAGTCTAAAAATAAGGTTGGCTATCTTATAATGGTTCAGAACAGGCCAACCAATGACATAGCACAATGCCTGTAACACGAGTCTCTTCCAATGTGTAATGTATAAACTTTATTTTTCTAAGAATAATTCCTGTCCCCTCCCTGAACAGTTGCTTTAAGCAAGTGTTTCTTGTTTCACGTGCCACTGTGCTTGGAGAGTCCCGTTTCTGCCTCTTACTGACACATAAAGGTTATTATTATTCATTGGGCTCTTTAGTCAATAGCTTGCCATCCGACCTGTAGCAGATTCTCAATGATCAAGCTGAAGTGCACAGCTCTATTTGACTGGCCCACATAAGTGAAAAGGATGCACTGGGAGGAGAGCAGTAGAAATAGAAAACAAATTTATATGTAAAAAAAAATGGAAATAATATTAAAACAACACTAGAGTGTGGTGGGGAAAGCTTTAAGATAGGTCAAAATGGCAATGACAGATTCTGCTCTGAGGCTGTGGTATGGAAATCAAGTTAGATGGAATCTTAATCAGCCACCCACATAATTTTGGAGGACCACCTGATGATGCAGATGGTATCTCCATGTTTCAAGGGAACTAAGCCGCGCCCATGGCAGCGTGTTCCACGCCCAGGCCCAGACACACGCAGACCTGGAGGCCTCCACTGAGGCAGCCTCTGGGTCGTGGGCCCTCGGGAGGTCTCGGGGCTCTCCACGCGCCATGTGCAGGAGTTCTACATTCTGTAACAGAAGGTCCATTGCTGTGGAAGGAGGAAAGTGAAGAAGCGTCTGAGGCTGCGCCATCTACACTGGCGACATAGTTCACGGGACTCTCGAGAAACCGGGAGAGGGCGCAAAGGCGTGTGGAAAGGCAGCGGCTGCTTATTTTGCTTTTTTACCCCCACATCCTGGTGAAGTGCCCTGAGCGCACAGAAATGGTTCTACCACATGGATACTCAGGAGATTTTTGGTTTTTTAAAAAGAACTTGAATTAGGAGTGTACGACAGCGATTTGTGTTCACTGCTGCTTCTCTCAAAAAAAGGAAAAGGAAAAGGAAAAAAGAAAGATTAAGAAAGGGGGGCCACCTGGGAACCATCTCGCACTGGAGGTGGGAAGGCAGAAGGAGCCGGCTTCCCTGAGGGCCTGGCCAGCCCGCAGCACAGAGCCCCCCAGGCCACGCGGACTTCAAGTCCACAGCTGGGGACCCGGTCGGGGGGTTTGGGGGTGGCAGGAAGGTGGGGGTGTCAGCTGCCACCCAGCAGCTGTGGCATGTGTGGGAACAGTGCTGGGGCACTGCCTGCACTTGTCACGATGGATGGGATGACATTAAGGAACACAGGCTTCAAGAAAAGTTGTAGAGGAAGAGGAAGCTGGAGAGGCAGGCTCAGGGAGAGCCGCTGGAGAAACAGGATAGAGCAGAACAAGGGCCAGGGGTGACCAGGGAGGAGCCCTGAGTGGGCAGCAGGGAGCGGGCCGCTGGGTGGCTGAGGAGCCGCTGAGCCCAGCCGAGCCCTGTCCTCTACCTGGAGCCTTCCCCGGGACCAGGGCCTCGGCTCCAGGGCTCCTCCGTTGCCCGGGACCTACGTTTCCTCTCTGCAGGGTCCTCTCTAGTGATGGACGTGGCAAAGGAAGAGGGACTCGGTTCTCCACTCCTCTCTCTCCCCTTTCACTTTGGAGGATCCACTGTCTTATCACAGGGTCCTGGAATCCAGCCACAAAACTCCAAACACCACTTCTCTGAACAGCTTAGCTTCTGCCGCGTAATGTGACCGCGGCCTCCTTTTCCAAATCATCCGGATAACTGTACAATTAGATAGTTTTAGTACTAGTCTAATAAAATTCCATCAGCAACATTTATCTATCAAAGAAATATTATTCTCGGCTCACGTGGCCAGTGTTCGGGGCTACGTTTCCTCCAATACCTGCTGGATGGAGTTGTTAAAGGAGGTACAATACTGGGTGTGAGCTTCTGGAAAAAAAATTCAAAAGCATAAATTGTTTTACTACCAATTGAGGGAAGGCTGGTGAGCCCTTATCTCGGGACACTGGACACAGTACCTAAGGGACTTCCTTGGCATCTCTCTCCATGGGAATTGCTGCTCTAGCAGTGTGTTCTTGGTTGTCACTTCTTGTGCTTTGTCCACGAGAGCATCAGAGCTTCCCATGATGATGCCGTTCCCCTGAGAACTGTGGTTGCTGATCCCCCCACGGGGTGCGTGGACTGAGGGTGGGCTAGGCACGCTCTCCTGCCCCCTCCCCTGGATTCTTGTGCTAGATGGCCTCAGTGCCCGCCTGGACTTGTGACGTGGGCCCCAGCATTACTAGCAAGTTCCTGAGAAGGGAGTCCCCTCCAGAAGACCTCGGTTTCCTCACGAGTTATTCTCCTCATTTCCTGCACAGCCGGCGGGCTGCTTCCCCATTTAAGACTTTCAGTGACCACGCTGGACATGAAGGAGATGAGAGCATTTGCTTCACTGACTGTGGGCCGTAAAGGCAGGAGCTGAGCCCCGCCCGTCTGCAGAGGTGACTGCAGCTGAAGAGGGGGTAGGAGGGACAAGAGGGGCCTCCGGGCATGTTAGGAAGAACTGGCCAGCTGTGTCTCCTAGCAGGCAATCGGGGTGGTGAAGATTCAGCCTCTTACAGAGGCTGTGAAGCAGACGAAGCCTCATCTCCTGTGTCCGAGGAGACCCATACATCTCAAATGGAGAGCAGAAGGATTCACAGCTGTAAGTCTCTCTAGTAAATGCTGCAGCAGAGGGAGGTGGAGAGGCCTGGTCAGGGGCTGGCCAGGATGCTGCAGTCAGGTGACAGCCCACCACTGTTCAGACAGGAGCTCTACAGGGGCCGGGTTATAAATGACATCATAAGTCTGTGACAGCCTCTGAAGATTTTGCCTGGGACCTCATTTAAATATACCCAAAGGTTATTGTTATTTGCTGCAGCCCAGCTGGCTAGGCAAAATAGCAGGGGTGGGGATGGTGGGGAGGTGAGGAGCAATTTGTGTAGATTGATACAGCAGGATTTATACATTCCACACAGCTTATCTTAATTAACATAAACTAGATACAGCAGTCAACCAATAAGGAATCTCCACACTTAATGGCTCGCTGGCGTTACTTCACAAACCACTCCCTCTGGCAAAATGCCAGGCACCATCCTGACTTGTTTACAGACTCTAACATTATTTAACATATTTCAGATTTCTGAAACCTCGCAAACATACTCCCTGTATTAGTCAATTTTGCTGCTATAACAAAACACCCTAACTTTATAAAGAAGCAGCTTTTTTTTAGCTCCTAATTCTGCCAGTTCAAGGCACTGTGCCTGCACTGGCTAGTTTGGGTGAGGACCTCTCTTGATTGTCTCACAAGGTATAAATTGCAATGTGTGAAAGTGACCAAATATGTCAATAGGAAGAGGATTGGGGTCAGATCGGACTTTTACATAAACCTTCTCACAAGAACCACTTTCATCCCTTCCGAGGGCAGGACCCCCAGGAACCTCAAGACCTCCTACTAGACTCATCTCTTGAAATTTCCACCATCTCCTGCTGCACTGCAAACCAAGCCTCCAACACAAGCACCTTGGAGAGACCAAGGTCATCCAGACCACAGCATGCTTCAACAGAGCTCACGTTTTAAGCACAGCTCTAGCTCGTTCCAGTGTAGTGGTCTAAAGTGTTCTCAACTGGCTTTTCCCTCCTAAAACAGAAGAGCAATATTCATTTCGTTTTAATGGAGTCAAATTTGTTTTCAACATATGTACAAATATTTAAATCTAATGCCAATCATCTCATCTTATTTTCATACAAGTTGCAGGTATATAAAAATCCTCGTGTGGGAAACGTAGCCCCACATGTCACTCTAGTACATCAGAAATGGCTCAGAATATGCAGAAATTCTGGTAAGTTCAGTGCAGTTCAAATAAAGAGGTCCAAGAGTCTTATCCAAGCAGCTGTGGTTCCTATTTGAATTTTAGCCTAGATTATTAAATCCTCAAGCCACAAATCCCCCTAGGAAATCTTGCGTAAGCATTGTTCTCATTGAAAAGGGCTGGATCCGAAAGGAAGCAGAGGTTCATGCTTTAGTTGGCTTTAAAACTTCAAAAACTAAGTGGTCGATTCTCCTTCAGATGTGTGTTCATTACCCCTTTTAAAGGGAGAGGAAATTATATGTGTGGATTTGGGGAGAACATACCCCCAAGTAAGCAAATTAAAAGATGCCAACAATAACCAAAGTTCTTTGCTTTAAAAAAAAAAAAAACTGGCTTAAACAATGTTTTTTTCAAAAGATAATTTTTATGCAACATGTCAAGAAAATGTATTTGTCTGTGATAGGATTTCTATGACAGATTTGAAGGAAAGACTTAAAAACTGCTTTAGCCATATTTCTTTTCTGATTTTGACCAGAAAAATATAGTTGCTAACTTAAGTTTTTTAATACATTGTTTATGTTTCTCTGAAGCAAGTATGTCAGAATTCAGAATACCAGGGTCTGAGGCGACATTTTTACCTTGCTAATGGCATAACCTGTAGAAGTCTTTTTCTGGAAAGAGCTTCTGGAACAGTCAAGGTTTAGACGTAGATGTTATGATGAGAGGAGGGAATGTTCTAGAATATCCACAGGGAGGGGCCTGGTAGATGGCATTGACCTAGTGGAGGAGAGGCGAGGAGGGAAGGGGGGAGGGCGGGGTTGCTAGTTTTGAGGAAGTGGGGGGAGTTCTGCCCCCCCCCCCATGCTCCACGACATCCAGACCACAGAGGTTTAGTAAACAGAAATCCAAGTCAGAAGGCACACAGGACGTCCATCCGGGCCCCAGTGTCGGACACATACTTTCAACACCACATGAAAGCTGCACCAGACAGATGTGAAAGCAACAGAGTTTAAACCCAGAGCCCAGCAATGAAGACAGAAGAGAAACTGGACCACAGACCCGGGCAGTGCAGGCTGGGCACGGTGGGCGCGGGGCTCTGAGCCAGGCAGGACCTGCGCCTGCCTCCCCCAAAAGCGAGGAGTCAAACCCTTGAACCCCAGCCTTCTGGTTTCAGGAGCTGGAGCCTTGGCAGCCGCCTCTTTCTGGATTTCTTCAATTCTCTATTTTAAACCAAAGCGGAAACTTATTAAGGCCAGCACTTTAATATCAGATCAGGTGCAGGAAGGGAAACAGAGGAAAATGGTTGGTACACAGTGTACCCGGAAAGCTATGATGCAGGAGTGAACGGCAGTCCCCCAAGGACCAGGGACCAGCCGTCCTGTCACAAACCAAGGATCAAGTCATCGTCTCTCAGAGCACTCAGTGGGGGAAGCCTGCGCCGAGCCTGGGGAAGGACGAGACCTGTCACAGGGACACGGAGCTGACCTCTGTCTGCACAGAGCTCCCAGGGAATCTTTTAATCATTTTTAAAATTCTTAGGAATATAAATATCTTTAAATCACAAGTGAGAGGTAGTTAGCACCCATAGAAGACATTGCTTGAACTTCGTGTGTTCTAAAAAGGCAAATTTTAGGATTTAAAATCTGTACACTTTTAAATTTTATTTTTAATAAATAGAATATTCAGAGTCCCTAGCCAAAGGTGCCTGGGTCTCCTCTCCGGGTTGTGATAAACCCTGGCAGATGCTATCTACCAAATTTCCAAGTAACTTTCTGTCATTTGTTGAATTTTTAAATTGAATATGATAATCAAAAGAATATAGAGACTGTTTGTATTTTTCCCTTAGGTTAAATTTTGGAGATCGGGAATTAAAACTATCACGCATTTGGTTGCATCAACATTTGGTTATTTTAGGCTTTATTTTACTGACAAATTCTTAAAGAGAAAGAGTCAAGTTATTTTTGATAGTGAATGTCTCCATCTGTTTTTGTGTTGTTGTAACAAAATGCCTGAGTCTAGTTGCCTCCTAAGGAGAAAAGGGTTATTCTTACTCGTGATCTTTCAGGTAGGAAAGTCCGTACCCAGGTGGCCGCTGACGAGGGCCTCACACTGCATCACAGTTGGAGGATCATATCGCACAGCAGGCAAGTGTTAAAGAGCAGTGAGCCTCAGGTGTGAGAGAGACGGAGCCTGTCAGGGTGCCTCACTGTGACAGCCCACTCTGGTGGAAGCTGAACGGTCCATCAAGCCTGTCCCAAGATGGGGGCATTGCTCCCCTCGGTGGGTGGTGGCCCCGTGACCTTACTCCCTGAAGCTGGGTCCTACTGCCAGCATCTCCACCACCTCCCCATATTGTCCGGCACCTCTGGGGCTGAACCTCACCCAAGCCACAGCAGTGACCACGTCACCTGCTCTCTCCCGAGTGAGGGAGGGAGAGGGAGAGCCAGGGAACTGGGAACGCCCCACAGGAGCTCAGTGGGAAGCCAAGAGCTACCTTTATGCCTTTTTTTTTTTTCATACTGGGATTAAACCAGGGGCAGTGCACCACTGAGCTACATTTGCAACCCTTTTATTTTTTTGATTTTGAGACTGTCTCACCAAGTTTCCCAGACTGGCCTCCAACTTGCTATCCTCTGGCCTCAGCAAGAAGATCCAGGTGCTGAGATTACGACCCCTGGGAATACAGCCCTGTGCCAGGTTCCTGGTGCCTCTGGGCCTTGGAAAGCTCAGTCCTTGAGAGGTGGAAACTGTGGACAGGACCCCGCCAGGCGGAACGTCATGGCAATTTGCAGAAGGAGAAAAGCAGGGAGAGATGGCAGGGAAGGCTGGGCTGCATGTCAAGGGGGTGGCGCACCTGGGCTTCCTGGTCCCTTGGAGACAGGGCTATAGGAAGGTGGCGGATAGACAGTCCTTCAGTGTCTCCTGATGGACGGGGAGGACAAGTTCCGGGAGGAAAGGACGGGTGGGTCTAGCTGGGGGAATCCGATGAACTTGAGGTATCTTTGGAACATAGTAGATTTCCGGCAGTTAATGTCATAGGTAATGACAGATCCCGGGAGAAACGGACATGCTCAAGTGCGGGCTGGAGGTCGGAGGCCTGTCCGTGCCCAGAGCATCTGTGCGTTTCAACAGGGGACTCCACTATGTGGGAGGAAGGGAAGGCTCCGGGTTTGAAGAGGTGTTTGAAGTGCATCTGAGGAAACAGAGCTCAAGGGCCCATGGAACACAGGGCAGAGTTCAGAGATAGAAAGAAGGTGACCAGAGCATCATGAAGTTGAACCATTAAAGGGAATCGAGAAGGAAGCAGGAATCACATGCCAAGTCCTATAGAGAAGGAGTGAGGATGAAGGTGAACACGGAGAGCCCCGCAGCTGGACAAACAGCCTCTGGGAGCCGCAGGAGAGGGGGCCTCCGGGGAGGAAGCCAGGAGACCAGGGGCAGGCTCCCCTCCTTAGGTCGCAGCAGTTAGCCCAGGAAGCAGCACCGCGCACGCAGAAATGAGACAGTTCCTAGGCGCACACGTGGTTAGCGATTTGCTCATGTGCTGTATGAATAAGAAAAAATCTTTTTTAAAAGGCCTAAAATTCGTGGGTGATGGGGTGGCTGACTGTGAATCTGCTTGGCTCACGCCTCTGGGCGAGCTCCTGAACCTCGCTGCCCCTGGCTTTCCCGGCTGTCAGATGTGTCTGTCGTAGCACCGTTTTGTTAATGTTGCTGAGAGCGTTACGTGAGGATAGGAAGGCACAGGGCTAAGTACTCCGCGAATCCACGAATCTGTTCTGTTTCTAGCGATCAACAACTAGACTAAGTAGCAAAGTAAGCTACTGAGGCATCTTGGACAGCTCCCAGGACTTCTGGAGAGTGGCAGAGTCAGCATGGAGGTCACACAGGCAGGAACAGTAACCACGCAGGGGCCAGTCTCTGCCCAGAGCTCCGCTGGTCATGGCCAGGAAGGCCCCCAGGGTGCGGGACCTGTTCAGCAGGGCCACAGGCCAAGGGCCGCCACAGCGACCCCAGAACTGACCTCACTGCTGCCTTCTTGGTGAATCAGACTCTTCCCGGAGCCTTTCCTACCAGAGCCTACACTGCATGGCAGGGAAGCCTGGTGGGCAGAGCCTGGGTCCCGCAGGCTGTGCGGGAGCCTGGTAAGTTCTCCAAGACCAGCAAGAGTCTTTCACAGGCCTTTGGCATTTGAAAGTGCCTGGTAAGCACCCACTACCTCGACCCACCTAAGGCAGGCGAAAGACTTACACCTCCAGGTAGATGAACCTCATTGCCAGATGGGGAAAAGGGGTTTTTGGTTTGTTTGTTTTGGTGTGAAACTATCTTGGATCAAGAAATGATTAAAATCTGATTTGTCACCAGAGCTGTTTTTCTCATTCTCTTCTCTCGTCCCCAAATGGCTTCTGGGCTGGGGGAGATATTTTCCTCCCGGAGCTGGGCAGAGTGACCGCCGGCCTCATGCTCACTCTGAGGCTGATGTCCAGTAGTGGCAGCCCCAGCTATTTTTTGAGGTGGAAGGAACTGCTGTCCCACTCTCCAGAGCCCAGAGAAGCGCTTTCAACCGTGCTCTGCTTTGGGCATCATACTTAATGACGTGTACTGGGGACGGTGGCCTCCAGGCGGCCTGGCTCTCCTGCCTTGCCTTGGCACATCTTCCTGACACAGCCTGACTAGTCTTTGTCCCTGGCAAATAGGAAGTAAACAGGGAATGTCTGTTCTCTTCAGTGGTGAGCCAAAGGCTTAATACCTGGTGGGAACCAAAGGGTTTCCTTTTTCTTTTCTCCCAGCCCCAAGCCTGGCTTCCACACGTTGGTCTGCTGGAGACTTAGATATTTTGTTCAAAAGAGCCAAAAGCCAACTAGCAACAGCTTCTGACTCATTGATGTCCAGCTCCCAAGTTCCAGCCCTCCCAAAGGCAGAGAGTGATTCTGACTGAATCGGGGAGCCCTGCTCCAGGTGAGGGAGAGGAGAATGTTTCTCCCTCTTTAAAACACCACTGTGGTTCCACGTGAGCTGCGTGAAAGGAGGCCAGCTCACCCCAGCGAGAGCCAGTGGGAGAAAGAGAGGCCCAGCAGAGGGAGGGCCCAGGCACATCACTGGGCTTGGTCTCAAGACAGTCCCTCCCTTGACACGGGGAGGGGCCGGAGGCCTGGAGCCCCATCTCTGCTGGGTCACCTTCCTCCTGCCAAACCTTCCTAATTCTGTTTTTTTTTTTTTTCCTGTAACAGTTATATGATGCTAACAATGAATGGAATGAATGAATTCCAACGCTACGAAGTGTGAAAGCCTGTAAAATGATTTAAAAGAAAGGAGAATGTGGAGAATGGGGCTCTGTACTGCCGGCAGAGCTGCTTTATGTGGAATGCTGCTGCTGGAAGAAAGCTCCCCCCACCCTGGATCCTCTCTTCAAACAAATTTAAGTCATTTCATTAGACAAACAATGACCCTGCCGGTCTGCCACGCCAGCACAAGTGTTTTATTGTTTTTGCTCAGATGAGCGCATCCGCCAGACCCAGAGTCACAGAGCGGCCTACCCTGCACCTCAGCTGCTCCGTTGTAACCAGGACAGATGCTTTGTCTGGTATTTTCTTTCGCTGTTGCTTCCTTTTTTATGTCTCCTTTAATGCTTTTCTTTTATTCCACTTTAGAGATGGAATATGGCAACCAGATTTGTGGTTATTAGCTCATTCAATAGGAAATATAGATTCCTGTTTCAAACAGCGCATCTGTCTGCTCTCAGGAATGTTAAACAATAACAACAGCACCACTGCAGATCAGCTCGGATAGGAAATGAAAACCACCGCTGAGCCAGGCCCTGGAAGGACACTCCAGGCGGAATGTAATTAAGTAGTTGGAATTTGTGGTTTGGGCCACCAGGGTTAAAATCCGCCTCCTGAGCAAGCCGCTGGGGTTTTCAAAGGCCAGAAATGCTGGGATGCAGCCAAGGAGGGTCGGGCACCTCCCCAGGCCTCCTCTGCCTCACAGGGGCCTCCGGTCCCTCTGCCAGAGCCCAGGGCAGCAGAGTGCACCTACCTGGGACAGGGAGAGGAGGGTCCCTTTTACCCCCCCCCCTTGTTCCCACTCCACTTCTCCCCCAGGTGGATCAAGGTCAGCAAGCCTGCCGTACCTGTCACGGAAGGCAGTGCTGGGGGACCCTGCACCCAATGCTTCATTCCCTGCTTCCTCTATCCAGGGCCACGTCACCAAAAAGACATAGTAGAAAACAGATCCTGGCAACGCGACCCCCCGAGACACTGGGAAATGAAACAACTCGGTTCTTACTCAGCGATCAACACGGAGAAGGTGAGAATCACTACTAACCAGCACCCCATGTCCCTGTAGGCTGTGACCTGCCTGCCAACAGAACCGAGGGACGTGAGGAGGTCAAGGATCTTGAACCCGGGAGACTTCCCTGGGCTCTCCGGTGGACCACAAGGGACATCACATGTGTCTGGTGAGAGGGGAGCATGGCCACGGACAAGAGGAGACACTGGCCTTGGACACCACAGTCTGCTGCGCTGGAGAGAGCGCCTCGGTCCACCGGCCTTAGAGGCCCACGAGGAGACCAGTGACCAGTAACCCGGGAACACGGAGGAATGCAGAGCCCAGGAAGGGCAGCTATTCTCTGCAGGGCCTCGGCGGGCCACTGTCCCCGTGCCTGGGCCTGGGGAAGCCACCTGGACTCCCACCTCCAGAACGGTGAGGGGCGCCCGGTCTGCTGTGGAAGCCACAATGGGAGATACTCACAGAACCCCCCGCAGCAGCGTACCTCCAAACACAGCACACCTCCAAACACAGCAGAACCAGCACCCAGACGCTCCAGAACCACGGCCCACATCAGAACATATTGTCCCGCTGTGCGAGGATGCTTCAAGTTAGAACAGGAATGCTGATAGGCCTGCTGATTCCATAGAAGAGCTTCAACTCAAAAATGAGACCAACACACTATGGGAATCATTGTTTGCCAGGTAGCCTTAAAGAAAAAATAAAACTATAAGTGAAAAATAATGCAAATGGCCCTGAAGCCATCTGAGCTGCGAGATTTGCCTGGTGGAATGAAGGAGAATATGTGCACAGAATCCAAGTGATACATAGAGCAAATGATGGCTTTCCCGTATCTTGCTAAGTAAATGAGTGTTTCCTGACGAACACCTGACGGGTGACCGCCAGGGTGACCCTACATGCCACATGGCCTCATCTAGAAACGACAGCGGCAGAGCTCCTTTCCCCTCTGACGCTGGCTCGGCCACTCTCTCCTACTCACGAGGCTGGCCACCCCCACTCGGGCCCCCTCTGGACAAGTGTCCACTCGAAGAGTCTGACTGTGACGCTAAGTGCATGTGTCAACCTGAGCAGGTGTGGGCTGCCAGGTAGCTGGAAGATGCCTTGGAGTGTGCCTGAGGGTGCTGTCCAGAAGAGGTGGCATCTGAATCAGTAGACCAGGACTGAGGGCCCGCTCTCTCAGGCAGAGAAAGGGTGGATCTCTCCTCGGCCTGGGACGTCCTTCCCCTGTCCTCCAACACTGGGCCTCTTGGTCCATGAGTCTTTGGACTTACCTCACGGACCCCTGGTTTTCTAGGTGCAGGCGGCGTATTGTGAGCTTTCTCGGCTTCCATAATCCCGTGAGCCAGTTCCCATGATAGACCCATCTCCCTCCCTCCCCCGCACATTGGTTCTGTTACTTGAGAGAAGGCTGATACATGGACTATATTAAAATTATAAATAATTTGGCAATTTGGGGAAAAGGGCATTTCCCCAGTCACTGAGTCAAGGCTGTTGTATCTGCTCATTCAATGCTTTAACAAATCTTAGAGTAAAGCATGGGCAAACGTGATAATTCCTTAAAACAACTTGGGGAAAATTAGGTTAGTGTATATTTTCATGGTTGTAAAGTAGTGCAGCTGCTATGGAAGACAGTATGCAGTTTCCTCCCAGAATTAAAAATAGAATGACCATATGATCCAAAAGTCTTGCTTCTGACTATAAATCCAAAGGAAATAAAATCGGGATTTCTAAGGAGTATCTGCCATTCCGCGCTCATTCTGCATCCTGGTCAGTTTGCTGTTGCTGTGACAGAGGACCGCAGACTGGGTACTGTATAAACAATGGAAGTTCTCTAGGACTCAGGTTCTAGAGGCTGGAAAGTCTAAGAGCATGCTGCCCGTGTTTCCTTGACATCAGACGAGGGCCTTCTTGCCACATTACATGGTGACAGAGAGCAAACAAGCACCCAAGAGGCAGGAAATAAAGACAAGCCATTCTTCAGGAGTGGCCCCCCACCACGCCTTCAGCCCATTCATGAGGGCAGAGTCCTGGCCACCCATCCTCCCCAAGGGTCCCCCCACCTGACACTGTTGCACTAATGGCAGTGGCCTGTCAACAGGACATTGGGAGGGACTGCAAACACAGCGTTCCATGTTGACATTGCAAAGCTATAAATTGCAGCATAGATTTGTTAATTCAGAAATAATGTCAAAACAGAGGCCTACAGGCTGCTCGACTCCACGGGAAGAACATGACGATCAAAGGGAGGCTCAATAAACACCAGCTCTCAGTCCGATTCACGAAGAAATTTTATGAGAGATTGTCACTTACAAAGTAATTCTGAAAAGACAGTGTTTAAGACCATTGAACTGAATAATTTAACCAGAACTCAAGATTTATAGTGTCATAAACTGCTACCCAGTCCTTTGTCTCAAACATAGCATGCAGCAGGGCTTTATCTTCACATTTTTATTGGGAAAACAATAAATATTAAAACAAAATGTTCTACATATATGCATGATTATCATTCCTTCCTGTGTTAAGTCTGAAATGTGATACATCTGTTTCACATCACAGTTCTCTGGAATCCTCATTGAAAAATTTTAAACAGAGTATTCCAAGAACATACTTTGTTTCCTCTGACTGTATAATTTTAAATCCACTGTAAACAACCGGAGCTTAGTCCTTGTCTTCCCTGGTCCGTACCCTTTCTGATAAATGAAGAAGCAGAAGCGCTTTTGGTGATATGTTTATATATTAGATACTTAGTTTATCAATTATTTCTTCCCTCAGTCATTCTCCCAGAAATAAGTCAGGTTTAGACACAAGTGAAGGAGCTTTTGTCTGCAGTTGGCACACGCGCCCCATTGAACAGGATGTGCCGACGGTCTGGCTATTTCTGCCTGGTTCCTTTGCTGGAAAACGCATCCTGTTTTCTGTGAGGCCTGCTGTTCATATTGATGGCCTGAGTTGGGTCTACTAATTCAGCCCTCCTCCTTGCCTTAACTGTTCCCGGTCTTCATTGACCCACAGACTTTTAAAATGTTTCTTTAAGTCTGTAGCAGTCTTATCAGAGCAAAGTAAGTAAGATGTGATTTCCTTCTAACCTTTCCTGAAGATTTCACCATGGCTTACAACTTTCCCTGAAGATTCATTGAGTTGTTTTTTATAGCCAATCTCAGTTCTACCTGTTGTACCCATCACGTGGCTTGGACGTGTCCTGTGCTGATCACTCTTGAGACTTCCGAGAGACCTACTTTAACAGACAATTCTATTGCAAGTGCTCTGCAAAATATTAAGCTGTTAATGATGTCTAAAACTACACTTCTCAACTCATTAAAACTAGGAAAAAGCTGAGTGCAGTGCATACGCCTATAATCCCAGCTACTCGGGAGCCTCAAGCAGGAGGATAGCAAATTGGAGGCCGGCCTCAGCAACTTTGCCTAAGGAGATCCTTTCTTAAAATAAAATTCTGAAAGAAAGGGCTAGGGTTGTAGCTCAGTGGTAGAGCACTTGCCTAACATGTGTAAGGCCCCAGGATCCATCCCCAGTACTGCAATCAATCAATTCCTCATATTGATTAATATTAGGCATAGTGTAGCCTATGTTGCGATGTTCCCGTCATATTTCTATGTGTAGCCTTCCAGTGCTGATGGGCATGCCAGTCGTCTAATGCTGTGTGCATAAACAGTGGAGCAGATGTCAGGATGCTGACTTCTGAGCATCGCAGCTAGTTGTGAATGACTTCAAGCCTGTCACTCTGTTCCCCTACCTGCTCCAGTGGCCTGCACCCCACAACACTCAGGGGAAGAGGTCGCTCCAACGTGATGCCATTAGGAGTGGCTTGCTCACTGACAGCTTGAGCCAGCAGAGCGGTGGAATGTCTCTGCAGAGCTGGAGAACAACTTCCCAGCTGCCCAGGAAGAGCCCAGCCTCAGGGCTTGCGTGTGAGTTCCCGAGTGTCAGAACCGAGGGACGGGGTGGCCTCAAGCACCACCTCACCTACCTGCTCAGGAAACAGAACTAGGGCGATTTTTAATCTGCCCATTAACCCAGGGGTCAGACTTAGCAGTCAGACTTTGGGAATATCTCTTTTCTAAACAGCAACAAGAAAATGACAGAAAAGAACTGCATGTTGAAATATTTTGAATATCTTTTCAACCATTATACAAATTATCCCTCGATTTTGTTTTAACAAAACAAATAAAATTTGCATATTAATAATACCAAAAACATGCATTGGAGGTATGATTAATCAGGAAGGAGACATTATTTGTATTATAATATCATGAATAGTATGTCTCTGAAATTAATTATTGCTGCAGTATAATCATAGTATAATAGCCTAATTAATTTCTTATATGATTTTAAATGTGTAATTTCTTATTAAAAATCACTTTCTCTTTTTTATGTATGGTATTGAAAACCCCAAGAAGATGACTAACGGTCCATAGAATACACACAGTCTGAACACGGAGACAATTTTTGGCCCATTTGAAAGTCCATTTTAGCATAAGACACAAAACAGTCAAGACAATTGATTTTAAAACATATTTTAAACTGACATTGGGGCTCTCCACGGCAGAGAGCAACTGTGTGGAGCTGTCTATGGGATCCTTCTCTTTCCCTTAGGCAACGTGAAGCCCAGGGGGCTCCTTGCCTTTTTTCTTTAGACTCCGGGAGGGAAGCAGCCTCCGTCTGCCAGGAGCTGGAGGTGAGTCTTGTGATAAGCATCACGCAGCAAACCGCTTGGTTCAGTAGGAAGGTGGGCAGTGAGGGGGGCTGGGAGCCGAAGCACCCCAGTGGACAGAGGTGTCCATCGTCCACCAGGACGCTCTGCTTTCTCTACTTCAGAATTTTTCTTCTAATTTTTTAACGCTTTCCACCTCAGATCTTAATACATGTGCGCGCGCGCACACACACACACACACACACACACACACACACACAGTCTTTTCCTGAGACCACAGAAACAGCTTCTTTGAGTTTCCTGCTCTAACTCACACTCTGTCCAAGAATGGAACCTGAGGTTAAGACAGGGTCGACGGAATTTCCTCCAGGAAGAATAAGAGAGAAATTTCAGTGCAAACAGTCACTCAGAACCCTAGGGATCATGTCCCTCAAGTCCTGGAGAGGTGACCCCTGCCGCACCCTGGGCGGAGCTGCCTGGAGCAGGCACTTCCCCACGGTGGAGGCCTGGCCTGGAGACCTGTGGCCTCCACCAACACTCATCAGGACTTTGACTAAATCTGAAAGTTAAACAGCCCCTTCCACCTTGTCTTCCTTTTTACTTTCTTTTCTTTGTGCTAACTTCTTGGCAATTTCACAGCCAGATAATTTTTCATCACAGGATCTACCTGAAAAAAAAAAAAAAAAGAGAGAGAAATCAATCATTTTGAGTGCTGTTAATAAAGCATATAAAAGGATTTAGATAAAGAAAAAAAAATAGTTCACATTACACCCACCTACCCACAGATTTTTCAAGAAATGTTCTGTGTACAATATACAGTGTGTTAAAAAATGAAATAAAATACAAACTCACATTTGCAATTCCAAAACGGTCTTAAAAGTCAGTTTCCAGCCGCTCTCAGGCGGTGCAGTGCTTGCTGGCTGGTGGAAGGAGTGTCCTCTGGTAAGAATGGGCCAGTTTTGCTCGGACCTAGCAGACATGTGATCTTCAATTTTGCATTTTTTCCTAGTTCAGCAGAACTTGGCACCAGTGAAGTTTTATATATATATGTTACTCTCCAGAAATTTGGCAAGGGTAGTATCACAATGGAATTTCCACTGCACAGAGATTCTAAGGCCTGCTTTCCAAAAGAACAGAATGTTTAGAAACAAAACACATAACTAAGAAGTCTTGTTAAAGTGACTCCATGAAATTTAGTTTTCTTAATTCCCAAAGGGCTGTGTTTGAAGAAACTACGTTACATATCCATGGATTATTTTTTCTAATTAATAAATTCTCTTCTTTCCTCTTCTCAAAAATGTTCAGGAAAAACCACTAATGGCCTTTTCATGAAAACCCTACAATTCCCAGCAGTCCCGGGTGTTTTAACTTAGTGTCAACCTGAAGACTCATAAAGGGAAACAGAGAAGTCTACGTCATGACATTTTCCTCAAATGTTTGATCAAGGGATCTGTGCAATTTCAAGCTTTTTAATATTTGGCACCTGTATCTCCTGTGTGCCTAAAAAGGAGTTAAGCATCCTGTGACATTAAAAACTAGAAGAAGGACAAATAGGTTACATCCTACGTAGAAATCATCTGAAAATGGTGTAACACTGCCCAATCTAATCAGTATGCACAGGAACTTGGAAAAGAAAAGATTGCGTGAGGAGGTTAAAAAAGAACATCTTTGGGGAATAGCCCTGCAGCTCATCCCCTGTCCCCACACGGCACCTGCACTTGGTCGGTGTCCAAAAACTGGTGCTGAGTGAGTAAAGGAGCGGAGAGCGTGCAGCCTACAGAACCGATCATGCCAGCTGGAACTCGAGTGCACGTCGGTGAACTCCCTGAGAGTTCTGTGACCCCAGCTACGGGCACGGCCTCGTTCTGGTGAAGACAGTCTACCAGTCAGAGCAGCATCAGAGGCACCCTTAGGCCACTGTGCTGACCTGGTCAGTGATCTGAGGAGACCCAGCAGGAGCTGCACAGGAACACATAATGCCTCGGCCTGGGAGCTCAGGGAATTTTAGAGGTGCCATGGGAGAGGGACTGGAAAGCAGGGGACCAGCGGGACATTATGTAGATGAAGTTCTATAACATGGCAACAATGTATCATTTTTCTTTTTCAGGGCATTCATTTCCTTTTCCTTTTTCTCTGCTTTCTCCTCCCCTGAACCCCCACATCTTAGACAGTAAAAGCAATATTCAAAAGTGTATGACTTGAAACCGTCTTGCACAGTAATTTTCAGACGAGTGCTATGTTTAAGAACAGAATCAAGTCTCCTGCTTTCACCGAACAACAGATAGGAGAACTTTCCATGCAGTGAAACTGGCTTCGTCTGCTTAAGGTCTGGGAAAGCTGTTCATCCCAAGGTCACATGTCCCGTCCCCAGGTCCCCAGAGCGGAGGTTTCTTACAGCCCTGGTCTCAATGCAGAATGCTGACCATCTGGGACGGTGGCCTCACCCCATCCTATAGCCCCCCTGACTAATTACAGAGCACAGGAGGGCGACTGCCTGCCGCAGCGGCCAGCCCCACACATTCCCCAAAGGAAGAGCACCTGGGGACCCTGTATGCCGAGAGCCATAGCTGAGTCAATGACACATGGCATTTTTGCCAGTGGTTGAGAGGTGACCCCAGCAATCCATTGAGATGATAATGGTTATGTTAAGCTGTGTATTCAATTGTATATTAGACCCCTGCTGTCCACCTGGGCCTGCTACTTTGGAGTTTTCCCTACTTTGGAGTTCTCACAGGGATTCCTGGAGAGTTCCCATTGGTTGGGGAAGTGCCGGAGGCGGGATTTCCGGTTGGTGTGTGGTGTGTCCAGAGAGAAGGCCACGTGCCTGGCGTTCACGGGAGTGCGGAGACTAAAGGAGTTCCTGTTTTGAACCTACAAGGCTGTGTGGTGGCTCGGTTATTTTGTGCCCAGCCAGACTGCGGCATTTGGTGGCCCTTACAGGGAACGCCTGAGGGTAAGTGATAAGGCAAATTGCTCCCCGCTGAGGGAAGGGTGACCATTTCAACAAACAATGTGTTCTTGCTTTGATTTGTTTTGTTTTTGTTTCAAGCTGCCTATCCCTAGAACTTTCTCAGGCAAACTGGGAAAAATGGTTGGCTCAAGGTTTGAAGTTGTTCGCCCCTGAGGAAGAGACAGAAATAGACCACAAGTGCACATGTCAAGAAAATAGGAAAATTGATACGACAAATTTTTGTTTCATTCTGTTTCGGTTTTGTTTTGTGTTATCTTATTGGGTTGCGTTATCTTTATAACAGATTAGAAATTAGTAAAAAACAAACTGAAAGAGTGTTAAGTAAATTGTTAGAGGTTCAGACCATGGAGAAAGACATTTTAGATCAAGTAAAAGAGAAGGTCTCTCGAGCTAAACAGACAGAGGAAGAAAATTTTAAGGAGGAAGAACTATCAGGGAAATAGTTACAACAGGAGGCTGCTACTAACACCTTTCTACTACCAGAGGGCGTAAGTGTCCAACCAACAGCTTCACCTATAGAGATAACATGTCCTATAGGGCTCCCAACCCCCCTAGTTGATAGATGGAATCCTGAGACAGGACCTCAAAGATTAGCATGCCCTGTACTTGAGCAGGCAGGAGGGCAGCGAATTTACCGTGCTTTAGATTTCAAAACAGGGAAGCAGTTAAAGGAGGCTGTAACAACCTATGGTCCCCAAGCACCCTTCACTGTAAGCATGGTCGAATCCATTACCAACTTGGACATGACACCAGCAGAATGGGCTAGTATGTGTAAAGCTGTGCTAAATGGAGGGCAATATTTGTTATGGAAGGTTGCCAATAAGGAATTTTAAACGGAGAAGGCTAGACGAAATGCAGCAGCTGGTTATCCTCAGAGAAATCTAGATATGTTGTTAGGAAAAGGACCTTATGAGGCTCAGCTGCAACAAATTTCATATGATCCAGCCATATATTCATAAATTGCTGCAGATGCAGTTAGGGCATGGAAGACTTTACAAGGACATGGAGATTTACAAGGTCAATTATGTAAGGTAATACAAGGAACTAATGAACCTTACGCTGAATTTGTAGATAGGCTTATTCAAACAGCTACCAGAGTTTTGGGGGATACAGAGCAAGCAATGCCATTAATTAAACAGCTAGCCTTTGAACAAGCAAACAGATGGTGCAAGGAGGCCATTAGACCATGGAAACATGGAGATTAAAACACATATATTAAATTATGTAGAGACATTAATGAACAAGGGCAAGTCTTGGCAGGTGCAGTACAACAGGCTTTAGATACCAGGCCAAAAACATGCTACAATTGTGAGCAAACAGGACATTTTAAAAGGAATTGCCCCATAGGAGGAGGGTTTAACAAAACTAGGTATCAAAGGAGTAGAAAAATGGGTATTTGCCCATGATGCCGTAGAGGGAGACATTGGGCTAATGAATGCTGTTCTCAAACCACCATAGAGGGTACTCCGTTATCAAAAAACGAACAAGGACCAGGTGTTTACCCACGATATTGTGGAGAAAGGCATCAGGCTCCATTGCCAAAAAACGGACAAGAGGGCCCAATGCTCTGGGGCCCACGACCACAAATATATGGGGCAGTGGAGGAACCCAGCAACACCATCAGGGTAGTGCCCAGGACACATTGTCCATTATATCTCTCATCAGATAAACCAGAGGAAATGCAGGGTTGGACATCTGTGCCTCCGCCAGAGCAGTACTAACTCCAGAGATGGGAGTTCAAAACATTCCCACAGGAGTAAAAGGACCTCTTCCCTAAGGAACAGTAGGCTTATTATTGGGACGCAGCTCTTCTACACTAAAAGGACTTATGATAAGTCTTGGGGTAATTGATCCCGATTATGAAGGCGAAATAAAAATTATAGCTAGCTCTCCAAGAGGTATATCAGTAATTTCACCAGGAGATAGAATAGCACAGTTATTAATAATACCCAGCCCACATGATAAATTTTCCAGCCATACTATAGAAAGAGGTTCTAGGGGTTTAGGCTCCACAGGTGTAGATTGGGCTATGCTGCCTTTAAATTTAGATTCTTGCCCCATGCTATTCAAGGACATGAATTTATTGGGTTACTTGATACAGGTGCAGACCTTAGCATCATCTCTCGTCAAGAATGGCTAAAAAATTGGCCATTACAAAAAGCCACTCAAATGCTTTGAGGCCTAGGAGTGGTGACTAATCCCCATAGAAGTGCAATGGTATTAGATTGGAAGTATCCTGAAGGATGTGAAGGAACTATACAGCCCTATGTATTGAATCATCTTCCTATAAATTTATGGGGACGAGATGTCCTAGATCAATTAGGTTTGACATTAACAAATAACATCAATCCAAATGTGCCCACTATTAGGGCTAGACGAGGTTTTAGGAAAGGAAAAAGATTAGGAGAACAAGAACAAGGTATAGCAGCACCAATACAAATAGATCAAGGAAGAGACAGACATGGGTTGGATTTTCAGAAAGGGTCACTGAGACAATCAAAATTACTTGGAAATCAGAAAGACCAGTGTGGGTTCCTCAGTGGCCCCTGACTAAAGAAAAGATACAAGCAGCCCATGACCTGGTCAAACAACAATTAGTGGAGTGTCATATACAACCTTCCGTATCTCCCCATAATACTCCCATTTTTGTCATTAAAAAGAAATCTGATAAATGGAGATTATTGCAAGATTTAAGAGCCATTAATAATGAGATGGTTATTATGGGACCTGCTCAATCAGGGATTCCTCAATTGTCTGCTTTGCCAAAAACCTGGTATGTTTTAGCTATTGATATTAAAGATTGTTTTTTTTCAATTCCAATTCATCCTGAGGATAGTCCACGTTTTGCATTTACTATCCCTGCACTGAATCATGAAGGTCCTGATCAGAGATATGAGTGGAAAGTACTCCCTCAAGGGATGGCTAACAGCCCAACTATGTGTCAAATTTATGTTAACAAAGCAATCCAGCCACTTAGAAATAAAAATCCTGAACTACAAATATTTCTCTATATGGATGATGTATTGTTAGCACACAAAGCTAAAAACACATTGCTAGAATGTTATGCCACACTTACAAACTTATTAAAAAATTATAATCTAGAGATAGCAATAGATAAAGTACAATTAAATTTTCCAATTAATTATTTAGGAGTTCTATTATCCTCAACCATGGTCCATCCACCAAAAATTCAGATATGAGTAGATCAACTCAAATCACTTAATGACCTTCAAAAGTTATTAGGAGACATAAATTGGATAAGGCCTTATCTAGGCATTTCAACAGGAGAGTTGGGACCTTTATTTGATATCCTAAAAGATCCATCAGATCCAAATTCACCCCGCATGTTAACGCCTGAAGCAAGAAAGGCATTAAAAATTATTGAAACTTATATGGAAAATATGCATTTGGATAGAATCGATATAAGTTTGCCTTTATTATTATTGTACTACCAACAAAAAATATTCCTATAGGAGTATTTTGGCAAGAAGGTCCATTATTGTGGATACATTTATCTTATTCTCCTAACACTATTCTTACTAGGTATCCTGAGGCTGTAGGACAATTAATACTCAAAGGAATAAAAGCAGCGAAGGGAGTGTTTGGAATTTCTCCCAATAAAATTATTACTCCATAAACTATGAATCAAATTGATGAGTTAGCTAATGAGTTAAATACTTGGGCAATAATCATGTGTAAATCTAATGTTTCATTTGATAACCACTTACCATCTAATCCTTTATTGTCTTTTTGGTCTTTGCATCCTGTAGTTTTTCCAAAAATGACAAGAAAAACACCTATCATGAATGTTCCAAATGTATTCCCTGATGGGTCAAATAATGGTACAGCAGCAGCAGTTACCCCTGATCAAACTTTTACATTTTTAGTACCCAAACAATCAGCTCAAAAGTTAGAGCTTAATGCAGTATTACAAGCTTTTATGATGTTTAAAGATTCTGTATTTAATTTATTTTCTGATAGTCAGTATATAGTTAATGCTATAGTATCCCTTGAAGATGCTGGTAGGATTTCCCCTTCCTCTACTGTTTTCTCTTTGTTTTCCACTATACAAAGTCTAATCTGGGACAGAAAAGATCCATTCTTTAAAGGACATATCAGGGCACATACAGGATTGCCTGGAGCCCTTAGTTTGGGCAATGATTTAGCAGATAAAACTACACATGACATACATATTTTCTCTACACTAGAAGAAGCTATAAACTTGCATAAAAGGTTCCATGTCAATGCTAATACTTTACAAAAGCATTTTAAAATAACTAAGGAACAAGCCAGACAAATAATAAAACAATGTCAAAATTGTGTGACCTTTTTACCACAAGTTAATCTTGGAGTCAATCCTAGAGGACTGATACCTAACCATATTTGGCAGATGGACGTCACATACTTGCCAGAATTTGGAAAATTAAAATATTTGCATGTTATAGTTGATACTTCTTCTGGATTTTTGATGGGCTCCCTTCATGCCAGAAAAAAAACTAAAGATATTATAGCTCATTGCTTACAAAATTTTGCCACTGTGGGCGTTCCTAGACAGTTAAAAACAGATAATGCCCCGGTTATACTTCTACCTCTTTTAAGCAATTTTGCTCATCATTTGGCATTACTCATATAACAGGAATCCCATACAATCCACAGGGACAAGGCATAGTTGAAAGAGCTCATTAAAGTATTAAAATGTACTTATTAAAGCAAAAAGAAGGAATTGGGAAGGGGTATATATTCCCCAAAGATAAACTTAAAATAACCCTTTTTACTGTAAAGTTTTTAAATTTGGATTCATCAGGGCTTAGTGCTGCAGAAAGACATATGTGTCCAAAAAATGTACATAAGCCTAAGGTACTTTGGAAGGATATTCTAATAGGACAATGGAAAAGTCCTGACCCAGTGATTGTCTGGAGTCGGGGTTCTGTTTGTGTGTTTCCACAGGGAGAACAGCAGCCGATTTGGATTCCAGAGAGACTAACCAAAGGGATTTCTACAGACCAAAAGAAGATGATTTGACTCAAATCCATAACAGCTGATATCCAGAGCTCCAGCTTGGCTATTCTTACATCTGCGACAGTGATTAACCAGGGTGCTTTTTTCAATATCTATTTTATTATTGCCTTTTCCCACATCATAAAGTTCTATTTTATTTTTTTGAGCTCATTCAGACCTAGGTTAATGTTTTTCTGATCAGTTCTATTTTTTGACTATGGAGTTTTTAAACATTGCAATGGAGATTTCACCTGTGTAATGCTACAAGGCCTTTACTATTGTCTTATGTGTTGTATGTTTGTGTGTACACTTGTGTTTTGTGTTGTATGTCTGTATGTGCGTATGTCCATATATCATATATCATATATGACGAGCGCTCATGAAAAAATGGATCCAAATATTTTTTTTATTCACATGATTTAAATAGTTTAATTTAAATTGGGTAAACAGCTGTTGAGGATTGTTTTAATATGTGAACAAATAAGGAGGTTAACAGATCTGTTTGTTTACTTTCACCTTTCCTTTTCATTATATTTAGTGATTCTGTTCAGGATAATGTAAATTGTTCAGAAATTGTTTTCTTAGTGCCTGCTGGAATGTTATATAATTTCTTTTTAGCCATCATTGCCTAGAGGTCAGCTCATCCGATGACGGGTAAGGATCATGTGTAGTATTGGACAGCCTAACAGGCACGGTCCCTAAGCCACAAACTTGTTGTTTCATTAAACAGAAGAAGGGAGATGCTGAGAGCCATAGCTGAGTCCGAATGATGTGTGGCATTTTTGCCAGAATGAAGTGGTTGAGAGGTGACGCCAGCAAGCCATTGAGATGATGATGGTTATGTTGAGCTGTGTATATTAGACCCTTGCTGTCCACCTCGGCCTGCTACTTTGGAGTTCTCGCAGGGATTCCCGGAGAGTTCCCATTGGTTGGGGAAGTGCCAGAGGCGGGATTTCCGGTTGGTGTGTGGTGTGTTTGGAGAGAAGGCCATGTGCGTGGCGTTCGCGGGGGTTTGGAGAATAAAGGAGTTCCTGTTTTGAACCTACAAGGCTGTGTGGCGGCTTGGTTATTTTGTGCTCAGCCAGACTGCGGCACCTGTCATCAAGAAATGAACACTGTCAGGTTGGAGGACACCTCCCCCCAGACCTCTGTCCTGTCGACACAGGTCTGCCTGCCTCTGTCTGTGCCCAAGGCCTGGATGGGCAGAAAGCCCTGCGGGAACTCCACGGCAGGGCAACCACAGTGCAGGCGGCTCTGCAGCCAACACTCTCCAGGTGGGACACAGAAGTGCATCGTTGATGTCCACGCACCGACTTCCCTACACTTGACCATCAATGGGTATTAATTTTTTTTCCTCTGGTGGGTAAAGCATGTATTTAATTGTATTTCTTTGATTTTGGTCAAATCTGAAATGTTTTCAAAACGTCAGTGGCTATTTGCATTTACTTTATTAGATAATAACCAGTTCAGGCTCTACAGCATTTAATCTATTTAGTTGTTTTTTGTTCTTAGTGAATTTTTGAAACTATCTGTGTGTGTATATATATTTTTAAAATTAAATTCTTCTTCTCCTAGGTGTTATATACAATAGTCCTAGACTTTCACTCTCTGTAGGAATAACTGATGTCTGTATATAGGTATAGCAGTATTTTATTATTTTCAGGAGCAAGAGTCTTGCTTTAGCTTGCGTGTTCTTTAGGGAAAGTCACCTGATACTCTGTATTCTACACAGATAACATATCCTCTTCCATTTTGGTGGACAGAGAACAGCATCTGTTAACAAAGCAGCTTGTTAGAGAACTGGGTCCGTCAGGATGAGGTATGTTGGGGAGTGAACAGAGACGGATAGGAAGCTACAGGGAGCTCCCTGCTCTGGTCACGCAGGCCAAGGCTGTGAGAGCAGCTAGGACAGGGGCTGTGCCACTTCTGCAGACCTTCCTGTCCCCAGGAGTGAGCCCCAAGCCCAAGATGCTGCCCCGTGGCCTCTCCTGTGTCACCCCACCACAGGCCCAGCCTCCCGTGGACGCCTGTCACCACACGTACTCAGTCTTGGGTGGAAATTTTCAGACTGAAGAACAAAAGGAAGATATTGATTGATTCATTTGTTAATAGCACTGCAATAGAAAAAAATTAAATTCCTGTTGTATTAGAGGGTATCAGAAAATGTTCATTTTGACATTAACTGCAAACGTGAACAACATTTATATGATCATCAAGAGTTGATCAATATTTTCTAAGTAATACATATTATTGGAAATATGAAATATTCAAAGAGTAGTAAAGAAAACAATTCGTGTATAAAGATATTGAAATATATATATGTTGAGAGCCACAGCTGAGTCGGAATGGCCCTTGGCATTTTGCCAGAAGTGACTTTTCCTTACCACTTCCCTTTCCTTTTCTTGTATTCCCAGGAGAAGCACTGCAAAAGGGATGCTTTGAGGAAATCCGGGCTGCTCTGGCCTGCTGGGCCTCTTGTAGGAACAAGGTGGAGGCCCAGCAGGCCAGAGCAGCCCGGATTTGAATCAAATGTATAAAAGATGAAAAAAAAAAAAAAAAAAAAAGATGAAGACTTAAAAAAAAAAAAAAAAAGTCAGTACTCCACATCCAGGGCCGCTGCTGATGGGGCTCAGCTCTCCTGGCTTCCAGCCCCTCAGCGTGCTTTCCTCCACCGTCAGGAGTCTTGATTTAAAGAGGCTGCGTCCTTTCGCTTTTTCTTTTTTCCTTCCTTAGTAGCACAATTTACATATAAAGAAAAATTTTATGTTGTCAGGCAATAAATAGAGAGGCCACATTAGCCTATGCTAAAAATTACAGCATGTTACTGAAAGAAAAATCTTCTGAATGTTTTAAAAATGTTTATTGCAAAGATTTCTTTTCTTTATTCTTTTTTTTACCGTGCTGGGGATTGAACCCAGGGCTTCGGGCCTGCTGGATAAGTGCTGTCCTGTAGAGCTGCATCAGCAAACCTCTTCCCAAGTTTATTTCAAGACAGGGTCTCACGAAGTTGCTGAGGCTGGCTTTGAACTCACAATCCTCCTGCCTCAGCCTCCCAAGCTGCTGGGATTTTAGGCATGTGCCACCACACCTGCCCAGGTAACATCTTCTTAATGGAGGTACTTATATTTGCAGTTAAAGGCATAATCTTTGGTATCTTTAAGTTAGGGGTTTCTCTGACTCAAGAATTACACGAACTTTCACGGAAAGTGCAGAATGTCAGCCTGGCATTGAGTCTTGGACTCTGGTCTCTCCCAACAGTCGCCAAACACCGTAACCACCAGGCGCTGAATACCAGGAAAACCACAAGCAGCCCCCACCCGCTGACCCCTAGGAGAGGTCCAGGGAACCACGACAAATGGGCTGGATTCGGGTGACGATGGCACTGTGTGGATTTCCCTAGTTTCAAGCAACTGAAATAGTGAGAGCTGCTGCGTGTCTCCATCCCCACCACTGAAGACAGAATTCAAGCCAGTCACCTGGAGGTCCTCACTCCAGCTAATGTAGCCAGGGGACACACAAGAGTGCTCGAAAGACACAGGACAATATTCTTGCTTTTATTTTCTTCTTATGAAGAAAGCATCATTGTCCATCTTTGCCTCCACACTGGTAAAGAGTAAGGAAAAAAACTGCCCACAGACAACTGGCTTCGTCTTTGCTAACAGATCGAAAGCAACGCAGCAGTACGATTTCCACAGGAAAATGTGTGCAACTCTTTCATAATTTTTTATGCACCAAGCATAAATAAAGACAGAATTAAACAATGCAGTTTCCCAAGAGTTTTCATCTGGGCCTCACTGATGCAATTCTACATACCTCAAAGTGAAGGAGGAGAGAAGGCAGGAGTGGGTTTCTGTGCTCTTCAATCTCCTGCAGGCTTCGGTCCATCCCAAGCAGCTGGAGTGAAAGGTGGCTTGCCTTCCCAGGGCTCCCCGCACCCCGCGGCCTCCCCATTCCCTCCCCTGGAGCTGGCCTCAGGGCTTCTCCTCCCTCAGTTATCATCCTGGCGACTTGCATGTGGCATTATGTCTCCCAAGCAACAGACAGGGAAGTGTTAAAATCCACAGGAGACACTGATCTGTGTGGGTGTCCAGGAGCAGCACACACCCAGCAGGCTGCGCGAGGTCTCTGCTCGCAGGTTCAGGAAATGCTGAACACAGCACATATCTGCCTGGGCGCAGGGGACGATGAAGCCAGGCTCATCCTGAGTGGAGAACTCAGGCAACTCGCTGGGAGGGATTCCAAAGTACTGCATCTTTTCTTTATCGTGTAGGATTTTTGCAACTAAAAGAAAACCTGAATAGAACATTTGTTCTGCTTTGGGCAAGATGAAAATATTTCAAAGGTGTGAATTTGACTAATTCATAACTATCTGGAAATGTATATCCATATATCAATACATTTCTATACATTAATTATTTTAAATAGAGAACTGGAAAAAAAGTTTGTGACTCTTAATGAATTTAAAATAACCATGGTGTTATATAGTCTTTGGCATCAGTCACCTTGTTTATTTGACACTGAATCTTTGGAACCTCATCTTGCAAATAGTTGGAGCACATTAAGTAGTTGTTCTGTCAATATTTAGATCATAATGTCTATAGCACTAAGAAATGTTTTGCAGTGTTAAAGTAGATGCAGAATCATCGTCAGCAACACAGACAATAAAGTGAGACTACAAGTAGCACTTACTGAGTGTGTACCATGTGGCAGACACTCAGCTAAGGACTTTGCCAAGCGTTAAGTTGACCAGTCTTCAGATGACCCCGTGAGACAAGGACTCATTTTACAGATGAGAAAACTGAGGCTGGTAGAGGTTAATGAAGTTGTCCAGGACCACACCTGGTAAGAAATGTTGTTGATGTCTTGTAGCTGCTATAATCAATTACTACAAAGTTGGTGACTTACCACAGTAGACACTTGTTCTCTGGCCTGGTTGGTGGCCCAGATTCTTAAAACAGTGCTGCCACCCAAGAAGAGCTGTCTCTGGAAGAGGGCCCTAAGAAGTTTTGTGGAGAGAGGGGGACACACCCAGGAGGCTTGACTCAGGACAGGGTCCTTGACATACAGAAGGAAAAGAATTTCAGCCCGGGTCACGGGGGGCATGGAGATTTGCCTTGGAAAGCAGAGAACCCTCATTCAAGGGAGAACACGGCCATCTCCAGAAGAGGTGCATTTGGGGGATCCTGGCTCTTCTTTTAAAGGAAACCTGGAAGGTACCTGGACAGGACATTGGTGGCCTCCAGGTGGTTGTGAGGTCTGGTCGCTCTCAGACCCTGAGCTGACATGGGCTTGTATCTGATCAATAGATAACTCTGGGAAGTCCCCTAAGTCACAGATTTCTTAAAATGTCGCACTCTTATCCACTTGTTGGATGGCTAATTACCAGGGCACAGCAGACTTATAGATTTCCCAGGAATCTGGGAGTGATAGGCCTGGGAGAGAGAGACCAGCTTAGGATGACAGGCCCGGAAAATCCGTGGAATTTTCATATCCCCCTGCCTTCCCTAGGTCTCCTATCTCCCTATTTTTTTATTTCTTCCCTTCCCCTCAGCACCCTGGGGCTGGGATCCAGGGCTCTGCAGGGCTCCCTAGGATTTCTCCAGGGCTCCCTAGGATTTCTCCAGGGGCCTGGTGGACTCCCCCTTCCTCCTCCAGGCGTTGGTGGTTACTAACGTTTCTTGGCTTGTGGACACATCACTCCAATCCTCTAGACCAACTAACTATTCAAGTCCCACCCTGTCCCCTCTCCCCACCTCCTCCTCTGTGCATGTCTAACCTCTCTCTGGCTCGCTCTGAGGAGGACACTTCTGGGGCTGGATCCATTTGCTGAGGCCCATAACAAAATGTGGTGTCACCAACTGCCCGTCCCGCACAACAGGATTTCATGCTCTGTGGTTCTGGGGCAGGAGGGCCAAGGTGAAGGCGTTGGCAGGTCTGGTGTCTCTGTGAGCTAACCTACTCTGTTTGCAGAGACGCTGGTCAGAGTGGATGAGGTTCCCCAGCCGCCTCCTCTTTAATGATTCCAATGCAGCCACATTCTCCAGTACCAGGAGTTAAGGCTCAGCATGTGAATTTTAGAGGGGCACAAATCATTACTGGGGTAATCCAGAAGAATCTCCTGTGTCTTCATCCTTCATTTAATCACTGGGAAGCTTTGCCATAGAAGGTAACATTTACAGGTTTCCAGGTCCCGAGGCCTGGGAGCTTTGGAAAGACACCATTCAGCCCAAGAGAGGTGGATCTGGGACTTGAACAGGCAGCTGTGAGTCGGTGTGCACACAGGCAGCCCGTCTGTGTTATGGCCCTTGGTCCTTACCTCCTTTCCTCAAGTGTACAGTGGAAGTCGTTTTGCTTCTTTTTTATACCAAGGACTGTGCCATAATGTGACAAATAAAAACTTAAACTGGATTTCCAAAGCATCATAGAGATAAAAGTTTCCATTGAGCTTAGGGAGATGGCTCTGCCTTCCACCTGAGCTGCAGCCGGCCTTTCTGGAAGCTCCCGCCTCCCCTCCCCTCCCCTCCCCTCCCCTGCCTGGTGCACTCAGGGCATTACCCAAGGCTGCAGGGCTGGGCCAGAGGAGTCTTATCACCTGCAGCTTTTATGGCCTGTTCAGTAATGAAAGTAGAGAGGGGTCTGCACTCCCTGACACGGAGACCTTCAAGAAGCTCTGGAATGCGGTCACTGGTATTTCTGGTGTCTTTTAAATGTCAAGAGAGCAGAGTTTCTCCTGTCAGTTGTCACTGTGAGGCTAACGATTAAGGCCATCTGCTCTCCATTGCACTCCCCAAGGGCATCTTCATTTTTCACCGACTTCCTGTTGTTGACAGTGCAGTTCCTCCCAGTTTCTCCCTGACACTGTGAGGTCACCACGCTCAGGCCATTCCCTGGACGGCTGGTTTGGCTCCCACCCCAAGACACCCTTCCCCAGCCCAGCCTTCTTAACTGGGACCCTGAGCAGACTCCCTGGCTCCTCCCTAAGGGACGCTGAAGCAGGCAATGGCAGCCTCGGGGACACCATCAGAGCAGACCTGGCCTCTGCTGGGATTCCTTCCTTTATGAAAAGTCAGGAAGAAAGGAAAGGAAGGAAGAGGAAGCGAGAAGGTGGAGAAAAGGGGAGGGAAAGGGAAGGAGAGGAAAGGCGCCTTCTCTGGATCTCCCTGAATTCACAAAGCACAGGGTGGCCAGGCCCTGCGAGGTGGCAGTTGCATGGAGTCACTCCTATTCTACAGGTTTGGGGAAGCGCAGAGCCTCTGAGGCCACGAGGGGCCTGGCTGGCAGCCTCTGGGTGCGGAGCAGGCGGGGCAGGGCTTCCCCTGAGGCCACTGAGCTGTGGCCACTGCTCTTCTCTCTCAGAAGCCAGATCAGTCATTTGAATTTGTTTCCCAGAACTTCCTCAGTCACTCTCTGCCCAATTAATAGAAAGTCTTCCTAAGCATGTCTGAAGACACACTTTTGAACAAACCCTATCTCTGGGGAAACAATGCTACAGCAAACTTAGAAACAAAAGATCAGGCTGCGTGGCCACTGAATGTGGGGACATGAATGTGTGGACATGAATGTGTGGACATGAATGTTTCCCATCCCGTTTCTGACTAAATAATAAAACAGCAAGGCCCTGCCGGGGACTAGCCAGGAAAGTCAGAAATGGAAGGAGGGCCTAATGGATCATGAAAATAAACCAAATAAATTAGAAGGGAAGGGAGGGAGGGAGGAAAAAAGGAAAAGAGAAGATCAAAGAAAATAAAATAAAAAACCAAAAAGGTCCTGAGGGCCGCGGCCGCGGGGAGGCATAGGGTGGACTTGGGCAGGTATTCCCAGGAGGAAAACAGCACTTACATAGATGACAGAAGATAACACAGCGGTGGCCACCTTGAGATCACCCTGCTCCCTCCACTTGAGGGCCAAAGAAAGTGCAAAGAAAAACCCAGGAGAGGCCCAGATGAGTGAGCACACCCCCTACCTGACTTCCTTCTCAAGATAAAACCGAAAACCAAGAGTCAAACCTTATTAGTGGTAGGAAACAGGAAGGGAGCCATTAGTGGGGTTTCTGGAAGATGGGAAGCAGATGGGATCAAATTAACAAAACAAACAAAAACAACTGGAATGGAGCTCTTAGGACCAGCGGGAGCTTCCAAGGGAAAACCACCGGTCTCTTCTGTTCAAGGCCAATTCAGAAAGCCAAGTGCAAAGGATCAGGGGCTGGGCGGGCACAGGGCTTTGGCTCCGGTGCCTCTGCCCCCAGCAACATCTGGGCAGCATCCCGGGGCGTGCTCCCTGCAGAGGGGGAGACCCTCCATGAGGAATAGCAATAGCGTGAGGCCAGACGGGGATGCAGACGTTCTGCTGTGGGCCCCGGGATGGATCCAGGAATGGGGAGGGAAGAGGCTCCCAGAGCAGGAACAGCCTCCGAGGCTCCTCATCACGGGACAGGGCCTTGCTGGGGCTCCACTGAAGGGACCAGTCCATGGGCAGCTTGTTTCCTACGTGGGCAATATGGAGTCCATATAGTCCTGGTGCCACGGAGGCCGGGGAGTCCCTGTGTCAGCACCTGTGCTCAGAGCAGGAGGCCAGCCAACAGCCTGCCACGGTCAGTCAGGCATCAACCAGCCAGGAGTCCAGCCCTGCACAGGGACAGAGGGCCCACACCATCTGAAGGGAAGACTCTCGTCCGCACTGAGCCACAAGATGGTGGTGGGTAGGCATGGCTGGCCTGGCAGGGACGCCTTACTTGTGGACACTGAAGTGACAGCCCTGCTTGGCTGTGTCTGAGGCGTCCAGATCGTCAGTGGAGAGCCAGTGCAGGTTGTTCCTGTGTTTTACCCACTCAGCTTTCAATCTGTGTGGCAAGATCTGAGAGAGAGACAGGTGTGGGGGTTTGTATAAGAAAACAGTGTATCTAAGTTGAAAAATATTCCTAATAAGGGAATTTTGCTCTTTCCAATAATTTCCAGAACAACACTTCTGCTGTGAACCCAGAATTTGAAAAATTCCAAATAAAAAAGTTTCATATTATCAGATCTTTTGTTGTCTAGTCTCTGACTTGACCTTGTAACCAAAGATATGTAATTTTTGTTATCTCTTTTAATATAAATTTTTAAAAATGTGTTCGGGCACCTGTATGTCATAAAATTTTAGATATTATATTATACACACCATTTAGTCCTACTCTCTTCACATAGTTCTTCATGGTGTATCTTACACAGCATGTCTATAAATTAATTTATTAGTGTTCAATACCTGTGTGATAATCTTCTCAACCAGAATTCTTAATTTGACCTTTGAGTTTTATTTACCGTTATGAGTAATCCAGAGTATCTTTGAATTTAAACACTGTCCATATTTTTGATGGATTTGTCAATGTTTGAGTAGGTTTGGTGCATGGAGATATATATATATACATATACATCTTTATATACATTCATTTCTACCTTCTTTAAGATACATTTGTCTTGTTAAATATTAACATGTATTGAACATTAACTAAGTAGCATTCTTCAAAATAGCCACAATATTTGTGCAGTTAACAAAAATTTAGAGATATGACAAACAAAATTTCTCCATTCTTTGCAAAATCAAATTCTTTAAAATATTTAATTAAAACTTTATATGCAGCATATCCTTTTCTCTTAATGCTTTAAATACCACAAATAGGAGAGGAAAAAAACCCTCAGAAGTATTATATATATTGAAAAAGGTTATATGTTTATCATTGTTACATATTTAAACTTTTTGCATGATTTTAATTCTTCATAGCAACACTTGTTTTTTGTAACTGGCTGGAATTTCTAAGAATGCAATAATCCTACCAGACTTGGAGGAAAAGAACCACCATGTTGACCTGCTGGGGCTGAGCAATGCGGGAGGCCACCGGAGGTGCTGGTGGAGGCTGGGTTTAGCCTCTACACTTCAACTGTGGCTCCCCCCCACACACACACACGATTAAGTCTTCAGTGCTACCTCATGGGATTCCCAGTCCATGCCTTCCACACAGAGTTTCACTCCGCTGAGCGCGAGGCGTGGGAGTGCTGTTGTGACTTTTAGCTTTCCTGTGGCTGGCACCAGCTGACCCACTGATCTTCCCTTGGGCCCGCCTTGTCTGGCCCAGGAGTAGCACTGCCTGCCTGGTATCTCACCACCATTGCTCAACATTAGCTGTAGAGGCTCAAGGGCGGCTGTAGATGGTATTTGTCAAAGTACTGAGGCTGCCTTCTGCTATCGGACTCCTGGATTTTCATTAGGAATGAGTGTTGCATTGTAGCAAAATTTTAGTGATTTGTTGATAGGCTGTAGTTTTCTTTTTGATCTCACAAATAATGGGGTGCTATGTTGCTCATTTTTACTGTTGCACCAACCTTGTGTCCTTAGGAGAAAGCCAGTGTCATGCTGGAGTCCTAGGTCCTGGCCCATGGGAGCTAGCTGTTAGATTACAAGAATTCTCAAGGGTTGAGATACAGACAATATTGAATATTACATTCTATAAACTTAAATTTTAGAGATATTACATTAAAAACAAAGGAAGTGAATGTTCAAAACATCAGGTATTCCATTTACTGTTCCCCAGGCACTCAGCATGATGCCCACAGCCATGTCTCTTGTACCTACCTGACGGAAACTCCATTCCACGCAAGTGACTGCACATTCCTTCCCAATTCTGGTTCAGTGATGTCATGTAAATAGTTTAAATCTCATGCCAGGAACATTTGGTCCATGAAAATAGGCAAAAGCTACAAATCAAGCCTTGACTTATTTTGTTCTTTGTCTACACCTGAGAAAATGAAGGAGAAAAACTACCAATGTACTTGAAACCTAAAAGTGCGTTGTGTCTGCAGCAAATAGTAAAATACACTGATTAATCTTCCAGAATTTGAAACCCATTAATTAATTCAGCAAAGGGGTCACTTGCATTATTGAAAAATGAGTGAAACTCTAGTATGCATCTTCACAATTTCCCCTCATTTCTTTGTTATGATAAATAAAATGTCAACTGACATTCATGTCGAAATTGTACTAATTAATTCTTAGCTTCTGTACAAATAGAGTGAAAAATAAAAGAAATTAATGAGCTTCAATTAGCAATATATAATTTAACCATGAAATTAATGTGTATTTCATTATAATTTTTAGATCATGTAGCAAATATTCTTCATATCAACAAATTTGTGAAGAACTTGTGCACATACCTATCTTTTTTTTTTTAATTTGCAGAGTTGGTTGTTGGGCTGGGTTTGTGGCTCAGTGGCAGAGCGCTTACCTAGCACAGGAGAGGCCCTGAGTTCAATCCTCAGCACCATATAAAATAAATAAATAAAATAAAGATACAACTAAAAAATAAATATTTTTAAAAATATATTTACTGAAGCACTAATGAATAAAATCCACTTCATTATAATATACTGCTATTCATCTACAACTGAATTTGATTTATTAATATTTATTTAAACTTCTTGCCTCTGTGATCATGAGAGATATCGGACTACACTTTTTTCTTTGTTGTAACTTCACTGTGAGATTTTTGCTCTCAAGTTTATATTGGCCTCACCAAGTCAGCTGGAAATTGTTCCCCATTTTCTTTTCTCTTTTAAAAGATTTGAATGTGGTTGTCATTTTCTTTTCTGTAAATGTACACTATAATTAACTTCTTAAGTAATTTGTTCCTGGAATTTCCTTTGTGGGAAAGTTTTTAATTAGGAATTTAATTTCTCTAACAGATAGATAACTACTTAAATTTTCTATTTCTTCTTGAGTCAGTTTTGGTAAATACTTATCAAAGAATTTGTCAATTTTGTGTAAGTTGCCATACAATAACAAAGTTGTTCATGATATACTCAGAGTCATCTTTTGACTTTTTTTAGGACTTGGAATAATGTAATCTATTTCATTCAATTTTATTAAGTTTGGAGGGTTTCTATTTTCTTGGTTATTTTCGCACTTGATTTAATAACTGTATTAGTCTTTTCAAAAATAAGTTCTAGACTTTGTTGATTTTACAGAAAGTCTGCGTTCTAGTGTGTTGGTTTCTGGCTTCACTCCTACTCACATCTTCCACATGCATTCCTTCGGTTTACTGGCTCAGTGCTCTCTTCTCATAGAAGCATTTGAAGCCACGTGTTTCCCTGTAATCACGGCTTTGACTATTCTCCTAAATTCCAACAGGCAGTATTATCATGATTGCTCCATTCAAAATTATTTTCTAATTTCCATTGTGTAATCAGTTTTGACTGATAGATTACTCATAAATGTTGCTTAATCCACAGCATACTCTTAAATATTATTTCATTTTTCCCCAAAGATTTGCTTCTTAGTAACAATTATCTCCATGCTAGAGATAGAAAGCATCACCTCCCTCTCCCTGCTAAGCGCCACAGCACTTTACCTAACTCGGTAGATCTCTACTTTGCCGTGCTTAGTAGACCCTTTTCATTACGAGTATTTCACAATAACTTTTCTATCCTGAAAAAGCTGCCTGGAGAATAGGGCTCCACAAGCAGCCTCAGGGTCGTCTGCAATGTGAAGAAGGAAGAAGGTCCTGTGGACTCCAGTGTCACCTCGGGCCCCAAGTCACACCGAAATCCACATGAAACAGTGTGACGCTTGTTCCTAGGCTTAGCATGAGTGTGACAGAGGTGTGGGCTGAAAGCACACTGAGAACACACATAGGTGTGACATCCATCCCAGAGATGCATCTCCTGCAACCATGACCTAATTTTGGCTAAGTTCCAAACAAAACAAAATCAGTCATCTCCCAATGTGCATGGCCCCTGCATTTCTGGATACCACAGAGTGCATTAGAGCCATGGAGTCAGCAAACTCACATCCTTTGACAAAACTGCCTCCTCGGCTAACCAACAGACTTCAGATCTTCCCATTCAGGGAACACCCCCACCCCATGTCCAGGAAGCAGCCCTAGAGTCCACCCTGTTCCTGTGTCCAGCTCTGTCTCTGGGATCCCTGTCCAAATGTGCTGTTTGTGGTTTGATGATTTAAGAACTAACATACAAGGTGTCTGTTTGCAATATACCCCATACAAAACCATGAATGCAGCACTAAGTCATCTTAACAAAGAAACTCACCAAATTCAATAAAGGACAAATGGAAAACACACAGAAGTCCCTGACCCACAACAATCATCGGATTTTACGAGACAGAGAGAGCTAAGACCCACCCTCTCGTGCTAGATGAGGTCTTAGCCCTGTCAGCTTTCTCTGGAACAGCCCTCTATGGCCGACCGCCTCAGCGGCTCCTGAGACCCCTGCCTCCAGGTGGCCACACCCTGTGTGATCCCCTCTCCTCCAGTGCGGACAGGACAGGATCCCAACTTGCCTCTAACCAAAAGTGAGCAGGTGACATCACCTTCTGCAGGACTCGCTGTCCCTCCGACCGCAGACCTCACGTGGCCTCTGGGACGCAGGGCAGCCTTCAGTCTGGCAGGCAGGGGGGGTTCTGTCCACAGCCCTGGGAGACTGCTCCCGAGTCCGTCTCCAGGGAGGACACAGCCCGCCTCCCCCCGGGGCCTGGTGGACTCTGAGGGGTCCCTGCTACGCCAGGCCCATTCCTAACCCAGGAGCCAGGCCCCAAAGGACGCACAGGTGAGCCACTAACTTCGCAGCATTTTGTTATGCGACATGGAAAACGAGTACAACTTCCTTTCACCAGTTGTCCCTAAGACGTCGCTCTGCCCTAGGAGGCCTCTTGCCTGTCCCGTCTAGAGTGGGCATGAGTGGCCCAGGGTCTGGCTGCCACCCACCTTCTGCAGTGTAGTGGGCAGCAGTTACCCCCCACACACCAGGCTCCGGGCTTGGTTTCGGCTTTGTTTTGTTTTATTGCAGGTTTTTGTTTTCTGTTTTATTTTTGTCACGATCATTCTCTCCAAAATTCAGTTCATTTCCCTTTAATTTGCTTCAAGTCAGCTCCACGTTTGAACCATCCCAGCCAAGGGTCATTCTCTGCAGAAATGGGTTTGAGCACGGGGACTGTGGCCCTGGCTTGCAGGACAGGCCGCTGTCCGGCTCTCACTGTTAGCCAGCAGGCTGCAGGTCCTGGGACGACAGCTCCGCTCACCTGACCTCTCTCCCGTAGTCCAGTGCCCACGCCTGCTTTGACGTCCCCAGTTACAGCCGTTGTCATTTATCACACCTCGGTGTGGGGTACAAAAGCAGTGGATTCTTCAACCTCCCAAGAATTCAAGTTCGACTTTCCCTGGACGATGTAGCCCTCAGGCCAGGGTCAAATGGAGACCCTGCAAAACTGCATTCCCAGCTAGGTAAGGTCAGCTGGGGTCTTAAGGTTGGGTCCTCCTCCAAGGTGACCGGTGTCCTCATAAGAGCAACCCAGGGGTGTGCAAGTGCAGGGGAAAGTCCCCACGAGGACAGCGAGAAGCCAAGGCAGCATCTGCAGGCCATGACAGGGGCCTCGGGAGGCCTGGCCTGGTGACATCTGCACCCTGGACACCCTGCCTCCAGAGCTGTGGGAAGATGGGTTTTGTTTTTTAGGCCACCTAGGCTCTGGTGTTTGGTGATGGCAGCCTTGGGAACTACCCAGCACCCAACATTTTAAAGCATTTGGAATTAATAAGGGAAAACTGGCTGATAGGGTAAAGTTTTTGAAAAATGGGTTTCCCGTTCCCGAGTTCAGATTCCCTGTCTCGTAATTACTCTTCACTTTGGATGAATGTTTTGACACGTAGCAGGAGGCAAATGATTCGATCATATAAAACGTAGCTTCCAAGGACTTGGACTTGTATTTAACTAAAACAATTAATGTGGACAAAATTAGCATTTCATTCCAATTCCTCATAATTCCCAAAGCCTCGTCCATTTTTGAAAGCAGAATGTGCTGCTGTTTAAACTGCCGGGAGGGAGAACCACTGGTGGCAAATACTTCCTCTGGTTGCCAAGGACACGGGAGCTGTCAGGCTGTGTCCTGCCCAGCAGGAGGTCCAACCCAGAGCCTGTTGTCCTTACAGTGGCTCCCTTTTCAAAGGGAGCAGCCCAGCTCCCCAAAGACCCCAAACGGACAGAATTAGGCTCCATTGACGCACCCATTTCCTCTGGGTTGTATTTACCTAAGAAATTTTACGCACAGAAAGAAAAGAATGAAAAGGATATTGAACCAGGAGACAGCAATGAGATTTGTGTTGTTATTTCCTTTTAAGAATCTTAAAAGCAGTGCTGACCAGAGGATTACGGGCAGTTTAAAGCAGGCAGATTCTGAAGAGCACCAGACGTTTTTCATAAAAGTAAATTTGAGCCAAAAAAACAGCTCCTTCCCCAGTGCAGCCCCCTCTCCCTCAGCCCTTGGGCTCGCTGCTGGGTTTGCTAATAAGTGGGGCATCCTCTGTGGCACACATACCCCTGTTTACATCCTCTGTGGCACACATACCCCTGTTTACATCCTCCGTGGCACACATACCCCTGTTTACATCCTCCGTGGCACACATACCCCTGTTTACATCCTCCGTCGCACACACAACCCTGTTTACATCTGCTGAATTTTAAGTTTCCCCATATTCAACTAATAGTTGTCGCAAGAACTTTATTGCTGACATTTGTGGTCATTTTTGAGGAAGAAAATTTTGTAGTTCAACTGGCTATCTTGAAGTTCTCTTATGTGTAAGTTGTTTTTTGCAGTCTGACCTGAACGTGAAGGTTTGATCCATTAGGTTCAGACAGGAGGGTCATTCCTGTTGTAACATTCTCACCTGTGGACTCAAGTCCGAGTAGAAGACGGCTGTTGTTTGCATTAGGAAGAGTATTAGTTAACAGAAAAGGCAGAGAAAGCAGTGTGACTCGTGGATTTTTTTAAAATAGTGAGTTCTAGAGCTTAAAAATTTAAGTTCTGCCCCGAAGCAGTTCTCTGAACTGCATGGCATTGGAGAGACGACCTCATTTCTTGGGCTGTGCACAAGCCTCCACGGTCCAGCGTGGACCTGGTGAAAACATGGCTGGATGTTTCCCTCAAGGGAGGAGGAAGCCTCTGCAGAGGTCCTGGGGCAGGGGATGCAGGGTGCGCTCCCCAGAGCAGATGGAGGAGCTTGGGCCTGGAAGACAGAGCACCTGAGCAGTGGACAGCAGGGCCCTCAGGACCCAGTGGGCAGGGGCCACCGAGGACTCTGAAGGAGGAGAAGGGAGAGCTGGCCTTTGGGCTGGGCCCTGCCCTCGGCTGTTGGAGGAGGCCCATCTGTCTCAGGAGCATGCGGCTCAGCGCTAGTTAAAGGGAGTCCAGGTGGTAAAAATCGCGTTAGGAAACAAGCCATGCTTTGTCTGAAACCCTGACATTTGGAGACGGCGGGGAGCTTCCCGTGAAGCAGGTGTGCCTCGTTTCCAGTTCTGAAGAGGGGGACAGCTCCCGACGTCTGCTGGAAAATCACACCCAGCCGCTGCAGGGATGGACAGAGGGCTGGACTCAGCCCAGCAGGCACTGCCCAGGGGCACCCCAGGCCTAGGGGGGGCTCCCAGAGAGCCCGGGCCCACAGGTGCAGAGCCAGCATCCCAAGAGAGGTGTCACATGACGTGGTTTTCCAGGTAGCTATCAGCCAGAGTGTTAGACAATGGCGCTGAGGGACGCATTCCACCTCCACAGAGCTAAGGCTCTAGACTTTGGCTTCTCAGATTTTCTTCTATGGAGCATCCATTTCCTGTGGGCTATCATTAGGTGCTTTACAGATGGAAAAGAAGTCCTGAATTCTTACCATGCGTTAGCTTGTGTCAATTCCAAGATGTCTGAAGACAAGACACTTGTTCAAGTCAGTTTGCAACATTGATGGTTCCCTGTGAATGGGGCTAGGCCACCTTCCCCATCCTGTTGTCACCTCACAGGACAAGGGTGTTCTAGGGTGAAACACACGGGAGACATCACCCAGGGATGGTCTCTTCACAAAGGGAAGGCTGAGCTAGGTCTACCTCCCCGAGGAAAGCAAACCACTTCCACATGGAAAGCAGAGACAGGTGCCATCGATGGTTCATGGGCCAGCTTCAGGTGTGGCTGGAGCTTGCCGAGGGCAGAATGAGTAATGTTGGAAATGCTCCCAAGAACCCACAAATATAACAGACAGGAAAACCATTTTGAAATAGCGAGTGAATGAACTTGCTACAGTTATTCACTACAGGATGTGGACACATTCCAAGAAAATTTCCAAAGAGTTCAAGCCAACATTCTCTATGAAACAAGAATAATCAGGTTTAGGGACTACTAACCATGTGGCTTAACAGGAATATAAACAAAATAGGAAAAACTCAAGAGAGCAAAAAGGAAAGAGCAGAATTGCAATCCACAAGGAGGCAGCAGGAGCAAAGTGACACAGCTGAAAATGCAATCAGTGGAATGGAAGGCAATCTGTTAGGAGAAGGCAAGAAGTCAATGTAGATGATGAATCTAAGGCACAGAGAGTGGAGAGGAAAAAAATATAGCTCTTTCTGAGTAGAGAAATGTGAGTTATTTGAACAGCAGGAATACAAATAATTAAGGGATGCTTATGTAAAACTTAAAATCGCTGCCTTTCCATGGGTGCTCCTGCCTCTTGCCCGGCACTCTACTCTGCTCCATCACAGCTACGTTGTCTCTTTAAGTTCTTAGAGTAGATCTCTGAATTAGACTGTATTAGCAACAGGTACAGAGGAAGAAACTGAGCTTGGAATAACTAAGAAAGCACTTGTTAAACTGCTCCTGGGAATGCACGACAGAAAAGAACATGTACATGTCTATCTGTTCTTTTATACATGTATATTGAAAGAGCTTACCTTGAACTCTAGGAAAACATATTTATACCTAAACATGACCTGGTCTTATTTTTGTATTAAATTAATGAAATGATCAAAAACATCCAGGCAGATCTGATATATTAATTATAATGGAAAACTATCAGTCTAAGACTTCAGCTAAAAAACACAAAATACTAGAAAGTAGACGCATGGAGTAATGATGATTTAATTTGAGAGAAAATAGCAATCAATGTGTTTTCTGTTTTTGAACACAACATACTTGGGAAAATTTATAAGACATCTGTCACAGGTGGTCTTTTAAAATATAAGGACCCACAGATGAATGTAAATTAAGAACTGAAGGATACAGATGACATAATATAATTGAAAATAGTTAACCATATAGACAAAACTAACTACAAAACTAAGGGTATAGCTAGGCATGGTGGTACATACCTGTAATCCCAGTGGCTCAGGAGGCTGAGACAGGAGAATTGTAAGTTCAAAGCCAGTCTCAGCAACAGTGAAGCACTAAGCAACTCAGTGAGACCCTATTCTAAATAAAACACAAAATAGGATTAGGATGTGGCTCAGTGGTCAAGTACCCCTGAGTTCAAATCCTGGTACCAAAAAAAAAAAAAAAAAAAAACTAAGGGTAAAAAATTACTAAAAATGTTAAAAGATAAATTATGGAATTTAAAATATATTAGTTTAGTGTATTAGGCTGAATTTAAAATAATGTTTTCATGTTAAGTGAAAAAACATCTAAACCTTAATTTTTACAGATTCCTTAAATGTTACAGAGAATGATTAAAAATACAAGCTAAAGAATGATTTGTTAGGCAAAGACAAAGGTTATAATATCAATTCAGACAAAAGACTTTTCAAGGCAAAACATTGTAATAAAAAGGAAAATGAGAATTTTTTAATACAGGCAACAGCTAGGAATCTATGTACAGAATAACGTTTTATAGAGATATGAAAAGCCAAAATGGACCTACTATCATCATAATAAGGACTTGAACATTCATTGAGATCTTTTTTTTAATTAAATAGGAATACAGATGAAATAAATAGGAAAGAATCCAAATAAGGTTGCTTAATGTTGTATTTGCATATGAATTGTGCATTCCAAATTGAATAAATTGTTTACTGTGGTCCTATGTACATTTACAAATTTTGTCATAAAGCAAAATGAAAAACTTAACTCTGAAGAGCTGAAAACATATAGAATGCATTTTTTTAAGAAATGCAGGAAAAAAATAAGAAGTTACCTATACAATATTAACAACAAAATAGCCAACATATGCAGACTTGAAAGTGGTCTAAACAAGCCCTGTGCCATGTCGTGTATGAACTTGTGACTGAGGGGCCTGAGACACAGGGTGAGTGCCACACATCAAACCTCAGGTTGCCTCAGGGCTGTGTGCAGAGAAGGAATTGCGACTGTGAAGGTGCAGGCCACTAAGGTGCCTTAGATTGACAGATCCTGTGCCTTTCTCCTCCTTCCAGACTGCGGTGACCCCATCCCTCTTGATGAGGTAGCGCCTGTCCTTACAAGTGATGCCTTAGCGTCTGGATTTCACTCTGGTATCATTTCTTAAGGAAACCCTCTGTATCCCAGACCACATCAGTTCCTGACTTTGTGTATCTTCATCCCATTACTTGTAATATGTTTTGTCTTGATCACTGATTCATAAGGCAAGAATAGGTTGCTGTTTTATATATTTTTAAAAGAACAGGAAAAGGAATTGATAGAAATCAAAACTACAACTGCACACCTGTAATCCCAGAGACTTGGGAGGCTGAGGCAAGAGGATCCCAAGTTGAAGGTCAGCCTCAGGAATTTAGTGAGACCTAAACAAGTTAGTGAGACCCTGCATCAAAATAAAAAATGGAAAGGTCTGGGGATGTGGCTTCGTGGTCAAGCGCCCCTGGGTTCAATCATCAGTACCACCCACAAACCCACAAAAACCAACTCTGTAATCTCCAAAACCTAGGATACAAAGCTAGAAGATGGCATTTGATGAACTCCCAAGAAGCCAACGTGAGGGATCACCCGGTGACCCAGACCAGCAGCCCAGAGTTCCTGAAGAGCAGGGAAGGACAAGAGGAGAGACCTCATTTAGAGAAACAGAGAGTGAAAATCTCCAAAGCCACCTCCACAGCAAAGCCAGTGTGGTCCAGTTCCCTTCTGGGGTGCTGTGCAGTCACTGGGGGGTTCTAGCAGAGCCCAGCCACTCGGCCCATCCAGCCAGGAGCTGTAGCATGGGAACCCAGGAGTTCCAAGAGAAGGACGCCCAGTAGGTGTTGGAGGGGAGACGGCTGGAAAATAAGGTGAGGGAGGCCTCCGCCAGCCACAGCCGATCGACCGGTTACTACTTGTGGAATTCAGCTGTTTCGCTGATGCCCTCCTCTGATGGGTCTCTGGCACAGCAGCTTAGTTTGACTGCTGTATGAGATCCACCACCTAATTTTGTTGATGTCCCGTAGTTCTTGACCTTGGGGAAACGGCAGTCTGAGTTTCTGATGTGTACATTCAAAAGGCTCTCCATGATCCTGTCTCATAATCGTCCTCAGAGACTTTGGACAAGGGCCGTGGGCCTGCAGGCTGCAGAAGGTGTTACTACCATCCACCCAGGGGGCCGCAGGAGGAAGGGGCTGTGTGTATTCCGGGATGTTTGCAGGTGTCCCCGCTGCCTGTCATTCCTGCTTGCTCTTTGTGTGGCGCTTTTTCCTGGATGTGCTCGGGCATCTTGACTGAGCACATCATGCCATTCTGACTGGGGGTGGGGAATTACTGACTGGTAACCGTTTTGGAAGCCTAAGAAGAAGGCAGATTCCTCCAAAATGTCTTCACCGTGGGTACTTGGGGACACTATCAATCCTCCAAATGATCACAGCATTGTTTAAATTGAGCTCCCAGTTCACACAATCTGATCAGCCAGGGCAGGACTCACTGTGGCTACAGACACTGGGGACAGTGGCTGCTTCTCAGGGAGGCTTCCCTTGGCTGGCCAACGGTGGCTCCCCCCGGGCTGGGAGGGGTGGGACGGCAGGTCCTTCTCCCCAGGCCTGAGGATGGAGGTATTGCCACCTCGGTTTTCAGGGAAGGGCTGCTACTCGCCTCCTCTGCCTGGCAGACTTTGAGCCTCAACTGCAGCCTGTTCCTAGTGCTAACCTTGAGACCGCAGGCCAGGTTTGTCTGGTTGAACAGAGGCCCTCAGGTACAAGTGGCATCCGCCGTTGCCTGGCAGCCTCAGGCTCCTATGTTCTGGTGAAAGCTGTCTTAGAAGCCATCCTACTCTGCTAGTTACTGGATGCTTTTAAGGATTTTTTAAATGTGAGTTTTTTACCCAATATGTTTACTTGCTTTCAGTATTAATTCAGATAACCTAGTCAGTCACACTACCAGAAATTGAACTCATCAATAAATGTCAAAAATGGTGTTCCAGTACCCAATTTGCAAGCATCTGGAGAAGCTAGAGACAGGTGCTCCTGGTACCTGTGTAAGGGTCCAGTGAAACGTCGGAGGGAGAGACCACAAGAGACCGGCTCCATGCGATTGGCAAAAGGGGTTTTATTGATTCAGCATGCTGAGGCTCCAGGCTCACTCAGGAAGATAGAGCAGCCCAGACCCCCCGAGCAGAGGTCAGGCAGAGCTTAAGTACACTTTTTTGGAGAGGGCGGGGGGCTTTGCATACATCAGAACAAATCATCATGAGGCGCGGGAAAATTGAACAACAACTCTGAGACCTGGTTAGCACATTTGTTGGCGGGAACAGATTGGACAGGGGTGATTGGTTACTTCTAAGTGGGGTGCACATTCAAACTGATTGGTTTTGGGACTTGTAATGTCTACGTGCCATTTTACACAGAGTCCCAGGTTATTAGACAACCAGAGGAGTCGGTGAGAATATTTACTGGGCAGCTCGGGTATTGTCCTAACAGCTACAGGGATTACAGGTTTCGGGGGTAGCAGAGGAATTGTAACAATAATCTTTTACTTTTTAACCCAAGCCTTGCAGTTAGAGACTTCACAATGTCCGGTCTTTTACACTTTAACTCTGGCTCTGCGGCTTAGAATCAGCTTAGAAATTTTACCTTTACACCTGAAGCTCACCCTCTTCCAGGGCTTCGCTCCTCCTGCTCTCTTGCTTATGCCCTGAGTCATGTGGCCTCGGGGGCCAGCTTGAACTACAAGGTCAGGGGCGTCTTCAGGATTAAACTTCCCATGCAGAAAGCTGGACTTCATGGCTCTTGATTTCAGAGTTTCAACAGACACTGATTGTCTCTGCTCTGAAGCAAGACTTTCCTTCATTATCAAAACAAATCTCTGAAAGTCTGTCCTGAATATTTTTTGCTTGATGTGTAAATCTTTCCAGGACAGGACTTTGACAAAATGTTGACAATTTTGACAGGAAGGGTGAAATCTGGGAACACCTCTCAAAATAAGTACAGCGACGAGGAGGGTCTTCTCAGAAACGCAGAGCGCCAAGTTCAGATCAGCCAAGGGTCAGGAATGCAAAGCAACCCCTTCTTTCCATGAGGACAATGTGAAAGTCGTGACATCCGCACGCCCTGCTCCTTTCCCCTCTCATTTGTTCTAACTTTGAGAGAATTTACAAAAGAAATTCTTTGTCCGTGATGTCTCTCCTTCATGGTCTCTTGAGTACTGGCAGCATGGAGGGGAAATGGACCATAAAACATTCCTTTGTATTTTACATAGTTCCTGGGAAGGAACGTATGCAAATTAGGGCCACAGACAAAACACATCCTGGTGACATCATGATGTCAGTAAACCTTTCCTACACACACAGCAAAAAGGAAAAAAAAAGAGAAAAGAAAAGAAATATGTTTTCCCGTCCTCCCCTCCCCCGGAGCAACAGGCCCATCCAGCTGTTGTTTGTGCAGAAAGAAGGTCACCAAAGCACCGCCCTATCTTTTCTGGTCTCATCCTTCGGCATATTTTCACAGGGCTGAAATCAGTTCCTCATGTTATGACCGGGGCTGGGGTTCTTTGTTTTGTAACTTCTTCCTGATTAAGATTTTCAAGAAGTTATTAGTAATAATAAACAGTCGAATTCAGAGCAAATCTTATTTAGGAATACACAATCCCTCTCTGGTCATCCTGATATGACACCAAACAGTTGTGAGCTGTTATAAAAAGCAGTGCATAATTAAAATCATCACAAGCCCAATAAATTAAAGCCAGTAAAAACTCCCCCATCATATCCTGTATCAAATTCAAAACAAGACTTTAAACTGATCTGGGGAAGGAAATTGAAAATGTCACGCTTCCTAGCTTCATCTCTGTAGATTTAAGCAGAATTTATTTTGGCCTGTGCAGATTAAAAATAGCAAATACAATGATCATTTTCTCTGTAGAGGAAAATAACCCTGCGGCTGCCACGGCCACCTCTGCTCATAATGGTGAAGAAGGTTATTTGGAGCATGTGTTAGAGACCAGGTGTTGGGACTCCACCCGCCCAGACACAGGAGTTGCTGAGATCCCCAGGTACCCAAGGTGTCTGATAAGACAGCATCACAGCACATGTCACATGGATTGGTCATTCATCCTAATTTGAATACACAGGATTTGTGGAGAAATAGGCAAAATGTAGTAATTTTGAAAAAAAAAAAAAAAAAAGAAAGAAAGAAACCTGAAACCTCAATCCAAAAATAAAAAAACAAGACTATTGTCAAAAACTTTTTTTGTTTTGTTTTTGCTAGACCTATATCAGATAGAAATTAGTCAGACAAAAATTCAGGTGTCAAATTTCTATTTCAAATTCTTTAAAAGGCCCATGTATTTAGATAATACCATTAATGATAATTTATTAACAAAAGAAGATTAGTGGAAACATTCAGAAAAACAAATAAAAGTGAGGCTTAGCCTCTAGCATTTCTTGGGGCTAACAGGTCAATTTTCTTGATTTTTGTTTTTTTTTGTTTTGTTTTGTTTTTCAGTAAAATCAGAGCGTTGGGTGGAGGTTGGTGTTTTCCATTTCCTCCGGGGCCATCGCTGCTCCACGCCCCTGGAGGAGCGAAGCTCCAGCAGCAGAGCTCCCCGTGGGTGGGCTCCCCTTGGGGGTCACAGGATGCTGCCAGCACTGGCACACTCATACACTGCTGGTGGGACTGCAAATTGATGCAACCAATCTAGAAAGCAGTGTGGAGATGATTCCTTAGAAAACTGGGAATGGAACCACCATTTGACCCAGATATCCCACTCCTTGGCCTATACCCAAAGGACTTTAAATCAGCATACTACAGGGACACAGCCACATCAATGTTTATAGCAGCTCAATTTACAATAGCCAAGCTGTGGGATCAACAAATTGGTACATATACACACTGGAATACTACTCAGCAATAAAAGAGAATAAAATTATGGCATTTGCAGGTAAATAGATGGGGTTAGAGAACATCATGCTAAGCAAAGTAAGCCAATCCCACCCAAAAAAAACAAAGGCTGAATGTTTTCTCTGATAAGTGGATGCTGATCCATAGTTGGGGAGGGCATGAGACAAGTGGAGGAATTTGGATGGGGAAAAGGGGAGGGCGGAAGAGGCATGGGTGTAGGAAAGATGGTGGAATGAGATGGGTATCATTACCCTAGGTACATGTAAGACTGCACAAATGGTGTGACCCTACTTTGGATACAACCAGAGAAGTGAAAAATTGTGCTCCATTTGTGTACAGTGAATCCAAGATCATTCTGCTGAGGTGTATAACTTATTAGAACAAATAAATAAATTTTAAAAAATAAAGAACAGTCAAATGTGGTTTAAAAAAAGTCATGGTTCTCATAATCATGCTAAGGTGCATGATAGCTGAGTGAATCTGGCATCAGTTATTTAATTTTTCCTACTGCTGTGTATGTACTTGGTTTACAGTTTTTATCTAAGTTGTGCTGCTTTGAAAGCTTTTCTATAAGCATATGCTCCCTCCTATGTGGGCTAGTTTCTTTTAAATATATTTACTCATAATCAGCCTACTCAATTAAAGCACATGACTTCATTACCAACCTTTATATCCATTTCAAAACATGAATTCATAAGGTCCCAAACAAGGATAAGAATGGCAGTTCCCAGACACTCTGAGGGCCGTTCTGTAGGTGTCTGTCCGTCCACCTGTCTAGTTATCTAGCTATTTTTACTTTATCTCTCTATCCATATGTTTTCTCATTTGAGAAGCAAGACTGTCTCACTGCTGTTCTACTCATTCATTAATTTAAACAATAACTAGGATTTTTAAAACCTCTAATTGAACCAGTATTTACTATTTTTCAAAAGCTATTTTTAGTGTTGAGCTGAATTCGTTTTCAGCGTAGGCATGGTCCCTGTTGACTTTTCCTTTTTCCTCCTTCAAGTCTGACGTGCTACTTTCCTTGCTGGCTGTGGCATGATTGTGAATCTGGATATTCCCACCACTGCAATAAGACAGTGGTCATCTTAGGGGGCACACACTGGGGCCTTAGGATCAGTGAGAAGGGAATGATGGTCCCCCAGACCTTGGGCTTTAGAAAAGCTGCGGGGGCTCAGGGAGAGTCCAGTGTGTCTCCCTCTGCCCAGGGGTAACTGCACTCTGGACACACACAGGCCCGGGGAGAGCTCAGAGTTTACTTTCTTTGTAGCCCTCTAGCCCTGCTTTTCCTCATTCTTAGCCTCACTTTTTTTGCCCAAGTAGGTTAGATGAAAATAATGCCTGTCTCAAGAGGAAACCTCAAGGACAAAGTAGGAAAATGTGCTTTATCATCTACATAGCATTTCAGGAATGTGAAGGATGAATAGAAGGAAATTGTGTTCTTGTTTTTATTCTCAAATCGGCCTAGATACATTACGGGGTCTGAAAGCCTGGCCAGTTTCTCACTGGAATTTTTCTGATGGGGAAAATAGATAGCCCACATAATGGAAGATCAGGCACTCTCTTGGAATGAATTCTTAAAAATTTGTTTCAAAGATTTTTTTTTTCCATTTTGAACTGAAAAAAAAGAAACATAAACATTTTCATTCCTGAATTTGACTTCATACAAAAAAACAGATGTTTTTACCATGGATTAAAAATAATTACTATCAATCCTGCTTGGCTCTTCCATATTATGCCTTTACCTGATATGCTAATATTCTGTTAAGGATTTTCCCTTTTCTTCTCATACATCTATCGTGTATCACCATTATGCTGTCTTCAGAAGATGAGTTGGAAGATATCCCCTTCCTTCTAGTTTTTGGTTGGTACTATGAGTTCCCTAGATTTGAGACAATTTATCTTGTAAACAATCAGGGCCTAGAATATTCTGTTTGTGAAAGTTCTGATAGAAATGCAACCTTCCTGAATATAACACATTTAGATTTTCTATTTCACCTGGTGTCAGATTTGATAAGCCTGATTGGTGTGTTTCAAGGAATTTGTCTATTTCATTTATTTTTGTATTTGTTCTGTGTTAGAGTCTGTAAACAAGTCTGGATGGCGCCTGGCAAAATGCCAGAGGGAGTGGTTTGTAAAGTAACAAAAGCGAGCCGTTAAGTGTGGAGATTCCTGATTGGTTGACTGCTGTATCTAGTTTATGCTAATTAAGATAAGCTGTGCAAAATGTATAAATACCTCTGTTATCCTACAATAAACGGCTCCTATTCCTGCTGCATCAACGTACGCAAGTCATTCGTCACCCCCCGGCAGATGGTGGCCCATTACGGGGAGCCCCGGGACACTCGGGGGTAAGTGACGAAAAAAGCTGCCCGTCCATAGATAGGATGGGAGCAATCTGCTCGTCCCTAGGCAGATAGGGCGAGAGGAAAAATGGCCATTTCGAGAAAATGGAGAAGATTGATGCAGTATGTTTGTGTCTTGTTTTGTCTTGAAATGTTGTATTGTCTTTGTGATGAAAATATGGAAGGGGTGAGAAGTAACTTGATAAGAGAAAAAGGCACCCCAGTGGAACCAAGAATAGTTAGGGCATGTGTTGATAAAAGCCCAGAAACTCTAGTCAGAAAGAAAAAGAAAGTTCAAAAGAAGAAGGATTATCAGGAAAAAAGTTGCAACAAAAGGCTATTACTGAATACTTTTCGATACCGGAGGGTGCGTGAAATGACAAGGCGGCTGCCACCTGCCCAAGTCGATCGTGGCGCAGTAAGAATTTTCCAAGCGGCAGTTGCTGGCTCTTCCCCGCCCCCCTGCCCGGGGGAGCGGATCGCCACTGTGAGCCCAAATCTAGACCTGACCTGGAGGCACAGTCTCGAAGGCTTTTGCTTCCTGTGCCTGGAAGCAGTTTGAGTCTGGGACTCTCCCCAGGGCCATCTGGGGCTGCCCGGGATGCTACAGCTGGCAGAAGACGCTACTGGCATCCCTGAAGTTTGATCATTTCCAAGGCCAGTAACTACAATGGGTCTCCCACACCTGGAGGCTGATGAGTAATGAGTACTATTAAGGCTTATTTCAAATGTAAAAAACCTTGAGATAATGTACTAAATTGTTCAGAAGGTTGTTTTCTTAGTAGAATGCTACAGGATTTTCTTTAGCCATCCAGAGCTCCAGTTTGGCTATTCTTACATCTGCAACAGTGATTAACCAGGATGTTCTTTTCAATATTTATTTTATTATTGCCTTTTCCCACAGCATAAAGTTCTATTTTATTTTTGAGCTCATACAGACCTAGGTTAATGTTTTTCTGATCAGTTTTATTTTTTGACCGTGGAGTTTTTAAACATTGCAATGGAAATTTCACCTAGGTAAAGCTACAAGGCCTTTACTATCGTCTTATGTGTTGTATGTTATGTGTGCACACTTCTGTTTTGTGTTGTATGTCTGTATGTGCGTATGTCCATAGATCATATATGAGGAGCGCTCATGAATAAATGGATACGAATTTTTTTTTTATTCACGTGATTTTAATGGTTTAATTTAAATTGGGTAAACAGCTTATCTTAATTAGCATAAACTAGATACAGCAGTCAACCAATCAGGAATCTCCACACTTAATGGCTCGCTTTTGTTACTTTACAAACCACTCCCTCTGGCATTTTGCCAGGCGCCATCCAGACTTGTTTACAGACTCTAACAGTTCTGGGGATGGAACCCAGGGGCACATAACTACAAGCCACATCCACAGTCCTTTTGTTTATTTTGAGATAGGCTCTTACAAAGTTGCTTTGCCTTGCTAAGTTGCTGAGGCTGGCTTTGAACTTGCATTCCTCCTGCCTCATCCTCCTGAGCCACTGGAATTACAGGCCTGCGCCACCACACCCGGCTGTCCATTTCATTTATATTGTTGAATTCATACTCACAAAGTTACTTATATTATTTCTTTAAAATACTTTTGATTTTTGGAAAATGTAGAGTAATGCCCAATATTTGAAACCTGATATTAGACCTTTGAAATTTTCCTCTTTTTATCTTCATTGATCTTCCGGGGGTTTATGAGTTTTATCAGTCTTTAAGATGAACAACTCCTGGTTTTGCAAATTTTCAATTGTGTTTATTTTCTATTTTTTCTGTTATTATGAGTATTATTTTTATTTATTGGGCTTATTTTTCTCATCTTTCTCTAATTTCTCAAAATAATCTATGACAATCCTTAGGTAATGACAAAGGTTTATTAAGGTGAAACCTAGATCCTTAATCTTAAGGTTATTTCCACTTCTAATATAAGCATTTAAAGGTATAAGTTTCCCACTAAGCATTTTATTAGCTGCATGTCACATACTTTAATATGTTGTATTTTTATTAGCATTAATTCAAAATCTTTTCTGATTTTTTAGCAATCTCTTCATTGACCCATGGGTTATTCAACGTTGATTTATCAATTTTCAAATCTAGAACATTTCTACCTATCTTACTGACTTACTACTTGATTTCACATAGTTACAGAATGTAATTACTAATACTACCAGTCCTTTGAAAGTAACTGACGCTTGTTTTATGGCCCAGTGGGAGCTGGCCTGCCTCATGACTCATGTGCACTTTAGAAGAAAGAAATTTTGCACTGGTGTTAAGTGCTCTGTGTCTGTGGGGTAAAGATGGTCATAGTGTAGTTTCTCTGTCTGTCGTTATTTTTGTTTAATTATACTATCAACTACAGGGACGAATGTTAAGATCTCCAGATATGTTCATGGATTTCCTGTACCACCTCTTTTATCTGCCGTTGTTGTTTCATGCATCTCAAAATTCTGTTTAAGAACACACACACTTATTTAAAGTCTTCCTAATGTATTCACCTTTGTGACTGTGTGTGTGTGTGTGTGTGTGTGTGTTGCTAGGGATCAAACCCAAGGCGTCACACAAACTAGGAAAGCATCTACCTCTGAACCACATCCCCAACCCAATGACTGATGTTATGTAACCATTTGGTTTTATTATAAATAGTGTTTCAATGGCACATAATTTTTTTTTTCTTTTTTACTTTTAAGCAATGTATGCCCTTGTAGTTAAAAGGTGTCTTTTTGAGACAGCATTTATGGTTGGGGCTCACTGTTTTATACTCATGGACACTGTTTGCCTTTTATTTATTTATTTATTGTTTGTTTGTTTGTTTTTGACAGGGGGATACCAGGGATGGAACTCAGGAGTACTGGACTACTGAGCCATATCCCTAGCCCTATTTTGTATTTTTTATTAGAGACAGGGTCTCACTGAGTTGCTTAGAGCCTCACTAAATTGCTGAGGCTGGCTTTGAACTTGTGATCCTCCTGCCTCTTCCTCCAGAGCCGCTGGGATTACAGGTGTGTGCCACTTCACCCGGCTACTGTTTCCCTTTTAATTGGAAAATTTTGTCCATTTACATTTAATGCAACTATTGATATGATTGTATTCACATCTACTGTTTGCTTTTTCTATATCTGCTGTTGTTGCCTATCTATCTGTTCCTCCTTTCCTACTGAGTTAATTAATTATTATTTCCTATTGAGTTAATTAATTATTATTAGCATTCTTTATTTTTCTTAATTGATATGACTTTTTTAATTGGTTGCTCAAGACAATACAATGATCTTGACATATCATACATTTGATTCAAATGGGGTATGTATTCTCATTTTTCCACGTGTACAGATTGCAAGATCACATTGATTATACAGCCAAGTATATACATACAGCAATACTAGTGTCTGTTGAATTGTTATCATTCTTATTTTGAGATTTTTCTATTGAATTTTAGTACATTTCTTTGAATTTTTTAGTAGTTGCTCTAAGAATTATAATACTCATTTTTAACTCTTTTCAAAATATGTAGAATACTAGTTCATATATAATATGTGGGAAACTTATAAAAATGTGGAATTCAGTTTACTACCCCAAGTTCTCTGAGATGCACACACACACATACACACACACACACACACACTCACACACACACAGAGCACAATTTTTACATATACAATTAACCCCATCATATCATGTTTCAATTGTTCCTTTCTGTAAAAAATACATCTTTTGTGACAGTTATTCTTAACCTGGAGCAATTTTGCCCCTCTGGGAGACAGTTGGCAATATCCAGAGACATTTTTGATTGTCACAACTGGAAGAAGGGTGCAGCTGACAACCGACAGGCAGAGCCAAGGGTCCTGCTCGAGACCTGGCAGTGTGTGCACTGTCTCTGAAAATGCAGCGTTTGTGCACAGAACCCTCACAGGGCCGGGGAGACGGGGTTTGAGCCTGAAGGTGTCACTCTGGTTCCCGAGCGACCCAGCGGATCCAGGACATTTGCTTTCCATATTCAAAGTTCCTCCAAACACAAACTGTCTGCCTTGGAACCTAAGAGTTGAGCTCTCTGTGCTTGTGTGAGGGGCTCCGTAGCTGATGGCTAGTCACTGAGTTTGTGGAGTGACTTGATGTTGTGTGATGTCACATGAGGAGGGTGAAGGCAACTGAGAGAAACCAAAGATCCAAACTAGAGTCTCCACTGCCAGCCTCTCCCCGCCTCCTTTCCTCCTGGGGCAGATACCTCTACGTGATCGTTGTTGGGCTATCTTCATTTCAGGGCCAGCGAAGAAGACAATCAAATTAACTCAGCCAAGTATGCTGGTATGTTAAAATAAGTGCTAAGGCTTAAATCCCTTCACACAAAATCACCACACATTTCTTGAAGTTTAATGTGTGGTCTCCTTTTTCAGGGGTGTCTTTAAATTTTATCAAACATACTGCTGAAATAGTAATAAAGTCAACTTTGGAAAAATAACCCAGGATTTCAAGAGAGACTTGGGTGTGAATCTCTGGATCCATAATCACTAAACCTGTGAGAGGGTGCTCCAGCTCTCCTCCGCGTCATCTTAGTATTATAATGTTTTAACCTGTAAAATGTGGGTGCTGCCTCTGTCCCACGGTGGTGGAGAAAGGCCTCACCCTGCTGTGGCACAGATGCAGCCGCTGTGCCAGGCTGTGTTCTATCTCGGGAGACTCACGGCTCTCTGGGATTTGGCTGCTGTGGTTAAAGGATTCATGCCCAGTAAGCTGGACTCTGAGGAGGGATCTAACACAGGTGTTCGCGGCCCTGGGGACCCAGGTCAGCATCACCAAGTCAGGGTCCGAGGCCTGTGCCCCACACCACTCATTTCAGGTAAGCTCAGAGCCAGCAAGGGAAGGGCGAAGGGGCTGCCAGGCCCTTTCACATCCGCCGGGAGCTGCAGTTAGTTTATTCCTGGGAAGGGCTGGGTTGGTGTGACCTCCAGCAAGTCCACTGCTCTGCCAGATGCCCCCACGCCCGGGGCTCACACACCTGCTGAACTCGGGGAAGGCCTGGCCGCTGCCTTCCAGGCTGGAACAAAGAGCAGGTGCAGGAGTGGACCCTGAGGGCCAGGGCATCCTCCAAACTGGCAGCAGCACTGAGGTGACTTTCACATCAGCCTCCACGGTTGCCCCGAGGGGCCCGGCCTCGACCTGGGATGAGCAGTTAAATCAGCACACACTCAACTGGCAAGAGGCCTTCCACCTCGCCCGCCGCCTGCCGTCCCCACGGGTGCTCGGTCACACCTCGGTCACCTGGGTCACGCCAGCGTCTCCTCTGAAGGCCTTTCCACCCCCAGTCGGGCAGGTTGTTCTCAGCACAGGACAGAAGAGCAGACCTGCACAGCAGCCTGAGAGGAAGCGACGCCCAGCTGGGCCGCACTAAAAGGTCTTCTTTGGTCGCCTCCTCAGTCTACAGCAGGGGGAGGTGGAGGCGGTGAGTGAGAGGTTTGAGGGTGTTGTTATTCACCTGCAATTAAGAAGCACGGTTTGCTTTGCTCCTGGCCTGGAGGAGTGGGAGGCAGGTCACGGTGTCCACGGATGGAGCAGGTGCCCGGGTGAGGCACGCAGAGCGCTCCGCAGAGGCCGTCCTCTGCCTGCTCAGCCTGTGCCCACTTGCTTCCGGGGCTTGTTTTTCACCCAGTGTCCCTTGCCCTCTGCCTTCTGCCTTGGAGAAGGACTCCAGAGAATGCAAAAGTGGAATTTTAAGTCGATGGGCATGAAAAAGTCCAGGGGAAAGATGTTAGGCTCTCAAAAAGGGAGACTCTGAGGGTGCCACGGAGGCCCACCCATCAGGCAGTCGGGAGGTCAGCGTTTCTGTGGCCGAAGTGAAAAGCAAACATGGCAAGAGCACCACAAAGACGTGGGCTGTGAGCATTCCTGGGCATCCGGAGTCTGGAGGAGAGGGGTGAAGATGGGCCATTTCTAAAACGGCTCCTCCCACCCTACTTCAATTGTCCCAGGAGGAGTTTCAGGCAATTTGAAGACACATGAGCAACAACGTTTTAATCTTATGTTAGTTGGAGGAGAAAAACAGAACAAAAGCGACATAAAGTAGCAAGTGTCCAACGAAGCTGATGAGACAGGATCTAGGAACCAAACTCGCAGCGACTCGCCTGTTCTCTAGAGGCGCCAACACGACCCTGGGCTCTGGTGGCACATGCAGAGCAGACAGATGAGTCTCACGGCTGGTGAAGCCCCTAGTCAGCACCCGGGAAAGGCAGGCATCCTCAGGTAGGCCAGCTAGCCCACGCTCAGGGCCTGGCTCCGGGGAGGAGAGAAGAGTCCCCAAATCTCTGTGGCAGGAAACTTAAAACTGTTCAGTGACAATGAGAACCTTTTATGTTTTTAGAATATTCACGTATTTGTATTCTAAAACCAAACATAAAACAAAATTCCTCCCGGGCTGCAGGCTCACAGCGTCGTGCACCACCCAGTCAGGGGCTGGTGGACACCTGGGTCCACCCTGGCCATGGTAGCAGAAGACCGTGGACCTGGTGGTGCACAAACAGCAGTCACTGATTTCTTGCAGCTCCAGAGGTTGGAAGCCCAAGACCCAGGCACCTGAAGACCCAGTGCCTGCTGAGGACTGGCTTCCTGGATCAGAGACAGGTCTTTCTCCTGTGCTCCCACCCTGTGGAGGGAGGGGGCCGCTAACTCCATTCCTAAGGGCTCCACCCTTCTCATGCACTCCTTTACCAAGCCGCAGGCTCCTCAGTCACCACTGGGGAGTGAGGATTTAGCAGACATGCACTCTGCAGCAGCCACCGTGAGCACCCAGGGCAGCCGCATGTGGTGGGGGAATGGAGACCTACCAATCTGGGGCTTCACTGGGCCTTGCCCCCAGAGGCCAAGGCTGAATGAAGTGCAGGATGGGAAGGACAGGGCCTCTGAACTGAGGCTGCTTGATGCCCTATATAATATTTTGTATTTGGAAAACACTTTACGCTTGCCAGTAAGTAAATCCAGATGCTATTCAAATAAGTTGAGCCAATATTACCGTCCTGAATTGCTGCCCTGAATTGCTGCACAGACCACCGGGCTGTGACGGTTCGCCCAAGGCCCTTCGGCTCTAAGGAGCCACCTATAGCTTTACCACTTCCTGTGCTTCCAGGGCCAGGGCCTCCTGGAAAGAAAGCCTACTTCTGCGTTTCCTGCTCTGGGCTCCGCCCGGCAGGTCACAGGAGATTCTGAACAAAGGAGAAAACGCCAATTCTCAGGACTGGCTTATCCCTTTCTCACTGATCTCTTACCAAGCATCCCAGGGCCAATTTTTTTCTAACCTACTGATTTATTTCTATTTGACAATATTTACTAGTATCAGGTTATTTTCCCGAATAGTTAAAGAGCAACTTTTCCCAAATTACTTATCAGAATGAGGGTTATGTAAGAATCTGGGATCCAGGGAAGAAACAATTTCAAGTTCACAGAGATGATTTCCCATTTTGGAGAAAAGGCCAGATCACTATTAAATTTTGCTCTTTCTAAGATGGACCCTGTACATTTATTCTCTGAAAGTGTTTTCCCCAAATTTTCTGATGAGGAAAATTAGAAGGCATTGCAGAATACAATAACAACAACATTTTGACTGCTTGAAGAGTGGATTCCCCCTTCCCACTCAAACTGGCTGAATCAGTGAAAGGCTGATGTGAGAAATCATGTCACCGAGGACCGTCATTCAAATCCGTTTCTTCCACTCACTGGCTGTGCAACTGGGCAAGACCCTGGCCCCACTGCCCCCCCCCCCCTGTTTCTCTATAGTAAAAGGACGATGCAGCCCTGGAGAAGCCCCAAGTTTAAAGAAGGTTAGTGGAGAGGACCAGCAATGGAGCGGGGAAGCCAAGGACAAGCTTTCTCAAGAACTGGGAGATGTTGAAAAAAATCACCCTACTTCTCCAGGTCCTTCATTCTGATTAGATTTATTCAAGTGAGAATGAGACTGTTTTTGAGGACAAAGACGCATGCTGAGACCACTTGTTGCTATTAGAGGGAAGCCATCAATCCTGCTCACACTACAATTTGAGCACAATTTAGATAGAAGAAATCACAAACAAACCTTTCTACCACACACCCTCTTCCTTCTGCCGCGTATTTCCACTTTGTAACCCAGAGATACAGGACAGCCAAAAGCAGGCTCCACTGCTCCCTTCCAGAGGTGTGTTTTTAAGTAGCCTCCAAAGGACAGAAGAGCCCTCAGAGCAGAGGCCCCCACAGGCCCTGAGCACAGCTGCAGAACAATGCCTGCAGATTCTTTTGTTATTCTGCAATGCCTCAAAATCTGTTAAGTCTTGTTGTCTCCCACCCTCAGGGATTTTGGCAACTTAATTAAGTCATTGTTTGCAGGCATGGGATAAATTCATTCACATCACAAAGGAAACAAACTCAGTTCCAAATGTCAATACACACTAAACTCTGAACCAGGAGTCCAGGAGCCACAATGTGATTGTGTGTCTCTCTTTAAATAAAAGAGCCAATGTGATAATATTAAAAGAAAAACAAGGACCTATAAAGCTAATTGTTTTGTGCAATGTCTTCACCAGACTCAGATGATTTTGCTTAAATTATAAAAGTAGTTGATGCTTTCACATAATCATTGAGACTACAGAAGGCATTTTAGGTGAAAGAATGTTAAATACTGAGTATGAATCCAGCTCCTGTTCCTGATGCTTCTCCCTGATATCTCTGATGGTTGATGGAGATTTTGCTTCTAGAAAGCTCTAAACTGGATCAAACCACTGCAGGAACAAAACTGTGATCCAGGCTCCTGTTCCTTTGGCTGAGTTATTAGCAAAATTCACCACTTTGGTCTAGAGAAGTCCTAACAGACCCTGGAAACTCTCATGTTGTTAGAGCTTAGTAACGACAGAGATGAGGTTCCTGGTGGCTGGAAGTGACCCCCAGGTCAGACAGACCCCAGGAATCCCAGGGTATGCTCAGCCCGTTCCCCCTCCTGACTCCAGGGGCAGGCAGGGACAGCTCCAGGGAGCAGTGCCACCTCCCCTGGGCCATTGTCCTGAGCCAGACCCAAGTCACCATGCAGCAGCAGCTCCGCCCCAGTGTCCGAGCTGTGGACCTCACAGAGCCGCACCTGCTCCTGGGCACCGGCAGGCACACTGGGCACCTGATACCTGGCTTCCAGGTGGCGCAGGGCCCTCGTGAGCCTCACCTTTTCTAACTGCCCCAACTTTCTCAGACTGTTGCATATGGCGAAGCTCTTAAGACCCACCTGCATTTGCAGAGGTTGTGGCTCCTGTACCAAGGCTTGCCCCCGCGGTAATGAATACTTGCCTGTAAAAAAAGTGTCACTATGGGGCTGGGGATGTGGCTCAAGCGGTAGCGCACTCACCTGGAATGTGTGCGGCCCGGGTTTGATCCTCAGCACCACATACAAACAAAGATGTTGTGTCCGCTGAAAACTAAAAAATAAATATTAAAAATTTCTTTCTGTCTCTCTCTCTCTCTCTTTAAAAAAAAAAAAATGTCACTATGAACTGCAATGATCTTTGAAGGTGAAAATCCCACCAGCCTTGTGCCTAAATCCTAAAGCCAGCAGAAAACCCAGCCAGATCCCACAACACAGGCTACAAAGGGGGACGCTGCTCAGTGCAAGGTTCACAGCATCCCCTGGCAAAATCGCTGACCCCACCCCAAAGGCTTCCCAGGGGCTGTTTGGCCTTCATTAGAGGCTCCATCTTCTGCTTCACAAGGTTCCCCATAAATGAGTCAAACACTCCAAAGTGGGATGACGGGGCTTGTAAACAGCACTCCGGTCCCCCTCTGGGTCCTGTGCCAGTTATGAAAGGAAATGGGAGTGGGCTGCTGGAGACCCAGACCATCACTGGGCAAAGACACCAGGCAGGAGGCCCCCAGAGGGAGAGGAAGAGGAGACATGGCAGGCTCACATTCCCGCCAAATGCTGAAGACCTACAGGGAACTGTTTCTCTGCTTCTGATCATAGAAGTGTTAGTTTTGTAAAATGTAATTTTTGTCTTTTCCAAAGATTCAAAGAAGCTTAAAGCTAAGTATATTGGCTCCCTATTGGTTTCCTGGGCCGTGGCTATTTGTTCTGAAACACGTGCTGTCTCCACCACTCGGATCCCTGGGCATTCCTTTACTTCACAGAATCGAAGTCTTCCACGTTCCAATCCATCCCCAGATTTTTCTGCTCTGAGTCGTCCGTCGCAGGTGGTTTCCCACCAGGGCACAGACAGGGTGACCCTTCAGGGGCACAGGTGGCCCATCTCTGTGGTGTCACAAAGACACTGTTGATGAGCCCTGAAAAAGAATAGGTTCCGGTGCTTCTGAGATTGGGACTCTGTGTTCTCATTCCCTGAGGCTCCAGATGGAGAGGAGATTGAAAAGCTGATACCTAGAGAGGAGGTAAAAGCTGCGTGGGTTTCACAAGCACCTTCCCCAGCAGGGTTTCCTGCCAACGAGGAGGGAGACAGTGAGTTGAAAACACAGAACTCCTTTGCATCATCGCAGGGCCACCATTTGGTGCCTTATTAAGTTGTTCTTTTCGCAGAATGGCTTGAAATTATTTAACTGGAATCGGGGATTTCTGAAAACAGAGGGGACGGGAAGAAATCATCTTTCTAACAAGTGCTCATTGACGCGCTCTGCGTTGGTCAGAGGCCAGCGTCGATGACAATATTTTAGTCTTTCCAAACCTCTCCCCAGTGTGATCTGCTCTCAGGGCTTCTTGATTTCCCGGCCCAGGATGCTGTCCGCAGTCTCCGCCTGGCTGACAGCTGGTGCCTTTGACCTGCAGATGTCTTTGTGTCTGAGTTGTAATCATCAGAGACAGATTCCAGGATTAGGGTTGCCTTCCCACCCCTCTCCCATGTGCAGAAACTTCCTTCAGAAGACAAAGGGAATGCACTTGAAAACACACCCCAGGGTGGGGATGGGTTTAATAAGCGCAGCCTCCTGTGGAGAAAGAGCCTAACTCTTCCCAGGGCAGTAATTACACAACTCCACCCAAGTTATTCGAAATGGTTTCGATCAGGCCAAAGCCCTGGCCCATGGAGTCTCTATTGGAGACCCCTGAGCTCGTGGGACTGGGCAGCAGGTGTCAGAGTGAGGAGCTCATGGGAAAGGAATCCCATCCTGCTGGTCTGAACTACACGGGCTGCAACCACAGAGCTAGGTCTGAGCTGCTCTGCCTCCGGCTTCCACAGCTTCTGGTAGAGTGAGGCTGCGTCAAGCCTGGTGTGGTCCCCTCCACCAGTGACTGGCTCCTTCCCTCCAACAGCGACTGAGCCTTCCACCACCTCATCTAACAGTAAAGCCCACCTGGGGCATCCTGAGATTAAGGATTAGAGCTGAAGCAGAGCATGCCCCCTAGATAGCACTCGGCAAGGGATGTTGGTGGTCGTTATTTATTTTCAAAACCACATAACCACCCAAATTCAAAGCTGACTTAACGTGATGCATGATGTGACTCTTTAAATGGAAGTATATGTAGAAACCCTGGGTTCACAGAACATGCGTTGCGCAGAGTCACATTATGAATATAAGAATCTGTTCTCAAGTCCAGAATAACCAACCAGACCTCATCTGTAGCTGACGCCCAGCCAGTTATTAAGTTTAAAGCCCATTTAATAAAACAACATGCTAAAATTGCCTTGCTCGCTTCAAGGTAAGGTATGCTGTGTGACACGGTTGAAATCTGCACTGATTGTGTAAATAGTGGACCCATCTCTGGAGGAAAGAGGACCATCGTGCAGAGTACTGAGTTTTTACCTCACAGCCAAAGAACTGGAGGTTGGTTTAAGGGGAAACAGGATTCACACGGCAGCTATAAAGCAGATGCCTCGGAGACCATGGGCCGAGCTGCCTACGGTAGACTTCAACTTCTCCTGGTTTCACTCTGTTTGAACTGTTTTACAATATCAGTTTCAAATAAGGGCTATGATGTCTTTCCACTACACTTGAATGTGAAAATTGTTTTATAGCACTTAGATGAACAATCAAAAATGTGCTCATATTAGTTTTTAAATGCATGTTTTAAAAATGAAAAATTTAAAAAGCAATTTTAAAAATTCCTAGAGAATACTCAGACTCCTGATAACATGTCCCGTGACTGATCTAGAAAAATACCTTTGGACGTGGACTCCCTTCATTTCATAGGCAAGGACAGCTCTCGCAGCTCAGCCTCTCTCTGTTAGGCAAAAAGTTCACAGAAAAACTTGCCGACAGTTTCAAGATGGTAATTTACACTTTGTGTTCGGTATTTTCAATGCCATGTTATATTGTCTCTAAAATTAATTGACCAAAGCATGCAGCCCTCCATTTGTCTTCTCAAAAGTCATTATCTAGGAAGTATTCCAAGATGAATAGTCCCTTCTATTAATGGGAACATTGGCTGGTCTTCCTCTCTCTCTGAAGTTTACATAGTCATATGTCAGTTTCTGCCTTATTGACAGTTACACTCTGCGGCTACTCACATTTACTACCAAGAAAAAATACACTGCCAGCCCAGTAAACTTTCATGTTTAACTCAAGAAAAATTTCAGCTCAGTATGTAATATTTTATACCTTACCACACAAACACACTTTTATGATGTGCATTTCATGTTCTCTGCTGTTAAATGCCTGGGGATGACTACAGGTACTGTCTAATTTACCCCAAATCCTTGAATTCACCCGGACTTTACCATCTTGGTTCTGGTGGTGGTGGTTGGAGAACAGGGGATGGTACCAAGATAAACAGAGACAGAAATGGAGGGAAGACAGGGAAGGGGAGACGACCTACCCGCCCGCCCCATAGGCCACGCCCTGGTTAGAACACCTCGTTTTTATGAATGAAGCATTCACTTGGTTTTGAATGAAGAATCCCTAATAAGTAATAAGATATTTTAAGGGAACACTTGATACAGAAGTTTATTCTTTTTTTTTTTTTTTTTTTTGGAACTGATAAAAATCATTAGTATCACCAGGTTTTGAAAGAGTCGTCTATAAAAGAAAGACACTTGAAGGAAAAGTCACGAAGAATAGAAATCAGAATGCCACGTCTCCCTTTTCCAATGGAAACCTCACCTTTTAAACTTGGGCAAGTTGAGCCCAGTGACACCGCTTTCCTCTCTCCCAGCACTAATATGGAGAGCTGAGGAAATGCTTTGAAACACACCTTTTGTTTGTTCTCTGTTCTCATTTTTGTTTTTGTGTCTGTGGTGCTGAGGTAGAAGCCAGGGCCTCACACCTGGGAGGCCCGAGCTCTGCCCTGAGCTATACCCCAGCAAGCCGCGTACATGGAGAGAGTCCCCATAATTCTTGTTTTTGTTAAAAAGAATGTCTTCTGTGGATCTATTGATTTGATTTTGATAACGTGTGGCCATTAAACTGGTAAACATCTAAGACCATGTAAAATTGCAAAGCCACAGTGAATCTGAGACCACGGCCCCTTCCTAAATACAAGATTCTTTTATTCTGGAAGGCTGAAAACTCTCCAACTTGGTAACCCTTCCTTGTGTCCTGGAACTGCAGGTTGATTCCATGGGTTGTGAAGAATTTTCTCCACCAACCTCAAAAGTGATGACCACCCCTTTTTAAATGAACACTTATTTCTGGGTCTAACATTTTCTCTTGCTGAATCTTATTGTGTATTAAAATAAACTGCCACATCTCGGGGAGCTACAACTAACCAATATGATCCTAAATCTACAACGGATACGTTTTGGAGGACAGAATTTTCTTTGTGTGTGTGTGGGGGGGGGGGGGCATCTAAACTGACTTGAAAACAAACATGAACACAAAGCCTTTTCTTGCATTCACATACATAAAGAACCCTGCACATTTTTAAAAATCTCTATCCTGTCAAGCGGTTGTATTACAATGCTCAGATTTATAAGTTGATGTTTTTAATTAAGAACAATAGATCTTAGGCATCGTGGATCCCCACATCAAAGCCTTTCAATAATGCAATCTTTCTCTAGCTACTTGACATGCATATTGTTCACAATTTAAAGGATTTTCCACATTTTCAATCATGACACTTATATTTGATTTTTAATGCTCTATAAATATCAACTAATAGTACAAAATACTGTATTCAAGAAAACAAACTGCAATAAATGAAAGATGAATTTGAACATAAATCTTTGAAAGAAAAACTTGTTTGACTAATAGAATTAATGCATATGCAATGGGCCATTATCTAAGTGGATATAGTGCAATTTCAACTATTCACATCAGGATGAGGGGAGACAGAGCTTCTCGTGTAATATCTATCCCTTAGCAATATCAGTGGTGTTCATTCCACAGACCTGTCTCTGCTCCTCACTCAGTACCGGTTCGCACCTGTTGTATGACATTCCACCCTACAATCTAGTGTCTTAGGGCCAGGCGCCTGTATGAGGCTGTGAATGCAGCAGGTCAGCAGTGTGGTGGTGCCCAGCCTGGGTGTTCTCCTGACATGGCCTTGGCAGTCCACAGCCCAACGAGCCGAGGCCTCCCTCTCCACAGCAGCACCCTCGTTGCTCACAGCTGTGGAAGCTCCATGAGAGAGACCCCCTTGTGCAAATGCTTTCCAAGCCCCAATTTGCTGGTGTGCCATTGGCCAAAGCAGGTCACAAGGCCAGGCCACATTCAACAGAGCCAAGACGCCTCCACCTCTGATGGGAGAGGCTGGAAGTGCTGTCACCGTTTTGTCTTCAACAACATCCACAACATTTCCCCGTCTGTATCCTTTCAATCTACTGCCTGAATATCTCCTGACTTCATCCGTTTTCCTCTCCAAGAGCCTTCTGCAGGGCTCGCTCCAGTCACACTTACAGTCTTACCAAAAGGCACCTATGAAAACCTTGAAAACAGATGTTATTGAGCCTTTCAGCCGCATCCCATCCTTAAACACAAGCCCTCCCTATGGACTGCAGTGCCCTCTGTGACCTGGCCATTCCCCTACGGCCCTCCCGGTTCTAGGACCTTCCCCAATGGTGGGCAGAAACACGTATGGGGCTGGAGACCTGCATAGGTGGAAAGCTTCTCTAAAGAAAGGGAATCCCATGTGGGGGTTAAAATATCTGCAGGGGGCACCTGGGGAGAGCTGGGGAAACAGGCGGGGGTCATCTGCTCCTCGCCTCCAAATCCCTGGTGCCTATCCAAGTGGCTGCAAAGGGGCTCCTCCCCGATAAGAAATTTGGAGACATTGAGATTCACTTCTGGATATCTGAGGAAAGACCAAAATTTTAGACTTACATGAACATGGCCATATTTCAGAGTGAAACTTCATGAATCTTGGAACCACTCTATTTAAAACATATGGTAGATGTTTCTGAGTTTTATATAAAGAATGAGAACACCTGGGCTCTAGGACTAAGGCAGCCCTTACCTATCTGTAAAGCCCTGGTCTCAGGTTCCTCATCAGTACAAGGAGATAGGCTCAGGCTGCAGACCTTTTGAATGTTGTGTGATGTTATGATTCTGAGATTAAAAATAGGAATAGCCTCCTATTTGAAGTAAACACATTTCTCATTTATTTATCTTGATTTACTTTATATGGATATGTCTTTAATTTAAGTAGCCAAAGAAGATAATTACATAAAAATTCAAGTTACTCAGAATGTTAAAATGTAGAGCTTTTTAAAAACCCTTTGAAATTTTTCAAAATAAAGCATGGAATAGAGAACAGATTAACCATACAATAAGCAAATAATAGAACGAAATAAAATTAAACAAAAATCTCCTCATCTCAGCTAACAGGCTAACAGCTCCCAATTTAGGTACTGATTAGTTGGAGGCCTCACAGTGAGAAATACGCCGAATTTCCACAAATTTTAACACATGGGATCTGCTTATGAAGCATCTGGAAAATCCCAAAATCAAAACATGAGCTGCAGCAGGACAATTTCAGAAGAGTCCAACGGGGGCCAAGTTCCCGGGGGGGCTCAGGGCAGCAGGAAGGAGCTGGGCCCCCACATGTCAGGACAGGATTTCTGCAGCACTTCTCAGGAAGACATTCAAGAGGAGAAAAGAAAAGCGGCAACACAGCAGTAGGCGTTTTTAATATATCTCAGATTTTACTCGAACAAAAACAACATCTGGGGGGCTGGGGATGTGGCTCAAGCAGTAACGCACTCGCCTGGCATGCACGGAGCGCTGGGTTCGATCCTCAGCACCACATCAAAATAAAATAAAGATGTTGTGTCCACCGTCAACTGAAAAATAAATATTAAAAAAAATTCTCTCTCTCTCTCTCTCTCTCTCTCTCCTCTCTCGCTCTTAAAAAAAAAAAAAAAACACACATCTGGAACTCTGAACAAATTCCACAGTGAATCAAATAAGAGATCTTGAACTTCTTGATACACCAAGTACTAGGTTTAATTCTCCCGATTTGGGGAGGTTGCCGAGGTAAGCTCCAGGGCGTGAGGAAGGAACCCAGCCTGGGGCACAGGCGCAGAGTTCAAGTTCAGCTGCATGCCCTGGCCTTCATTTCTCAAGGCAGCAGAAATGGCTGCTGGTCCAGGTTTCCTCCTCCACATCCCCTTAGGAAAGACGGTGGAATGAGCGAGGGTGTCACGGCAAGAGTCTGTATTTTGCACAGTAGCTGCTAGAGAATAGAACATCATAAATTCCAACAAAAAGGTAGAAAGAAAATGCAATCACAAAAAATAACACAAACACAAAAGAAAAGCAGACAAAAACAAGAAAACCCAATACAGGCCAAAGAGCACCAAAAGGATGGTAGAGTTTGAACCAAGACACACCAATAATCCCATTAAATATAAATGAGCCCTGGGCTATTCAAAGGTGAAGATAGATTAAAATGCAAAAAAAAATTGTTTTATTAATGATACAAATAAAAATAAGAATATAGAAAGGTTAAGATATTAAATTTGAATATAGATATGCCTTGTAAGTATTAACACTTCCCCGTTAAGCAATAGTTTTGTTGTAGCAATATCAGAAAAGACAGTCGTTACAGCGGAAACACCTTGCTGTGTTTTAGCAAGGTCACTTCCCAATGAGAAAAGGTGCAGTAGATCCCAGCTCACCAAAAAGTCACGCATTTTAAATTTCAATGTGTTTAATAAAATATTGATAAAACCAGAAGGATACAAACATAAATTAAAAATCAAGATGGAAGATCATAACCAAAGTTTTACAAGAATATAATAGAAGGGGGGAAATAACAATATGAAGAACATGGCTGGCCCAGTTTTCACACTTGACCCAGTGGATTACGTGGATCCGTCCGTTAACCAAGAACAGGATGGGCACCTTCTACCATGTGGCTCTCTATACAAACTGGCCATATCCTGAACTAAAAAGCGAACTCAACAAATTGCAAAGAATTAAATCACACAGGCCATTTTCTATGACAGGAAATTAGAAATCAATTTTTAAAACTAGAAAGACCCCACATCTGTGGAAATCAGGTAGTACACTTTCTTTTCAACTCACATCAAACTTTAAAAATATTTTGAAATGAAATGCAAGCCAACCTGAGGTTTGCTCCTGAAGCAGGACTTGAAAGCCAGTAGCTTGGCATGTACCTGAAGGAAGACGCACAGCCACGACTAACGAGCTGACTCAGTGAACAGTCCAGCAACCCAGGCTGGGGAAGGAGGAGGGTGACAAGGCTGTGGAGTAGGAGTCGGGGGACAGAAGTGAGCTTGCTTTAGAAGATCAACAAGGCCAAGAGTGGCTTCTCAGAAATCCAGTAAAACTGACCAACTTCTGGAAGGATTAAGCAAGAAAAGTAGAAAGGGGAAAAACAACCAAATCAGTAACATAAAAGTGGATGTCATAATTCATACACACGTTAAAAGGGAAGAACAATATTCCAAAAAAAAAAACTGATGTAGAAATTTTTTTAAATTCAGAGATTAAACTAACCACTAAAAAAATATATTTTACCAAAACGAACGGATGAAAAAAAAAGCAGAAGCCAGGAAAGTCGGTTTTAAAGGTCGAAATACGTCACAAATCTTCCCACAAGTAAGACTCCAGGTCCAGGCTGGCCTCCAAGCCAGCTGCTCCCGGGTCAGCTATCCCCACCCCACAGAAACTTCTAGAAGTCAGAACACGAGGACCAAGCCCCAAATGATTCCATAAAGTTGCTGTAACCTGGAATACAAAACTGAGAAGGAAGTTGGGAGAAATGCCAACCATCTCATTCAGATGTCAATGTTGGGAAAGGAGAGATTTAAAAAATACACGAAGGCACCGTTCAGCAGTTTGGGTCCCCCCCCCCCCCCCCCCCCCGGGAGTGGTGGGCTGTGGGACACCAGAGTCAGTGAGAGCCACAGCAACCTGCTAGGGAAACACTTTATGACCACCTCCCGGGGGCAGAAAATCCGTCTCCGCCCACGGAACTCACCTGTAGAAACCCCTGAATGAGACGCCTGGTGTTTCCAGACACCCAAAGGTGGTGGGCACCAACGAGGAATGGCGGAAAAACTGCCCTTGGGATGAGGAAAGTGACTAAGACAGACATTGGTATGTTTTATCCTCATTGTTGTGTCGTTTCGTGATAAACAGTCGCGGGGAGGAAGCCACGGAACGGGTGAGAGCTTTTCCAGGGGCTCTAAGGGGTGAGTGCGATGAGCTGGAACAGACGGAGAGCCACAAGGAAAAGAGAGTCGGGGAAAACGGGCTCAGGCAGCTCCAGGCTCACAGAGCAGGTGACCTACAGGGACAAACACCAAAGGTTTTCAGCAGTCAGTAAAGAAATCCCAGTTAACATGCTGACAACCTAGCACTGTCTGTCCAGTGGGAAAATATTCTAAAAGCAAAAAAAAAAGGAAACTAACAAAAAAGGCAAAAGATTATTATCTTATATGTTTAGTCTTATCTTCTGGGTGGTTTGAAATGAGTCTTAGGCAAAAATCAAAAGCTGTCCCAATATCACCTGATAAAATGTTGGCATTGGGAGCCAGAGTCTTCCTCTGTAAGTACTAGTGTGAACTTTCGAAAATGTCATGTTTCTCTAACCTCCATTTTCCCCTTAATTGGATGGATATGGATGATCTATCTTACGTGATTATTTTTAAGGACACTAAAAAGCTAACAGTGGCAAAAACCTAAGAAATGTCTACCCCAAAGTGGCCTTCTACCAAGTTTCCTTTCCTGTCCTTGGGAAATGACCAAAGCAGACAGTCTGCGGGTTCCCTTGGTGTTTGGCATCCCTTTACCTTCTCATCCCTCCATGGAATGAGAGCTCCGCACCTGCCCAGGCAGCGGCCCCTCGCTCTGCCCACGGCTCCTGTTCCACCCAGGGCAGGGCCACTCGCCACACTGGCTGCAGTGAGCCCCTCCTGCTTCCTGCTTGCTGGCAGTCCTTTCCAGTGTCTAGCACACTCTAAAACCACAGTGTGCATGTTTATCACGCTCTGGTTTGTGGTCTGTCTCTGAGCTGCCCGACCCTCGACAGAGGCTCTTCGAGGGACGTATTCCATGTACCTAGACCTCCTGGCAGGTGGGGGGCTCTCAGCCCACAGCTGTGGTGACAGCACCTTGGCCTCAGAGAGAAATGGGACCTTGCAGCTCAAGTGGCTTCATGATTATGATTTACGGAACTGCAGATAATTTGGGGTAAGCACATGCAGAAAAATGTTCTCAGAAGGTTTCTACCAAGAGGCAACACCACTATTTACAATCCTCTAACTTGACTCCTAAGACAGAAATAGAATTCTGGGAGAAGAGGAGCCTTTTAAAGGAGCTGTGACATTTGCCAGTCCTCGGTCCTGTCACAATCTCGCACCGTCAAGAATGGAGAAGGTGGTTGGGGCACGTGTGACGGATGGTGTTACCAGTCACAGGTCACCTGCTGAACCTCCAAAGTACTGTGCCAGGTTTCCCAGAAGAGCTGCTGTCTGAAACACCCTAGCCTTGTGACTGACGTGTGGCCAACCACAGTGTGACCTTCCAGAAGGTTCTCCACGGGGTGCCTGTAGTGAGCACACTGGATTTGTGTCCTCTACCCACTCAGGGGAAAATCCACTCATGGGTCTTTCCAAGGCTCATTCACTTCTTTATTATTATCATTGTGGTTTGCTCGACCTAAAAAAATAGAGCTATTTTGCATGTCAATTTATATTCTAAAATATAGATATCAAATAAAGTCAAACAGGACAGTGGACTCTGACTGTGAACAGGTGTTTGAATGCATGGCAGGTCTGAAGGGGCGTGTCAGCGAGTGCCCCAGCCATCTCAGCACACATGTGGTCATGTGGCACCTCTGCTGTGGCCTGTCTCTCTGGGACCCTGCAAGGAGTCCAAGCATCGTGATCCTATTCACTCCTGGTGACTCTCACTGCTGTGACAGTTAGAGGGGCCTCCGTGGTCAAATCAGAACGTTTTCCAGTCACCCAGGCAGACAACGCTGCGTCAGTCTGTCTGGGGAACATCGTGGTCTCATGAGTGCTTTTCTGGGTTCAGGCATCTGAGGTCTAGGCCAGCATGACGCAGGGAGAATTTCAGAAACAGCTCGCAGATAACTGACATCTGTGTGGGGCCCTGGTTCAGGTGAAGTTCTCCTCGGTAGGGCTTTCCCTAGGCAGACTCCGCCATGGTTTGTGTTAACATAGGAGTTAAATATCTCACTGATCGATACAAGGAGATTAAAGGTAAGTAAAAGTGGGGTTTTGTTTTTACCTTTGGTAAGTTTACCATGTGATTTGAGAGGAAGGACATGAACAGGTTGAGTTTTGGAGAAACAGCACCTTCAGAAGATTCTGACTAAGCCCTGGAGGGTTCAGGAGAGGGAGTAACGGACCGCACTGCTGTGGTGGAGCCCTGTGAGAAGAGGTGGTCGTGACTGGAGCCTCAGATGTGCCCCAAAGGCCCACATGCTACAAGGCCTGGACCCCGAGGGACACTGTGGGGAGGGGTGGGGTCTAGTGGAGGAGGTCAGGTCCTGGGGTGTGCCTTTGAAGGGAGACACTGGGCCCCTGGCCCCTGGCGCTCTCCTGGCTCTCTGGCCACCAGGAGGTGAGCAGTTTCCTTGGCCAGGCACACCCCCCACGATCTTCCCTTCCACAGGCCCAAGAAACTAAAGTCTCTGAAAACATGGGCCAAAATAAATCTTTTCTCCTTTTAAGTCATTTATCTCAGGTCCTTTGTTACAGTTAGGGAAAGCTGACTAACACAGACACATAGGGTGGGGATAAAGGGACAGACATTCATTTCAAGGCAGGCTGAAGTCTACCAAATGACAGCCAGACCTTCTCCACCATACACTGACTCATTTCACCTATCAAATGTCCTTAATGCCCACCTACCAACTCTCTTATAATTGGTACCTCCGAGTCCCAGTCCATCCCAAACCTGTTAGGTGACTTCAGGCCCCAGAGTTAGAAATACGTCTCCTTAATTCATCATGAGGCCCAGCTTAGCACACCTCCTCTCCTCTCATAACACAGTAAATGAGAGTTCTCTATAGCAATGAGCTTGATCCAGCCATCTTATAAAGGGGCTCAAAGAGAGACAGCCCAGGGTGGTGGTCCACAGCCCAGACTCTGGAGCCAGACCCCTGGGCTCAGAGCCCTTCCTATTGTGCTCCCTGTGGGTCTGATATGGCAGGTCTCTGAGCCTTGGCAGCTCACGGGGGTTGTGAGGACTGCGTTAGTTAATGGCTCTAGGTGCCCTGCGCAGGGCTCTGTATAAGTGGTCAGACTATCACTACCAGTGCAGCGTGATTACGGAGTGCACTGAGAAAATCATCCCAGGGCTCATGCAAAACACAAGTCTCTTTCTCTAGGAGCATTCCCGGTTAAGAATTTACAATGCTGGTTTCATCAGTGAAAGTTTCATTAGTGAAAGTGATTAACATGGACCTTCAACCCTCGCCAGCGCTTGGCTAGAACGCAGGGAGACTTGAAGTCCTCTGAAAAGGCGCCACACAGGTGGCTGGCGCAGTCCCTCTTGGGCCTAGCCCCTGCAGAGAGCAGAACGTGGTCAGGTTGCATGGATCCCTAGAACTGCTAGACGAGGGGCATTTGAAGATCTCCTTTTTGCTGACCCTGGAAACCCTGGGAGTGGACACCAGGCCGGGTTTGGTGAGAGCCCCGGAGTGAGGCCTCCGGCCTGGGTCTCAGGTACCCACTGGTTCTAAGGCAGGTACACGTCCTGGACCTGGGCAGACCCAGAGCTTCCAGCCATGTCGGCTGTGCCCAGACCCTGTTCCTGTCTTGCCTGGTGTGCGGCGGCTGAGACAGAGCTGTGCGTCCCAGGACCTCCCGTCTGGGAGGAGGTGGGGCTCAGAGAGGCTGCTGAGGGATTCTCCCTGGAGAGGACCACAGCTCCTCCACTGGGTGTGTCACAACCCTAGTCCCATAAGCCACGTAAGGCACGGGGCATGCAGCCAGCTGCCACTGAGGCTGGGAGAGGAGAGGATTCTCTGACGGCCACAGAGAAGCTGGAGAATCTGTGTCTGCAGGTAGCCTCACATGCTAATAAGGAAAGGACCAGGGAGCACCCCACGCCCCGTGGCGATGAGGATCCCACGTTAGGAGTGCCAGGGAGAACATCAGAGCCGGTGGAGCCTGGAGTCTTCCAAACAGAGCCAAAACTACCAATCGGACAGGAGACTTCTAAATGCTCATGAATCGAAGCATTTTTTAGACATGTGAGGCTCAGGTAAGCTTTGCATACAATATCCACTTGTCTGGGTGCTTATTTTGAAACAGAATCTATGTCTGAGCCTTAGAGGTCTTTGTATTCATAACAATGATTATCACAGAGGTTACGGGATGGAATCGTCCGTGACCAGAGGCATCGTAAAATTTCTTAGCAGAAGGAAGCATGGCTCCTCCCCAGGCCCCTTCTGCTTTACAGTTATTTCTAAACCATGACCTACGTCCACCTCCACTACAACAGGAACCCCAGTCTGCAGGACTTTTACAATATGTAGCAAATGCCGTGACCCTGACATTCCCACATGTTCTCCCGTGGGGGCTTTTCCTGGCCCCTCTTCCAGGGCCATGCAGTCTGATTTCTTCCTTCCCCTCTGTTCACCAAGAGAGAAGTCAGCTCTGGCTTCTGAACAGGGTGGCAGGCAGGTGGCAAGGTGGCCACACCCACCTGAGGCACAGCCAAGCTGGACACCTGGACACTGGTGATTCTGGAGCTTCCCTGGGGCCCGTCTCTAGCACAGGTCCACCATCGTGTTCTGGCTATTTTAAAGTCTGTTTAAAGGGAAATTAGGATAATTTAGAACTGAGTTTCTTCCACAAAGGATGTATTGAAGCTCAAGTGAGAATCTGCGACCTGGGGCAGTACAGCGGAATTCAGGAGGCTGAGGGGGCAGGACCCGAGGGGCTGGATTGAGGGCTGAACAGCAGGCTCGGGAGGAAAGGACACAGGTGGGCGGAATAGATGGTGGACTTTCCAATATTTCTCTCTCCACAGCTCACACACCAAGCCCTGGACTTTTCTCTCAGAATGATGCCAGGTATCCCTCACTCCCCCACCCCCCAGCTATATCAGCTCCCCCCCAAAAAACTCTGTAAAGCCCTTAGGCCGCAACTCATGGGTAGGGGTTCTCCAGCCCTGGAGGGCCCTCCTGTCACTCTCTGGCACTGGAGAAAAGAGTCCCCTGCTGGGCTAGGTCCTGAGCCATCTCTAATGACAGGAAAACCCCAGCAAGGCCCTGTCCCAGCTTCCCACCCTACAGAGAATACTGGGACCCCTGAGGGGGAAGGCAGGGAGAACCCAGCTCCTACTGTTTCCATATCCAATCAGCTTGAGTACCTGGGGTTTAGCCTCTTTTTAGGCTCAGTTTACAGGTTGACGAACCCAGGGTGCCCTCAGCCTGCTCCCGTCTCTCCTGGACACCAGGAGCTGAGACCCTCTAGGTAGTGCTGCATGTCATTAGTCACATGTGGGTACTGCAAGCCCCAGAATGGGGTTCATCTTCAATGTATGGCAGTGCACCCCCAACTCTGCCAACATGCCCCTGCTAGAGGCATGACGTGGTAATGGGGTCACGAGGAAACACTAGGTCTAACCAACTTGCCCATGCGTAAGAAGCCTAATTGTAACCTAGTCTAGAGTTTGTTTTCCAAGTCCTGATGAGATAGCACCCAGCTTTTCACTGAAGTTTCTGTACAAACTACATCCGTGCTCTGTAATCAATCCAGTAATCGAAACCAGGACTTGTAATCAAATAGCTGCCAGATTATGAAAGGAATTTCTACTCATTGTGAGCTTGCTAGGAGTAAATAACATGGCCTACGTCACAGAAAAAAAACTGTTGGTAAAAAACCATCCTTAAAACACTGCGAATCCTTTGAATGAAAAACACAGTGTCTGGACCTGTGCGATCCAGGCGGTGGTTTGCCCTGGTCCTTGAGTCTGCTGAGTGCCGCTGTCCCCTGTGTCTTGAGCATCCCACGAGACTGCAGATCTGTGGCCGGAGAAGGGAAGTGTACCACCAGCATGCCTGCTCAGACCTCGCATCAAAGAGCTTCCCAGAACGACAGAGAGGGAGAGTCCCGCGAGGCTCCGGTGTGCGTTTCACACTAGCTCTCTCCAGAATCGCGGGGCGCAGCAGTGAGTCAGCGTGGGATACTGCAAGTGCTGCCGCCTGACCTCGGGGTGCCCGCATCATCAGTGGGTGGAAAGACGGCCCCCAGGACTCCGAGGAGGAGTGGACAGTGTGAAGGTCACACACACAACCGCGGTGAGGCAGACGACCCTTAGAGACCCCCGCAGAATTAGAACGGAGCTATGAGGACACGCTGGGAGGACTGGGGAGGGAAAGAGAGCAGGACAGGACCCCGCGTCGACCTGAGGACCATCAGCTGGAGACATCCAGACCAGCAGGAAGCTCTACAGACCTTATTCAACCAGAATAGAGAGAAAAACAACAAAACGACTTCTATGTGGCAAAAGCAGAAAGCCCTGGAGGACAGATTGAGAAGCCAAGATAATGAAAAGAGGGGAAACAGATTGAGAGGCCAGTAGGTGATACTGCCCTCAGGCCTGGCAATTAGGGAGTCGAGGCAGGAGGATGGAAAGCTTGATGCCAAGCCCAGCAACTTAGCAAGACCCTGACTCAGAATAAAAATGGCTAAGGATATAGCTCAGTGGTAAAGAGCCCTTGGGTGGTTCAGTCCCAGTAACAAAACAAAACAAAACAAAACACAGGTTGAGAGATTAAAGAGAGAATGAGGTGAGAAGACATGGCAGAAAAGCAAAATAAATGTAATATTCAATTTAAAATGAATATTCAATAATAAATGTCCCTCAAAGAAGATTAATTCAATGTAATAGAAGAGATCATTGAAAAGTTACTCCAAAATACAGAAGAAAAAAGACAAAATTTTCTGAATTTTAAAAATAAAGAAAAATTTCTGGAACACATAGAAGGAAATAAAATTACAAAAGGAACAAAAACTGGTAGCATCATACACTTCACCTGTCATTATGAATGCCAGAGATAATCGAATAATGCTCTGGGGTTTGGGGAGAGATATTCTTATTACTGAATCATAGTGCATACCTGGAAAAAGCAAGAAATGGTGAAATATGTCAGTGCTTGGAAAATACATCAGCCACTGACCCTCCTGAAAACATCACTCCAAGGTGTGTCACTGCTGATTGAAGGTGGATCAGAATGAGGGCAGGAACGGAGGTCCAGTGTGAAGGCCTCGGGAGCAGCAGCAGCCGAAGTGGAGACTCGGAAGGCAGCACAGGTCCAACCACAGAACCTGCGGAAGGCAGAAGTCACCTGATGAAAGCCAGCCTGGATCCCCAGCTCACCCCAGCGATATCGGGATGAAGGTAGATCCCACTAAGAGCAGCCTGTCACAGGGCGCCCGTGAAGACTCTGACGATCAGAGAATGAACTTGCAGGGAAAACAGCGAAACTAAAAGAGTTTTTAAAAACCCAGCGTTCAAAGAAAAGATAAAAGCCCGCAACCCTTAGCGACAACAAAGTCAAAGTGCCCAGAGAGGAGGAGGTCCAAAGCACCCACTGTGGAAGGTGCTGGTAAGCCAGGAAGGTGGGCCACCCACAGCAGACAGGATGGGCCTCTGGCACACCCTGCGGCTGTCCCGCCCTAGCAATGGCCCACCACAAAATCCACCCCACCCCAAGCTCTTCCTCTCACCCAGGACCTACCAGGCCCTGGGGTGAGGCCAGTCCTCTGAGTTACGTAGATAGGATTCAACTTGTGCACTTCTGGTTGGTCTGCTGAGCTCAGAGCTCCAAGGGCCTGGCTGGTCCTGGATGGCATGGAGAGCACCCGGTGATCCAGGGTCATCTCCCCATCTCAAGTGACTAACCCCAATCATGTCTGCCAAGTCTGGGTCACGTGCTCTTTCCATGTCAGGGTGTTACCGCTGTTGATCGGTGACGAGTCCTTGCTTCCCCAATGTTGAAGAATGACACCAGAGAAGCACGCCGAGGCCAGGTCAGAGTGGAAAGTCGAAGTTCATTAAAGGACAGCAGAAAAGGCTTCTCCCGGAGGAAGAAGGGGACCCAAGAGGTGGAATCGTGGGAGGGCGAAGGTATCCCCCTTTTTATAGCTAAGGTCTTCATCCGGTTTCCCCCCATTCCTGTCCTCGTCCTGTATCTTTCAGTGGTGGAATGCAGGTGGGAAGGCCCGAGGACGGGGCCCAGGTGGGCCGAAGGAGCAGTCTGGGCAGGAAGGACATTTGGGTCATCATCTTCAAGTTTGCTGGAGCTGTCTCATTAACACTTCTTTGAGATGGGCTCTGGGCCTTGGGGACATTAGCATTCCAAGAGTTGTTCTGCTGTTCCCGGATTCCATTCTCAACATGGCCTTCATTTTCGATTTTACTCGATATTAGACTCGATTTATCTAACTACACTGGCTACCTATCTTTAAATCTGGCTTCAAGGGGACATATGTCGACGCTGGAGATGAGAACATGGACATCTCTGGCTGGAGGAGGACATTATTCTGCCTATCCTGTTGCTTCCTTTGAATTCACAATGTGTAGAATATTAAGCACTTAAGGATTTTTAAAAATACATTATTTAAAAAGGAAATTGCAAGAGCCCTCTGATCTTGTAATTCCACTTCTAGGATATTTATAAATATGTTAGCAATGTGGAAACTGTGGTATGTACAAGATTATTCAAAATCAAAATTATTCAAAATTTCAAAATCAAATGATTAAAATGAACCTGAGTGCATGTTAGTGTAATCAAACAAACTGTGCTCACACAAAGTGGAGTACTATGCAGCCATTTAAAAAGAGTAAGAAAGTATCGTGTATAAAGAACAATCCACAAAGTTAAATATTAAGAAAAAAGGGAAAATGCAGGACTGTGGGAGCACAATATATGCTTTTGATTGGCCATAAATCATCCCTGCAGGGACACACAGGACATCAATAACATCGGCTACTTCTGGACGGGAAAGCAGACCCAGAAGCAGGAGAATGCAGAGGGGCTTCACCTTATGTCACCACACCTTTTAGGTTTGTTCCATCTGAATGCATTGCTTACGAAATAGATAATATAAAAACTTAAAAAACACAAAACGCTTGGATTAGTGTTTAAATCAAAATCTGTCAACTATGAAAATAGCCATATCTTAAAAATATATACACAGAGTTATCTTTGAAAGAATATCACTAGGTTTATGAGGTTAAAAATAAGAAAACCCAGAGGCAATATTAAGTCTGACCAAGTAGAATTCAAGGTCAGGTTCAATAATCAAGAATAAAAGGCAGTTGTTTCACATTGTGAAAGGTATGATCCTCAAGAAAATCCTGTACTGGAAACAATACATCCGTAGTATTGCCTTTATGGACTGGGTAGGTCTTTATCCGTACAACAAAAAGGGTCTGAAAATATGGGAAGACTGGTGGTAACACCCCTGTGGAGACCGCCTGGAGCCCCAAGGCCCCTGCAGAGCAACAAGTGAAGTAGAGCGGGTCCCCCCTACCCAAAGACCCTTGCTGTAATTAAGCTTCTCTTCTTGTCAGAAAGATTTTTACGAAGGGTGTCAACAGGATATCAGCAAAAATTTCTGCAGAGAGCATCATGCTTTGCAGCTTCCTCGTTTTTGTAAATGCCAGGTTTGCAGGGAAAAAAAATAAAAATCTTGTAAAACCTCTGACCTCAGAGTACCGCACCAAGAATATGCCTCCTCCCGCTATCATGTAACCATCCCACTGAGTGTAAATCTACAAGAATTTCCAGATTCAGGGTCCAGAGGTTTCTCTTTCAGGCATCAGCCTCCTCTGGAAGGCTGCAGCTAATAAACCTGCTTCCTGAAAACACCTCAGGTGGCCAACCTCATCTGTCCACGTCAAAGTCTCATGTAGACCTAGAAATTGTAACAAATGTAAAGATTGGTGACACGTATGTACAATTCCAAAGATGTCTTATTCTCTGAACTTGAAAAAATAACCAAACTCCTGCAGAATACAATCTCCCCCACGAACTTTACTGAGCAACTCAGAACATTTTGTAGCCCAGGTGTACCTGCAGCCTGCGGTGGCGGCCACTCAGGGGCAGGTGATTCTGAATGGACAGTGAGTCTGTGTCTTCTGGTTGTGCTTTCCTTGTCCCCTCCTTTCTTAACACACCCACTCCAAGTGTGGGCCTCACACGAACCAGAGCTACTGTCTGCCACCAACTCAAGGTGACTCGTGCACAGCAATGCCAGAAATGTCCAGCGTGAGCATGCCGAGAAGCTGGGAACCCCCGGGACGTGCTGCAGAGAAAAGAGGCAGGTCTGGGACGCAAGGGCCATCTCAAAGAAGTGGCCTGGCAGGAATGTGCACAGGCTTTTCCTCTGCCACAGCAGAAGGAAGCCCAGAACCAACACTGTACCAGGAGCAAGGACAGGGCGTGGCTGGCCTTGGAGACCGCACTGTGGCTTAGAAAGGTTTCAGGATCAAATGAGAAAGAACGAATGTAAGTCAATTAGAATGGACTGTTGAAATTCAAAAAGCAACAACAAGCCATCTTTAGAGATGCAAGACAACAGAAATTATAACATTCGCGGAAATGTCCATAAAATAGTGAGGAGAAGGCAGAGAAGCCCCACTGATGTGCTAGGGAAAGCCTGCAGCCCACCGCAGGGAAGGCCCCCAACTACAGGCACAGGGTGGAGGGAGGGGCCTCTGCCTCTGACTCAGCTCAGGGCAAGAGCCCAAGGAGAGGCAGGAGATTCTCACCCCTCCCTGGCCAGCCTCCCCTGGGGTTGCTTACCAGGATGCGCTCAGATTTCTCCCTGAGTTTCTCTTTTCCTCTCTGAGAAAACTGAGGAAGATGGGTTTATCAGTAAGCAGAGAAAATGCCGGGATTCTCCCACACTCCATCTCACCCAGCGTAGGTGTGCGCACTGGAGAGGCAGGGAGCCCCTGGCGGACCTGAGTGTGCCTCTGAAAGTCCGACCCCAGGATCCACACTTTTATTAACTGTGCTTGGTAGACTTTTGCCGCAGTCCGGCTGCAGCAAAATAACCGGGGGAGTGACGAACAACTGTGTAGATTGATACAGCAGGAGTGGGAGCCCTTTATTGTAAGACAGCAGAGGTATTTATACATTCCGCACAGCTGATCTTAATTAGCATACACTAGATACAGCAGTCAACCCATAAGGAATCTCCACACTTAATGGCTCGCTGGCTCCACCTCACAAACCACTCCCCCTGGCAAAATGCCAGGCGCCATCCAGACTTGTCTACAGACTCCAACAGACTTCAGTGTGTCCCATCATGTCGCTGAAAACTTTGTGGAAGTCCCAAGACTCACGCCAAAAGTAATGCAGGCGAGTAATCTGATAACCCTTGAGTGACATGTATGTTAAGTACAGTCCTAAGGATTTTTCATACATTAGGCTATTAATCCTCAAAAAAATGTTTGGATCCATTGGACAATTAAGAAAATATGTATTAGGATACGTTTCAGTGATGGGCCTGGTTTACCTTGGAAGTCAGAGATGCAGGCCCAATACTGTTTCAGTCCACATTCTTCCTTCTTGGAGGACCTCATATTTACTGCCATTTCTAAATACTTTGCTTTTCTCATCTATAATCTCTCTCTTTGTTTCTGTGTTTATTTTTTATGTAAAGGTTGTTGCCTCCTGTTTGTGAGGGATTTCTAGGACCCAGCCTGGAGCTGTGGATAGTTAGAGCCATAGGCCAGTTGCCATTCCTCCCTGTGCAGACGCACCTTTAATAGAGCTTACCTTAGGAATCAAGCACAGTCCCGAGTAGCAAGGACACCGCACCCAATGCATGCAGTGAGAGCTGCAGGAATGTGCTGGCTCTCGCTCTCTCTCCCTCCCCTCCCTCCCTCCCTCCAGGAATATTATTGTATAGTAATATTTTGAGGCCACAGTTGATTGAGGGCAACTGAAATCACAAAGTGAAACTGTAGCTACGCAGTCTACTGCTCTTATTTTTATATTCTATAGACCTTGATTTGGGTGCTTAGTCTCTTCTTTGGCTCCCACAAGATTTAGCTCATACTAGTGCAGCAGGGACAGATGTCAGAGGACTTCTTTGTGTTGTACACTAGCTGTCTCCAAGGGGAAAGCATTACTCAGGACCTTGGCAATGTATATTCACATCTGTTTGTAAATGAAAAATTGCAGTGATCCTTGTTTTGAGATGGAATTTGTTTCAACAGAGGGTTGCGTCTGTTTCTGTTTCTCTGTTCCTGAGTTTTAATGGCTGAATCCTTCAAGAGCCCAGTGGGTGTCTCCAGCCTCTATTTCCCAGTCTAAGGCCAACCTCACCATGTGGAAAGTGAGATGTGTTCTGCACAAACCCTCAACGTCAAACTATCTCTACACCCATAGCATCCCGCATAAGGAAGGATGGAAGGGTGGATTCAGAACACACTTCCAAACTACTTATGGGCATTCTCAAAGATGAGATTCACAATAAGCTAGCAACTGCAAATATTTGGTACCTATACATACAATATTATAAAGTAATTGTTCCTCCCATTCGAGAATAGAAAACGTGCACTCATGAATACATTGTGATAAATGTCATTGAAATAAGATGGAGGTCTTGCAATTCCTGTTTTAACTGGAGGAAATATGGACCCATGGCTTCTCTTTTCAGTGTGGTGTGCTCAGGACGTTTTCTTACTATAGTAAGTAAACTTATGCATATAATTAAAACAAAATGTCTAGCTGAGACCATGAGTAATTTTGGCTTTATAAACATTGTCTGTCCTATTTGGAAGAACTGTTCCCCCATTAAGGTAAAGAAATAAGAACTTCTTTTTCCAGGAGAGCTTTGAAACCTGTTTCTTTGACAGTTTAGTACAGGTACTAACAGGAAAACAAAACAACAAATCATTGCTGGAGCAGTTTTCTGCTAAACAGGACTCTTGGTAAAATGTGGCCTTGATCCAGAGGCGGGGGCTGAGCCACCAGAACCACACGGGAGGGAACTGGCCCTGCTTACTGAGTTGCTGACACGGGCATCTGCAGGCAGGACACCTGTGATCTGAAGCACCCCGGCCACCGCGTCGTGAGATGTGCGGCTTTTCTAGAGTGTTCTTGTACTAAGCCTGAGCTAAAGTCAGCACGTGGTGACGAATGACCACCCACTGAGGGTCACACTGAGAGCAACTGAGCTGAGGAAAAGCAACCGCCATGGTAAACGGCGCATCAGGAGCGAGACCTCTAAAGCCACTAAGTATATTTAGTGTGACTTTCTTAGGAAGGAGTCTAAGTATGTTTGTTTCAAAATAAACATAAATTTGGGGGGTTTCTTGAAGTAAAAAAAACAAAAAAACAGAAATTTGCCTAGCATCTCTGATAAATGCAGGTATGGCATTGTAACTAATGGACCCTGTAAAACTGGCAGCGTTTGACCATTCTTTACCCACCCAAAGGACAATTTCTCTAATAACCTAGTGTGTATACAATGGTGGACGTTACACATGTAGAAAACGACGTGCAAACCATTTCTAAAAATGTGTGTCCAGTTATTTCTGTTTTTGGTGGAAATTCTGAATCATCTCTTCTGTACCCAGACTCCATGGAGGCAGCACATGAGGATGAATCTGTCATTCTGGGACAAGCTGGGAGAAAACTACAGCATTTTGCCAACTCCAAGAGAAGAAGTAAAAGTAACAGAGCAGAGGAAGAGAGCGGGAACAAGAAAATCGGGAGCTGGGGTGCTGGCTCCGTTGGTAGAGCGCTTACCCAGCATGTGTGAGGCCCTGGGTTCTCAGCACCACATATAAGTAAATAAATAAAGGCCAATCAGCAAACTAAAAAAACTTATAGGAAAAAAAAGAAAATTGGAGGCAAAGAGGCTCACAAAGATAATTACCTCTTAAAAATAGATAAATTCTCAGAAATATAAAGCAGGAAGTGCCATGAACGGTGGCAACACTCAAAGTAAAGCCAAAGGGACTTTGAAAGCTTTGGAAGAAGAAGGAAACCTCAGGATGGAGCTGCACCCAGTGTGCGGTGATTCCTTTCAAACTTCTCCGCATAGTCTCAGAGGAGCTTGGGGAGGGTTATTTAAGACTCTTGTTTCCTTGCCAGCCCCGTGAAATAAAAGTTTGACAGAGTCCAGGAAGTGCAGCCCCAGAGCGGCTCTGTGGCTGTCCAGCTGGGCTCAGGTGCTCTGGGCCCTTCCTGGAAGCCCAGGACCGGCGGGTGCCTTGACCACGCCGTCGATTGGTGTCTGTGCTGCACCCAGCCCTGCATTATTTCAGTGTAGGGGAATTCCGAGTTATTAAATCAAGGGAAATAAGTTCCATTTTTAATCCCCTCTTCAAAAATTGCCATTATGTGATTTTCACAGGAAAATAACTTGCCCTGGTTTGAGTTTTGTGACATCTGAGTTTCATAACAGCTCCCCAAAATACCTCCTGCCAGGGATTGTATGGAAATATCAAGTCATGATCGTCCTAAAAACGTTGACTTCCTGTCTTTAATCTCCATCATAGATTTTACTTAGGGTTTTGCGATTCCTGTTTTAATTGGAAAGAAGATCCCTCTCCAAAAAATATTCCCCTTTGAAAAAGATTTTGAGTTCTAAACAAATACTAATCAGGGGAATTTTGATAATCAACTGTAAGATGAAAATAAAATCGACCTCATGGTATACCTCTTTCCCTTCATGAACTTTGAATTGGCCAGGGAAGTCTATTTTAGCACGGAGCTCCCATGTCACCTTCTTCTCTCTTCTCTTCCTGATTTAGAACCCCCTCAGGAGAGCTAGCCACTCAACTGTCTGTTTTTAATGTGAAGGAAACTAAACAACAGCTATTACAGGACTGCTCAAATATCTAAAATATTAAACAAAAGTCTATTGGCACAGAAAAATAACCAAACAACTGCTAATGATTTTCCTACAAATCCCTCAGTTTTGTTCTGTTTTTCCGAAGGAGCCAGCCGTTCCCGGGGTGCCGTGGTCCTCCACCCTCCCTGGACCTCAGAACTGATCCTGAGGTGCAGCTGCAGCTCATGGCCACAGCAAGCCCCGGGGCCCCTGAGAGCAGGCCCCTCTCCCTTGACTACTGGCCTGGCTCACCTGCGTGTGGACAGGACACCCCCAAGGTGGACAGAGGGACAGGAAGTGGGGTCCAACATGAAGTGCAGCACAGACAGCTCTCAACTCCAACCACCTTCTTGCTCTGCCCAGGGCAGCCCACCATGGCCTACAAAGGCCTACAAAGAGAAGCGCCTGCCCTGCAAGGCTCCTGGAATATACAGCAAAGGCCAGGGTCAGGGAAAGCCCTTCTGCAGGGTCTTCAATGAGCACCAAGATAGTTCAGCAAACGTGAACTGTCAGTTAGAACCCACTCTCCTTCGTGTAGGTGTCCCCTGGCCTTACCTCAGTGTTTCTGTCATTCTGTCTGAGGAGGTTACATGCTCCTCCGCGAGGCTAAGGGCTGGTTAGAACGTGCTGCAGGGGCGGCGAGGGCTCACTGTTGCCTGGGTGTGGGCTAGATGTCCCTGTGAGCTGCTTTGACTGTATCCCCGGGAGCCTGAATCACGGTGTTCATTAGATTGGACCATTAAAGAGAAGAGGAAGACAGAAAAGTCCAGGCGGGGTGCACAATGCTGCTCCCTACTCCCCGCCCAGCCCCAGCCCTGGTAACTCAACAGGAACCCAGATTCCATTAACAGTGTCTTGCACGACGGCCACACAAGTCTCCGCTGCAGCTTTTATGACCTCCGTGGGCGAGTCTGTGGATTGTAGCCATGTTAATGACAAACACTTGGTGCCCTCAGAGAAATCTCGTGTTAATAAACCTACAAAGCACAGAGCTGTGCCTTTGAAGTTGCTGTAAGCATGTGACATTAGCCTGTGAAGCAGTGGACGGGGAAATGAGCTCGATAGGCCCCCGCAGCAATGCGGTAACAGCTCCGAATTGATTATTTCCTTCCCCAAATAAACTGCCGGCAGCCCGTGGCTTCCTTCCGAAAACGCGCTGTGCCCAGGAACCTTATCTTGAGGATATGAACAGCAGAGCCCAGAAAACGTGATAAGGCACGTTCACAGGGTACTAGTCGCCGTGAACTAGGCTCTCCCGAGGGCTGCCCCAAGTTAAATATTCATTAACCACATCCCAAACTCGAGGCAGCAAAGGACAATGCCTTCATGTTATTAAACAGCCAAGAAAAACAAATCCCTGGTTAAGAAAGAAAGAAGGTGAATCCAAACCAGGGTGCACTGCGGCATGGAAAGTGTGCACGTAGACGTGGTATGAAATAGGTGAAGAGCAAGTCGGCCACCGACTGTACCCTAGGATTTGGCAAGACTTTGGTAGTCATTCATCTGCACGTGCTGTTAGACATCAGAGACCCAAAGTCGTATTTTCCATTGATAATCCTTATTAACAATTTTATTGTGCTCTTTCAGGTATGCATGTACCTCTATTTTAAAACTAATATTTCTTTTTAGAAAAGTCCATTCAGGTAATAGCATTTTCTGCATTCCTGCTACTTCTTCAATTAGCATTAGTCACAAAAGAAAAAGAAAGAATTCAGAACAGCAGATGCTTGTGGTTTGGGGTTCTATGAAGACAAGACCCCCTTGCACCCAGAATCTCTATGCAGCAAGGTCAGCTCTGTTTAAATCCATCTGTGCTACAATTATTTCAGATTAATAAATAAATCTTGATTTATGTAATTTAGAATGTCCAGTTGTTCTTCTAAATTTGTAGCTCACTCACTCCATATTTATTTTGCCCCAAACTTGAACCCAACCTGCTACTGGGATATGTCAGGAGAATTGTTATTTCAATAAAAGAACAGAATTGAGAGCACTTGGAACCATTATCATCCCCTTTTCGGAAGATACATTTGTAACCACCTGGAAACATCATTTCTCTTACAAAAACCATTTTTAATAAGTAAGCCCAGATCCCAAACCCCACGATCCTCACTTAAAAAACTGGTGATCCCTTTGCCTCTTACCCTTGGGGGAAGACATGAGAAGTCAAAGTCACATTTTTCCTTGTAAAAGAAGTCCTAATTCATAGCGCCTTCTGTAGACCGTAAAACGTAGAAATGGCCACAGTCACTGAATTTGTAAGTCGTTCAGCGGCTCCAGTGACGGCACATACAGACCTGGGCTCTGCCCTCTGTCTCTGGGTCCTGCATGCTCCTCCAAACTCCCACTCCCTCAAGGCCCCAACTACCACGGCCAGACCTTCCCATGGACGGGAACCCACCGTCTGTCCCCTCAGCAACGGTCCTGGAAGATGATTCTGAGAGTAGGTAGTCAGCTCCCAAACCCCTAGAGGGTCTGTGGGGGAGCATGCCATGCATTGTCGACCCCAGCCTCTACCCAGGTCCAGGGGCCACCCTTGTGCCCAGCAGGGCATCTGGGAGGTGCAAGCCATCAGGTGAAGAGCTGCTGCTTCAGGGGAAGTGGGGTCCAGGGCCCTTGGTGAAGGACAGGCTGCATCCCCCACCCTGAGGATGGACTCCAGGACAGCAGATCGCCCCCTCAAAGAGCCTCCAATGAGCACTGATCACCTCAAGGAGGAAATGTCACTACTTTCTGAGTAACTAAGCAAGAACATAGGCAAACTCAGGCTGTAAAATGATGCTCGGCTCAAACAGTCCTAGGCTGAGGGCTGGGTGCTGGGCTTTCTTTATAGACACTTCTCTTCCTTTAACATCCTGGAGGTAGCCAGGCCACATTATCAGCCTCATTTTATAGATGTGAAAACAACAACAACAACAACAAAAAAACAAAAACAACCGTGAGCTTGCCCAATGTAACACAGCAGAGGTGAACACCAGGGACCCAGACTCAGAATTCCCACATATTCTACCAGGTAGTGCAGATCTCGTTCCCCTCGACAAGGCCGTTCATTCAACTGTATTAACTGAAAGCCTGTCGTGTTCTCGACTCCCCAAATTCAGCAGTGAACAGACCAAAATCTCGATGTCCATTGTTTTAGTCAGCTCTTTCACTGCTATGGCTAAAAGACCTGTCGAGAACAGTTAGAGGAGGAGACCTCTCTCTGGGGGCTCTAGTTTTAGGGTCTCAGTCCACAGACAGCCGGCTCCGTTCCTCAGGGCAGAGATGGGGCAGGGTATCATGGCAGAAGAGTGTGCAGGAGGGGGGCAGCTCACATGAGGATCAGAAGCAGAGAGACTACCCTCCCCAGATACAGACCCCAAAGCCACGCTCCCGACGCCGCCCCCCGGCCGCATGCCTTCAGCTGCACTCAGTGAGTCCCGTCAGAGGGTGGTTCTCTGGTTGGCTCAAGGGTCTCACCACCAGTGGTTCCTCCTCGGAGCCTTCTGCACCGTCTCACGCGCACAGACCAGGACACCGTGGGGTCAGCTGGCCTCCAACAGAGAAGCAAGAGCGACCGTAAAGCACACAGTACGGCAGGGTCTCAGAGAGACCTGGGGGAAGGGACCTGGGTCAGCAGAGGGACAGAAAGTGCCAGAAGGTGGAACTTAGGGGGAGTCAGGAAGGCCGTCATGGATGTTCGTGGTTAATTATCACTTGAAGACCCCAATAAAATCATTATTAGGTCCTTCTCCCTAGGGGAAACATGGAGAGAAAATCTAGTGCCACATTTTGACCTGTGAGGGGACCCCGTCTCCAGCAGGACGTGGGGTTCCCTCTGGGCTCACTCTGTACCTGCTGTGGCGCTTTGGGTGCACTGGAGGGGCCGATGGCAGGCGCCCGGCAGCCGCAGTCCCACTCTCGACCCAGCCACCTGCCTGGCTTCCTAGTCCTTGCTGCCCGAGGAGCCGAAAAATCCAGGGCCCTCAGGGAGATGCTTAAAGATAACGAAAGACTAATTACCGCCATCCGTGCTCCACAGGAAGTTCAATAAAACCACAGAGAACACATGTTTCTGGTCCTTAAGTTGTTGTGTAACCAGCAACAGAAACAGGACGCAGCAGCCCAGGGGACTGAGAGGCAGAGGCATTTCAAAGGGACGGTGAGGTGCAGAAAGGGCAGGTTGGGTTACACTCTGGAAACCAAGAGGAAGACACTGAAGGTGAACCCACTGACACTTTTTAGGGACTCTCCTTTTCCACATTCCATGGCTCTTTGTTGATCACATGTCCCCAATTCTTTGCCAGTTTGAATGGTCTAATTTTGACTGCAATGATATTTGGTTGAGCTCTTTATAAATCAAACCCAATTTGATTTTTTTTTCTGTCACATGTATTACACCCTCTGCCCCCAAAATTGTCAGTTGTCTGTTTTGTGGATGATTCTGTCAGACAGACGTCTGTTTTGTGTGGAAACGTGATCTGTTGTGCTTCTCAACAGGCTTCATGGATTCTCAGTTTGGAGCACTTCAGAAGGCCTCTCTTCTTTTAAAATCAAATATGAAATTAATGTCTTTCTCTACAATTTTTGTGGGCTTTTAAGAACTGTTTGGTATAAGGTTTAGTTGGGAAAGATCCAAGTTTACTTATTTTTTCTGTTAGTCACTTTACTGTAAGTGAGATTTTCACGTTTGGGCTTTTCCTGGGACATGTTTTTTTTGTCGTTATTCACAAGGAATAAGGATTTCCATTTCTGTTGCTTTATTATACACATCTTTTTCCAGAAACAGTGATTCCTCCAGAATGATTTTCTTCTTAAGGACTTTCCTGAATACTCTTGCCTATTAGTTCTTCCAAGTGAGGTTTGCATCCGGTCATCAGGAGGAATATTATAGAGTCGTCGGCAGTCGACGTCAGCTGAGCTGCAGATGGTCAGGAAGGCTGGCCTCTTCGCATGGGGCTCTGCCCTCTCTGCCCACGAGCAGCCTGCAGTGACTTCAGGACCTCTGTCCTCTGGAAGCTTCTCACCTCTCCTTCTTCTAGGTCTACAGGTCTCCTAGGAAACACATTTCATGCTTGGGGCTGGAATTCTAAAGGGAAATCCTCCAATCACATAAGCTAGTGAATATATGTTTTTCATATAGAAAAACTTCCTCCTAATGAGCACTCTGGAAAAGAGCTGCCACTCAGATTTCTCCCAGTGTCTAATTTTTTAATTGACTTTTTAAAGACTGATACAGCTTAGACTTCTTTACTCATTCACATTTTCTAATTTTATTGCCTACCCACAAACAGTTGAAATAATGGTTCTTGAATGAGTGAGCATCAAGCAAAACGTTCGCTTTCCTTTGAGGCAAAGTTAGTGTCTGTCTATTAAAACCTAGTTTACTTATTCCTATTACATTAGTTTAAATATTAGGATGTGACATTTAAAGTGACACTTTGTTGCATCTACTGAAATGTTCTCTTGCTTTTTTGTCCTGTTTACTGAGGCCGCACAAGTGTTGAACTATTGCTATGGAAGAGTGTGCTTCCATGGTGCACCTGTGAAGTTTTAAATGAGCTCATTTCCATCACTTACGTTCAACAGAAGCTGTGCCCTAGGAGAAGATTGGTGCAGGGACAGCCAGTCACACACCCTCCCTGCCAGCAGCCTCCGCTCTGCTGTCCTGCAGCCACGTTCAAATGGCCCAACCCTCCACGGCCACTTCAGCTGCCACTGGGTCTCCAGTCCCGTGGTGTTGGCCTCCACATTTCAACAGTAGGTTCTAAATAAATAAGAATAGCACAGCGATTGTGGAAAAAAAAAAAGTGAACTACTTCAGTTACATTTTTCTGTGTGAACACTTAGCACTTCACGTTTTAAACCCCAAACAGTGGAACTGAGCATGAGCCACAAGGTGTAATATCTGTTAGTACAAATGAAGGCAATATTTTACTGTTTCAATAGTTTTGAATTTTTAATTCAATCATTCTAATTGCTGTATGTGTTTATTTTTGGTAAAAAACAGCTTTATTGAGGTACAGTAATCACAGCACAAAAGTCACCATTTTAGGAGGACAAGGGTTTGGGGTAGATTTACATTGCCACGTAGGCGTCTCCCGACCTACTTTACAATGTCTCCACTCTCCTTAAGAGATCTCTGTCTCCCTTTCAATCAGTAACCATCCCACCTCCAGCCCAGGCAACCACTGAGCTGCATTCCCACTCCAGGTGGACCTTCTCTGGACTGTCCAGTAAGCGGAGTTGCGCACTGTGTACCTCAGTCCTTCCACGCTGAAGCTGTGCCAGCAGGTGTGACCGTCCTTCCTCCTGCTGGGTCGCACACCCGCACAGACACGCTGCGTCCCCTTCCTCTGTTCGCCACCTGAGAGGCATTCGACTTTTTCTATTCCAACTATTATGAATAAAGTTCCTAAGAACATCTGTGTACAGGCTTTAAGTGCTCCTTGGGTTTATTTCTCATGCATAAATACCTGGATGTAGAATCACTGAGTCACAAGGTACACTGATGTTTAAATTTTTAAGGAACTATTTTTTGTTTAGAAATCAAAGAACAAATCTTGAAAATAAAATGTCATATCGGGGTATAAATTTTTTACATTGTGGTCTAAATCTTAGCTTTGACAGATATTTTGCTTTTCTTACAATTCACTTATTGATTACTAATGAATTAGCTACATGAATTACTATGTCAGACTATAGCCACATGTTCCAAGTTCCAACTTTTATGTAAATATGAAAATGTTGAATTTATTATGCTTGTAAGGTTTTCATACCGTTACGATTATTTATTGTTGCTCATTATCCTCCTTTTATGTCTATTTTAATTTTTTTCTATTAGTGTTCCTGTTTATTTTTGCTTTAATTAGCTTGTTTTTATTTATTTCAGTTAGGTATATCTGACAGCAGAATGCATTTTGATTCATTGTACACAATTGCAGCCCAACTTTTCATTTCTCTGTACACAATGTAGCAACACACCATACGTGGAGTCATACATGTTCCTAAGGTAATGACGTCCATCTCATTCCACCATCTTTCCTGCCCCTATGACCCCTCCTCACCCCTTTCTACCCTTGGCCCAATCACAGTTTTTTTTATTTTTCCTATACCCCCTCCCCATTATGTATCAGCATTCGGCCTTTGGTTTTTTGGAATTGGTTAACTTCACTTAGCATGATATTCTCCAACTCCATCCATTTACCTGCAAATGCCATGATTTTATTCTCTTTTATTGCTGAGTAAAATTCCATTGTGTATATATGCCACATTTTCTTTATCCATTCATCTACTGAAGGGCATCTAGGTTGGTTCCACAGTTTGGCTATTGTGAATTGTGCTGCTATAAACATTGATGTGGCTGTGTCCCTGTAGTATGCTGTTTTTAAGTCCTTTGGGTATAGACCGAGGAGTGGGATAGCTGAGTCAAATGGTGGTTCCATTCCCAGATTTCCAAGGAATCTCCATACTGCTTTCCATATTGGCTGCACCAATTTGCAGTCCCACCAGCAATATATGAGTGGATCTTTTCTCCACATCCTTGTTTATTGTTAACTGTATTCTTAATAGCTGCCATTCTTTCTGGTGTGAGAGAAAATCTGAGAGTAGTTTTGATTTGCATTTCTCTAATTACTAGAGATGTTGAACACTTTTTTATATATTTGTTGATTGACTGTATATCTTCTAATGAGAAGTGTCTGTTCAGCTCCTTAGCCCATTTATTGATTGGGTTGTTTGTTTTTTGGTGTTTTCTGAGTTCTTTATATATCCTGGAGATTACTGCTCTATGTGACGTGCGTGTGGCAAAAAATTTGCTCCCAAAATGTAGGTTCTCTCTTTATCTCATTAATTGTTTCTTTTGCTGAGAAGAAGCTTTTCAGTTTGAGATCATCCCATCTATTGATTCTTGATTTTATTTCTTGCGCTTTGGGAGTCTTGTTAAGGTAGCAGTGGCCTAATCTGACATGATGGAGATTTGGGTCTACTTTTTCCTCTATTAGGTGCAGAGTCTCTGGTCTAATTTCCAGGTCCTTGATCCACTTTGAGTTGAGTTTTGTGCATGGTGAGAGATAGGGGGTTAATTTCATTTTGCTGCACATGGATTTCCAGTTCTCCCAGCACCATTTGTTGAAGAGGTTATCTTTCCCCCAATGTATGTTTTTGGTGCCTTTGTCTAGTATGAGATAACTGTATTTATGTGGGTGTGTCTCTGGGTCTTCTATTCTGTACCATTGGTCTACATGTCTATTTTGGTGCCAATACCATGCCATTTTTGTTACTGTGGTTTTGTAGTTTAAAGTCTGGTGTTGTGATACCTCCTGCTTCATTCTTCTTGTTTAATTAGCTCATTTTTAACATTGTTTTTATATTTTTAAGCTGATAGGGTCATACATACAAAGTTTAATTTAAAAAATGTGTCCACCCATTCTATTTAATTTGATTTTTTAAAACTTAAAATATAAATTTATTAAATAGAAGAAGGATATTAAAATGATTTCATTCAGGTATCAAATGTAAAAAGTATAATAATAAAATTTGGAAACTAAAGGAAACAATTCCTTAAATAACTATGGTCATCTCTGGGTATCCTGAGGGATTGGTTTCAATAGTCCCAGAATATTCTAGGATCCAGAGATGTTCATGTCCCATCATATGACGGGCTGCAGTATTTCTGTATGAGCTGCAAACATCCTCACATGTACTTCAGATCACCCCCACATCACTTTGTAACACCTAACACAACGTAAGTGCTGTGTAAATAATTGTTACGTTGAATTGTTCAGAATCAAGACAAGAAAAAGCCTGAGCATGTTCAGTGCCGATGTTATTGATTTATTTACTTGTGTTCTTGACCCACCTCTGGTTGAGCCAGATGTGATACCCGCAGCACAGAGGCCTGTTGATGGGCAATAGCTGTCTGTCCTCGGGTGCCTCTTCTTTGCACAGACATTGAGCATGGTGTTTCTTTTAACAACAACAACAACAACAAAACCAGTTTGGATTCATGCCAAGCAGCATCATGGAGTGAAGACCAGCAGATTAAAAGTGACCAAAAATTGGAAGGAAAGGCTACATGGAGGGGACAGACTGAGGAGACGCATTTGGTGGAAGCAACTGGCCAGCACGGGGAATGTGGCCAGCAGGCAGCTCCCAGCCCTGCCAAGACCGAGCGAGCCCTTGGGAGCAGCCACTGTGGTGGCCGAGTAAGGTGGACACGGAGGCCTGACTGCCCACCCAACGTGGAACAGAGACAGAGCCATTGTGTCCCCAGATAGGGTACTGGCTGGGTGGCAGCCTCACCCCAGAGCACCTGCCCCCTCTGTGCACCACAGCTGTAGCTCTTCCTCGGCTCAGCTCCACCCCTGCCACCCTCCTGTCCCAGCCTGAGCCCGAGACACTGCCACCTAAGCTCAGTGGGGTTCGGGGGTGAGAAGGGAGGATGCGCATTAGAAGGGCAGTGAGCAGGCACGGGAACGCCCGGGAGGTTCAGGCTGCACCGTCAGGCAGCTCATGACCCTGCAAAAGCCGGCCACCTCCAGAGCTGCCTGGACTCCATCGTCACAGCGCGGACAGGTGCATCTCTGTCTTTGGGTACACCTTTAAGCTGTTTCTTTAAGCTTATTTCAGTAAAATTTTGAGTTTACTTTTCGGACAGGGTCAGATGCAGTCCTTGGTCAGGGATCTTCTCCACTTCGTTAATCCAATGGGAGATTAGGAACTGGCATGGAATGTCCTTACAAACCAGCTGAGGAAGAGGCAATGTCACTTCTGTTCCCATTCTGTTCCTTAAAAACCAATTAACAAACCCAGGCGAAGAAGACGGAGAAATGCAGACTAGCCCAGTGTCCAGGGGAGACAGGGAGGCTGCGAGTGGAGCCAGACTTCCCAGAGAGAAAGTGGCCAGGACTGCTGCCCGCACCTGGGACAGGAAGCCCTTATTACCAGAAGCCTAACGGGCTGCTCCACGCAGACAGGGAGCAGCAGCAACCGCTTGAATGTCACTTTTCCTAGGCTAGAATCTTGGCCGCGCCTTAGGAGCAGGTTTAGTCTTGGTGACTGGCACAGCAAGCGTCACCGGGTTTTCTGGAAGGCAAGCTTGCTTCTTGGGAACAGAGAGAGGCCGTCCTCCTGTCTCTCAAGGAGAGAACCGAGAGACGGGCACAGCTCCAGACTGGGAGTTTTTATCTTGGGCTGTCTCTTGAGGATAAGAACAGTACTCGTCAAGTGGGAATGGGGAAGGAAGACAGCTGTAGCTATGCCCCCACGGAGCCCACGCAGCACCCGCTTTCTCAGGTGGCATCTCAGGAGAGCAGGTAGCGGACCAGCGATGGGCCAAGTAGAACCAGGACTTCTGCTCTGGAGGGGTTCAGGCCAAAACAAAGCTGAGCAGCCTCCTCTTTGAGAGTGCGAACAGCCCACAAGGTTTTGCTGCCGGGGCCTGCTTCCTGGCAGAGCAGGGTTCCCAGGCAGAAACTTCGAGGGGACAAAGTCCTGGCTGGGTCTGGGCATGTTCCCTGCTCCACCCAGTGGCTGGGTTTCTGGGGAAGCATCCAGACCTGTGATCGGAGAGAGGAAGCTTCATCCACATTGTCAGAAAGATGATTTAAGAAATATCTACTAATCTTTTCAATGAGGTTTTCAAGGAAGTAGGGAATAACATTTTAAGTTTAGAATTTTTTTTTTTTTTTGCTAAACAGGAAGCACAGAATTACTTTTTTTTTGTATAGGGAATAGAACTCATGGGCATTCTACCACTAAGCTACACCCCAGCCCTTTTTAATTTTTTTATTTTGGGACAGGCCCAAAATAAAAAGTTGCTGAGGCTGACCTTGAACTTGGGATTCTCCTGATGCAGTTTTCAGAGGTTCTGGGGATTACCAGTGTGGACCTTTATACCCAGAAAAAATTACTTTTGGAACTCACTCAATAAATGGGCAACCCTCTAAACGGGCCTTCTCAAAAGAAGAAATATGAATGGCAACAGGAATGTGAAAAATGTTCACTATCCCTACTAATTGGAGAAATGCAAATCCAAACTACTCTGAGATTTCATTTCATTCCAGTTGGAATGACAGTTAACAAGAATACAAATAATGATGAATGCTGGCAAGAGTGTGGGGGAAAGGCACACTCATACAGTGCTGGTGAGGCTGAAAATTAGAACAAGCACTCTGGAAAGCAGTCTGGAGATGCCTCAAAAGACTAGGAATGGAACCACCATATGACCCAGCTGTCCCACTCTTCAGTACTTATCCAAAAGAACTAAAGTCAGCATACCACAGTGACACAGCCACATCAATGTCTATAGCAGCACAATTCCCAATAGGCAAGGTACAGAACCAGCCCAGGTGTCTGTCAACAGATGAATGGGTAAAGAAAATGTGGCATATATATATGGTTTTACTCACGGCATTTACTGGTAAATGGATGGAACTGGAGAACATCATGCTAAGTGAAATACGCTAGGCCCAGAAAGCCAAGGGTTGAATGTTTTTTTCTCACAGGCAGAAGCTAGAGAGAAAAAGGAATCTCATGAAAATACAAGGGAGGTTAGTAGAGTAGAGTTGGGGAGCTCAAGGGGGAGGGAGGGAGGAGAGAAAGGGTAAGAACTGGGGAGTGCAGTTGGCCAAATTAAGTCACAAGCATGTACAAAGGTTTCAAGGTGCATTCCAGTTTTATGTGTAACTCTATTGCACCAATTAAAAATAAGTGGAAGGAACCCGGTGCAGCACAGGAAGGAGATCAGGGAAGAAGGTGCCAAGGGAAACAGTCAGACCCGGGATTGAAATAGACCCAGGATTGAAATGTGGCTGTTGTGTACCTTTATGAACACGCCAAAATGAAGCCCACTATTATATGTAGTTATAATGCACTAATAGACACATTACCAAAAGAAATAATGTGAAAAATACAGAAAAAAATACTTTTGAAAATGATTTCCTGGAGAAAATAGAGGAAAAAATTTTGTATTGGCTGCTTAACAAACCAACCCAATGAAAGTAATTTGTTTGTTTTTTTCTCATGCATCTACAAATCTCTAAGAACTCAGCTAGGTGGGCTCAGCTAGGAAGTGCCTTTGTGGTTCATGTTTGTTGTTTCTCTGGGGTGCTCCGCTGACCTGCGGGTTCTCCACGGGATGCTTGTCCCTCAGCACCACCGAGAGGCAAGATAACCCTTGGGGCCTCGGGTACCTGCAGGCAGCACACACACTGGGACGTCCCCCCACCTGCCGCTGGCCAAAGGCCGACTCTGGGGACACCCAGACGTGTGAGGAGCAGGTATCAGAAGTGGTGAGGCACCTGACCCAGTGCAGCCCACCAGGAAGTCCTCCAACAACGCTCGAGATCCTGGCTCCCCAAGAACAGGTGGAGGGGACATTAGTCCTCCTTCACCCAGCAGGTCCAGTACTGGTGTGAGGAGTCTTTCTAGGTGCCCGCTCCTCATCTTCGCACTCTGTTTTCAAATTCCTTTCTATTATTGTGTCTTTGAAGTGTGAGATCTGCAGTTTCAAAGAATAAGAAAAAAGGAAGGGCGGACAGACAGGAGGAGAGTAAAATACAGTGAAATAGAAAAGAAAAAAATGCTTCCATTATAAATTTGCAAGATCAATTTTAAATGAGCTACAATGTAACAGAGAAATTTGTAAAGGCAGGAAATGGAATGAGATGCCTGGTGAGCCGCTGAAACATCCTGCCAAACTGCAAAAGACCACCGAGCTGGGGCCGCCTGGGGCAGGTGTGACAGGGACAACAGCACACAGAGATCCAAATCCAATAAAGACTGCCGGAAAAAAGAACAGAAGACGTGCTGAAATAAAGTCTTCATAGAATTTCTTACTTGAATCCAGAGACTTAAAGAGGTGACATCGAGGAGTGAAGCACCCACATCTGGACCGGCCCTGTGAGGAGAGCAATCCCACCAGCCGCAGGCCAGAACAGATGTGTCCACAGCAAAGAACAATCGCTTGGGGCTGAGACCACACTGAACGCCAGGCACCAGGGAGATGTTTCCTAACAGTTTAAACTACATGGTCTGTATTTACCAAGTTTTACCTCACGTATAAAAGGAACTGAAAAGATATCATTCATATGGGAAAAAAAATACCCCCCAAAGTATCCTACCAAGCTATATCCGAATACAAGAAAGGGAAATGATGGTGTAGGACCCGTGGAACTGTCTTTAAAACAATGCTACACAGTGCTGAGTGTTCAGTGACGTTTGACAACATCATGTCAGAATGCATGCGTAATACTACTTGGAAAAAAGAGTCCACGTGCCCTCCCATGGTATGAAGATGATAATTTGAAATGAGCTGGGTACAGAATCATAATTATATTTTTCAGGAGTATGTTCAAATAGAATAAGTTATGACATAAAATTATAAATCATGGACCTTCAACTTAAATAATAATAAAATACAGAATCATATAAATTGGTTTAAAAAAAAAAAAAAACGCAAGAATCCTAGGACTCCTGGTCAAACCTTAGTCCCTGTTACACCCAGTCCACCAACCACAGGTGAGTCCTGGGGAGGGAACCGAGTGCCTTGGGGAGAGCAGGAAGCTAAGCTCAACAAGGGGCAAAGGTCAGGGCCAACCTCTTCCTCCCTGCTCCCACCCAAGCTCTGCGCTAAGAGGAAGTGGAAGAAGGGCAGAGACCCCATGGTGTCGGAGACACTGAGGATCTGTAGTCCTTACCCTGCTGTCTTCCCTGTGGCCACCACGGCCCATCCCGGCTGTAAGGTTTCCACCCACACAGGCCCACCTGGCGGTGCTCTGGGGAGGGGACAGCTCACCACTCCTGACCTCTCTCGGCCTCCACCTCTCCCTCCTCCTGCTCTCTCTTTGAATGAAGTTTTCAATCAACTCTCTCCAGTAGATTTATCTTGGTCTTAGACTGGTCTCCCCATCAGTGGAGACAATTTACTACTAAATCATAAAAATAAATGAAGTAAGCATTCTGCTAGCGAAATTAAAAAAAAAAAAAAAACAAGCTCAAGGTGACTAAGAATCAATCAATATTAAAAAATAAAATACTGATTTTTTGAAACTGCAGAGCAATAGATTTAATAAGTTCCATAAATTTTATTAATAACAAAAATAGTGACATCTATAAAATACTGAGCCTTCTTGTCTATTTCCAAGTCTGTAGATTTCTAGATTTCCCAAGTGATTCTAATTATGGAATCTAAGTGATTCCATAAATATTTTGCTAGAAATTAAACCAATAACAATCTCTCAGTATAATCAAAAGTGCATAATACATAAATTAGAAATAGAAAGAAGGTGGAATGACAGTTGTAGAACACTTTTTTAAAAAAATAATGATACTTAGCAAAATACATATAATAAGAAAATGTGGAGAAAAAAGCAACCCAGTTTAAAAACACAAGGTTAAAAAGTCCCAGAGTATCAAGAACTCTCAAAAATAACAATTAAATGTGGAAATGTTAGAATCACTTTGGAAATCTAAAAATCTACAGACTTGGAAATAGACAAGAAGGCTCAGTATTTTAAAGATGTCACTATTTTTTGTTATTAATAAAAATATTGAACGTAATTTTGGAAGCAAAATAAAATTATTCTCATGTCCAGGGGAAGAACTGGAAATGACCCATCACAGCGCGTCATGGTGCCCAAGGCAGGAACTGCCCTGTGATTACCTCCCTTGTGTGCAGAGCCAGCTCAGTTTCTCAATAAATAATTTTCCAGGAAATGACAAATGTAGGAGGTTGATGTAAGGTGATTGCAATCATTATAATTTAATATTATTAGATCTTATTCATTAATTGAATTATTTTAAGATCATCATTATATACTAAGTATGTCGTAAGATATGATGAGTCCTGCTTAATGAGCAAAAGTCGTAGACCCCATGTTCAGGATTCTATATCCTGTAAATATATGCAAAGACAGAAAGAGGTCAATGACACATATAGGAAGATCCTAAAAGTAGTGCTTTGTGTGTGATACAAGAATGACTACATTTTTGTTTGCGTTTTTCTGTTTTCTAAATTGGACATGTATTTGTTAATTAGAAAATTATGAAATTGCAGAAAGATGGGAAAACCAGGATGGTATCAGGTGCCTGCAGACTTAACGTCCAGCATGAGTCTAGTCATTGGCCTCTCTGTTCTCATACCTGGGAAGCAGCACAGTCATTAATGCCATTCCTACGTAGGACAGAGAAAATAAGCTATTGAAGCCACACAAAGGGAAGTCAAGTGAGTGTAAAGAGTCGTGAAATTTTAGAATTTAAGGGAAAGATCATTGTCTAAAAAGTCTCCACCTCTTGTTTAAGTTAGTTGTCTCCTGTGAGAAGACACAGTAGGCCTCTCACCTCATTCCAATAGCTAGTGTTTAAATAACTGTATGTTCTTTAAAAATTAGAACTGCAACTTCTTTTCAAAGGTCATTACATTTTATTATGTTATTAATATGCACGGTATCAACCAGCCACTAGAAGAGTATTTAAATTCCTAACATGTGCTATGTGAGCTTTTTTGGCACTGTGACCAAAAAATCTGAGGAACAACTTAGAGGAGGGAAAGTTTATTTGGGGCTCATGGTTTCAGAGGTCTCAGTCCATGATGGGCCGACTCCAGTGCTCTAGACCCAAGATGAGACAGAACATCATGGTGGAAGGGCCCAGGGCAGGAAAGCTGCTCAGCTCATGGTGAGGTCAGGAAGCAGAAAGAGAGGGGAAGGGGACACAGAGAAGATGCACCTCCCAGGCATGCCCCAGTGGCCCACCTCCAGCCATGCCCACCTGCCTATGATACAACCCTGTCAGCCCACTCACACTAGGATGGACTGACCAGGTCACAGCTCTCACAGACCAATCATTTCACCTGCAAATACTCCTGCACTAACAGGAGGTTTGGGGGCACCCCATACCAGCCGTAACAGGTGCCCTGCTGGAGGGAGGATGTTGGCTGCATTGACGAGGACGCCTGCGTTCTAAGAGCTCCCTGGAGGGCGGCAGGGCATGCAGCACATGTCCACTGTGCCGCGGAACCTTCAGGAACAGCTCCTGACTTCTCCCAGCTCAAGGTAAGCCCAGGTGCCTGGGAGGGAGCCTCCTGCAACAGCATAAGGACAGCGGAGAGGAGGGGGAGGCCAGGCAGGAGGGTCACTTGGTCCGTTGTTTGGCTTCTGTTTAGAACTAAAGTTGAAACATACCTGACATATCAACTTCAGTCTCAAGAATCTCCAAATTGGCCACTTAGTTCACTGCTATCCATTCCCACATTCCTGTTTCTGAGATGATGGAGTCCACACCAAGCTCAACCTGACTTTGGGATGAAGATGGTACTTATGAATATTAAAGCTTTCCTTATTAAACCTAATTCATGTCATCAGAACATCTCAACAGCATTTCCTAAACTATTTTCCTCTTCTACTCCACCAACTAAGCCTTCAAAAGAACAAAAGAATACTCTTTGGCTTCTCATTGTAGGACTTGTCACCACATGACCCATGTTTTGCTGTTCATTCTTATTTTGCAAATAATAGGGATTTATGAATCGTGTTCAGCTACAACCCTAGCTAATTTATCTGTTTCCAAAAGTCTGTACAGAATCAACTACTTAAAATTATAAAATCACATTATTTAACACTATAATATTCTATTTTTCTATCATCTTGAATTTCTCTGCCGACACATATGACAACTGACAACAAGAATCACTACTTGGTTTTCTAAAAGCAACTACAAATCTCAAGTGTTCTCAATATCTCTCTCTGGGTGGAGATTTGTAAAGAATTAAATCAGAACGTAGGCTAAGGAGTACGCCTTCTATGTGAATTGCTCTTTTTATTTTGCTTAAGGGACCTCTTCTCTGTCCTTGATGACATCTTGTATTTAATCAATAGCAATATTGCTATGTCAGCTTCCTTTGGGAAATATTTGGTATATTTTTCATACTTTTTATTATCTATTTTAAATTTTTGAATTTTTAGTGTGAATTTTATACATGAATGAGCCTATGTATGTATATTTAGTTTAATGAATAATGATGGCCGCTTACAGATTGGCCTGGCTTAGTAAATAGGGCATTACCAGACCTCTTGGAACTAATATCTCCTCCTTGGTCACATTTCCCCAGGGGTTGTTCGGCCTCAGGGCCTCTACTATACCTAATTGTGGCGAAATTCTCCCCTGCTTCTCTGTATAGGCTCAGAACATGGGTACACATGTCCATGTTATTTTTAAATTTCATATAAAATAATTCTGACATCACATTCTGGGGAAGATCTTGTTTCTATCCGTCATGATAATGCTATGGATATGTAGGCAATGTTAACTGGAAATGTGCATTCATTGTGTAAATATTCCAGGATTTATTTATCCAGCCTGCTAATAATTGGTTTGGGAGGTTCTTCTCAATACTCAGCTACCATGAACAATGCTGCTATAAGAGCATTTAGAGCATCTTCTGAAACCTCAATGTGGGCGACTGGCCCACTGCAGGTAGCCTGGAGCAGAAGGGTCTCTAGGTAGCAGAAGGGTCTCTAGGTAGCATAAGCCTGTTGTACAAATGCAGACGGATGCATTAGCTTCCTGTTGGTTGTTATCACAGATCTCTACAAACTTGGTGTCTTAAACAGCACACTGTACTTTCCTACAGTTCTGAAATACAGAATCAGGTCAGACATCCAAAGCTGATCTCCCTGGGCTATAATCCAGGTGTTAGCCAGCCAAGCTCCTCTCCAAGGTCTGGTGCGGGATTCAGTTTTGGGCTTTTCCAGCTGCCACGGCTGTCTGCTCCTGGCCCCATGTCCCCTTCCTCCTTCCCAGTCAGTGGCCTCTAGTCTCTGTCACATCCCTTCATCTCAGTGCTGATTCTCCAGCCCCCTCTTCCACTGCTAAGGACCTTGTGGAACAATCCCCCTACTTCAAAGCCAGATGGCAGCCTGAATTCCATCTGCCGCCTCAATTGCCCTGAACAGAGCACATCCACAGTACTTCAGTCACGAGCTGCACAAGTTTGGGAGGCCATTATTCTGCCTACGGGAGAAAATTCTTGAAAAGGATATAGATGTGGCTGTGGGACACGGAGCCAGCGCCAATAGATTCATAGGAAACCCTCAGTGTTTTCAAGAGAAGGAGGTGAGTGAAAGCACACCGCTGGGAGACACTGAGGAGGTTCAATGTGAAGAGATGTCTGCACCCCCACTGCGTGCATCCAGGAACCGACATCCACTCAGCAGCAAGCTGAGGCCCCTCTTATAGAAAAGAAGGTCCTTTCAAGTGCAGAGTCAAGAGCAAAGTGAGCTCTCGTAAGAAACATTCCCTGCCTGCAGAGCGGGAATCCCTGACAGCGTGCACTGGCTGGGTTTCAGAGTGGCTCTGGACCTGTGGCTGCCACGTGCTCCCTCCCTCCTGGCTTGAGCAGGAGTGTCTATTGTGATGATGACTTAACTGAAACGACTGAGATGCTCAGACCATAGAACAAAGCCCAGAAGGAAACTCCAGGACCTTTTTTGGGTAATGACTTTTTATATGAACCCATGAGACTACTGCAAATAAAAGCTTTTGCATAGCCAATCAGAGGACTGACCGGGAGAGGAGAAAACCCGCTACATGTGAGAAGCATTTGCAAACCATACATATGCCAAGGGGTTGATATCCAAAACATACAAGCAACCCAAAGATGTCAATAGTAAGAAAATAACCCAATTGTGGGTGGAAACGCTAATTAGCACACGTATTGTGGAAAACAGTATGTGGTTCCTTGAAAAAATCTAAAAATAGAACTGCCATGTGACCCAGCAATACCACTGCTGAGTATCCATCTAAAGGAGAAAAAAAAAATTAGTATGTGGAAGTAATACCTGCACCGCCATGCACATCACAACTTGAGTCACAACAGTCACTGAATGTCTATCAGTGGACCAAGGAATAAAGAAAATACTACGGTGTAGGTATGCAATTGAATGCTGTTTCATCTTTAAAAAGAAGTAAATCTGCTGAGCATAGTGGCACACGCCTGTTATTACAGCCGCTCGGGGGGCTAAGGAAGGAGGATCTAAGTTCAAAGCCAGCCTCAGCAAAAAGCGAGGCACTAAGCAACTCAGTGAGACCCTGTCTCTAAATAAAATACAAAATAGGGCTGGGGGTGTGTCTCAGTGATCAAGTGCCCCTGAGTTCAATCCCCAGCATGCACCCACCAAAAATGTAAATCTGAGTGAGTGAGTGAGAGAGAGAGAGAGAGAGAGAGAGAAATCCTGTATGTATTTATGACAATGTGGATGGCAGCAAATCTTAACCTGGAGGGTAACTTGGGGTGGTTTGACCTGTGGATGGTTGGAACAGTCCCAGGCCGACGTAGCTCTGGCCTGAGCAGCAACTCTGAATCACTCTCTCGGTGTAGTTTCTTTCCATTGTTCCTTAACCTTCCATAAACCCTGCTAAAAATCATAAATGTTCTCAATGTGTAGGAAATCACAGAAAAAGGACTGACTGTCCCAGGGAATACTAGGATCTCTTTTCTCCCCCTGAGACTACAGTAGTAGTCACCGTGGGCATGAGTGGTGACAGCTTTTCCAGGGGACACAGCAGTCCCCTCCAAGAGGGACGGCAGGGTAAGAGGGCGGGAGCAGAGCAGGTCAGGGTCTTGTTTTGAGCACAGATGGAGGCCCCGGCTAAGGAGTTTCTGACCCAGGTTGTGGACATTCTGTGGGACTTAGTCTCTGACAATAAAGTGGTGGGTGAGTGTGCAAGAAATAGTAACTTAGGAACAGAAAGGAGAGACAAGACGGAAGAGGAGGAGAGCGCTCCAGCCATCCATGCCCACCCACTCCACCCCCGTGTAGGCTGCTCTCCTGAGGCCTGTTTATCCTGGACATTTTGTTGTTGTTGTTTGCAAATGAATGCCAGTCTAAGTGTCTCAGAAAGAGTCACAACGTTTTCGGCACGTAGGTCCACTACTGTGCTCCAAGAGAGAAACACGGGTCTACCTAGAATGGGGTGACTGACCACTCCAGCCTAAGGTCATTACACTTTTTTTTTGAAGAGGCAGTTATTGATCTAAACAAATTAGTAAAGCAAAATACAGGTGCTTTCATCTGCCAGATCCAATGTCGTAATTTAATAGCCATGAGGTTATTTAAACAAGTAAACTCTGTAAACATGTCATTATGAAGCCATTAGTCCCCAGCATTTACTTAGAAAGTAACATCGACTCTGACAGAAACTGTGCTCTGGGATTTGTTGGAAAATTATGTTCTCATTTATGGGAAGGTGTTTTGCCTGGTGCCTGCTACAGCGATGGAGCGGCTGGAGCGTCAGAGGTGCTGGGCTGGAGCCTGGCTCCCTGCAGGTGCGCAGGCCTGGCCCCTGTCTCTCCCCCTCCACTGGCCGTCCCTTTCCGGCCACTCCTGGGTCCTGTGAGCAGGCCCAGCTGAGCTCCTCTCCTGCCTACCACACAGGACTGAGACCACGCGACAATTCAGTTCCACATTCTTGGTGCTGCGTTTATGATTTGTGAGTGTGTCCCCTGTCCCCTCGCTGTCACTGAAAGGTCTGGGTCAACAAGCCTTCACCCGTCTATGTGGCGCGTGAGCCTAGAGCTTTTATAACAGTTAAGGGCTGTTCTAGACCTGTATTGGGGAAGCCAGTGTGCTAAGTGTGCCTGCTCCGTTGTAAAAGCGCCAACCCACTCACGGTCTCTGGATGGGCCCCTCCCGTCAGAGGTCGGCCACTAGCCCAGCGCCTGCTCCACCAAGCAGCAAGGTGGCACCTGGCACATTCTCGGTCCTCACAACCAGCCGAGAGGCGGGCGCTGGTGTCGCTCTTGTTATTAGACACACCTACCTGGAAATTCACATCAGAACCTTAATTAACGGGTAATGATAAGTTTTGGCCTGAAATTAAGGCTATTAAAATATATTCCTCCCAAAGAGACGTTGCACTATTTTAAAATTTGTTTTTAAACAAATCCTATCTTTGCTTTCCTTCCGCAGATTTTTTTAAGGTGAAGATGCAGGTTTGGAGCAGGTCCCCTCCCTGGACCTCAAGGGTGCTCAGGTTCTTAGTGGCCCCAGGGCTTGAAAATCTTTTAAGGATCTTTTCTTGAAAGTGTTAATTCTTTTTATTTCCAAATTTAAGATGGTTTTAAATTAAGGTTAGTGACTATTCAAAGGCTAGGAAAGAGCAGGATTTTTAGTGGTAAAGGTGTCAAGACTAGTGGTACTGGAATCACGCAATGCTGCCTCTGGCTGGTGGACATGAGCCTCTCACCGTCTGCTCTGAAGAGGCCAACTAGCTGGCTCCGGGTAGCACTGTTTGGTGGCAGAAGAGAACATATTGAAACTGAGCTCTGCACAGAGAGCATTTCGGCAAACACTTCATTTGTGTGAACAATAATGTGAACATGTATTTCAACTTCAGCGAGTTAGAAAATCAAGTGCTGCCTACATATGCCCTTCGAAAACTCATAAGAAAATTTTAGGGATCTAGCTAAATGGTATTATTTCAAGTTACTTCCAAATTCAAGTTACATAAGTCAAATGAAACTTGAAATTAAATGAAAATATTTAAATATTCAAAGTATTGACATTAAAATATTTAAAAGATTGTCTTAGTCAGTTTGAAGTGCTATAACGAAATACCTTAGGCTGAGTAGTTTAGAAACAATAGAAGTCTGTCGCTCCTAGCCTGGTGGGACGCCAAAAGCCAAGGCGCCATTGGCACTGTGTTGGGTGAAGCTGCTCCCTGTCCAGATGGTACCCACTCGGCCCTTAGGACCCAGTCACTGCCAACATGGTCCCACCTCTTGCTTTGGGAACTGGCTATCAATGTATGAAGTTTGCAATGAAACAAACGTTCATACTATGCAAATATTTTATTTTAAAAAGAAGCCTACAGAATCATACTAACTGAATATGTGTTTAATCAAGAAGCAGTGACTGAAAATGGATGTGTGTCAGCCTCACATTATGGCAACCACGAGGAGTCCCGATCCTCAGCATCATGTGCACCAGGTTAGGGTCAAATTACTTCCCAGAAACAGATTTTCAGTTGATCATAGAAATAAAGGAGATGATGTGGTCTAACATCCGCAGAGTCACTTTCCACACATCTCTTTCAGTCACCCTTCTCATATGAAGTGTGGATTTAACCTGGAGCCAGAAGACATAAGGCCTCTGGTTTATGTGGCAGTTTCCAAATGCTAAACCTGCAGGCTGATGCCAATTCAGAAGAACTCCCAGCAGCATCTATGCAAATAAGAAATAAGGACGATGCATCGAGTTCTCATGAGGCCAGGCACATTCAGTTATAGAAACACATCAACATAAATTTAAAACTGTATTTGTTTTATTCTGAGGTCGTAACCGTTGACTTTTAGAAATGTTCTGACTCAGGCCTAGGAAAGTCTGCAAAATTGCTTTGGAATCTTCAAGTCTGTGGAATAGAGGATTTGGGACCAACACAAAGAGCACATACAACAGAAGGCGGGTGTAGCTTGGTGGTCATACAAGCATGGGCTCAAATCCCAGCTCCACTTCTTACCACTTGGGTGACTGTGTTAATGACTTAGTAGCTCTAATCCTTATCTTTGTTTTTTAGAGATTCCTTTTTTTGTTTTTTAAATGGGCCTTTATTTTGTTCATTTACTTATATGTGGTTCTGAGAATCGAATCCGGTGCCTCACACGTGCCAGGCAAGCACTCTACCACTGAGCCCCAGCCCCAGCCCCTCTAATCCTTATCTCTCCCTGAGTCCAGTTAGTGACTACCCTGGAGTCTTATAAGGGCCTTGGAATTTTATCCCAGTCCTCTTAACCGGGCCAGCAAGGCTGTGGCTGCAGCACTGGTTGGGGGTGACGGCAGCCAAGGTGGCAGTGTGAAGCTGTGCCTTTCTTAACTACTGTGAACAAAGGCAAACATTTTTATTGCTGGTCCCATGTAGAATCGCAGTGACAAAGACCACAGGTGACGTGATTTCTCTGTGCCAGCTGATGCTGCGCCTAGCACTGTTGCACACTTGGGTGCCCGGTGGCTTCTGCGTAGCTCACAGCAGGATTCAGCTAGAACCCTGCCCCCAGCACAGCTCTGGGCTCCACCCTGCGTGGGCACTCTGTCTGTGTTCTAATCACACCCTGCTCCTTGCGGTCCAGGAGGAGCACCCCAGGCACACCGACCTCACACCCCACGGGCTGATCTCCACTCCCAGGCCAGCTCAATCCCAGCATTTCCTGTGGCTACTCTTGGGCGAAGAGATTTAAAGTAAAGAAAACTGCATTCAGAGAGTGTACAGATGACGATCTTAGGCTCATGACCCCACACTCTGCTTTTGTTTTTAGTTATGTAAAACAAAACTCTTCAAAATGACTGCCTTGTGATCTCTATAATTAAAATATATTTTGAAACCATATACACCTCAGTTCAAAATATAAGCGCAACAAAAAAAAAACAAGGAATTAAAATCTTATGAAGAAAAAATAGCATATTTGTGAAGAAAGGAACAATACAATGGATAACTCATTGTAAGACCTTGTGCAAAGATAGTAAGCTCAAGGCTTAGAGAGCAGCGTATTGCCAGGGTTATTCTTCAAGGACTTCGCATGCGCTGACGCACTGCTAACCCACAGGACCTCTAAGAGTTGACTGATATAATTATGCCTGATTTTTTGGATGGGGAAACGGAGGCATAGAAAGCATAGAGCTGGAAAGATCCAGATCAGCCGCGGGTCACTGGATGCTTGTTTTATAATAATCTGAAAATGACAAACCTCACGAATGCCATTTAGAGATCATTTTAATGTAAAAGACATACTAATGGCGACGCATCTTTATTTTTTATTGATCAACAAGGTGCCTAAAAATGTCACAGGGCTATCAGTCCCAAAGCTCCAGTCCTTCAGAAAGGGACTGGAAACCGTCTTCTTAAGTGTTTAACTCTTGTTCTTCTCCTTCCTTCTTTTCCTTCCACTCTTTCTCCCTAACTCTTCAGGAAGGATCCAGGGGCCTGTTTTACGTCTCTGCACTTAACTCAAACCCTCTTCCTGCGTTTGCTGGGTTTCGGTTGACAGAGCCTCCTGCTATTTTCTGGTGGAAACTTGGATTTGTGTCATCTCAGTTGACGTTTCCGTCATTGTGACCGTTATCTACCCTTGGGAGCTGTGTGTGTTTGGGGAGCCTAGGTTGCTGCCAGTCATGGCCCACAGTAGGTCCTTCCTGAAGAGTTCATGGTGTGGACAGAAGAAGAGGCCCTGGGTGGGTCACTTGTGCCCTGCACCCCCGACCTCAGCCCTCGGACCACTCCTAATTCCATCGGAAGAAGTAATCTGGTCAGAGTTTCATCTCTCTTTCAAGATACAGAGAAAGGAAAGGAGAAGAACTCCTGTATTTCCACTATGACTGCCCTTTACCCTGAATATTTGAAGGTATCTGGCTAACAGATGCTCTTGACTCAGGTTACAAATACTCTGGTTCAATGTGTACAATACTGAAGGGAAAATCAATCAAGGGAAGTTTTCAATCCAAAAGAAGAGGCCACATCTCCGATACCTGGTCACATGAGGCTGGCCGTGCCCCAGGACGGAAACGCAGGCTGATAGAAAGTGACAGTGTGCAAGAGCATTTACTGATGCTCACCTGTTGAATTCATTATCTTCATAATGAGCTTTCCAGATAAATCAGCAGAGGACCTAAAATTGCATAAATTTGTTCTCCAGGTTGTAAATGTGTCTGAGGAGCTGCTTTTCAGATAGCTGAGTTGACCAAGGGCTGAATGCTCCCTGTGTTAGTAAGAAATAAAATACGGCAGGACCTTACTCTGGTCAGGTGCCAAACTAATCATCTATCACCTGAGATCCTGCAGGGGTTCTTTGCACACTTATGATGCAGGCAGGTAAAATACTTAATCCCTCTCCAAACACACTAATCCACAATCAGCCTAGATGAAAATAAAACTGAGCAATAACCGTAATTTGAAAGAAAATCACCAAGTCAAGTCACTGACCGCAGTCCTGAGGAGTGGCAGTGGCCAAGCGGAAGGTGGGCTCTGTGGTTTTCTTACAGCCAGAAGTGACCTGTGGGAGGAGAGGAGGCCACACAGCAAGGAGGCCACCATCCCCAGCCTGGCACCCACAGAGGACAGCGACCTCTCCATGTGCTCTTCCTGGGTTAGATAAGAAGTGGCACTCGGGTTGCATGATGGGAGGTGGGCCCAGGGGACCAGGGGACCAGGGCTCCATGGCCCACTGAGTGCTTTTGTCCATCCCATTCCACCCCGTAGCTCTCTCTTTTTTGCCACAGTGAGTGTTGCTACCTTTCCAGCCAGTGTGACATCCCAACGCTGAACAGTGACAAGTCATAAAAAGAAATTATGAGATGACCACTTATTTATCACTAATATCACTTGAGCAAAAGAAAGAGATTTTAAAGACTCTGTGTAGGACTTATTTAATCACTTACTTATCAATGAACAAATAAGAACACTTATGGTTCTTCTTTTCTAAGTTTAGTAAATTTGGAGGAAAAAACGTGAGGCCCGGAGGTGTAAGTCACCCTGACGACCTTATAATCATGGACTTTGGGGCTGGATCAGAAGAGGTGGGGGTTTGGACTGGATTGAAGAAGCCCTGAGCTAACCATCGTTGATGTGACACCTGTCACAGCTTCTTGGGGACACTCGGCTGTGCTTGTAGCACCATGTGGCATGTCTTCCTGAATTAAATATTCCATCACACTTTAAATACAGTGAACTTTATATTGTGTCCATCATACAGACATCATTTGATCTCTTACTCATTCATGGTTTCTTAGATCCTTAAATGTATTGACTTAACCCTAACCATCAAGTAATATTACACAAGATCCCAGGATACCCTAGCAAGTGAGCACTTTACTGACTCAGTAGAACAGGAATTCTCAAGTAACAAATCCCAGCTGAGACTTAACTTGGCAATATCCAGGGGTTGGCATGAAATTTAAGTTTGATTTTACTTTCATTTCATGAATTTTGTGTCATTTTAACACAGTGTTTAATCTATATGACTTTTCTTTTAGAATGGCAATAAACAGCATTTTATCCAAGTAAATTAATAAATCCCACTTAACCAGCTTCAAAATAAGTTTAAAATCTTATTTAAATTTAAAGTTGAATTTAATCCAATAAACATTTTTAGAGGCAGCATTGAAAATACATGCTGGAGGATTGATTGTAGGAGATGGCTTATGAGAAAGGGAATTTTAATAAGTCATTTTTTAAAGAAGATGGAAATGCAAGTGCTCCATGATTGTTTTTCAGAATGTGTTTGGCTCTGTCTACCACCCCTGGTCACACCTACTTCCCCAGGATGCTGTGCCATGTCCTGGGGTGCAGTGGGCAGCAGAACCCAGAATAGTACCCTGCACATGTGGATCTAGCTCTGCACCCTCCAGAAACATACAAGAGACTTTTAAAAGTAAGTGCAAGAGAGTTGGAGCAGGAGAGGAGTATGGTGGTGGGCGGGGTCAGCTTTCCAGGGAAGGAAGCGTTTCCTTTGCAACTAAGATCTCAGTGAGCAGAGAGAAGAGGGTCTCTACAGGGTCATGATGGGCATTTGTGCCAGGAGGGTGGGAGGCCCAGGAGGCAGCGAGGAGCAGGAGCGGGGACTTTCTGGGTGAGCTGATGTGTGCGGGTAGACCCACCAGCCTTTGTGTCTCTCTGGGTAGGTCATGGGTTCACCTGTTCCTTTGCGGCAATTAGGAAATTTAAGGTGTTTGTTTATTTCTTCTTCTTGGTCAATTACTTCCCAAGTGAAGTTTTCTTTGATTTTTGCCAAGATGTTAGGGGGGCCGAGTCTACTCTTCCCTGCTTCAATCCAACTTGCATACAGCAGCAGCCAGAGGACTGTGGAAACACAACTGTGAGCCCCACACATTTATACTGCCTGAATAAAATGAAATCTAACAACACTTTATCTGACTCAGGGCCTCCTACAAAGTTCTTCCTCAAAAAAAAAAACAAAAAACTTTTCCTCCTAAATCGGCCTCACAGGTTGTAATTTCCCAGCATCAGGTATCAGGTGAGATCAGATTCTCAAATACTTCTTGGCTGAGTCATCTAATGAGATTCCCTTTTCCTTCCTCTCCTTCCCTTTGTTGTATTCAGCATGGTTTGGAACTGTACAGTTGTGGGCTGAATTAGCTCTGTGCTCTCCAGTGTCCTGCAGGCTAGCCTCGAAGCCCCTCAGGGCCAGGCAGGCTCCTATCGCTGTGTGGACACTGTACCCAACAGGGTCTCTGAATGTTGGTAGGATGAGTTCGTTTGAAGCTGAAATTCACATCCTGAAACATAACCACAAAATGCATGACCTATATACAGAGTGGCTTGTTACCACTCCTGTTTCCATTGAAATCTCATTCGGGATTCCAACTTTAAGGGAAGAAACCATTTCTTGATAGACTTCCTTGGTTGGATTAGCAATGCGTTCTGCATGGTCGATGTGAATTTCCCGAGCATGGGGAGATCCCACAAAAGTCTTCAACATCATAACTCATCAGAGTGCATTTCCTCGGCAGCCCTGAAAAGCCACCAAAAATAAACACAAACCCGCCAAAAGGAGTTGACCTTCCACCTGGTGCTCAGCGTTGTACTACAGAATAGGTCTAAACTGGCAAGACCACCCACCAGAGAGCTGGAGTAAAGGGCGTGAGGGTGGGAGGGCTGAGAGAGTCCAAGGGAACTTGGACGCTGACCCGCTGAACAGGAACATAGCTAGAAATCGACTGGCATCGAGATGGAATTTTCCAAAAATGGCAATAAAAATGCCTCCTTCCTCATGTCCCCTTTGTAACGTGACCTGTACCCCAGTCTCAAGGTGGGCCTGTGAGTCGTCTCCTTGAATATGCCAGGAGGGCAGTGTGGCTTCTACATTGTCCCCTGGACCACCTGAACTTGGATCCTGAGCCCCCAAGTCCTCCAAGGCTGCAGTGCTGCTGGGAGCCCAGCCCTGTGGAGAGGCCGGTGGGACACTTGGACTGGCAGCCTTGGGTTCTGAGTCTCCCTGCCAGGCTCAGCTCTGGATGACAGAGCCCCTGGTCTCCCGGCAACGCCACAGCCACAGCACAGACCCTGAGATATACCATATAGTGATTGACAGGCACAGCCGCTCTCCAACAGGACACTGTTTACAAAACCAGATGGCACCCCAAATTGGCCTGCGAGAGATGGCATTCGGACTGCAGCTGCAAAATCCGGTCCAAGGAGGGAGCTGACCATGACCCTTACATCTCCCGCTGAATGGCCGTGTCAACCTCAGTGCTTCCCAGCGACAGGCGTCCTGCGGCACATGAGGGCATCAGCAAGCCAAACAGGAAAATGGTGGCACCACACTGAGCTTGCTTCAGTGTGGCCCTGGATTTGCAGGTGAATTGTGTTCAGGCTCCCTTCCATGTACATGTAGTAAATCAAGACTGGAGCGTGCAAAGAAGATTTTGTCCTTAGCTATCATTTCAGGCAATCATTTAAAATGACGTCTTTATTGTGGAGCAATATTTGGAGCAACTCTGCATTGTATCTCCCTTCACAACCATCCTCAGGGCTCTGCACCCACCGAGATCAGAGCATAAAGAGGAAGACCTCAGTCAAGGGAAGATCGGCAAATTATTCGTCCAGTTTTAAGCTTCCCAAATTATCTGTGAAAACTCACTTTCAAGAACAGATTTGTGAGAGACAGGATTTTAATCTGCCAGAGCAAGGTTTTGTTAGCGGGAACAAGCGGTGTACAGATTGGTATTAGTCATGATTTTTCCTTTCTGAACGTCATGGTGCTTTGAGGTTGGGGTCCCTGCTGATCCTGGACAGATGCGCTCCCAAACCATGATTCCTGGAGGTGGCGAGTGATTCCTCTGAGCAGGTGTTTTCTCAGCCAGCCAACCGGGCAGCATCCCTCCACCTCCTGCCTCCTTCAACAAACTCACCAGTGGAGCTGCATCCCTTAGCCCTGACATCTCCTCAGGCCAGGCACGGGGCAACCAGGGGCAGTCCCCACGCCAGAGCCCACTGATCCTCACCCTTCCCCTCCTGGGACACGGTAAGTTTCAGGCCAAGCTCACCCCTGCCCTCCGCCTGTGGACTGGCCCTGTGCGCCCCTGGGGGCTGCCTGGCACCCCTGCTTCAATTTCTTGGGTTCTAATTCTCCCTAAGGAAAAGCGCTGGCCACATTTAGAACAAGATTCCAGAGGTCAGGCTTGGGAGATCTGATCACGGAGTCTCCTTTGCCCCACCAGGTGGACACGTTCCCCAAGTCCAGCCTGAGCCTTTCCAGGCACCTCTAACTCCCCAGATGACTTCCCAGCAAAAGGGCAGAAACTGTGCAGTTGTTTGGGGACCCGGTCCCCGTGGGCACTGTGCCCTCTGACGTGAAGCAGGCAGCTTTAAGCAAGCAAACAAAACAGCCCTTTCCCGGGCTCTTAGGACGGAGCTGATCTCCTGTCGCTCTTTGTTCCCTCTGGTCTCATTCAGCAAGAGTCAGAAGAGGAATAAGCAGAACCTTTCTCCATGGCCTGCTGCTGCTTTTAACGAATGGCACCCTTTCCTTGGCACAGGTGCCTATGAGACTCATCTCAACGTGGCCTCTCTGCCTTTCCCCAGCATGGGACAGAGCGTGCCACGGCCCCTGCTTACACAGCAGCACGGAGCCCTTAGCAGGTGCCCTGAGTGTCTTCACCTCCCAACACCCCCACTGCCCTCCACTCACACCCCATGTTTGAGTCCCCTAAATGGACGCTTCCTAGCATGCTGCAAGCCCTGTGTCCTCAGTGCCTTGGCACGTGCTGTCTCAGATCCTTCCCTCTTCTCCAGCCTGGAAAGCCCCCCTTTCAGACTCACTGGCCCCTTTCCTGCCATGTTCACTGTTGGTGCCCCCTTCCTTGAGCTCCTCTGGCACTTCTGCACACCACCCTCCCAGGCTTCATACCGCGGCTCCTGAGCATTTCTTGACATGGGCACAATTCCTTTCCCAGGAAAGGAACCATGTCTTATCCATTTTCCTTTGACAAACACCAGGCACAGTGCCTCATACTCAGAAGATGTTTTCTTATTATTAAGCAGATGGGTGCATGAAAAATGTATATGAAATATGATATTTCAAAGAAATAACATTAATAATATAAAGTTTTATCATGGAAAAATATGAAATAGATTTGCTTTTATTTTGCCACCAAAGCAGACCTAGAAAAATTTACGAAGAATCAAATTCTTGTGTAAGAAAACTGGCTGCTCTCATTCCTGGAGTTATCAGTGAGAAAACAGGAAGTCCGGAGAGGCTGTGCTTCTGCTGACTGGACCCTAGACCCAGGGGCAGCCGCGGGGCCTAGTGCATCCAGAAGCTTGCTGTTCTCCACACCCACGGTGAAGAGGGTCCAGGCCTCCAGGGCCCCGCTGGCTTGATGCTGTTCTCTGAAGAAGAGACAGCTGAAGGGTTCTGAGGTGACCGCTGGAGTAAGTTAGATGATTTGGTGCCTCTGCCTCCACTTCACTTTTAAACATGTAAAATTTGAATGAATTACAGTGTGTTCATAATAAGAGTCACTGAGACTTTGTAACTGCACAATATTCAGGGAAGATACCACCAGAGACACATTGCTTTTGGGGGGAGCAGTCAGTGACCCCCTTCTCCCTGCCGGGTGTGGTTCCCAGGTGGTCCTCGGAGTCTGAGGCAGGAGGCCAGAACCATCCAGGTCACAGTGAAGACCAGCAGCTCACCAGCCCCTCTGCTCCACATCCTCCTCAGCAACTGCCATCACCCTCCTCTGGATAGACCTCGGCCCACCAGGAGTGAGGGGTCACACTGTGCTTTCAGTTTGCCTTTCTCTGATGATCAGAGACGCTGAGCATTTTCCAATATCTATGGTTCTGTCTCCCCTTGAGAAATGTCTGCTGGGTCCTTTGTCCATGTCCACAGGAGATGTGTCCTGTAGTTGAATATTGTCAGCTCCTTGTACATTTGGGACACCTGCCCTGCATCTCGCGCACCATTTGCAAGTATTTTCTTTCTCCCAGTCTGACTGTCTCTCCTCCCTGCTGACTGTCCCTCTGCAGGGTGGGAGTGTTTCTGTGACACCATCTCATCTGTCAACTTTTGCATTTGTTGCTACCACAGTTAATAGTGATGTATTATGCATTTCAAAATAGCCAAAGAGTGGATTTTAGGATCTCTCACCTCAAAGAAATGATAAGTATTTAGGTGATGGAGACGTTAATTAGCCTGATTCAATCCTCCCCAGTGCACACACATGAAAACGTCACGTGGTACTAGGCATGCACATGCGTGCACACACACACACACACACACACACACACACACACGTTAAAAATAAAATAGAGCAAAAAAGGCCAGCGCTGAGTGCAGGCAGAGCCACCTTCTCCTGCAGACCTAACAGACACCTCCCACAGGGACAGCAAAGATGCCGGCTGCTGGGCGGAGCTTGGGCACGGTGCAGAGCAGAGCTGAAGAACGTGGAGAGGACCCGGAACCCGCGCCCACTCTCGGGAATGAGCAGGAGAGTCCGACCTGGGGGCAAGGCCTTCGGTCCTCTCTGTCCCCGTTGGATTCACACATCGGAAAACAGCTTCTCTGACCTTCTGGAGGGTCGGAGAGGATGCAGCTGGGGAAGCCCAGGCTCTCCTGTGGGGTGGCTTGTTGGGTTTTGCTGTTGACATACCCACGCATCCAGCCAGCACGGCCCGATGCCCCTCAGCTCCTGGCTTTGGTGCTAGTGATCAAGGACCAGTAAGCCGCCAGCCAGGTCCTTAAAGACTCCACCCGGAGAAGTGACCGAGTGCTACGGATAACAGTGAGGACGGGGAGGAGATGCGACACCCGGGATATTAAGGCAGGAACATTACACCTGGACCCCAAAACAAAGGAGCCACGAATCACTGGGCGAAAGGAAGAGAAGCGCCGCGAGAACACCCCCCACGTTGTGGCCCCTGACGCAGGCCTTGACGCAGGTGCAGGAGTTCGCTCGGAGACCTCGGGTGTGGACACGGGGCGTCCGCAGGAGAGGCGCGGACCCCTGGCTGCGCTCCGCCTTGGAACTCGGCGGCGCAGAGACGCAGGCACAGCTTCCCCACTGCGCCACGCGCACAGGGTACCTGAAGTTCCCTTCAGCAAGGGAGCTGGAGCCAGGGTTAGGAGCCGGCTAATCCTGTGTAAGTCGCCGTCCATGCCATGACCAAGCTCCTCCGCATCTCTCACCTCGGGCTCTCTCCTACAGTCACGTCTTACAAGGCTCAGCACTTGAAACCTGGACTTGAGCAGTCGTGTCCACCGTGAAAGAACCAAAACCATTTTGCTTGGGAGTCAAATCTAGGCGGGTCAGATTCTAGGCTGTTCTCTGCAGCCCCCTCTGTTTGGCAGAAGGCCGTCCAGGAATGTGTTCCGAGTCTGACTTCGTGGAGCAGTGAAGCGGGGCTCTTGCTGAGGAAACCCATTTCCTCCAAAGGCTGTCTGTGAACCTAATGTGAACCTCATCACCTCCCTGTGTGCTGTGCAGACTGCATAAGGGGGGACCCCACATCCTGCAGGGCCCTGGCTCAGGACGGACAGCAGGCATAGGACCAGGAGCAGGTGTCCTAGGCCTGAGGGTGAGCCAGCGTCTGGCAGTGCCTCCGGAGGGACTTAGGTGTGCTCCTGTTGGCTTTTTTCCTGTCCTGTCTCTTCACAGACCGGCCTGTGCACGTGGACAGGTGGACTCCTCAGGGACCATGTTTAAGTTCAAGGTTCCATGGTCTCACATGCATCCTGTGGAATCACAGCTCCTAGGTGGCGTTGCTGAGTGGCCCGAAACCCATCAGGTTCCAGTTAATCCACCCTGAGGAACCACAGCTGGTCCACCGGAAGAAGAGGATTATGAAACCAAGTAGTTGTGTCTCAATCCCAGCAATTGCTGGCATGCGAGTCCTGATCTCACTGCCGGCCTTGCTCTGCAGACAGGCTCTGCACCAGGCGAGGAGCTGCTTCTGGAAAGTCTTTGTGGCCATACTGCTCCGAGTGCCTACAGGTCCTGAGTTCCTCCACACGTCTGTGAGACTCACCCATTAGGGCCGTGGACATTCTCCAAGCAGATGGCTCTGTGTCGGGGACACACAATCAGTTTTCTTCTGGTTAATTCATCCTTAAATAGAACCACGTTCTGTTTTATTATGAATCCATTTATCATGCTAATGTTGAGGCCGTGTGTTTACAGTACAGACAAGAGGACGATGACTTACTGCTGATCCAAGTAGCGTACAGAGTCCTGACCGTCGTGGGTGTGGTGTGCATTCAACGCTGAAGCAGACTTGAGGAAGTCCCCATCACTACCTGTACTCATGAGCAAGGTGTCACAAGTCCCAGCTCATAATCCCAACCCTTTTCCTGGGAACTCTGAAAGGCACAGAGGGTACGATGGTTAAGAGCACAGATTCGGAGCTTTGCTGTGTGACATTGGGCCCATCGCTTCTCTTCTCTGTGTCTAAGTGCTCTCAACTTTCAAACAGAGATGACGGTGACAGCAGCTACTACGCGTGGTTGTCATGGGGACTAGGTGACTATACTATGTAGAACAGTGCCTGGGATTTAATGAGTGTGACGCGATCCCCCTCAATAACATTAAACAGCTAAAGAAACACGCGGCAGGGTGGGCAGTGAGCACAGCCTGCAGGACTTTCCGCTCCAGGGTCTCGTGCTGGAGGCTAGACTCGAGGCTGTTAGTGCTGAACGGGGCTCACAATTGGAGTGGACTATGTGAAGCTCATCCGGTTAACCGTGTCTTCTCACAAGAAAATGAGACGCAGGTCCACAGTGGTGTGCCGTGGAGGTGGGGCGGGAGCAGCTGGGGACAGGGGGTGCTCCAGGCGGTGTTCCACTGCTCTGAGGCGTGGCTCCGGCTCTTCCTGGCCCTGAGAGCTCGTGACGGTGACGCGGCTGGCTTCCTGGAGCCCACTGCAGCCTCTAGGTTTCCAGATGTGCCATGGCCCCAGCCTGGGCTTGGTGCTGATGCTCCTGTCTTCATGGTGACCTCCCCCCCCCGAGAGCACCCAGCAGTGACCCTGACCGCCAGCTCTTGGTTCTGCACCTGCTGCCAACCTGCCAGTGCCTCTGCCATCCTCGCAGGTCGTGGCCAAGGCTGATCACCACGGGTGCGTGGATGCCCGGGAGACATCAAAACACACACTGAGGAGGATGTATTTTTAACTGTTTCTCTTAATTCTTGGTTTTATTTAAATGTTGGGAATTGCTTTTCAGTCACATAAAACGTCTCTTTTTCACTTCTGTGACTTTAATCTGACTTTCTGAAAGATCACACACAAAAAAAGGTTTCAGGACAGGGTTTTTTCCTAGGATTCCAAAACATCATATGCTCCTTCTAATATCAAGACTCACTCGAGAGTTGATAAATGGGAAGATAATTTAAAGACAACCCTTTCTTTTTCTTTTTTAGTTAAGTGCAATTCTTTGAAGGTTAAAGTGCCTATATTTTCACAAAAGAGATTGGTCCCAGGCATCATCTCTTTAGGACACTATAAAGGGTAGGTTCTAAGAACTTTTACTCCCAAAATTTGTCTCTAGACTTAAAGAAGAGAATACATGAAATTAAGTCACTTTAAAAATATTTAAAAGTCAAACTATTATAAATACATCATTATGAAAATAAGACCTCCTGAGCCCCTCACTCTCGATTCTCTGGGGAGGGGGGGTGCATGTGTGTGTGTGTGTGTGTGTGTGTGTGTGTGTGCATGCACGTGCACACACGCCCTTGACAGTGTTTTCCTTTTAATAATTTCCTCACTGCTTGGGCTTCCATTCCTATAGTGAGCTTCTTAACATCTGTTTTCCATTTTTCTTTAATTTTGACTTGTGACCTTCAACCTATTCTCTGTGTTTGGAAAAAAACAGGAATCAGAGTTGACATTATCTCTCTGCCGTCTCCAAACTGCACACATTCATGCGTTTCACTTGCCTTATGTCTGAACACTGGCTCTTGGACACAAATCCAGCTGTTGCTGTGGAGGAGGAAGTTTCATGATGCTCAACACAGAGGTCTACACCTGCAGCTGGGGCTCCGAGGCGCTGCAGGCTCCAGGGCACCCAGCACTTGGCTCCTGGTCTGGGGCTGCTGGGGAGAATCCCCCTCCCCAGACAGTGCTCCAGAAAAGTGCCCAAACCATGACACGACAGGAGGCTCTTCTTAAAATTACGGTGTAACACTTAGTTTCTCATGTAAGACTGAAGAAGTCGACACTAACCTAGAATGAGAATTATATTGTACATGTTTTTTTAAAGTATCAGATGATGAACCAGTACTTAATCGTCATGTATAAAATGTGAAGTTATTCACCAAAATAATGATGAGATACAAAGGAGTTTAATATCATGCTAACATACACTATTTTTCAGAACACAAAAATGCAGAGCTAACCAGGACCCACAGTGACAAATGCACTGACCAAGGGATGAATCAGAGCGAGGGGATGGAAAGGCGGCTCTGGTGGTGTGAGGATGATGGAGTCACAGGACCGCCTCCCCTCTTGTCTCTGTTGAATGGTGATTCACATGCACATCTTCCATGTGCAACTAAAGCATGTTCCTACATGTATGTGCTTGTGCCCACCAGCAGCCTCGGGGTCTCAGGATATCACAAGAGCTCTTCCCCCATGTCGAAAGTCAATGGAGCATTATTTTCTTCTGATTCTTCTCATTTCCATTAGATTTCTGCCTCCTTTATTGCTCTTTATTGTTTATCTTTGCACTCCTGGGCTCAAATGAGGTGTTCAACAAATATTTGTAGCAGCAATTGGTCGACCAATGTCCATGCCATGAGCATTATGCGCTCAGTATTTTGTCCATGCTCAGTATTTTGTCCTTAAGACACATACATTGGTAGCAGCACCTCCTTCCCAAGATGTCTCTTTTAATCTCTGTTAGTAGCTGCAACCTGCTTGTTTCTGCTCCTGTCCTCAGACCTGCTCAGCAGCTATGGCAGGAACCAGAGCTGCCTAGAGAAAGGGGGACACGTCAAGGCCACCTGTGGAGAAGGTCTCCAAACCTAGAAGTCTGCACTGTGTAGAAGACGCTGGAAACAAAGGGCAGTTCTCAGCCTTTGGAGAAGACTCCACTGAGCCTGCGCCAGTGCTGAATAACCTTGCTCTCCTACGTCTCTGAGTGCCACTTGTCTCTTTCCCAGTGCCATGATTGTGTGGATTTTCCATACTTTCCATAATAGTAATGTCCATGAGATTTTACAGATTGTAAAATAGCTTGCACGTCCCAAGTGAGTCAAGGCTCGCCACGCCCCTGCTGTGTAAGCTCTGGTGTCTGTGGAACTGCTTGCATCGCTGAAGGAGACTCTGGACCTACCGTGCCTGGAAGGGGCAGGCGCTCTGTTGAGGATGACTGTGGTCACATCATGGAGTGTGACAAGTCCTGCAAAACTATTCAACAAACAGCAGCAAAAGACACACACCAACGCTGTCTTAACCTTTCAGAAGCTTCAGAGACGTTTAGGTTTCTTAGTTTCTCCACAGAGTTCAGAATTAAGGAGTGATCTCCCTGCACAATTGGGGGAGTTTCTTTGATTCTAAAAGAGTTTCTTTACAACAAGCACCTTCGACTGGGAAGAGCTGGAAGGGACACGCCGTATCTTCCAGGTAGATCTGCCACCTACAACATGCAGTTCTACATCTTTAAGTTGTCACCCAAGGGGCCTCGGTGCCCCCTCCTCTTCACCCATGGGGTGTGGTGGGTGTGACTGGTGTGAGCAACCTCTGCTGAGTACAGGGACTAACCATCCATTGCTACTTGGTACAGGGGATTTACACCAAGTCCAAGAACAGCAGAGCCCCAGAGAAGTGGAAACCGAAGCCTGCGTCAGTACTACCCAGAACTCACGAGGGAGAGGCTGAGAGTTACCCAGGCAGAACTGCACACTGCCAGCTGCTAGCCCTGCGCCAGCCTCCAGCTCACCAGAGGCACGATTAACGTGCCAGAGCCTGCCCGCTCCTTGGGCAGTAGCCGCCAGTTTCACGCCTTTCCATTCCCAATCCCAGAAGAGCCAGTGATCTTCCAATTCTCTGAACGCCTGAGGCTCTATTTTTAATAGTGGGCTGAGGTGAAGCTGTCTGTGCTGCCCAGTCTGTGGACCTCCCACCGCACACCTTCCCCTGCCCTGGCCTGCGCCCCCTGCCCACTTCCCGCAGCTGAATGCCCTGGACATGCGGCCCCGCATCGGCTCACCTTCATGCACACAGCCTCCTTGGAGGGACAGCTCCCTGGGAGATGCATCCTGGGCAGGAAATCGGGGCCCAGGGGTGCCAGGAATTAGGAGGACGAAGAAGGAGAGGGAGTGAGTAAAGAAGAGAGAGGAACTGCTCCCACCTCCACAGCCCTTGCAGCTGTCAGGGTGGGCCCTGACCCTCAGGCTACTCCAGGGTGTGCCCTGACCCTCAGGCTGCTCCAGGGTGTACCCTGACCCTCAGGCTGCTCCAGGGTGTACCCTGTCCCTCAGGCTGCTCCAGGGTGTACCCTGACCCTCAGGCTGCTCCAGGATGTACACTGACCCTCAGGCTGCTCCAGGGTGTGCCCTGTCCCTCAGGCTGCTCCAGGGTGTACCTTGACCCTCAGGCTACTCCAGGGTGGGCCCTGTCCCTCAGGCTGCTCCAGGGTGTACCCTGACCCTCAGGCTGCTCCAGGGTGTACCCTGACCTTCAGGCTACTCCAGGGTGTACCTTGACCCTCAGGCTACTCCAGGGTGTACCTTGTCCCTCAGGCTACTCCAGGGTGTACCCTGTCCCTCAGGCTGCTCCAGGGTGTGCCCTGTCCCTCAGGCTACTCCAGGGTGTGCCCTGTCCCTCAGGCTGCTCCAGGGTGTGCCCTGTCTCTCAGGCTACTCCAGGGTGTACCCTGTCCCTCAGGCTGCTCCAGGGTGTGCCCTGTCTCTCAGGCTACTCCAGGGTGTACCCTGTCCCTCAGGCTGCTCCAGGGTGTGCCCTGTCTCTCAGGCTACTCCAGGGTGTACCTTGTCCCTCAGGCTACTCCAGGGTGTACCCTGTCCCTCAGGCTGCTCCAGGGTGTGCCCTGTCTCTCAGGCTACTCCAGGGTGTGCCCTGTCCCTCAGGCTACTCCAGGGTGTGCCCTGTCCCTCAGGCTGCTCCAGGGTGTACCTTGTCACACTTTGTATTTACTTTTCTTCCATATCTGCTTTTCATCCATTTCTTCCCTCCCCTTCCTTCTCTTGGGATTATACCCTTCAGAAAACATTAGCCCGCACGCCTCACCCCTGCACACCTCACCCCCGCACCTCTGTTTGCAGAACTAGGGTAAGACATCATTCTACCGTATTTTTTGTTATGTTTTAAGTATCTCTGTAGCAGCATCTAGCATAAGACAAAATACCCAGTAGGCTCTGCACGAACACTTCATTTCTACTCTAAGATCAGCCAGTTTTGAATACATATATAAAGGACCTGTGTCTAGATGCCTGGTGGACACTTCAAAACAGAAGCCGATTGTTTCATCATTTATCCTGGGGAAATTATAAATATTTGCACTAATATGTGACTTATTATGCAGCATCCGTCAGATAGATAATATCTAAATGCGATCTTTGAAATATTTTCAGAATGAGAGAACTAACTTTTGTAGTTTCAAAGCAGAAACATCTACTTCCATAACCTCCATCCCCAACTCGGTTGTTACTAATTTTTCCACTCTATTTCTCCCAGAGTATGAAAACTCAGCTAGAACTGAGTGGCTATGAGGCATCTGTAAATCTACATAAGGTCTCTTTTGACAGAGCTTTTCCACCGAGGGCTCAATCACCAACAGCTGTCTCTCTATATACGCCAAAGTACAAATTCCTTCACCCCACGCTACTTCTCATTCCCTGGACTTGCCTTATGCTAGAGCTCCCAAAATAACTATTGACAAAGTTCTTTTCAGTTCAGTGTCCAAATGCTTTCACTAAACCACCTCTTTGTCCTGGTTTTTATTTTCATTTTTGAAGACAGGAACTGAGATTCAGAGATTGATCAAGGCCACGCTGCCAAGTGGGGAGATTAGAACTTGGAGAGTGTAAATTCTGAGAGGTGTCTTTTTATCAGTCCTCATAAGATCCTACATATCCCCCAGGGACCTTCCAGGAGAACGCGTCCACGGTCAGTTCTGGCCAGCCAAGTCTCCTCGGCCTCTCTGCATAGTCAAGCGCTCGTAGACCCTTGGATGTTGAAGACGTCTCGTGACCGACCCGTCGATGCCCAAGGGAAGATCTGCCCTGTGCTCACAGGGATCCCTGGGATGTTCCCCTTATGGCTTGCAGTGATGATTGTGTTAGTTCTCTTTGTCACCGTGACAGATGCCTGAGGAAAACAGCTGAGAGGAGGAGAGACTTATGTGGGCTTCTGGTTTCAGTCCATGGTCAGGAGTCTCCGTGGCTTTGAGACACAAAGTTGAGGTGGGAGGACGTGTTGAGGGAAAGACTCTCAGTTCAGGCAGTCAGGAATCAGAGAGGGAAAGAGAATTGGAAGGGCTGGGGACAGAGAATAATCTTCCAGAGGACACCCCCAGTGACCTGCCTCCTTCAACTGGGCCCTAACTCCTTAAGTTCCCACCAGCTCCAAATAAAGCCACAGAATTTTAATCCATTAGTGGATTAATCCATTGAGGAGACCTGAGCCAGCCATCGTGTGCAACCACTTTCCAAGAGCCCCACCTTGGTTCCTCACGGCACTCTAGACCAAGCCTGCAACACAAGGGCCTTTGGGGGACATTCCAGGCCCAAAACATAACAATGATCAATAGTCAAGGGTCAAAACAGAGAATTTTGCATTCTATGGGTGAGGTAAGCACAACTAGTAAATTGAAATGGCATGTTACAGAATTAATAGTAATACCACCTACAAATATACTAAAACCTTGGACAAACTTTCATGTCCCCCTAACGCAGCCTTGCGCTCAGCCGTGGTGATTCTCACGTATTGGAGTCCAGGGGTCTCCTGCCCACTCACCCCTTTCAGCAGCCTGGGAGACTGGGAGCACCCTTCAGGGTACAAAGACAGGCACTTAGGAGGAAGACTTCTTGCAGAGAGCTGAAGCCAATTTGATCATGTAAATTAAATGTGGCACCCTGTAAGGATTCACTGAAGATACAAAGGAAATTTTGAAATGTGTCTCAGAGAAGAGTTTGGTTCTGTGTGTAACAGGAAGAGGGAGAGATGAAGACATGACTGAAGATGTTGGTCCACACCACTTGAACTAGAGGGACAGATGCAAGGGACCAGCGCAGCTCTGTGACTTGATTTCTCCCAACACAGCCCTTACATGGATTCGCTCACTGAGCTTGGGCTGCCCGAGGCAAGACTGCATTTACTGAATATTTTTTAAATGAAAGAGTTAGCTACAAATTCTAGCTTTTAGAATTCTAAACCCAGGACCTAAGACAAGGCAGTCCTAGATGTGGGTCTCTAATATAATAGTGACGCAGAGATATTTTTGCTGTATTTGGTGATGGGTATTATTTATTTGGAGAGGGTTTGTGTAACCATTGACTTTACTCTCAGTTTGAAATCAATGTATTCTTCCCCATCTCTCATACTACCTCTTCATAAAAATTGCTTAAAATCAAATTTCATGTTATTACCACTACTTAATAAGCTGGTTATGACTCCTTTTGCTCTTTTATAATTTTCTGCTGCAATAAGTTCCCAGTACAAAAGTTCTTCCCTCCCTATTGCCTAAACCTTGATTTATTAAATAGAAGCTGCTACATTCAGATGCAGCTAGTGACCACAGGACAATTTTAACACCTCATGGGCTGATTACTACAATGGCCTGCACTTCATTCTCCAAGGACTGGTCTCTGAGAAAATGACAACCTGGTGACAATAGGAACAGAAAATCTGATGTCCAGCCCCCATGTACAGAAGAGCATATAATGGCCACTTGGCTGGCCCCTAGGAAATCAGAACCAAATTAATGCTTATCCAGCTCAATTAGAACATTTCCTAAAAACTGTGTTTTTATTATGACATTGAATGATTCAACTAAATTTTTCCAGGCCAAAGAAAATAATTTTATTATATCATCCATGGATCAATTCTCTAAAACAAAAAAAAAAAACTGATGAGTGAAAATCATTGGAAATCTTGGTTTATTTAATAGTTATGTGCTTGAGGAGAGACTAAAATCCAGTGACCTCTGTATTAGAACAAAAAAATGTTGCTAAGTTAGCTAAATATAATGAAGCTTTCTCATTCTTCATATACAAGGAGAAGTCAAAGTACTTGTAAATGAAAATATCGAGCCAATAAACTAAATTCCACTGAAATAGAGTCTGAACTCCTAGGGGAGCGGATTAGAAATATAAATGGCAACAAATACACGAAAAAACTGCTGAACACCACTGGCCATCTGGGAAATGGGAAGGAGGTGGGGAGGGAGGGAGGGAGGGGGAGGGAGGAGGGAGGGGGGAGGAAGGAGGTAGGGAAGGAGGGAGGGAGGAAAGGGAGAGGGAGGGGGAGAAAGGAGGGAGGGAGGGGGGAGGAAGGAGGGAGGGAGGGAAGGGAGAGGGAGGGGGAAGGAGGGAGGGAGGGAGGAAGGAGGAAGGGAGGGAGGGAGGGAGGGAGGAGGGAAGGAGGGAGGGAGGAAGGGAGGGAAGGAGGGAGGGGAGGGAGGGAGGAGGGAAGGAGGGAGGGAGGGAGGGGGGAGGGAGGGGAGAGAAAGGGAAAAGGAAAAGGAAGAAAAAAGAAAAAAAGAAGTAGGCCTGTACTTCACACTAACCAGGGAATCTTGAAACAAAAACCTGGCTTCCCCTATTCAGTGGCAAACATTATGATTCAAGAGGACATTAACTGAGTTTCCCACTAGGGAGAAACTCCATGTGACAGGACATCTCCAAACAAACAGCCAGTGACGGCCCAGTCACCCACGAGTGGTGCTCAGGAGCACTGAGTCAAAGCAGCTGGATTTGAGATGGATTCCTTATCAGATGCTACTGTTTCTCTGAGCTACTGAAGCAGGAAACAGTCTCCTGGATTTGCTCTTATTCTGAAAACACGATAATTTAATGCCTATTGCTTAAAATGCTTTAAACTTGAAACAAAAATCAAATTGTATTTTTAGACTGGCCTTTCTTCTTTTACAATGATCTCAGCACACGGTTCTTCAAGTGTGCAAATTTCAAGTGTGCAAATGGATTTCTTCCCTTTGTACGTTCTATGTGTCACGGATGCAGTTTGCCTTTGCACACAGATGATCGCGCTCCCTGAACTGACGTAACTAAACCCCCGACTTCACTTTCACCCGTCAGCAGGGACTTTACAAATTTGCAGCACCCGGAACCCCTGTGCCTCTATCCAGGGTCCGCCTCCTCGGAAGGTGCCACATCCTCAAAGTCCTCAAGATGTCCTCCTCGGGTCCCTGGTGAGGCTCATCCAGGAAGCGGGAATCCTGAGCACCTCCCAGCAGGGTCATGGTTGGACACACCTACTCTCTCCACACCTGGGGGCCTTTTGTGGAATTATTTTTTTAACCACGTTATTAAGGAATTATTGACATACAGACAGCTGTGCACACCTAATGTATGTGACCTTAGGTGTCTAGGAGACAAGTGTATACCCGTGAAAATGTCCCGCCATCCGGGCCAGTAACCTATGGGTCACCTCCCAAGAGTTTATGCCACGTCCTTATTTATCGTTATTACTGTGTGTGTGGTGGAGAGAGCAGTTGACAAAAGATCTACCTTCTTAGCATGTTTTAAAATAGATGCTACATTATTGTTAGCTATAGACATGCTCTGTAAGTAGATCTCTAGGATTTACTCATTTTATATAAAGGACTTTTCATGTTCTTGACTAATCTCTCCCGCGTCCCTCCCCACCCCGACCCCTGAAACCCCTGTTCCATGCTCTGCTTCTGTGAGTTTGACTCCCGGATTCATCATGGAGGTGTTGTTCTTGTCCTATCTGTCCTTCTGTGACTGGCTGATCTCGCTTAGCATAATGTCCTCCAGGTTCATCCAGGTTGTCACAAATGACACGATTTCCTCTTTTTAAAGGCTGAATACCGTTCCTTTGCAGATGAGCCCTATTTCCTTTATCCATTCATCTGTGGGTGGACATTTAGGTTCTCCCAGTCCCAGCTTTTGTGAATACTGCTGCGGTGAACATGGGTTTGCAGATATCTCCTTGGGATCCTGATTTCCATTCCTTTGTACAGGTAGCCACGGTGGGACTGTGAGTCTTATGGTGGCTCAGTTTTTACTTTTCTGGACCCTCCATACTACTTTCCGTAGCAGCTGCTCAAATACCTTCCCATCAGCAGTGTGCTGCTACTCTCTCTTCCACACATCCCCACCCATCTGTTAGGTCCATTTCTATAACAAAATTTCTGAGATAATCAGCTTTTAAAGACAGAAGGTTCCTTTGGGGTTCACGGTTTCAGAGGTTCCATCCACAGTTGGTTGGACCCATGTTGCTTTGGGGCCTGTGGAGAAGCAGCACCACCCATGGGGACTCAGGTGAGGAGCAAAGCCACTCACCAGGAAAGCACTGGAGAGGGGAAGAGGAAGGGTCCCACTGCCTCCTCCAGGGTCCCGTCCCCAGGGCCTGCAAGATCTCCACTAGCCCCTGCTCTTCAAGTTCTGCCATCTCCCAACAGGGCCTTCGGAACGTGGCCTTTGGGAAAAATTCTAGATCCAAACTATAGCACTAATTTTTGTTTTATTTTCTTTTTTAAAAAATAATCCTCCTGGAGATATTCTTAATACATGGGTCTGTTCTTGCTGTATGGGTCCATTATAGAAATCAGGGGAGAAATGGAATGGGTAGAATTCATGAATAACCATCTTAACCCACTTGGGCTGCCGTGCCCAAATACCATAGTCACAGTGTTGGAGGTCAAGGTGGAGGCCCCTGCAGGTCAAGGGTCTGCTGGGGCCCACTTCCTGGTTCATCAACTACAGCTTCCCACTGTGTTCTCAGTGGTGGAAGGAGGAAAGATCTCCTTCTTTTTTCTTTCTTTTTTTTTTTTTTTTGGTACCAGGGGTTGAACCCAGGGGCACTTGGCCTCTGAGCTCCATCCCCAGTCCTATTTTGTATTTTACTTAGAGATAGGGTCTCACTGAGTTGCTCAGCACCTTGGCCTTGCTGAGGTTGGCTCTGAACTCACCATCCTCCTGCCCCAGCCTCCCTAGCTGCTGGGATCACAGGTGTGTGCCACTGTGCCTGGCTTCCAGCACCCCTTGCACAAGGGCGCTAATCCCGCTCATGAGAGTGCCTCCCCATGACCCGATCGCCTTCCAAAGGTCTCACTTCTAGTGCTATCACCTTGGAGAGGAGGACTTCAAAAAAGAGTGGGGGTAAAGAAGTAGGCATAAAACACTCAGACCCTGGCAGTAAAGTCAGAGAGGAGTCAGCGAAGCGTGCTAAACATGGACTGGATAAACGGGATTCATGGCACTAAGGTAGGCTCGTTTTACTGAACCGGATGAGAGTCTTATGGAAGGGATGGGAAGATCAAGTAGATGGTTAGTAGCGTCAGGCACAGCTCAGTCACCCCACGTGGACGGTACCTTGGACCCTGACACCCGTGTGTTGCCCACATGTGCTCTGCTTGCAAAATGCAGACAAGGCTGCAGTTGCCCAGGGAGCTGCACTGTGGGCCTCCGTGGCAGGGTCCCTGCCGTGCATCTCTGAGGGATCAAGTGTGTGTTGGCCCAAGGGACCGCTCACCTCCCAAGCCTTAATTCACTTCTCATACTACTTTACTCTTTCTGCTGTCACAAATTGCCACAAATTTAGTGGCTTAAAGCAACACAAACTTCTTTATCTCAGAGCATGATAGGTTGCACATCAGATGTGAATTTCACTGGGCAAATATCAAGAAAGGCTGGCTGCCTCTCTTTCTGAAGGTTGGAAGAGGAAAGTCTGTTTCCTTCCTGTCCTATCTTCCAGAGCAGAGCCTGTCCACAGGCCTCAGCAGGCTGGCTCCTTCCTTCACCTTCAGGTCTTCATCACCATCACCGTCACCATCACCACCGTCACCACCATCACCATCACCATCACCATCACCACCATCACCATCATCACAATCATCATCATCACCATCACCATCATCACCATCACCATCACCACCATCATCATCACCACCAACACCATCACCACCATCACCATCATCACAATCATCATCATCACCATCACCATCACCACCATCACCATCACCATCACCACCATCACCATCATCATCATCACCACCATCATCACCACCATCACCATCAACACTGCCACTGTCCTCCTCCTCATCACCACCACCACCAACATCATCACCACTATCATCATCATCACCACCAACATCATCACCACCATCACCACAATCACCACCATCACCATCACCATCACCATCATCATTACCACCATCATCACTACCATCACCATCAACACTGTCACTGTCCTCCTCATCATCACCACCACCACCAACATCATCACCACTATCATCACCATCATCACCACCATCACCACCATCATCATCACCATCATCACCAACAACATTACCACCACCACCACCACCATCATCATTACCACACCATCACCAACCCATAATCACCATCATCACCCCACCCCTATCACCACCCCCACTCCCACCATCATCACCATCACCACCCCCTCACTATCATCATCATCACCACTACCATCAATGTCATCATCACCATCATCACCATCACCATCACTACCTCCACAACCATTATCATCGTCATCACATCACATCTTCCTCAGTCTCTATCTATCTCCTCTTCTCTCTCTCATTTTTTTCCAGTTTTTTTTTTTTTTTTTTTTTTTTTTTTTTGTGGAGAGGTACCAGGGATTGAACTCAGAGTCACTTGGCCACTAGGCTACATCCCCAGCCCTATTTTGTATTTTATTTAGAGATGGGGTCTCACTGAGTTGCTTAGTGCCTTGCCATTGCTGAGGCTGGCTTTGAACTTGTGATCCTCCTGCCTCAGCCTCCCAAGCTGATGGGATTACAGGTGCGCACCACTGCACCCAGCTATTTTCCAGTTTTTAAGGATTCATCTGATTTTATTGGGTCCACCTGGATGATCCACCTCAAAGTCCTTACCACATTGGCATCTGTGTTAACAGATGGCCTCTGCCGTGTAAGACAACATACCACAGGCTCTGAGGGTTCTGGTGTGAACATCCTTCAGGGCCACCACTTTGGCTCCCATACCTTTGTTCTGATGCTTGTCAGCAGGGAAGGTGCCAAACATGTCGTGCCAAAGATGTGCCCTTCGTGCCACTTGTTCCCAGTGTCAGTCTCCTGGGCCTCCTTCCCCTTGCTATCGCTGAATGTTTACAATTTACATAATAAACGTGTCGATCTTATTAGTGTGCTGGTGTTCCTCCCCATGAGCCCTGGGTGGCCTGCCTGGTAGGAAACCCGGAAGCCATCCCTGCATCACGGTGACTGCCCCAGCAGTGGGACTTCAGTCCTGGCTGGTCCTCACCAACTCACATATATAAAATACGATCGATTACTGTTAGTCACCTTCGTGCCACTGTGACCAACATACCCAACAGTAACAGTTAGAGGAGGGAAAGTTTACTTGGGCTCATGGGGTCAGAGGCTCAGGCCATGTCTACTCCGTTGTCTGGCCGGGGTGAGGCAGGACGTCATGGTGGAGGAAGGGCTGGTGGAGGAGAGTGGCTCGACTTGTGACGGCAGGAAGCAGAGAGAGAAAGCAAGCTGCCAGGGACAAAGTACAAACCAGAGGCACAGCCCAGGGTGCACCCTCCCCAGCCACACCCTGCCTGCCTGGAGTCACCTCCAGCTCTGTGGTCCTTCCAGATTATCAGTCTATAGAGTGGACTCACCCCTGGTTGGTTGTCACAGTCTCATCCGTCACCACTGAACATTCCCACACTGCCTCTCACATGACTCTCAGGGGACACCCCATATCCAAACCATAACAACTGTAGGTGATAGAATAAGAATGAGTCATCTATTTATTTCTGGAATAAATCAAGCTATTTCTGAAAAATTAAAAGTTCAAATCAATCAGAAAAATCTTAACTTGACAGTCAGGTAGTCTGAAGGGATGTAAAAAATCAATTTAAATTCAGTAGACACTCGAAACCCAAAGCGTCCTACCACTTGGATGGAATCCAAGCCGGGAACTTGGATAGACACTGAGGACGAGAGTCCGGTAACATGGCTGGATGAGGAAGGTAGCCCCAAAGCAGAACTGGACGTGTGGTTCTCGCCCTGCAGTAGGCAGGCTGGGGCCTCTGGCTTAGGTGGACTCTGCACCTGACTGTCCGTGTAGCGTTCATGTCCTGGCTCTTAGAGCCTTACTTTAACGCTGGGTCTTGGGCTGGGGCTGTAGCTCACTGGCAGGGGGCTTGCTTAGCCCGTGTGAGTGCTGGGTTTGATCCTTACACCACATAAAAATAAACAAATAGAATAAAGGCATGCTGACCATCTACAGCTACCAAAAAATAGATAAATAAATAGAAATAAAAGCTGGATCTCGAGTCTATTTTAGGCACCTGCCATTTGCCATCTACATTAATCCCACCAACAAACACTTCCTTGGTGCCTGTTGTGTGCGCAGCAGTGTGCCGTCAGCTCGAGTCTGGCTTTTGGAAAATACAGCCCAGAGCTGCTGACCAGGGCACACGCACGTGCCCATGTACAATCTGGCTCCTGACGACGCCTTCAGATGTCACATCAACCTCCCCTTACACAGGTACAGCGTCTTCTTTCTGCTGTTCCAGTTATTTCTACTCTTAATCTTGCTGTTGCTACCTCCAGAATTCTCTTTTAAAACTCCGGCTCTGGTTGGCTATTCCCCTTAGGGGTCTTTTCCATGTCCCTCTGGAGGAGGCTTCTCGGACCACCCCCCTCGGCACCCTCCCCACCACACCCAGCAGGGCTGGGCGCCTCCTCTTCCACGGTCCCAGTCAGACCTGCGATCACCTGGCTTACTCGTTTACCTGGGGTGTTTATCTGTTGATTCTTCCCAGAAAGCAAACTGCATGAGACAGGGATTCTGTCTGTCCTCTCCACGTTGACACCGGCCACCAGATGCCATGCATGTTTTAGGCACTAAATGGAATGGCTCGAGAATGATTGGTTAGATGAACAGATGAATGAATATAAAGGAGAATAGGTAACAAGTTCCATCCACAGGGAATGAAAAACTGTCAAGGTACTCATCATGTGTTGGTGGTTCCCAAACAGTGTGCCAAGACACACCAGATAACCCCGGTGAATGCTCAGGGGCACCCCTGGGTACAGTAAGTGCTTGAGCGACCACAGCGAGACTCCACACGCAGCAGGCGCCCTGCGACTACAAGACAGAGGTAGTTTCCAGTTTAAGGTTAGGTCATGCTGCCTTTTTAAGTGAAGTAACCTCTGTGAAGCTGGATTTCCTGTGGTTGCCATGAGAGACACCAAGCACCGTGAGAAAATCAGTGTGGAATAGGAAAATTGGCTGCCAGGCCAACCCTCCTGCAGGACAGGGAAAATGCTCATTGCTCAACGAAAACAGGAATTATGGTTATTAAGACTAAACTCTCCAGTGATCACATTTTAAAAAGTGAAAAGAAGCCGATGAAATGAATATTAACGATACAACTTATTTGACCCATTATGACCAAAATATTACCATTTCCACATGTAATTAAAAAAATTAAAATGAAATATTAATTAATTCCCACCCCCTAGGTTTTCAACTCAAATCGTCATGCTTGGGATACCCAGCAGCCAGCCACAGGGCCAATAGCCACGGTGCCACCAGTGCTTTCTAGAGACATGAGCACACTTCAGGAGGCCCAGCCCTCCGCAAGATTCTCATCTACTCCTGTTTTCCAACCTCAAGAAGAAAAAATATGAGCCAAGCCAAATCTTACTGCAAATAACCGATAATCGAGTAAAACCTAAAACAGCTAGGATAAAGGATTGTTTGTATTTGTTACAAAGTAACAGTGTGTCGATGATGATTCATACTCACCTCTTATATAACAGTATTTCTTTTTTTTTTTTTTTTTTCGTTTTATTGATGCTAGCAATGAACCCAGGGGCACTTAACCACTGAACCATATCCCTGATCCTTTTTGCTTTGCTTTGTTTTGTTTGTTGAGACAGGATCTCACTAAGTTGCTAAGGCTGGCCTTGAGCCTTCTATCCTCCTGCCTGGGCTCCTGGCAGGGTGATGGGACGGCACCACCATGCCCAGCTGATGGCATTCTTTTACAAAGGTACTCTGTTTATAACAGTACCCAGCACCTGGCATGGAGTGAGTGTTGGGTAAGTAGTGGCTGTCCTAATCAATACCAAGGAGGACCTTCAGGACAGCAGCCTCCATGAGCATCCGAGGAAAAGAGACCAAGAGAGACCAAGCACCGCTCAGCCTCATGCTGGAACCTTTCTGTGAAACAACAACAAAACAGCTAAAAAATCAAAACAGCGTAGTGATCTTTTGTATCATGACAAAAGATAACTGGGAAATTAAGCTTCTCGAGCCCAAATTACATCTTTATGGTTTTGATCAAAACCACTCGCTAGCCTGCTGTGGTGACTCATCCCTGTAATCCCAGCAGCTCGGGAGGCTGAGGCAGGAGGACTGCGAGTCAAAAGCCAGCCTCAGCAACTTAGCGAGGCCCTGAGCAACTCAGCAAGACCCTGTCTCTAAATGAAATATATTAAAAGGGGGCTGGGAATGTGGCCCAGTGATAAGTGCCCCTGGGTTCAAACATGGGTATCAAAAAAAAAATTTAAAAAACACTCGGTGTTTCAACAGGGAATGTTTAGGAATTTTCTGTTATTCGTATCTCCCTCATTTCTGTTCAATTTATGGGGGAGAAAAGACAGACGGAAAGAAAAATGGTGTATGATATACCTAAGTGCCTGAATGCATTCTACAGTCATGTGTAACTAATTACAACAAATAAAAGTACATATAAAGAAAAAGAAAGAAAGAAAAAGAAAGTCTATGCTAATGTTTTATTTCTGCATTCCCTATCAGAAAACCCCTTCAGGCCCCCACCTTCCCTCGGGCTGGGCAGGAATGTGACGAATGTGACCAAAGCGGAGGAGGCAGGCCCTGCAAGCACAGATCAACGCTGACCTCTGTGGGGATGTGTTGACCTCTGTAGATCCTGCTAGTTTCTGAAATGCCCACTGCGCTGAGCTCAACAAATCAGTGCGTCCCGTGGGAGGGAGCCTTCCTGAGGTCTCAGAGGCCAAGCCAGAGCGGACCCGGAGGCACCCGTTTCTCACAGACTTGCAGTGAGCACATCTGTTTGTGTCTGCTCCGGCTGTTAGGATGTTGACTCTGTTAACCGCTGGCCTGGCACGGGCATCCGCCAGGACTTCTGTTTGCACTCCCACCGCAGGAATTCAGTAACAGAGTCCTAACCCAGGCCGGCCACCTTCCTGGTCAGTTAGCAACCTGTCCTTTCAGAGAGAAAATTAGAAATGGCACTTTGTCAGAAGCAAACGATGGGTGGTGAAAGACAAGCCTGAGAAAGACGCAGAGGCTGCAGCCAGAACCAGCCCCCGCCACCAGGCCCTGCGCACAGGGTTCTGGAGTGTCACCGTGGGGTCGACCGTGGGAGGGCCACCTGTGGCCCCAGGAGGGATTCTGAGCCTCTACCAGACTTAAAATGCCAAGTCTCCCACCTGTGAGCTGTGCTGTTGATTTTCAGCTTGGGTTTTCCTACATGAATTGGGTAGTCATCTCCTGCAGTTTCCTTCCATCTTAGATTAGAGGAAACAAAGAATATGGACCAAACAGCCTGAATTAGAGGTGACTTAAAATAATCTATGACATTTTAGTAAATGATCTACATTTTTAATTCAATTACGTCATTATAAATATCATGAACTCATAAAATTAAACTGTCTTAAAATTTTGAAAAATTGGTGAAATTTAGGTAGACAAGTCAAAATTATATTCTAATGGCTTCATAACCCTTAAGGATATTTAGCACTCAATATTTGGATTTCAGTTACCTGTCTACAATATTGTTCAATGTGTAATAATCAGTTCTTCATATACTCATTACTTGTATCTATCCAGTATCCTTAACTAGACCCATCCACAAAAATGATTATGCAATGTGAGGTTGTGAAGTCTTGAGAATACTTTTAGCATTTAAGTTACTCTCATCTGGTGGATTATCTCCAGATTGATACAAGAACTTTATAACTTTATCTCAATCAAACAATCACTTTCATACTTTAATAAGAAACAAAAGCATGGTAGTAGTGTCATCTAATCTCCACTCTGGTTTCTGACATGTAGAAGGGATATCAATGCCAGGACTAATCGCTATCAAGTGAAAGTAGGAAGTTGGGAACATTTATCAGCTGGATGGTGCTGTGTCCAATACGGCCTCTGAAAGGTACCAGTTAAGTAGCATGTTTCTATGCCACCAGCGCATAAGGATGGAAGTGGAAAGAATGTCACCCTCATCTTAAACTGAACTTCAGGGTAGACCACACATGAGCTACTGACATTGACATTTCTGAGCTTCCTCCAAGGCTAAGCTCAACCAAAGTAAAAACTCATTTGCTAAATAAACATTCTGCCCAAAACAATCATTTTCAAGCATCCAGAAAAAATTTTTTGCCTTCCTCCTAAAGCAGAAAGAACTACCCAACTCTGAGGCTGGATGAAGCAATTCAAAGCTCAGCAACTTTGAAAGCCTTAATCAACATTATGATCATTAAATCAAAGCTGACCATCAAGAGAATGATCCATTAAGTGATTCTCAAATCTCAGAACCTATTTCTAACAGAGCTGAATCCTATGAAATTCTCCAAGAAAACACTATGGCTTGTCAGAGACATAATTTAGAAAACAATACAGCATTTTATAAAGTTCTTGTATAAATCTGGGGATGATCCACAAGAAGAGTCTCATATCAAAATGCAAACTTCTAGATGAAATGTTCCTTTGCCCCTTCCCTCTGCCTTCTTAAGTCCCCAAGATAGCTGGTGCACCTGTGGGGTACATGCTTTGACAAGGTGTCACTACAGCTCTTCCTGCCGTTTACCTTGCAGGGCCATAAAATGCTCTGTATTCTTTCCAGGCTCCTAAAGTAGACCACGAGTACTTTAAGAGCAATAATCTGTCCTTGTGATTTTCTTTCTTGCTAGCACCTAATGTATAATTGTTATTCTATCAATATTTGTTGAATTATGATAAATCTAGATAGTATAATAACTTTTAAGCACAAAGGCAATCTGTCTCACTTTGTTTTGGTATTTTACACTTATATACCAAGGAGAAAATATGTGTGGATGTGTGTGTGTGAATTATATATATATTGCATATGTGTAACATGTATAGCCACAGAAATAATTTTTACATAAGTATGCATACATATATGTATATATTATACAAATACATATATATGATGTTTAGCATATATGTGCTAAATATGCATATAATACATATATAATATATAATATACATATATAACATATATAATATATGTTATATACATATAATATATATGCTCTATATTATACATATACCTATGTTTATATGTTCTCTCATTAATCTCCAGTTTCAATTTTTGAATCATTCTTGAATAAAATGGTTTGCATTTTATTATTTCAAATCATTGAAAGATATTTTGATATTGTCTATGACCAGACATAAAAAGTTCATGCTTTAAATTTCAGACTCAAAGTTAAAACAAAAAAATGTTCCCAAGGACTCCTCCCCCCAACAGCCCTTCCAGAAATCCTTGCCTGGTGTCTGCACAGGCTGGATGTGAAGGGTAGAGCTCTGCGGGAGTCCCACCCACCTTTTCTGTAACTGTTTACCATCACATTTATTATTTATTTATTAGGTTTTTATCATGACATTTATTATAATGATTTCTCTGAAAGTACAGTTAAAAAATAGGAAAACAGACCGGAGAGGCAGACGAGCTCGCATTAAGAGTAACGGGGAGACGGCGTGACCCAGTCCTGGCCCGCCCCAGCCTGGAGCATGCACAGGAGGAAGGTGATTTCCAGAGTCAGAAGTGGCCGCCGCCCACATGCTGCTCACGGGGGCAGGGGGCGCAGTCTCCTGGTGCCAAGGCGCAGACCCCGGAGCTGGCTGCGGGAGTCCCCTGCGGGGTCCTCCAACTCGCTTCCCGCTCCTGCCTCTAGACCCGGCTCAGTCACAGCCCTGAGGAAGGAACAGTTCCCAGGGCCACTGTGCAGTCCCCCACGGTGGGCGGCTTCCTTAGCCTGAGCCCCTTCTTTGTTCACACACCCTACCAGCACAGGCCAGGGGGACTGGGCTCACCCGCAGCAGACCAACGCCCAGGGCTCCTGCACAGGGCCCTGCCTAACAGCGCTGGCTTGAGGGCACCCACCTGGAGGGCCATTTTTATTTGGTCAACAGTGGTGGTCCCCTTTAATGGAATCCTGCATAATAAAACCAGGAAAAGACAAAACCTCCGTCCATCCAGTAAATATTGTACGTCAAAACAGAATAGAAAACATAAAGGAGATTTGATGTGATGATTTGTGCTTAGAGTAAGATTTAATCTGCTTTTATAATCCCTCTCCTCTGCCCTCTAGGAGCCACAGGCCTGCTAGTAACATAAGGGTGCTCACTACCATTTCACAATCACTTTTAATCGATCCAGATGGAGAAGAATTAAAGAATACTTCCCAACAAGGCCACAACCCAGAGAAGACAAGACTTGGTGTACAGGAACACTGCATTTCATTCAAATAAAAAAGATCTCGGAGCAGTCTTGTTTGAAGAGGTGTGCTTGTTTAAGGGAGATCCCATGACCAGGTCTCTGAGTCTGACTGCAGTTCCTCCTCATTGCTGGTCACCCTCCTGCTTCGCCTCTGCCCCGGGAGTCCATGTTGGATCACTCACTTTCTGGCCACAAGAAGAGAGTGGAAGACTAGGATGGCCAGTTGATCACTCATTCTTCCTCCATCTAGATTCTTCTCCCACTCCTGAGAGATTCCTTGGATAAGTCAAGTACAAATATTTTTACTGGTTTATTTTCATTTTACTTTGTTAGAGGAAAAACATGCATAAATGAAATATGACTAAAGGCTACCAAAATACTTAGTATTTAGCTATTACTGAGGCAAACACTTGTTCTAATTTTATGGAAAATTCTCGATTTTCAACAGTCTGTTCTGAGATTCCCGTGGGACTTCCTAATGTTTGTAACAAACAGTACTCCCCCATTATCCACAGCGAAGGCCTCCAAGGCCAGGTGGATGCCTGGATGCCCGAAATCAGGTAGGAGAACAGTACTGGGTCCGCCCACACGCTGCTTTTTCCTATGCATAAATACAAACATATCTATGACAAAGTCTGACTTGTAAATTGGGTAAGATGAGATTTGAGCAACAATAACCAATAATGAAAATAAAACAATTATAACAATAGGTTTAACAAAACCGCCAGCATCTCTATTTTTTTGCAGAGGAGCCATGATAAAGGCTGACTCCAACACAACACTGTGATTCCAGGACAAGGAATCTGAAAACCAATCTCTACTAAGTCATTAAAGTGTAGGTAGGATACCTGGTGGATATGCTGGACACAGGATGATTCACATCCCAAGTGGGACGGAGCAGGCACCGCACAAAGTGGGGTCATACTTCTTAGATTCATGTGCATTTTGAAATGTGTGAATTGTAAATTTCTGGAATTTTCTTTTTAAGATTTTCTGACTGTGAATGACTATGGATAACTGAAATCTCAGAAAGAAAAACCACAGATAAGGGAGGGCTACTGTGTATCCCAATTTGGGATTCAGAATAAATGGTCACAGAATCCCTCGCTTCCCAAGAGTGCTAAAATCTTCTGCTATTACATTTACAAAAGTAAAGGTGGCTTCTTAAATGACTAAGTAATTTGTATACATATGTTCTGATGCCCCTTAAAAAGAGATTTTATGTAACTTTTAAAGTTCATCGTCACAGAAGAAGGTCCGGTACAGCAGTCTTGCTCTATCAGACCTTCACACTGAGCAAGGTTGGTTTTCAAATGGTATTCTCATGGAATCTCATTGAAGAAACTTCAGTTGTCACAGGAAACAGTAGGGTAATCCCCTTGGCCACCCGTGCCCTTGGCAGGTAGCAGAATCAGAGCTCCCAGCACCACCCTGGAGGCTTAACTACTCAGTAGAGTCAGAAACCACTTATCACCAAACACAATCCACGGTAAATAACAGAATGTGCTCGCGTCTGGCTCTTCGCACCACCCTCTTGATTCTGCTTGCTTTATTTTATTTGTCCACATAAATCGACAGACCTGTCGTCCTCTGCCTTCCACACAAGCAGGAAGCGCAGAGGCAGGCTCGGTGCCTGGTGGCGCACAAATCACGGAACCTGCGAGGACGAAGCCGGCGTGGGGTGCCCCAGCGAGCTCAGGGCCCAAGCCTTTGACCTCGCTGCTCCCTTTCCTTGTCCAGTATTTGTTTTAACTTGGAGTCTAGCCTTCAGCCTTCGGTGCCAGAAATATTCCTACATGTTTAGATGATGCACTTTCATCCAGTTCCAAAAATGCTGGGGGGACGGTCAGAGCCTGGCACACGTTGTCCTGAGGCCAGCGTCTCCCGCTGGACCAGCGCTGGGGACCCTGGCCTGGAGTCCCTGCCCAGGCCAGGGGCGCTGCGGTCCCCTCTTTCACCTCCACCATCCTCCTGTTCCGAGTTTACAGAGCAGCAAAGGCAATAAACTGCTCCCGCCCCTCCAGCCCCTGGTGCTAAGCCGAGGACACAAGGGCCAGGAGGCTTGGGCCTGGCCCTACCTGTGCTGTCCCTGGGCAGCTTTCCAGAGCCCAGAGACGCTCCCTGGCAGCCCAGCAGGAAGAGGACGAGCCAGGCGCTGGTGCCACCTGACAGACGTGCTTGTCCTACAGAGTTTTACTCAAGGCTTGTGCATCCAATCACTAAGGAAAGAACAAGAGGGAGGTGTGTGCCGACGGGCTTGCTTTGCACCCCTAAAAAAGGAGTTAAAGGTTCTCGGCCTCCTGCAGCAGGGGCGTCTGCAAGCTGACTGCTCACCACGTGCTGCCAGCGGAGCCGCAGCCAGAGCTGGGAACAGCAGGACAGCTGTCAGTCTCCCAGGAGAATAGATGACGGGCGGCGGGGCAGAGGGTAAGTCCACCTGAACCCGTGTGTTCAGGATGGGTAGAGGCAGAGTGTGGGGTGCGAGGCCAGAGAACACATCTCTGCCTTCTTGTGCTTCCTCAGCATGGGGCAGAACCCCCACAGGTCTTCTGGCTCCGGGCTGAAGAGGTGGCTGAGTGGTGGCGGCTGGTGGTGTCCAGTGGTGTCCTCACCTGACAGCAAGCTTCAGTCCAGGGTGGAAGCCCCCTCAGCCCAAGTCCAGCACACCTATGCCAGTCACCCTGTCTGTGCCCTTGCTCTGCAAGTGCATGTCCCAGGCAAGCCAGGCTCAGAGCTTCTGTTTACCCTGGGGACCCAATTTCTGCCTGCACCAGACAGGATTTTTCTTTACACAATTAGCACATATTAAGCTCATTTCAGACCAAAAAAAAAAAATCAGAAAAAATTTTCTAAGAGTTCTACAAGAAACATTCTAAAGCAGTTCATTCTTTTCCCAAAACTGGGAGAGAAAAGAATGTCAGAAGATGGGCTGCCAAGAAAGACGGGAGGGAGAAGGAAAAAAGAAAGAGGAAAGGATTTATGAAAAGATTAGCCAAACAGCTGTGGTATGTATACACACAATGGAATATTACTCAGTCATAAAGAAGAATGAAATTATGGCATTTGCTGGTAAATGGATGGAACCGGAGAACATCATGCCAAGTGAAATAAGCCAACCCCCCCCTAAAAAAAAAAAGCCAAATGTTCTCTCTAATATCCATGCAATAAAGGAGGTGGGAGGGAAGGGTAGAAGTTCACTAGACTAGACAAAGGGGAATGAAGGGAAGGGGGGGTGCGACTAGGAGACAGAATGAATTGGCATCGTTTTCCTATGTTCACATATGAATTCACGACCAGTGGAACGCCACGTCACGTGCACCCCCAGAATGGGAGGTTATGCTTCATGTATAATATGTCAAAATGCACCCCACTGCCCTGTATACCTAAAAAGAACAAGTAAAAAAACAAATAAACTAGCAAAAAACAAAACAAACAAACCCACCGTGGTTACACAGTGAATCTAATACAGAGTTTCCAGACTCTGCAGCTGTGGTGGGTCAGCGGCACCCTCTGCCAGTGGAGCCCTACACAAGCCTGGTCGGGTGCCCGCTTCCCAGGACCGGATCTGCGATGGCCAGAAGCTTCAGTCTGTGGACCAGTGGTGCCCTTGATTTGGGGCCTGTGGCCAGGGAGCACGTCACCAGCCACCTCCCTGGCCCGGCCACCTCCCTGGCCCGGCCACCTCCCTGGCCCGGCCACCCCCAGGAACACCACAGACAGAGCCCAGCCTCCCAGACACCAACGCCAGCAGCTGGGCACAGGACGGGCAGGAGGGTACGGCCAGCCTGGTGACGGACGTGGGTGGGTTCAGAGTTGGAAGGAACAGAGGGATTCATGGGGGAATTAACTGCCAAGTGTAGCCAACACGGTGCCACCTGGCTGCTTCATGTGACTAAACCTGTGTCACTTCCCATGATGGCAGGGGCAGGACTGTGTCCAAACTGTGGTCAGCCAGCTAGAGCCGTCCATAAAAGGGAAGAAGGTGTGTTTGTCATTTTTAATAGAACGTTCCACAGTGTTCCTTTAGCTACCTGAGGAATTAAGGGACCCTGGGCCCACACCAGGGAGGACCTGCAGGGGGAGAGGCAGCTGGGAGCTCTGAGGCGGGGGACTGAGCGCACTCTGAGTCAGCACCCAGCTCTGCGCCCGTCTCTGCTTCCCGGGAGCTCCCGTCAGGACAGTCCCATGGGTGCGCAGGTTGATGGCCAGGTGCTGCGCACCCACATCCCTCCGGGTGTCCCTGTGTCCTTCGAGCTGGGGCCTGGTGTCTAGCCCCGTCTCTCCCGGGGGGGCACTGCTGCTTCCCCCTCTCCCCACCTCTGTTGTCTTCATAGAAGGACCTGTGACCCCCAAGGCCTCCAGCAACGCCTCCCTCCCACACCTGTCCACAGTTTCAGATCTGAGTGTCTTTGTTTGTTTTTTCACAGAAATCTTACATTGCCGTCCACGAAATAAGGTCATCAAGCAGGACAGTGACAGAGAGGGGAAAATCCTTGAGACATCTGTGTGATACTAGGGTGCTCCAGGGGACAGATGCTGAGTCCTGCGGCCCCTGGAGTGGGCTGCCACAGTCCGGCTGCAGCAAAATAACCGAGGGTGACGAACAACTTGTGTACATTGATACAGCAGGAGTGGGAGCCCTTTATTGTAGGACAGGAGGGGTATATATACATTCCACACAGCTTATCTTAATTAACATACACTAGATACAGCAGTCAACCAATAAGGAATCTCCACACTTAATGGCTCGCTGGCGTTACTTCTCAAACCACTCCCTCTGGCAAAATGCCAGGCGCCATCCCGACTTGTTTACAGACCCTAAGGTGGGCCTTCCACGGGGCTGAACCCGGGGCCATGCACAGATTCATGCAGGGAACTCGGAGCTCTGTTCTGCTTGGCCTGAAAATCGCTCTTCATAAAAGAAAAAGGAAAAAACAGGGAGAGCGCAGGGGTGTGGGGATAGAGGCCTGGAGTTAGGTGAGCAGACAGACGCGGCTCAGCGCGCTGCCCAAGAGCCTGCCCTAACACCTCCAGGAAACCTGGAAGGAGCCTGGAGCCATGGGAAGGGTGAGGCTCCCTGCAGTGGGCACACGTCCTGTCCTCTGAACATCACTGCTGAGGTCACGGCTGGCCACATGTGACCTCTTGCCTCCTTCGCATCCAGTTTTCTTCTGGTCACTCTCTCCGAGTCCACACCACACACAGACCCCTCCCCTCATCGGAACCTGGTGCTCCTCGGCCCCTGCAGTCAACCAATAAGGAATCTCCACACTTAATGGCTCGCTGGCGTTACTTCTCAAACCACTCCCTCTGGCAAAATGCCAGGCACCATCCTGTGGGGTGTGGTTTCAAAGTAGTCCCAGGCCTCAGGGTGTTTGCTGGACACATAGGACGTGCCAGGCAGAGCGCTGGGTGCCAGGGTGGGCGAAGAACAAGTGGGCAGAGATACAGTGATGCAGACCTGAGCCTTTCCCAGAGAACCGCACTGACCACAGGTAGGCGGAGGTCAGTGTCCTGCCAGGGAACGGGGACTGCACCACCAGGGGGGTCACGAGGTCTTGTGGCCCTGGCTACGGAGCAGAGAGCCAGAGGAGCAGGGGCCGTCCAGAGTGTGAGGTGGAAGGGGACAGCGCCCAGTGAGACGTAGGGCCAGGAGGGGACGTCTGGGCCGAGAGGAGTATCAGTGCGCAGCCTGTGAGTCGCAAGCAGGAGTCCTCCCACCTGGACGGGGTCGGTGCGGCTGGACGGGAGAGCCGTGAGGAGAGCTGAGGGGCGCGGAGGGGGACTCGAGGCTCGGGACACAGTGCAGCACTGTGTGGAACATGTCAGGGTTTCTGCGTTTCCGGGGCCTGAGGGAGGCCTTGGAAATGCCAGTGGGGGATTTGACGGGATGAAGTTCCCGGGAGACAGGGCCCCTGGAAGCTGAGTGGTGGGCGGCAGCGATGGGTGCAGCCCTAGGGGGCCTTAGGAAGTTTGCAGAGTGGTGGCGACCAGCCGACCCAGGTGCAGAAAACGACCACAACAGGTAGAGAGCCTGGCTGCGACCCCGGCCTTCCTCCGACCTGCACTTGGGAGAGTGGGTGGACTTCTCCCCGAGACTCGGACTTACCCTCCTGTCCTTCATGTGGCAGATCCTCTCTGGGCAGCAGCTCCCAACTCTGACACTGCACTTCAAGGGAGGAAGCAAGCTTTAGGACAGGTGTTGGAGGGCAGCATCAAAACTCCGGAGAGTTTCTGTCATGGTAACAAGCCCAATCTCAGCGCTGAGGACAGAGAGCAGTTCTTCTCACCCACGTCATGTGGACAAGGGGCCATGGCTCTGCAGCGGGCGTGGGCACCTGTTGGTCTCCCAGCCCCAGGTGCGGCTGAAGGAGCAAGGCCCATCTGCTGTAGGCCACCCAAGGGGCAGGGCCACAGGGCAGAACCGATGCTTGGCTGTGGTGTGTCCCTATCAGTAAACCTCACAGCCGAGCCTCAAGTGGAGGGACAAGGGAGGAAGTGCCCCCTCTGTAATGTCCATGTGTGTATGTGTCAAAAACTTGCTTAATCTAAGAAAAAGGAAGCGTAGCCATGGCACCCAAAGCCCTTCCTACTGGGAAGAGGGAGCTGTGACAAGCCTGGCCGTCTGCAGATTGACCACCACCAAGCTTTCCCTCCGGCCCTCCCCACACACTGTTTCAAAGAAGCTGCTCTGGACTCAGCAGCTTCCCGAGCCTTTGCTCTCACTGGGAAGATTCTGCCTAGTAGGACTTGCCCTGAGGTTGAGATTCAGGTGCATTCTTCTTGGAATGCCGCGTGCCTCTTCTCGGGGATCTGACTCCTGGAGGTTCCCAAGGGGCTCCTCTGGGAAGGACCTCCTGCAGTCCTAGAGCTCCTGTGTGCGCTCACCCTGGTCCTCCAGGTGTTCCACCTCCCTCAGAGGCATGCAGGGCTCCGTCTGGAAGTCCATCCCCAACCAGGGGACACCTCCCAGCATCAGGTCTCTGGGAGCAGGTCTTTCAAAGTAGCCAGATAGCTCTCCAAAGAGCTGAGAGACCCACCCTTCCCAGCCAGAAAGCTCTCCACTTTCTAACCATAGTTCACCTTCCTGTAAGTCAATCCCATAAGCACTTTGCAAAGCTTCTTCTTCCCCCCCCCTTCATACTGGGGATTGAACCAAGGGGTGCTTAACCACTGAACCCCATCTCCAGCACCCGCCCCCTTTTTTTTAATTTGAGACCATATCTTACTATATTGCCTAGGTCCTCCCTAAGTTCCTGAGGCTGGCTTTGAACTTTGGATCCTCCTGTCTCAGGCTCCTGAGTAGCTGGGTTTAAAGGTGTACAGCACTCCACCTGGCTGAAAAGCTTCTTATAAGTATTGGAGCTTCTCCACAGCTCTCCACCCCACCCCCGAAAATCCGAAAATTCAAATGCCATTAATATCAACTGATGCCTGTAATCCCAGCTACTCTGGAGGCTGAGGCTGGATGATTGCAAGTTAGAGGCCAGCCTGGGCAACTTAGCAAAACCCCGTCTCAAAGTAAAATTTAACCAAAAGGGCTAGAGATCTAGCTCAGTGGCAGAACATTTACCCAACATGCGTGAGACCCCAATACCTACCCCAAACCAGAAGGCACCTAAAAAGAAGAGAAAGCCTAAAAGATATGACGGTTAAAGCAAAGGAAAGCCTTGCAGATCATTCTTCTAAAACTGTGGAGTCCAGCATGGCCACCACTTTTAGGGATCCCTTGTGTCTTTTTCTGCAGAAGGCTTAATCCCTGAATACAAGACATTTTCATGTATGGATGGCTGTAATGGAGACAATTAATATCTTTCTCTCTTCCTCCGGAAGGTATCTCCTAAAATAGCACCCACATTGACACATCTACAATAAGGGGCTCCTTTGGACTAACTTTTCCTAGATGAGCCACTAGAAAAGGTAGAAGTGATTCCATTAAGTGAAATTCTACATGGGACGCATCTGGATCCAGTATCTGTAGGCAGGATGATTACTGCCTGAAGGTCAAGGTCAGTGTGCTGAGCCCACAGCAAACATTCTTAGTACTCAAGCCCTTTCCTCTGCTTCCTTTCAAGAGTGCAGTCAGCTCACTGCTCTCTGTCCAGAGAAGGAAGATGCCGCAGTCCGGCTGCAGCAAAATAACAGGGGGTGGGGGGGTGGGGGGGTGACGAGGAACTTGTGTAGATTGATACAACAGGAGAGGGAGCAGTTTATTGTAGGACAGGAGCGGTATTTATACATTCCACACAGCTTATCTAATTAACATAAACTAGATAGAGCAGTCAACCAATAAGGAATCTCCACACTTAATGGCTCACTGGTGTTACTTCACAAACCACTCCCTCTGGCAAAATGCCAGGCGCCATCCTGACTTGTTTACAGATTCTAATAGGAAGAGCTGATAGTGACTGCATGGTGACACCCTGGCCCGTGGCCGGCCAGGCGTGGAGTGACATGGTCGCTGCCAGATGACCGACCTCTCTCTTGTGGCTGAATTCTCACGCATCTTTGAGCTCTGCAGTGCAGCATAGGGATGCACGTGTTTGAAGCTCTGTGGGCAGAGCACGGGGGTCCACGGAGGGAGGGGATGGAGCTCTGTGGGCAGAGCACGGGGCCCATGGGGGCGGAGCTCTGTGGGAGGGGCATGGGGGTGGAGTTCTGCGAGAGGAGCAGAAGGGTTCACTTGGGTGGAGGCTCTAGGTGTTTTCTTTGCTTCTCCCATTTTTTCTGCTTGTCTTTAAAAACTACTGACAGTTTTGAGATGGCAGTTCTTTGGTCAACTCGCAGTGTTACTCTCTGACACTTCTGTGAAGTGCTTAATCTCAAACAGAGCTTCCGACTTAACGCTCTAGCAAAGAACAGGTGGAAAAGAAAGGAAACCTGGGGAAGGAAAGGGACCGGCACAGAGGAGCGGGTCTGTAGGGATTACTGTCTGCTTCAGTCACTCCGCGGGCTCCCGCCTGCTCCACTCTCCCCACCGCCTGCTGGCTATGAAGAGGGGCTCCTTGGGCGCCCAAAACCGTCACTTAGAGGCCACCTCTGCTGCATGTCACAAGCCCAATTTAATGCTATTGTGCTTGTCCCCCAAAGCCCAAATTAGATTCAGATTTATATAAAGCCTATTTGCTAGACATAGAAATGAAAAATATAGTTGAGCAACACAAATAGGTTTATTTTGTTTGATTGAAATCTGTCCTTCATGCTCATTTTAAATAATTTTCATTACAGGAACCATAAAGCCAGTAAATTTAGAATAATTCCAGATAATAAAAAAAAAAGTTGACTCTATCACCCCAATGTTATTGTCTGAACAGTAATAACTTTCAAATTAATAAATTCCTAAATCATGAGCAATGGAGTGCTTTCAATAGGAGGTCTGATTGACTTGCTGGGGCTTAGGGGCAAAGGCACTTACCATCACTGAGCCTAGGAAAGAAGCGCCAACTTCACCCCACTCCCACTATGGAGCTTACTAACTTGGCATGACACGAGTACACATTCCGTCTTTTCCCTGGTGTACACAACTCCATTACCACCATGGGCCGATGCTGAGAGCCATAGCCAAGTAGGAATGGCAATTTCCTTGTCCGCCTACCCAATGTTGCTTAGAGGGAGGACTCTCCATTGTGGAAATGGGCTTGCCTTGGACCCAGGTCATTTGCAGTGACATTGCATGAATGTTTGAGAAAGGTGACCCTGCTCAAGGACCAGGGCGGATCCGGGTTTAGGGTGTGGATCCTGCTGGGAATAGGGCGTATCCTCCTGCCTCAGGCGCCCGCTCCTTGAGTTCCCATTGAGTTCTCGCAGGATTCAGAGAGTATTTGGTATGCAGAGCCCGGTGGAGTGTGTGGATTTTCCCCAGAACGTGCGTGTAGAGTGCCGGTGACAGTTCGAGAATAAAGAGTTGCTGTTTGAATCTACAAGGTGTGTGGTGGCTCGGTTATTTTGTGCCCAGCCAGACTGCAGCATTTGGTGGCCCATTACGGGGAACCCTGGGACATTCGGGGGTAAGTGACGGAAAAAAAAAAGCTGCCCGTCCCTAGATAGGACGGGAGCAAATCTGCTCGTCCCTAGGCAGATAGGGCGAGAGGAAAAATGGCCATTTTGAGAAAATGGAGAAGATTGATACAGTATGTTTGTGTCTTGTTTTGTCTTGAAATGTTGTATTGTCTTTGTGATGAAAATATGGAAGGGGTGAGAAGTAAATTACTAAGGGAAGGAGGCACCCCAGTGGAACCAAGAGCAGTTAGGGCATGTGTTGATGGAAGCCCAGGAACTCAATCAGAAAGAAAAAGAAAGTTCAGAAGAAGAAGGATTATCAGGAAAAAAGTTGCAGCAAAAGGCTATTACTGAATACTTTTTGTTACCTGGGGGGTGCGTGAATTGGCGCTGCGGCTGCCACGTGCGCAAGCCAGTCATGGAGCAGCAAGGACTTTCCAAGGGCAGCAGCGGGCTCTTGCCCGTTCCCCACCCGGGGAGCGGGATGCCACTGCGAGAGCCCAAATCCAAACCTGACCCAGAGGCACAGTCTTGCAGGCTCTTGCTCCCTGTGCCCAGTGGCAGTTTGAGTCTGGGACACTCCCTGGGATTCTCCCTTGGAGTCCGGAACACTCCCTGGACTCTCTCCAGGGCCATCTGGGGCTGCCCGGATGCTGCAGGTGGAAGATAGCCCGCATCCCCGAAGTTTGATCATTTCCAAGGCCAGTAACTACAATGGTTCTCCCACACCTGGAAGCTAATGAATAATGAGCACTATTAAGGCTTATTTCAAATGTAAAAAACCTTGAGATAATGTATTAAATTGTTCAGAAGGTTGTTTTCTTAGTGGAATGCTACAGGATTTTCTTTAGCCATCAATGCAGGAGTCCCTGCCTTTGTCCCAGTGCCAGTGAAAACGAAAATAGAAGAATTTCCAGTGTTGCTGAGAAACAGACGAGACTTCGGATCAAGCGAGCTGCCTGCAGAACTTACCTGGACTGTGATTTAAGCTAGCTGCCTGCAGAACTACCTGGACTGTGATTTACCTGGACTGTGAGTTAATCTATTGAGACGCTGCTTTACCTGGACTGAAACAACAAACTGTAATCTACAACAAATTGTAACTCGGTATCTTTGCTATAGGTGTCATTGCTGGTATAATTTTTCCAAGGGCTTCTTGCATGGAGCCATCAATTGGCTTGATATTGTGGCATTTTGTATCCTCCCCTTCTGCTTGTAGCAGATTATTTATGGTGTTGTGTAAAAACCACTATGGCTGTTATTTAAATTAAACAAAAGGGGGAAATGTTAGAGTCTGTAAACAAGTCAAGATGGCGCCTGGCATTTTGCAGAGGGAGTGGTTTGTGAAGTAATGCCAGCGAGCCATTAAGTGTGGAGATTCCTTATTGGTTGACTGCTGTATCTAGTTTATGTTAATTAAGATAAGCTGTGTGGAATGTATATATACCCCTCCTGTCCTACAATAAACGGCTCCAACTCCTGCTGTATCAATATACACAAGTTGTTCGCCCCCCCCCCCCTCCCCCGGTTATTTTGCTGCAGCCGGGCTGTGGCAGGCCGAGGCGTAAGTCGCCCACTGTAGGGCACTGATGCATGTCTGCACTCAGGTCTAGATGCAAGAGAATAGCAATAAGCCAGCTGTAAAGTTGCCCTTGAACGAAAGCAAATTTTTCCAGGAAACTCAGCACCGAGCTCACAACTGGCCTTTTGGACCTGCAGGACAATGGAGCCCGGAGCAAAGAGGACTGTGGCCATGCTGGAGCTGTGGACATTTATGACTGGTGACACCGTAATACAACACGTGCTCTGATTAAGCCACAATATTGGCTCCACTGGAAGGAGACCTAGTACACCTGGTGGTATCTGAACGTGAATACAAGAACAGTTTGTAAAACTGGTTGTTTTAGAAACTGTAGAGGATTAAATTTTGAAAGGCAACAGGAATTTTGAAAACTTGAGCTAATTGTAGTTAAATTATAGTATATTAATTATAGTACACTATAATTAATGAAAAACATTAATATTATTCAAGGCACAGCATCCACTGTTCTTTCTTGGATTCTTCATTGTCCTTCCGACATAGACACCTACCCTCAGACTGCCAAGAGTGAGGGGGCGTCCCAACCAACGGTTTGACCCTCTGCGATGGCGCCATCATGTTCGGCTTTCCGTTATAGAAGGTGGCTTTGTGCACTTGTTTGGGGTCAGTCCACAATGTACTGTTCCTGCCTTCTGGAGAGAAATTCATTAAACTCCGACAGACATTCTAGAACATTCCTCTCAAAACAAATGCTGCGTACCATGCTGCTGTCCCTTCACCATCTAGCTCACGTTTCATTTCCAATTAGGCTCTAATTTCCTGGCTCCTGGCACCTTCCTTGCTTAAATAAACAGTTATGAAGGTCACTGTGTCCCTCCATCCTAGGATTGATGTAATCCTGTTCATCAAAATTCTTAGAAAAGCTAAAAAGAAATCGTGGATGAGAGTTGTCTTTATGCTTTTGTTTTCAAGAGAAGTTTAATAAAACACCAAAACATAAGTAAAATGAATAATCCCCATATGTGAGTCACTTTAATTCTGGCTTTATCCTTTAATCTATCATCTCAGTTGCAACTGTAATTTTATCATGGTTCTTTTAGGTTTATTAACAAGAAACACCATTACGATTTTTTTCTGCTTCAAAGATATGCCCTCGGTTTAAAAAGCCATCCTCAGGATCCTTGAAATTTTTGCGACAAGTAGTGTCTCTTAAGTGTTAACACACCCAGTGTTACTCAGAGAATAATGTACTCTCTTCTACAGAAAACTGGCTGAAAGAGGAGTCTGGATTCAGGAAGTGGAGCTCTTTACTAACTTTCTTCACCTTTAGGCTTTTTCACTTCTCAGCACGCCCTGGGGGGTGGGCACGGCTCCCCAGTGCTGTGCTCATGTGTCCCCATGCCAGAGTCGAAGAAAAGGAGAAGGCCTCTCCTGCCAGGGCACTCAGGCTGAGCTCAGCAGCCTCCCGTTTTAAGCAGACTGCAAGTGACCACAGCCAGGAGCCCTGGAGGGACGTGGGCAAACTCAGGCCACAGCAGAGCACTTTCTGATTATCCACGAGCAGGAAAGGACTTTGACATGAAGGACAGTTCAGACTGCAAGAGAATAGCAGTAAACCAGCTGCAAAGTGCTCCACGTTGCCCTTGAACGAAAGCAAATTGTTCCAAATAATGTTTCCTTTTCCCGCAGCCCTTGGATGTCCGCAGAGCGTTTAAACAGCCACAGGCTCCGTGTACAGTGTGTTCAGAATCAGGCCTGGGCGTCCAGGGTGCGGATCCCAGCCTCCTGCACCTGTGGTGGAGCAGGAGCTCCTTGTCGGCAGCTCATTTGATATAACCAAGCTCCAGTCAGTGAGGCTGAAGGGCAATCCACCGGCTGACAGATCTCACTACCATGGAAGTGGTTGTCAATTTAAAAAGTAAAAAAAATGTTCTGTCTCTAAGAAGAACTGCTCCTGCAGCTGGACCTGGTGTTTCCCCAAAGATAAAGCACGATGCTTATTTTTCTTTATTATTTTCTATCAGACTATGTATACTGTAAAAATACTATGATCGTTCTGAAATTTAGATGAACTTTTTCCACTACAAGTCATGAGAACAGTGTTATCATGTTTTATTATTATTATTATTGACGTAGTTGCAGGACATTTTCATATATGTGATTTCATTTAATTCACACAAAAGCCCTTAAAAATGTTAATGTTCCCAAACACATAATCTTTTGAATGATTACATAAAACACAATGTTCTCTCTCATTAAGGGTATCTTTTCCAATCCATTATGTTAATTTTATATTCAAAATAAGAATAGCAGATTTAGCAGATGTATCTTAATACTTCATTATTTTCAAATTTATGATAAATATATTTAGTTTAGAAAACAACAGGCTTACAATGAAGAAGTATATTTATTACACAAGAGAACAATTATATTCAAATAAAAAATAAGTTGTCAATTTACTAATAAAAGTCAGACAGAAAAAATTAGTGAAATATCAAAGGAACAATCAATTAAAGCAATTAGAATTGCTTTAATGCACTTATGCATTGTTTAATAGATGCATTGCTCTAATACTAAATTTAAATACAATATCTATGGATTAAACTGATACAGTACATCTAGGGTTCTTTAATATATTAACTGGTAGCCTATGACATCAAATTCTTCAGCAAAGAATATTTCCTGTAGCAATTTTTTATCCTAACTTTATTCATTTGGGTTTATATTTCCACATTTATCTAAAATTATGTGAGATTTTTCTGGTTTTAATTTGAATAAATTTACCAACCAAACCATGTGTATTGGTTATATAACTAGGGAGACAAGTTTAGCCTACATATAAAAAAATGGCTTTAGAATATTATTATTTTAGATGCAAAGAAGTGTAGAAAAGATAATTTTTCTAAAGTAATCTCCAGATTAAAAGTAGTTGTGTTTGGAAGTCTTCCATTGGAGATGAAGTTAATTATTATATATTAAATTTCTAAGTGCTTTTCTGCAAAAGTAACCAGGTTATCAAAACTAATTCCTCTTTCAATCACAGAAAAGCAGTACCTTCTTGATCAATATTTATTTTTATAATGCTATGCAAACCTATAACATTTATTAGTAAAAATACAGTACGTATAAAAATCTAACCCTGATTTCCCCAGAGATTTATTTCATGAGACACTTTGTTTCCACTTTATCATCATAATAAATATGGACACGTGAGTGTACAAAGCTTTACTGTGTTTGGTCAGGGCACCAGCCAGAGAACTGGCACAACTGCTCTGATTTTAAATCATGTTATACTTAAGCCTAATTTTTCATCAGTGTTAGAGGTTAATAACACTGTTATTTCCTCTATTACCTGAATTTAATAAAAGCAGCGGGGCATAACATTCTGTAAGACCCAGCAGTAAGAGGAAATAACACAAACGTTAACCTCTAACATAAATGGTAATTACTCCAGTCTAGTTTTAAAATTAATGCCTTTGGTAGTCTCCCAAGTGGCCAAAAAATAGCTCTCTCCTCGGTATTCTAGCAACTACCAAGATCCAAGGTCAAAGTCAAATTATGGCATCATTTTATGGGCTTAAAAAACATTTGTGCTCTAAATAGCCCTTAAATATAGAAGCACATTATACTAGGAATAAAATACTGCAATTAGGTAGTAAAAATGTAGCTATAAATTAGCTAAAGCAAAAGTGCATATTGAAAATGTTAGCAAAAATGTTGCAACACAGAAAAGTTGATCCACCTTCTTTTATGTAAAACAAAAATCAAGTTATGCAAGATGGTAGACAAATCCCCAAATTGAATCCTTGAGAAAAAGAATGAAGCTGCTTTTACCTCTATGCACCTATATTTTTAAAGGGCACTATTGAAAGTTCCATTTTTTGTTTTCTTCTACTTTTTTATAAAAATCCATCGTGGGCATTTTTATATATACACTTAGAGTTATTTCTGTTTGATAACTGTGATCAGCATATTTTCTTAAGCTTTGGTGGGTAGAATTAACTTCCGTTTTCTTACCCCTCAACCTGGTTTTCCACAGCACCACGTCATGCCAGCAGCCTCTTTGGAAAACAGTGTGCTGGCTCAGGGTTCATTCCTGTCAATCACCTCAGACTCTGCTCATGCTGTCTGTTCACTGAGAACTAAGTTTCAGGTCTGACTTTGGCAAATCTGCTAGACCCTTTGGCATTTCAGAGGTTCCCCAAAGTGAAAATGTTCCCAGTTTCCTCTTTCAGATGACACTGATCATTGCAGATTTTAACTGTTTTATTTCTGTTGTCTTTGTGTGTGCCATTTACAAAAGCAAAATTGTGCCTTCAAACTGTCTGTCATCTAGAACTTATTTGAATTTTTTTCTTAATAATCAGTTCCTTATGTGCATGAATATTGTATTCTTTGTAGCACAGGTACTTTGGTGGGCACCTAAAAACACTGATTTATATTTATACCAGTGGTGGAACTGGGAAGGAGAGAACTTTGTCCAATCTGGGGTAGGGCAGCTGGACCATAGAGCTTTCATTATCCATCAGAAATCTAATTCCTGTCCTGTAGATTGTGGATGTTGAGGTCTAAGCACTGAATTCATCTTGTCCTCTGACAATTGGCAGAGAACTACATGGGAACTTACTCTTTAAAAGAAAATGCTAATTAGCACAGCTAATATCTAACAATGAAATGACGCTATCCAAAGGTGCATTCCTGCTCGATCTTTAAGGAATCTTTAACACCCCATAAAACACAGGGAGGAGAGAAATCTCCAAATAGGCCTACAGGAGGTTTCAGAAGGGACAATTTGATATTTAACTGATGAGCAGAATGGCCAGTGGCCCAGAGCCATGAACAAGGGCACTTCCATAGAAACCCTCCCCAGGTGTGGCCACCTGTTTATGCTGGCCCAGTGTTGAGAGGAGGCCACCAGGGTGGTCTCTGAGTGAAGCCACTGCGTGGTACAGGATGGTGAGCCCCGATGACCTTCCAGGTGACCAGGTCTGCCAAAACTCCCATCGCGCTCTGCAGTCAAGAAATCAGGAAAGTGGGTGTAGAGGCGTGGGAAGGAGAGGAACAGGGTGTGGCTGAGAGGCCAAGCCCCAAGGCCTTGTGCGAGGAGAGAGGATGCAGTGAGCCCAGGTCAGCTGCTTGACACCTGGATTACCTGGAGCTTGTAATTATCCCTCAAACTTTCCTCACGCACAAATATGGGTTAGAACTGTATCTACTGCACAAAGAGAATAAAACCACCTACACAAACCAGTGACTGGCACCTTCCTCACTCCCAGGCCTCGGTGCTCAGCTGTGAACTCCAGCCACGGAGAGAGCCACCCGAAGTGACATCACACTGAGGTTCAGCTCCCGAGACCCTGGCACATGTTCCTCTGAATCTTCCTAAAGCAGGAAACATTCCTGAGTTCTTGGTTTGGACAATTAGGGATTCATGTGCTCACGTCATGCAATATTAATATTAAAGATCTTCTCAAAACTCTCACTGATTCTTAAAAATGCCACTTGACGTAAAGAGCTGTCGACGACTACACATTTGAAGAAGAAAGAGAAGGAAGCTTTCTTTTGAAAATTATTCCTAGATGAAAAGAAAGAAGCCATTTTTTTAAATCAATTGTAAATAACTGTGTAAGTATATTTGAAAGTATAAAGAAATCAGTCAAAATCAAATGAAGACAAATAATAGGTGGTCTCTACCCCTGAGGAGCTCATACTTGAAGAAAAAAAGCATAGGCATTCATAATTACATATTGAGAGATGAGTGCAGTGACGAAGGTGTCCAACGCTTGTCAGGCACAGGATCTGAAGGATGAGGAGGAATTTGTGCTGAAATAAAGTGGATCCAGGAATTAGAAAGACCAGGGTACATACATCATCTGAGTGGACATCTGTTTGGCATGTAGACCACTGACCTCATGCCCCATAACAAGAATTACTGCATTGTTGGGGGAAAATCCCGCACAATTCTACCATCATTGTGATTACCTGGGTAGCCAGAGAAATTTCTGAAAGAAGATTAGTGTCTTGCTGCCTCCACATAATTTTAGAAGTTGGGCACAATGGTGCCCACCTGTGATCCCAGGGACTGGGGAGGCTGAAGCAGGAGAATCACACGTGTTCAAAGCCAGCTTAGGCCATTTGGCAAAACACTGGCTCACAATACAAACTAGTGTTGGAGTGCCCCTGCAGGAGAAAAGGGAAATTCAAAACTAGTTAAAACAAGGATCATTTTCTTATTAAGCTTTTCTGTAATTTAGCACATAAAATAAAAATCGCCACCCACTGTGAGGACAGCTGGTCTCTTGGTCTACACCGGGAGTCTCTTGGATTTGTGGCATATCCTCTGAGGGCAGAAGTGCATTCTGGCCTTGGGGAAACCAATCTTTGCTCACTTCAGGAAGACTTCCCTGGGGTCAAGGTGTCCCACCAACAAAGAGTGTCCTTTTATAAACGCCTTTGCCGGTCCTTTGTTTTGTCAACTTGTTAATTTTAAGAAACTCAGAACTTTTCCAAAAGTTGACATCATCCTTGGAATACCTTAAGAGGATAAATGGATCACTGATATCATCACCTTCTTTAGATTCATTAAGCATTGAACCCTGTTACATGAACACTTCGCCTTTTACTATCCAACTACAGAAATCAAGAGCATTAATGTCTTAAAATGTCATAGAGAAGATTGTGGGCAGGAGACAATACAACCATTCTAAATGCATCCACCAAAAAGACCACAGAAGCCATTCCCCTGCTGCTGTAGGGTCTTCTAAGATGGAATTTTAAAAAATTCAAAAGTTAATCCAGATAACTGTATTTCAAATAGAACAACAGGGGCTCATCTCAAAGCCACTCTCCTAGGTTTTCCTCCCTCCTGCACCCAGAGCGGGGAAGGGACTCCGGGGCAAGGTCCCAGAGCCACAAGGTAGTATGAAATTTCTATGTCTTTAACTTTAAGAAATAAAAATGGACTAAATAAAAAGTTTCTTCATTAAGACCTAACCCAATCTTCTCAGAAACACTATGAGGCAGACAAGCTATCAATTATTTTACAGGAAGAATAAAAGTCTTCACAGATTTACAAGATTTAGCCAAAGTTCCAAGATCTAATAAGTAGAAATTCTAGAATGAAAACTGAGGTCCTCCAACCTGAAATAGAAAATATCTTTCTGCTCGAGGAATCCCAGTCCATTTTGGGCGTGTTCTTAAGTTTACGGCAACCAAACTGATGCTCCTTTCTTCACAGATGTTTGTGGAATTTCTCTATTATTTAAAACAAATGTATTAGAACATTTGTTAAAACATATAGAGAAAACCTAAAGGTCATTCTGCACCCACCTTGGTTTCACATGGTAACCAAGCAGACAAAAACACCCACAGACCTGACTTCTGCACCAGTAGTTGATTATTGGTGTTTTATGTCCTCAATGGCCATATTTGATTTTTTTAAGAGGCAGAAAATAAACAAAAACTCTATGTGCTGTTTCCTCTGTTTGCAAAAGCTATGACCTTTGACTCTTATAAATCTGTTCAGAGCTGAAGTCTGGAGATGGGGTGTTTCAGGAATGTTCAAATTTAGCTAGAGATTTATAGAGCTGCAAGCTTTGCTTGGTTTTCCCTGGTCCATCTTATTTGATAAAACTTAACTGGTAAACAAAGTGGCTGCACATCCTCTACAAAATATCCATTAGGTTATCTTGCTTTATACCAAACTAGAGTTTGTTTGCACAAGGAATTAACGAGAGGGGTTATTGAAGGACTTCAGTCTCTTCTTTCCTTCCACTCAGACAAATTGTTTGCAATAGCAGTACTAATGAATGCAAATAAAAGTAATTGACGTTCTAATGTATAACATGCTTTTAGAGAGTCCAGCCCCACTGTTAAAATGGAAAAAGATGTTTCTTTTTAAAAGTCTTCTGAGGGGCTTGATGTCGTGGTGGTTGAAGTTTCTATGGGGTTTATAAAAACCCTGGAGCTCCTGGGAGTCCTGCACTGGATTTAGAGACTTGGAAAGGGCAATTGTTTATGCAGTATTTCAGCCTTGCTATTCAAAATGGCCCTACATCCTGGCTGTATTGTATCTTTCCTAAGGAATGGACCATTGGTATGCAAATTAGTTGAGATTAACAGAATAAATTTTTGTACTAGAAACATTTTAAGAAAAGCTTGTCTGAATTTAACATTTTGAAATATACCATAAAAATGTGTCACTGGGCCACAGTGTTGAACGGGTTGCCTGGCAACCTCCCTGGGGTAACTGGGGGCAGCGCTGCGCTCTCTGGATGAGACCAGGAATCCTCAAATGTCCAATGCCTGGCTGTGTCTCTGAGCCTCATCCTGAAACTTCCCTTCCCAGCTGGGCACTCTGGTCTGTTGATCCACTTTCATCAGAGCAGCAGCTAAGGTGGAAAGCTACATCCCAAGAGCACCCAAGATGGACCTTTGTTTTTATGCCTCATGGAAAAATTAAGAAAGCAACTCAGTTCACTCATATTTAATATGCAGACTGAAACTGGTTCTGCCTTTCAGCCTATAGGTCAAAGCATTTAGAATTATATCACAGTGAATATTAGGGTTGTGTTATGCTGAATAGAAAAATATTTACAATTATCTATACTAAAATGAATAGGTCGCATGAAAACCATGTGTATAATACAGAAATTTGCTGGTTGTCTCATGGAAAAGTCTTTGAAAAAGTTGCAGAATTTGAAGATGAGTTACATGTTTTTCTTTTATTTAAAAAAAAAAAACAAAACAGCTGTTCCAAATTTCTGAACTTTTCTGTGATGAAAAATGCCTGCTTAGCAATATTTAAACACACACACCCTTAATATGTCCCAATGTGAAAGAGGCATTTTTAATAAGAAGTGAGAAAATTATTGTTTTGGAAAATAATTCCTGCTATCAAGACAGAGTTTTTAAAACAGATGTTTGGCAAAGTTTTCATCATTATGCAACTTTGTTACTGAAAACAATTTTAGTGTGTCACTTGTAAAACACTCATCTGCATGCTTTGGAAATTGAATTTGATATATTTTGTAGAAGTAGATGATGTTTGTTAATTTGTTAATATTTTATATGTGTTGCTTCTATGCTTATAATTGACCCACGGTTTTGTCTTGTTTTGTTTTTTCTTGTGCTCATTCCGACGTTAGTGAAGTAGAACAATCCATGCTCCTTGATTGTTGGAAGAGCATGGAAGACAAAGGCGGTCTGTTCTCTGGAGGTTTGGTAACACTGTACCTGAAATAATGTCTTGTTGCCCATTTTGTGGGAGGGTTCTTGACCACCAATTAAGTGACTATAATAGTTTTTTATTATTATTATTTCTATTTTTTAGTTGTAGTCGCACACAATACCTTTATTTATTTATTTATTTATTTTTATATGGTGCTGAGAATCGAACCCAGCACCTGGCACATGCTAGCCAAGCACTTTACCACTTAGCTACAACCCTAGCCCCAGATCAATCAGCTTTGTAAAAAAAATCTCTCCTTTTGTCAATTTTGGTAATACATATTTTTCTGGAACATTGGCCAGTTCACCCAAGGATAGGTATGGAGTTTCATTTATGGAACTTGCCATTGGTTTTTAATATCTCTGTACTATATACAGTCATGTTTTGTTTTATTGACAGACTTTTACTTCCTTCTTTTTTCTTGATCAGTTTTTTCTGAGAAATTTCTTTTTAAGAAGCAGATTTTACATCTATAAGACTTATTTGTCTTACATTTAATTAATTTTTATTCTATTTTTATTATTTTCTTCTGCCTGATATTCTTGGGTTTGTTTCGTTTTTCTTTTTAACTTTTGTACCCAAACATTAGAACACCAATTTTCAATGGGTCTTCTACACTATTATAAAACTTAAAATAAAACTCCTTACTATTTTAAAGGTATTTGGATTGCTTTCCCCAAGTTTTGGAATGTAGTGTTTTGTTGCCTTCGATCCTAACTTGCAGAGTGTCTGGAATCAAATTACCTGGCCTTGAATCCCAGCTCTGTCGTTCATGTCATCATCAGCAAACAATAATGATAATAACAGAACTATTCCTGGGGTTTATGAGGTCCATACCAGGAGTGCACAGCCCCTGGCCAGCAATGACCCACGTCAACACTGGTTGCCAACATCAGTGTCATTCGTACAGACTGTCATCACTAAACCCCTGCAACATTTTAAAGGGTGTTGATTTTGAGTTCAAAACACCCCAGTTGTGGAGGAGGGGCGCCTCTGTGACACTGAAGTGTAATGGTTACCGCCCAGGTTCAGACTGTATGGACTCCTGGATATTTGTTGTTCGCTTTGTGGCCTGGCTTGTGCACTAATTGTTGGCTGAAAATTTTTGAATGCACACATTAAACCAAACATGCTGATTGTGTTATTCAGTTTGTCTGTATATGAAATAAAAGTTGAATGCTTGATCCACCAACACATCACAGAGCTGTGTTAAGATCTTCTCTGCAGATACTTTAATTTCTTTTTTAAATTATTCCAGTTTTGCCTCCTGTGTTTGAAGATATGTCGTGAGTAACAAATAGATTCAAGACTGCTGCACCGTCTTGGGAAATAGCAGATGTGTCATTGTAAATAAATCCTCTTAACATCTGTAATTTTTTTAGTTTCATGTCTACTTGGCATTATATTAATATAGTATGTATCTGATGTATTTTCTGTTTTTTTACTTATAACTTTTCTGTCATTGTTTTTTCTCTGTTTCTTACCCCAAAAAAGTACATAAATTCAAAAAATAAAATAACTCTGGACTTTAACTGTTCTGTGTTTAATTAGTTGCATCTATTGGAATATTTTTAATATTTGGATTCCTCTCTACCATTTTATGTTTTATGTTTATGCTTTTTATTTTCTTCTTCTATCTTCTAGTGAATTGACAACATCATCTGTATTCTCTCTTTTCAACATTGAACATTCTTTTAGTGCAGATTCTCATTTCATTTTAATTTTGGACATGTGATTGCAATTATCTGTCAGACCATCCGCATGGAAACATGTGGTAACTGATGGAAATAAAGGTCATAAATTTAAGAGAAAGGCAAGTGTTTCAGGCCAACATTTTTGTGTGTGTGTGTGTTTAAATGAATTTAGTTTTAGACTTCACCAAATTGGACCAATTAACATTTAAAGCAAAACTTTTTGCCAAAATAAATAAAACAACTTATTAAAACTTGTTTCCAAAAATTGTCCAAATAATTTTGAATATGTTTTAATTTTTTTTCACATTTCTTTAGGTATTAAGTTCTTTTTGTCAAACTTATCCAAAATACTGTATTCAGATTTTATAAATTATAGTTTATATTGATGGGAAAGAATGTCCTATTCTGGAAGGTAAGGTCCTCTTATCCCTATAGTTCATACCTTCCCTTTGAATGCACACATGTCTTTAATTAAGTTGTCATTCTCAAAGAGGTTTTGGAGAAACATTTGTGAATCATCCATCCACAATTGTTTTACGCTTCTCTTTCCCTCCCTTCTTTGCAACACCTAGTTGCAGAATTCATGACATCCCAGCATGATCAGACTTGAGAGAGAAGACGGTGGACCCTGTCGTGTAAAAGTGGAGATTCCTGCCAGCTGCCTGGGCAGGCTGACCAACTGCATCCGCTAGTGTAATTATGAAGGCTATTTGATTTAGTGGTTAATATCTCCCACGTTCTAAATGTCCTCCTTACTGCATTTGTTTTTGCTTCTTATTTCCTTCTTTTTCTGTCTTCTCTGGTTTCAACTGAGCATTTTATATCCCTTCATTTTTATCTTTCTACCTTAACATACCTATTATATTTCTTTTAAAAATATTTCTAGTAATTGAGCTATTTTCAAATACACATTTTTAAGTAATCTGAGCCCACCTTACTTGACTTACAACAGGATTATGTCCTGCTAAGCCCATCACAGCTGGGCATCACAGGTTGAAGATATCATGAGTTTGTTAAAGCATTCAATATACCAGGCCTACCCAACACCACAGCTTAGCCCAGACTAGGTTAGGTGTGCTCAGAACACTACATACCATATCACTGGGCAAAGCACCTAGCACAAAGACATTTTACAATGTAGTGATGAACATCTCTTGTAATGTATGAAATACCTGTATTTTTCTGGGTAAAGAATTCAAAATAATGAAAAACTCAATGAATCAGATTAAAAACTCAGTTGATAGCAGTGCTTCAATATTTGGAACATTTTTAAGTGTCATATATTCTAGATGAATTCTTCCTTTTATCAATTCATAATGACCTTTTTTATATATCCTGATCAGTTTGGGCTTGAAGTTTGTTTGGTTGGCCATGAGCACCGCTTCTCCTCATTGCTTTTTGTGTGATTTGCTCAGGATATTTTTTTCATTCTTTCACCGTCAAGTCTCTGCATCTCTGCCAGTGAGAAGAGTTTCTTGCGGACAGCATCTCATTGGGTCTTGTTTTTCAGTCCAACCAGACAACCTGCACTTCAAATTGAAGAATGAAGACCTTTTGCATTGGGAGTTATTGTTGAAAGGTATGTACCCGGATGTCCAGGCCTTTCCCAAGATTTGGGAAAGTTTCTACTATTGTTTTGCTGAATAAGTTTCTTGTGCTCTTAGCCTATAACAGTGCTCCGTGTTAATTCCAATTATGCTTTTATTTGATCCTTTGCTAGTTGTCCCAGAAGTTTTGTGTGTTCTTTCATCTCTCTCTTTTTCTTTATTATCATTTGGGTGTGAGATTTCCTCAACATTGTCTCCAGGCCACGTGTCTCTCTTCCACTCCATGTAGTCTTTGGTAAGGCTTTCAAAGGAGTTTTTAATCTGACTTACTGAATTTTTCATTTCCAAGATTTCTGTTTGGTTCTTTTTCAAAAATCTCTCTTTATTGAGTTGTTCATTTATATCCTGCATTGTCTTTCTTAATTCATTCCGATGTTTATTTACATCCTCTTGAAATTCATTGAGCTTTTAAAAACATCACGGTTTTGAATTCTTTGTCCAACATCCATGCACTTTGATAACTTTGGAATCACTTACCCAGAGGGTTAGGGACTCAGGGACGTCCCATTGCCTTGTTTTTCCAGTGTGTTTCTGCACTGGGGTCTGTGTGTCTGTCCGATGGACATCTCCTCCACTTTTACACGAGGACCTTCTTGGTGAGCGGTGAGTCGTGGGATGTTGGACTGTTATGTTGGGCTGTGTTTACTGGACGTCTCAGTGGAATTTCCCCGTGGCCCCTCTGACTGTGAGTGAGGTTTTGACCCAACATGTGCCAGTTGGGGACCCTTCTCTGCAGGTCTCTCGGGAGTGCAGTCCCTCTGGTAGTTGAGGCAGGTAGGCTGTCTGCAGACAGCACAGCAATGAGGTGCACCCTCTGTGGCTACTCCTCCCGTCTGACCAGCTGCATGTGGTCCGGCAGGGCGTGGGAGGACCTATGCTGAGGGACCTCACAGGTGCATGTCCAAAACCATCATGTTATTCCCCTTTACCGACTTTCCAGGAACAGGCTTCAGCTGTCCCCCACCCGGGGTGCTTTGATCTCCCCTAATCTTTAAGTTTCTTTAACCAAGAAAGGCCTGAGCAGGACTGTGCCGTGGCTGGAGAGAGGCAGGTTTCTCTGAGCTGGGCTGGGTATGTAATTCAGCTGCGCAGCACCCCACGACAAGTTCAAAGTGACAGGCTTGATCCCAGCACTGCACAGAAAAAAGAAAACAAACAATAACAACAACAAAAAAAAAAAAAACAAGAAGGAAGTAAAAACTAAAAACAAACACCACAACATCAACCATAGAAAAGACAGGGAAAATAATATATAATAAATCAAAAAGTTAAAAAGTAATAAAAATCAAATTAATTTTTTAAAAAAAGAATTTTAAAAGAAAAATGGAAAAAAGAAATATTTAAAAAGAGATGGGAAAGTAGGTGAAAGGTAAAAGGTGCAAATAGAAAAAAGAACAGAAAAGAATACACATTAAAAGGAAAGAGAAAAAAGAATTTTTACATGCAAATAAAAAAACAGCAACACCAAAAAATAAATAACAATATCCTCTCAGCCGCCCTGCTCTGTCCTGAGGGCAACAGGGGACAGCCTGGGCCTATGCGGCCAGAGCTTCTTTTAGGGAGGCTGGGTCACCATCCTCTTTTCTTTGTTGGGATCACCAGGTGGCCTGCGGGTCTGCTCTGTGGGAGTGGCCTGTGGGGAGCCCTCTGGAATACCCCTCAGCTGCCCTGCACACCAAACAGCCCCCAGGCAAGATTCATCCCAGAGTTATTTATGGCGTCCATCTGGTGCAAGGTGGCCAAGGAGTAGCAACCACATGTGCTGGGGTGACCCCTACAATTCACTGTCCACCCCTCTTGTGCTCCGAGATGTAGCTCCCAAGCAAGATCCTGCTGCCTGCCCATCCTCCCCATCCCGTCTTCTCAGTGGGCTTCCTGAACCCTGGGGTTAAGGGGGTGCCTCCTCCATTCCCTCGGAGACCCAGAGGGTTTCCCACTGCATAGTGTTCTCAGTGGGTCTGGGTCAGAGCACGCCTCTCCTGCAGGCCTTTCATGCTGATGCAGCAGGGAGACCAGACACAGGACGATGCTGGGTCTTTGACTCACAAGACCTTGAGCGGGCTCCCCTGAGCAGCCCCATGAGAACACGGCAGGGAGTGTGCAGAGCCTCTGTGAGCCAGTCGGCTGTGCAGATGCCAAGTCTACCGTCTGCTCAGACCACATGTCCACCAGCTGCCAACTCCTGGCCAGTGGGAGTCACAGAGACTCGCACTCTTCACACCCCTCCACCCTCCACCACGCTGCCTGTGGCCCTGCTGGGGCATTCCATTTCACCCTCGGCCCCACCACCCAACAGCCCTGGGTTTGTCCAAGTCTCTGTCCACTGTTGAACTTCTGCATTCTCCCACCTGGAGGGATAGATGAGTGTCCATCTCCCAGCAGCCCTCCTGCCAACTGGGTGCCTCTGATCCACCATCTTGAATCTGAGCCCTGAGATTCTGATCTGAAGTGTTTTCTAAAAAACAAACAAAAGCTGTGTCTAGAAAACAGAGTGATCATGAACAGATCATGATTTGAGAGCCAAAGAAAGAGAAGCATTGTTCTTTTAAAATAAAAAAAAATTATATATATATATATATATATATATATCCCCAAGATTCAGATATTCCCATGGTGGAGTAGGAGCAGGGATTCAGATATTCCCATGGTGGAGTAGGAGCAGGGACAGGGCTGGGCTTCCTCTAGCCCATTCCTCCTGCCCTTGCTGCATTGATTCAGAGCTGAGGGCGTGTCTTCTAAATGCTTCAGGCCTGTTCCCGTAAGACTTCATTATGTGCCAAAGCAGTCATCATCCCCTGCAAAGTAGCCGAGTCCGGGAACAAGTTATCATTCTAAAATAATAAAGGCTATTCATTTCATTGACGTTTAAAATGCAAGAGAACATTTATGACCAAACTCATATATTTCTAACTGAGAGTTTGTGGCATTAATTATCAATACTTCTCTGGGGAAGGATATGTTTATTACATTATGAGGCAGATTTTTCTTTTAAGTCAAGGATGTTTGCATTTGGTGGGAAATTGTTGTCAGTTCATTTGGTCTAGCCTCTGATGACATCTTTCCGCAACTGTCACCTTCTTTCTCCATGGGTCTCATTTCATTGCTACTTGGTGTTATGTTTTAAACCACGCTGGTTCAAAGTTATGCTTAATACTATAAAACATTACAATTTAAGTATTACTTGACAAAGATTGGCTGAGTCAGACCTCATTTAAAAGCAAATGGGACTTATAGTAATGAGAAATGAATGTCATTTACAATAGTCACCCTTCTTCAAATAAGATACTATAACCAAGTAATGGAACATATTGGCTAGAATGCCTACAAAGCCAATGTAATGACATCAATATTAACGATAATTATGAAGTGATTTTTTAATTCAGACTTCTAGTCATTTTCACAAGAGCATTGAAGTGCCTGTTTTTGTGAGGAGTCTGAGAATCCCTAGACTGGATTTACAGAATAAATTGATCCCTAGAATCCTTACCACATCCAACATGTAATGGTCCTGTAACAAGAGCCAGGAGAGAATCTGCTGTGGAGTGATCTGCTCTGAAGTTCTAATGTGTGAATGAGGATCAACTGCTGAACTACCCACCTCATGTTTAACATATAGGAGAGGTGTTAAAGCATGACTTCACCTCATTGGAATAAGCTCAGCATCAAATAAATAAGAAGATATTCTAATGGCTAAGAGCATGGATTTGTCCTGTTATACTGCTTTGGGTTCTTGCCCCAGAGTTTCTGCTTACTGCTTGTGTTTTTTGCCTGTTAAGGTTTGGATTTGAGGTGTCCCCTGGTAAGCTCACGTGAGACAATGCAGGAACACTTGGAGGTGAAAGGATTAGATTATGAGAGTCATAATCCTATAGATGGATTAATCCACTGGACGACTTACTAATCTGAATGGACTAAATGGTGGTAACTCTAGGCAGGTGGGCTTGAAAGAATTGGGTTCCTGGGGGGCATGCCTTTAGGGACTATATTTTCTCCTTAGCTCCTCACTTTCTGTGTCCTGACCACCATTAACTGAACATCTTCCCTTTGCCATGTCCTTCCGCCATGATGTTCCGCCTCATCTTGGGCCCAGAGCAACAGAGCTGGCGGACCATGGACGGAAACCCTGTGATCCAAAATAAAGTTTTCCTTCTCTAGTTGTGCTAGTCAGATATTTTGGTCACAGCAACACAAAGCTGACTAACACAGTGCCTTAGACCAGTCTCTGGATTCTGACTCCACAGAGAAAACCTCTGCCTTCCCTCACTTGTAGAATTGACTTCACCGTAACTGCACATTAGGCAGAGGGGGTGTGAGGCACTCTTGTAACAAAGAGCTCCACACAATGCACACAGAGCAAACCTCCAACAACTGTTTCAGGGCTTAGGCACATCTCTTCCTGTCCCCACCTTCTAATCCCATGGCAGGTGGAGTGCCTTCTCTGAAATGCTTAGAAACAAAGGCATCTCAGATTTTGGAATATTTTTTTTTAATTTGGGGATATTTGCACACATATACTAAGAGGTCTTGGGGTGAGATCCAAGTTTAAACATTAGATTCAGTTATTTCATACACATTGTATAAACATGGCCTAAAAGTAATTTTATAGAATATTTTAAATAATCTTGTGCATGAAACAAAGTTTTATGGTATGGAATTTTCCACTTGTGGCTTTGTGTCAGTTGTCAAACATTTCAGATATTGGAGCATTTTGGATTTGGGATTTTTCAGATTAAGCATGCTCAACTTTACTTTTTAAATACACATTTTAAAATATATATGCCGCAGTCTGGCCGGGCACAAAATAAAAGAGCCACCACCAAGCCTTGTAGATTCAAACAGCAACTCTTTATTCCCGAACTCTCACCAGTACTCTATACTCACTACCTGGGAAATACACTCCCTCCACCGGGCTCTGCGTACCAATTCTCTCAGAACCCTGGGAGAACTCAACAGGAACTCCAAAGGAGCTGGCGCCTGAGGCAGCAGGAGCCGCCCTAATCCTGGAGCCGCCCTATTCCCAGCAGGATCCACCCTAAACCCGGAGCCACCCTAATCCCTGAGCAGGGTCACCTTTCAACCCAAAATGCCATGCGTCATTCCTACTTGGCTATGGCTCTCAGCAAATATAGATATAAAAACAGTTCCACTTATTTCTTAAGGAACTGATATAAAATTCCCTGTGGGAGTTCTATTTATTTAGAAATGCTCAGGTATATAACTACTTTGCTTAGTTTTTCAGGGAACAGTCTTGGCTAGATATGGCCCCAGCTTGTGTCTATAAGGGAAGTGGCATGGACACACATCCTGTCTAAGAATAGGAGCCATTACAAAGTGATGAGTGACTGAGAGGATCCAGAATTATCTCAGAGTTTGGAGGTCACTGGATGTTAATTAGAGAGATTGTCCTGGAGGAACAGGGACTCAGCTGTCATTTGAGGAAGAACAGGGAGAGATGAAGGAGAGGGAAGCCTGTACCTACAGCAAGCACCGTGGGGCACAGAGAGTGCCAAGAGCATGGGACACAGCTCTCCACCTGAGGAACCTGCCCAGCAGTGCTCAGGGCCCTGCCACTCACTGCAATTACCCAAAAATCCCAAAATCCTCAGGGAGGCACTCCCTGAGCCTCCCTGAGCCAGAGGTCATCCACCCAGCACACTCCGTAGTGACTCCATCAGAATGCACCTGTCCTGCTTTCAAGAGCTTTTTCTTCTTGAAGTAGACGAGGCTCACCTGACTTGATTATATTTACTAGTATGAGATGGGAATATTTATAATGGGCAAGTCAACACTATCTAAGACACACAGTAATAAATACTTCAGTGTTTCTTGAGCTATTCTAAAATAATCCAGCAACTGAAATAAGCTCAATTTGTAAACAGAAAATAAAAATAGAAAGTTGACAGTTTTCCTTCTCAAAAACTGAACTAACATGTACTTCAGAGATATGATAAAGATGACAAAGTAATTTCATGTATTTATTGAAAACATGAATTCAGTTGTATAATCTGAAATTCTATAAACATTTACTTAGATAATCAAATACTTAACTGGAAAAAATCTTACCTTTGGAGCTATTTTATAGTAATTCAAAAATTACAAATGGTACAAAACAATCCCATATAATTTTCAGACTGGTACAGAAGCACAATAGGGATTAGATATTACACACACATCACTTTTGAAACCCTATGCAACAATTTTCACAAAGGACCTTTAGCTCAAAACATTACCCAAATGCAATGTGCTTGATTGAAAATGGTTATTGATAAATTCTTTTTTTCTTTATTTCCATTTTTTTTTAATTTTTAATTTTAACTGGAGATTGAGCTCAAGGGTGCTCTATCACTGAGCTGCATCCCAAGGCCTCTTCATTTTTAAATTTTGAGACAGGGTCTTCCTAAGTTGCTAAGGCTGGCCTCAAATTTATAATCATCCTGCTTCAGCCTCCCGAGTTGCTAGGATTTCAGGCACGTGCCCCTATATCTGGTTAAACTATTTCTCATCCAAAAAACCAACGAGCAGGCACCAAAATGTCAGAGGATAAAACTGCAGAAGAAATTACATATGTATGAACACAGTGCATTTTTCCTGAAAATACTTTATAACAAAATGTTTACTTTTTCTTTTAAAAGAGGCAAACCTCACTGAATTTAGTATTTCCATCACATACATCTAGTAGTATTTAGTACTGCAAGTTTAAAACTGAGCTTAACTATTATTTATTCTTATATCAATTGTATTAATAAGCAATCCCACATAGGAATCGGGTTTAAACAAGAAGCAGACCATCTCTGAGTCCCTAAGCAATAAGTATCCTTTCTCTCTGACATCTGAAGATGGACAGGCAGTTACAGAACCACCAAATTCAGTAGATGGGACTCAGAGATCTCCAACAAGAATGTATGAAGATGTGACAAAAAGCCACTTACTGAAGCCACTGCTAAACTTAAGACCATTGCACCCTTGTCCTCAGTGGAGGGAATGAAGCCACCTATCTCAAACCCTTATCTTCTCCAGCTTAGCCGATGCCATCTGTCCAGCTATCTAATAGATTTCAGGAAATGACAGCCCTGTTCTGAGAGGCTACTCCATCGTGACTCTGTATTTCCAGCTGGAGAGGCTCTGTGTGCTGTGGTTGCTTAAATAAACCTATTGATCCTTTCCAGATTTTATAGTCCCGCAGCTCTGAGCACAAGCTATGAATTTTGAAATTGGAACAGGGAAGCACAAGCCTCGGTGGCCGGCTGTGTGTCAAGTCCCGCGGTGTGTTCATCCTTCCACCCAACACGCCACTCGTGAAAATGCAAGGGAAATGGTTCAGGATGAGTATAGAATTATGCAAATTTCACTGGACAATAATTTATAAGAGAAAAATTGTCCTCAAACTATTCAGAAATTAAAGATAAATGAAGTGCCTCAAAATATAAGATGAATAAAACAGATTATCCCAATAAAAATGATGTTCTAAACATACTTATTCACATCAAAAATGTTCACATGATAGTTACATTTAAAAGGTACAGGGCTGGGGCCAGAACTCAGTGGCAGGGCACCTGCCTAGCCTGTGTGAGGAAGTGGGTTTGATCCTTAGCACCACTTAAAAATAAGTAAAGGCATTCTGTCCATCAACAACTACCAAAAAAAATTAAAAACAAATAAAAAATAAAAATAAGGTAGGTTAAGAATAGGTTAAATGTGATACAATTTTTATTGCAAACAAATGTGAATTTTGAATTTACAGATATACCCACACACGGAGAAATAGTTCCCTCGAAGACTGGATGATAATTAGATTGGATTTTCTCTTTGTTTTTATCCATATTTCCTGGTTTTACTCATGTAATAAAAATAATAAATTTCTAGATTTTTGAAACATAGGAAATGAAAAACTTAACAAAATAGAGGAAGTTTTCTTCTTGCCCTGTCTTCTGTATCCCAAAATAAACAATCCAGAGAAAAAACAGATTGAACACATTTGAAAATAAAACCATTGAGACTGACCATTACATAATCTAAGCACAATTAAATTGTATTTGATCTACTTGAATTAGTATAAATATGTATGTCCTATCATGACAAAAATCACCAGATTCGGAGAAAAATAAGTATGCTCACATCTGACTTTTTTAGCTAAATCTCTGGGAGATCTTGAGCAAATCACAATCATAATTTCCATAGTCATAAGAATCAGTTCCAAGGCGAAGCTGGCTTCTGGCAGCCCTTCCAGCTCCGACGACCCCCAGAAGATCCTCACTCCACTTCTCTCAACCACCAGGGATGCACTCTAGTGCCAGTAGTGCCCTACGAGTTCCCCAGGCAGGGACTGTGTCTTGCTTAAACATTTACCATTTAAATGAGTCTCTCCACATCATAACAGCTCAATAGATATTTGGTAATAAATCATGCTCCTTGCTATGTTCACATGCTCCTGACCTCAGGAAACCTGACCCAAGATATTTCCAAAAAAATGATTTGTCTGCACAAACAGCAATGGCTACTCTGGCCTGAGAGCTGGCACTGGTGTAAGAAGAAATGACAGCAAGACGGAGGATGGGCTTGGTGTCAACGGCTCTCATGTGCTGTCAACACGGAACCGTGGGGCTCCCCCAGCCACCACACCCCTCTCCTTTTGCTGTGGCAAGGCTGTGTGGTGCCTTCCGTCTCGCTCTGCCGTGTCATGGACTCCCAGGGCTAACTCTGGCTAATTCGTTGGACAGATGGACTGCAAGCCCCCTGACGGGGAAGGTGCACCCTTAACATGTCTGAAAACACCATCCACGCCCATTTCTGACCATCTTAGTCACCTAGTGACTGTTGGATGAATTCATACAACTTCCCCCGTGTTCTGGAGATCCCAGAGTCCAGGGAAGGACTCCACATGGGGCTCACCAGAGGTGCCCGGTTTTCTCTGAGGCATCCAGAGAAGCACCTGGTGGCAGCACTTTCTGGTTCTCAGTTCTCTGTGTGCAGCTTGTCCCCGGAGCTCATTTGATCATCCAGAGAAGTGTCATCTCTGCACCAGGCCGGAACTGGCCAACGCCAGGCCTGGGGAGATGAGTAGGCTGGGTGAATGGAAGGGTCCAGAGGGTCGGGCCATCACCTGGGCCTCGCTCTGCAGTCCCCCTTCGACTCAGCAGAGCACAGCAGGAGCCCTCATGGGACCAGGTCAGAGTCTCCTTCCTAGTTCTCAAGCTGCCCCTTGGGAATTCTTGTGTCACCAAACATGGCCACACCGTTAAGTTCTTCTGTTTCAGAATTCAAACAGGTTGAACTTGCTGCTCTCTGATGTTCCCATATCTTTCCACGATCAGGAGCCCAACACCTTGTAAGCTTTGTGGTAACTACTCAAACCTAAACTGCATCTAGAGGATTTTTTTTTTTTTTTAGAATGGGATCTGAGTGTCACACAGATGACAATAATAGTATTAGTGATAATAACGATGACAATGATCACTAAGGTTCAGATGTGAGGGCCTGGCTTGGAAGGGTCCAGAGGGTAGGGCAGCCAGCGAGGGCACACAGAGAACTGAAGGTACCTGGCTTCTGGAAGGTGACAAGCCAGCCCAGTGAGAGGCCACTCAAGCACGCAGCATGCTGATTGTGACAAAGACCTTGCAGGAAACCTGCAGGAGGATCAGCAAGGAACTGTGCCCAGAGGTGCTTGCTTCTGAGCATTCTTATCAATACTGGCCACGCGGTTTAAAAATCCTCCTGTTTTATCCTAACAATGAACCTAAGAGAACATTGTTACCACTATTGCTTTCCACCTGTCATTCAGAGCAACAAGTAAATTTCCTGAGGTCCCCCAGGTGGTGAGGAATGAAACTTCCGAACCCGAGCTCCGACCACTGTGGGCACCACCTCCGACAGATGATATGGGACAGGTCTGCGGCGATTCGCAAACCAAAACGCCCACACAGTTTCACATTTAAAACCCTTTCTTCTTCTGCATAAAACTATTGGAAGAGTGCACATTTTTAGGAGGCAGCCTCCTGACACAGGAGGTTTGGGCCTACGCCAGTGCATCTTGGGCGATGTTTCAAGAGCTGCGCAGCCACCACAACTAAAAGTCAAACTCAGGTGACGGAGAAAGCACAGCCGGGCACCTCAACTGGGGGCAGGGCTCCAGGTTGGCAAGAAGCGCCACAGGATCTAGATGCCCAGATCACTTCTGCGCATTAATCCCATTCAATGAAATGGGAGTCAGGTTTAGTGGAGCAGAAACTCAGGAGAGGTCTTAGCAGACTCAGCCCTCACCTCTACAGGGACACAGGACACCAGCACCCGGGAGCGGTGAAAGGCAGGGGTCGTGCACCCCGTTAGACCTGAGGTCAGGCTTGAGACCTCTGTCTTCCAGACAAGCCTCCTGACTTCTGCAGACCCTCGTCTCTGTCCTTAATATAGTCACGATGACAGGAGCATCAACCTTAGTGATTTGTGTGAGAATAGAGAGTCAACTGTTAAAGGCATAGCACACAGAAACACACAGTAGGTGCTATTCATTACTGTCAGGAACGGCTGCGCCAACCTGAGCAAAGATCTGGACGCTCAGACAAGCGGAAGGTCTGACACAGAACAGGGCCCCTGACACTGTTTTTCCGAGAACCCATTCTATAGGCAAATGGTGAGGGACCCGGTCCCCCTCAGCTGCTGCCTGGGGCCTGTGTGTGGACCGCGGCAGCATGTCCAGGCACAAAGGACAGCAGCATAGATGTGACTGGATCCTGCACATCGATAGAAATGACTCAACTCATGAGTGTCTAGCAAGAAGGAAGAACAGAGGTGACTCCCTGTGTGGAAAAGCACTGGGAAGCTGGGCCCTCTGTCACCTGGCACGACACTGGGACTCTGCTTCTTCTCATGGGTGCTGGGATGACTTAGAGGTGCTTCCCAGCAAGGACACTCATCACCACGTTGCAGCCGTGCTCACCCAGTTCATTCCGGATTTCCTCTCGTCCTATCAACAGCCCCGAGAGCCAAAGAAAGGGCTTGTTCTCATGTGGTTGCCATGGTGTTGTGTGCTTCTGCCCCAAACAGACAGATGCAGACGAAGCAACGCCTGCCAATCCCATTAGGGAGGCTGGGAACTGCTGCGCCCACCGAGCAGTCGCACACTCCGTGAGCACCCTGTTTATTGGGCGGGTGCTCTGGTGATGGGCTGCAGAGCATCAGCACAGTATGACAGCGGGGAGCTTCTCCAGTGGAACATGCCTTTCCTATGACAAGCCTCCAGCGAGCAAGGGGAACGTGTGCCGGCCACCGCGTCCACACAGAGAACAGCGTCTCGGAAAGCAGAGCGCCTTGGGTGCTGGGGTCTGTGGAACGCCACCCGCAGGCCCCCGGTGACCTTTGGAAGCCATATGAGATAATACATCCCTGGACCCCTGTTTCCGGACCGCTTTGGGCAAGGTCAGGATGGCGAGTGTCCCACTTCCACAATATCAGATGTTACGGTAATTCCTCTTTGTTCACGTGTAAGAGCAAAGGAATGCCTTCCGACCTCATGCAGGCCCCATGGAATCTGTTGGAAATGTGTGGCAGCTGTGGCTCCGGCCGGGCCGTCTGTGAATGTATGAGATTTGGAAAGAATTCAAAGCTAGAAATAACTGTACAAGTCGTAACTCTGTGCGCCCTCCCTCCCTCCCTTCCCAGCACTCATTTCTCACACGCTTAAGCTGGGTCCCCATCTCATCCTCAGCAATTTCATGTGTTCTGCGTGGCCAAGAGCTCGGGGACGCCCTTCACCCAAAAGTGAGGTGGAAAGAAGGAGCAGGGCAGGAGGGGCGACAGGATGCTCTCCATGAGGCCCCCAAACAGGAAACTGAAGGAGAGCTTTTCTCCAGCATCCAACAGGGAGCTGAGAAGCAGCAACAGACCCAGGCTCGTGTTCAAAAGCCCATTCGGTGTCGGACGCATGGCTGAGCACTCAGATCATGCGCAGGAGTGCTCGACGTCAAACCTGCACTGCTGCTAAGACCCGTGACCATCTGACTTGGCTTTCAGAACTTTTCTTTGTGTTTTATGCACCTCATGGTTTGCTTCATCACAGGGGTGGGCTCCAAGACTTTTCATTTGTCCTTCTTAAGCCAAATGACTGGCATTCAACTATACTATTGATTCTGACCTCAGAATCCTACTCTTGATGTGTCATCTCAAGGTGCAAAGACATCCCACAACCTGCTTGGTAAGCGACGCGACCTCCAGGAAGCACCCCTGGCATCTCCGGGAACTCCTGGGCCTGCTACCTTTGTTTAAATTGTTGAATTCTTGGCACAATCAGTGTGTTCTAAGAGTTTTTCCTTCATAATTAACCCCGCGGCTGAGTCACCCATTGACAACAGGAACTCTTCACCAGTTTAAACAAGCTGCAGGTTCTGCAAAGCCTGGCCATGATAATTGCCCTAGTGGGGGACTTTGGGATAAAACAAAACCCAGGTCTCTGCAGGTCATACTGTCTTCTTGGTATCCTAGGACCACGGTAGCACCACATCATGCATAGTGTGTGGAGCATTTCTTAGAATCCCCAACACAGCTACCACTTGCAAAATGACTGGTTATCACCATGCAAGTAATGTGGAGGTGACCTCTGGACCCCAGGCAGAAATTTCTGGCCCGTGCCATTCTCTGCCTTGCACCCTGACCTGACATCTCTCCTTTTCTTCTCGACCTTCCAGTGTTATTGCCCCACCCGCTTCAACCACACTGACCTCATTCTTCCTTTCACTGCTTGCCCCTCCCCACCCACACTGCAAACCACTCCCACAAATTGGTTCATGACATCATCATTCTCCCCAACTCCGTGCTCACAGTGGTGGTATTAATTACCCCGTCATGGTATGTAAAATGAATTCCTAGCCTTGGGAAAAAAAGAAAAAGGCTATAGGGTTTGGTTATTTGTATTTTTCTTTTATCATTTAATTAATGAATATTTTAAAAATGAATTTGAGACCCTGAAATCTCACATCTATTGTTCTAGGCACTGGTAGGAGTTGAAAAAAAAAAAAAGATATCTTTTAAGATCATGAAGCTCTTTTCTCTAGGACAAGATATGACATGTAGTCAAACCGTCATGGTATTTATCACATCTTTTGCAGCCATAAGGTAAAAATGCAATGCTTAGAGATTTCAGGCGAATTATAGGTTTCTCCTGGTCTAAGCTATCAGGCCTGGACAAGAAGCACACCGTCTGGCTCCCCTCACATCAGCAAGCCTACCAATTAAACACGTGCAAACCCAGACCCGCAGAAGGGCAGGCGGACGCCTGAGACCTGGGACCCAGCAGGCAGTGCTAATGGGCCCAACCTGGCCTTTTAAGTCCAACCTCTTTCCAAATAGTCATTTCTTCAAATCTCTTGACATCTGTTCCCCCCAAACAAGGTGACCACCTCTGAATGCCCCACAGTCAATCACTGGTAACTTCAGAGATGCGGGGCCGAGCGGCAGAGTGGGGTGAGAAGACGCAGTCACCACCTGGCCAAGCCCTTCTCCGTGTGGAAGCAGCGGGTTGTGGCACGGTGACCCCTGCTCCCAGCTGTGGTCAGGTGTTGCTTCCCCCTGAGTTCCAGGGGTGGTGTCTGGACCTGGAGTGGCAGGTGCAAACGTAGCATGCAGCCTAGCGATGCTGATTGTTTACATCGTCTCGTGGATCTAGATGCTACTACAACACAGGGTAAAAAGAATACTGTCTATTACTGTCAACATTTTAGAAAATGAAATTGAATTACTTCATAACATTTTATGAGATAATGATCTTTTTCATAAGGCTCCCTATTAGATGATGAATGGGATGTGTAACATTTAGGATCACTTATAATAAATACTGTCTTCAGAATTTTATTGACTGGTAACCTTGATAGAATTGTCCAAAGTGGAAATTAAACAATCAAAGGTCTGAGAACTATAATTACTCAAGAAACGCCATGCAACCTGGCATCGCTGCCAGTGTCACACAAGCACACACCAAGGTCAGAGCCTGTGGCAGTCTGTGTCCAGTGGTGACACAGGTTCCCCAGGAAGCGCAGGCTGGAGGTCAGTTGTGCCTGGATTGGTTCACAGTGCCCTCTGCTCAGCCCTAGAGGGAAATCTGCTAAGTCCCCAAGAATGAGGGCTTTAAAAGCATAAAAGAGAGGTTCAAATTAAAGGGCCAGGAAAAATTAAGAGGAGGTCTATAGGACCTACCAAAAGTTAAAGTGCAGCTTAGAAGAACCTGTTGGTGGGGATTCTATGAGAAGATGATTTTTTTAAGTGAAAACATATTTCATGAAGTGGCCACCTCTCTCAAATACTCTGTCATTGTAGAATTCTGTAGAATTTCCACTTTCAGTTCATAAATATTCTTCTTGCTAAAATTGAGGCTTTAGTATTTGACCTGTGTTCATATTTTAGAGCTGAAAAATATATAAAACCTCAAAGGAAATCATAGCCAAATTGTTGAGATTTAGTTGGTTTTAGGTCAGAGTGCAAGAATCCATCAAGTTTTATGTACTTTCTACCCAAAATAAAGAAATAACTAAGTTTGCCTAAAACTTGGCCCAATCCCCCCATATGTCTGGGGCCAAAATGTTCAGTTAATCTGGCACAAATATGTAGTTCTTAATGACATTTGAGACAAGGTAGATTTTTTTAAGTGATTTTGATGCTAACATTTCATAAAGCTATAGAAACCATAATTTTCCATTGCCCAAATATTCATTTAATACTTAAAGACAGAAAATAGCATAACCTAGTGTAAGCTAAATACAGCACAGCCCCCTTGAGCTTTAGACTGGTGGTTCCCCCAGGAGCCAGGAAATGATCTCCAGCTTCCAAGTGACCCAGTCTCAGTTAAGATGTTGCTTGAAGCATGGAAGCACAGCACCAAGGTCCCTCTCCTAGTGGGTGACGGCTCCTTCCCCCTTCGTAAGACAAGGTCAACAAGAACAAAACACGGAGAATGAATGCTGAGAAGCAGGACGCGGGGTTATTTACCATCCAGGTAGGAGATGGAGCCATATAGAGAAATCCTGTAAGCTGACTCCTGGGCAGCTACCAGTTTCTTAAAGCCTGAAAATTAGAAGTTCCTATAATAACTTCTCCTGCTTCCAAAGCATAAAACTGCTGAGAAGCAACAATTCCTTGACGAGGGAGAAAAGTAAGAGATGAGCCGAAGTCAGGATATCTCTGCCCCAATTCCGCTTATGTCACTGGAGCTTCCACTGGCGGTCTTCACAAGCTACTCCTGAGTTCCCGGTGCCCGCAGGACACAGCGAGCTCCTGCCCCGCTGGCCATCCAGGAGAACCCAGGGAGCACAGCAGCATGGACGAGGAACCCAGAGCCCCAGACACGCCCACCCTGGTAGGAGATGAAACAGGAGTTCAAAGAACACACAAAGCTGTGAGCGAGAATTTTAAGAACTCAGGGGTCTTGAGTTACAGGTGGATTGACCCCCAGCCCTTGGTGAATGAGAAGTGGAAAAGTGTGGCTGGAGAATAACGAGGAGGTCCATTTGCTCAGGGAAAGACCCTGGGGGACACAGACACACAGGAAGGGAGACTATAAGACGCAGAGAGCTACGCGGAGAAGCCCCCAGAGGCAGCTAGAGCAGAGAGGAAGGTGGGGCTCAGCCGGGGCGAGGGCCGGGGAGGTGCAGGGAGAAGCTCTGAAGGGACCTGGACGCTGCACAGGTGAAGAGCCGAGGGAGGCCGTGCCCAGGAACAACCACAGAACAACCACAGAGTGTCCTCCTGAGCCACGTGGGGCCGGGCTCAGGGGAGGGAAATACACAGAAATACTGTCGGGAAGCACTGGGAGGGTGGACCAGGAGCCCCAGAGATCTGCATCTGGGTCCCAATCCTGAGAACCTTTCCCATCTGGAAAAAGAACAGGGAAATGGAGGCAGGGAGGTCATCCATTGTCAGGGTGAACCCTAGATGCAGACGCAATGGCAGGGGCCCTCGGAAGAGCGGAGCAGGGAAGGTGCTCCACAAAGAGGAGGCGGCAGAGGAGAAGCGGAGGCCCTGGGGGTGGGAGGCTGACCTGGGAATTCTGTAGCCATGTCAAGTCATCCTAACAGCCACCAGAAACCCGAAGAGGCGAGGACAGGTTCTCTTAGAGTCCTGGGGTAGCTGGGCTGCACTGACACCTGATTCTGGACTTCCGTCCTCCAGAGCTGTGAAAGGGTGAAGTGTTGTGGTGTGAAGACACCAAGTTGTGGCAGTCTGTCATAGCAGCTCTGAGGAGCTCATCCTGACCTCCGCACCAATCCCAGGTTGCTCTGAGGAGTTCGGTTTTGCTGAAGAAGGTTCTAAAGGTGGAAGATGGGATGGATGGAAGTTAGACAGGTGACAGGGAAGAAAACCTGCCTAAAGAGCTGTGGTTGAATGCTTGAGCCCCCTCAAAATCCACCTGCTGAAATCCTGGCCCCTGGGGGAAATGACGTTGGGATGGGGTCAGTGGGGAGGCATTGGGACTTGAAGGAGGGACCCTTGACCGATCGGTGCTGTTACAAAAGTAAGCTCAGAAAGCTAGCTACCCTTCCCTACCAGAGGACCCAGAAGCCACCACCCGTGAGCAGGAGGCCCTCACCGCCCACAGGGCTGGACCAGAGTTCACCATCGAACCCACCTCCCAGCCTCCAGGACGGCGGGAAATGAATGCTTGCTGCTTTGAAGCCTCTCAGCTTATAGCATCCTGTTATAGCAGCCCCAATGCACTAAGCTATTATGATGATCCAAAAAAGTGGCTCTTTGTTGTCCAACTGTCTAGTTTTCAGCATCTTAAGACAACCACATCCTCACACAGATACGTAGAGTGGTGCTGCCTTTATTCATAAGGAAAGTAGCAGGACAAACCCAGTTTATCTTGCTGGATCCTGATACTGAAGCATGCTGACCCACAGATAGAGTCAGTGAGGAACTCCCGGAGCTGGAGGTCAGGCGAGCTTCCTGCGTGGGCAGCACTCTGCAGGCCGTCTCACCTGGTGGCCAGGAGGGAACAGGGCCATCCAGGAGTCCACCTGCAGAAGGCGACGGGAGCCGGTTCCTCCCAGAACCTGTCCTTGCATCTCTTCCTTTGGCCGGTTCTAATTTGCCTCCTTTTGATATCGTAGAACTAGAATCACAGTACAGCTCTTTGCCGCGATCTCAGAGTCGTCCTGACACCGTGTCAGACCCGAGGGTGGTTTGGGGAAGTCTCCAAACTTGCAGTTGGCGTCTGAAATGAGAGCAGTCTTGGGAGGACAGTTCCCTCTGATTTTTCAGTTTGGCAAACTCCTTTCAGCTACTAAGAGGAAATATCATATTTGTTTTGTTTCATTTGTTCTTTTGCAGAGGGGAAAACTATCACCGTAGGCAAAATAACAAAGTCCAAAAGTAAGTAAGAGACGTAGGTGGGTAGTGAAGGGGCCAGAAGACAACAGACCGCAGAGAAGTTCCTCAACCAAGAAACAGATCTGTCATATTGAGCGACCAGACTGGGAAGAAAGATGAAGCCAGGTCCAGCTCTTGGCTGGGCTGGGGGCAGTAGGGTGGCCAGGGGAGACTGGCCAACTAGGAGTTGTCTAGATCTGAGATTCCAGTAGCTCAATGTAGAAGGAGAATGGATTCCTTGAAACAGATAAATCATTCTTCCCACAGCACACGACTCGGACAAATCCCTCTCTCTGCCTCAGACATCTCTCATGACACCCTTCAAAATCAAAGGTAATGTCCAAGAAAAGGAAAATTCTCTTGCACGTAAGTCCTCCCTCTGAGGGAAAAGCTCATAACCTGCCCACTGCTACACCACACACTCTTCCCTTTGTGTTTCCTGCACTTTTCCCTCTTCTGGTACCTGATGGAGTCCAGTGATGGCCATGGCCCCAGGGCCCAGGGAGGTGACAGTCACTTCTGTCGGAAGCACTGTCAATCAAGCCCTCCAGGCTAGGACATTAAAGCAGCCAGCGATGGTCAGGGCACAGGTCAGAGTCTAGGGACTGTGGAATCCAAGGAAAGGCAGGAATTGGGGAAGCCTTAATGAATCAAGCAGGGACTTCGGGAGCACTGGTGACCAGCAGACCAGGCCAAAGCAGAACTAGAGCACCATGGGGGTCAGCGGGGGCCCAGAACAAGGGGAAGAAACCCACGGCGATGCCATTGTCCTAAGGAGGCGTCCTAGCCAACGGAATGGTCTTAGAATTTTTTTTTAAAATATCTTTAGTTGTAGATGGATATAATACTTTTGCTTTATTTAGTTAGTTTTTAATGTGGTGCTGGGGATCAAACCCAGGGCCTTGCATGTGCTAGGCAAGTGCTCTACCCCTGAGCCACAACCCCAGCCCCAGTCTTAGAACTTGAGGAACATTAGCACCTTTTCGCCACAAGCAGGAAAAAGAATAGTGCGTTCTTTGACAGCAAGTGTCTACACAGCCGTGTCTACAAGGACCGACGGACGGTGCAGCAGGTGCTGCATTAAAGGAGTCTAGATTTGACGTTGAAAGCCTGATACTACTGCTTGATTACACACCAGAATAGAGCGCTGAGGAGTTAGGGTGAGTTTTAAACAGCAATTCTTTTGATTAGCTACATGGGCCAAAGTCCCGAAATATCCTATAAAAGACTCGTAAAACTACAGCTCTGAAGTCGAGCCACATCCGCCCACCGAGTTGGATCAATGGACTATTACAGAAGATGACCTGGAAGTCTTCACTTCATCTTATCAATCACTTTACTCAGCTCTGAAATTAAAGATGATATAACTCAACACAAAATTTTGTTATTTAATCAGGAAAAATGCAGACCCCTTAGTGGAGGATCAGGACGTGGTGGAACTCCACTGAGGGCATCTGATGGCCATGAGGAGGACACAGAAGCCCAACAGTGGAAAGGAGAGAATGCGAACTAAAGGCCACTGGACTCTGCTGTCCGGTGACGATTCTGAACAGCTGTGACCTCCGCACAGGTGGCAGCCGTTCTGGGGCATTCGCCCCTGGGTCAGTGAGCTCATCTCCTTCTTCCTTCCGATGGCAACGCATGCTTCCCCCCAGTCTTGGCTCGTCCCAAGCACATCCCCTTTCTCCTACATGCTTGTGTCTTCGTCTCTTTCTTTTATGACACCTATTTTGATTTTTGGCTGTATGTTTGTTTATTAGCACCCTTCTCCATCTCCAGACTGTAGGCGTGGGTCTACCTTTAGTCGTCATTCTAACCGTAACTCCTAGAATGCAGCCTTTCACAAGCTATAGTCAAAACTCTTTCCTGAGCGTAGGGATGGATGGATGGATGGGTGGATGGATGGATGGATGGATGGGTGGGTGGATGAGGTCACCAGCCTCAGAAGCCTCCACTCCACTCAACCCCAGCTGAAGCCTGTGCCGGCTGTGTCCATAAAGATCAGATAACACAGAGGGACACGGAAGACAGACAAAGAAGGAGCTGCCCACGTTCCTTCCTTCTGAAATTTGCTTCAAATTGATTAGAAGTGGTGACTTCCATTTGCCAGCAGTGTCTCCGCGAAGCCCGGTCACTGAAGTCAGACCACCTCATGAAGACTGCCGGCGTTCAGCCGTGCCATGAGGGACACTCGGAGGTCTCACCATCTTTCCAGAAGGGGACCTCCTAGCCCCTGGGGAACTTCCCGTCGCCATGGCGACGGGGAGCTGGGGAGAAGGACTCAGTGAGAAAGGCTCAAGAGCCAGGAAACACATTCCACGATGAAAGTCTAAAGGAATCAGGATCGCTTCATTCCCAGAAAAAAATTGGCAAATCAAACACTGGAGTCCTGCGGATGGCGAGCAGCTGTTCTGCATTCCCAGGGAACACGGGTAAGGGGCGGCGGAGGGGCTCGGTCCTGGGCCTGCCCCTCCCGCACACCGCCCGCTCACCTCCACCTTGCTGCCGCTGGAGCTGGTGGCCTCCCACCCCAGACCAAGCCTCTCCGACCACTTGACTCGCAGCTCGGCTTCAGAGTCCTTCTTAAGAAAACTTTTTCTCTGTCGAATTTTGAAGAAAACTCTCTCCTGGATAAACTCATGCTCTGAAGTAATAATTTTAATCCTTCCTTTGAAATATTTGCAAAGCATTTCATTGACAAGACTCCTCAAAAGGGTCTCAGGTTTCTTTAACGTCTTAAGTAAAAGTCCCCTGCTGTGGACAGAGCACGCAGGTGTCTTCCATAACGTTGGGGTCTACACGCAGGGAGACAAGATTTTTCCCATGGACAGATACCAGGTTGGGGGTGGCCTATTGGCTCCCATCTAACCCCTCTTCCATCTTCCTAAGTGCAGCCTGAGCAGCAGCCTGGCCCGGGAGGGGATTTCACTGCGCCATTCCTGTCCGACTGGAAGAAGCCATGGCTCTTGGTCAGAGCCGCACATGCCAGCCAACCCAGGCCTGAGCCCTCTCCCCAGCCCTGGGCTTCTTTTCCCCCCTGGCTGCTACTGGAAAATACCAGAAGGAGCCCACAACAGCTGGCAGTGAGGGACAATGACGTTCAGATCATCCTATCCGACCAGTGTGTTGCCGCTGATAGTCTCCACTGAGAAACAATCCACATGGTTCTTTTTCTTGGCTGATTCAACCCCAAGCCATCCTTAAGGGCAGGGATTTGAGGCTTTCTTCATGGAGTGTCCAAAAGAGTGTTTGATGGACTGTATTAAGTCCGTGCCCCGAGGCTCCCGCGAGTTGTTCCTCCACACTGCTGTCAGATTGCACGGCGGTTAATACCTTGACACCACTTTGAACATCGTCAAGGATGATGTCACCTTCCAGAGAAAATGCCGTCACTTAATTCAACAAACATGGCACTACAATGAACCAACAGGCTCAGTGTGCTGCTCCACTCTCCTGCTTTTTATTCTCATTGTCTCAATGGAAATGATGAAACAAATGTCACAAAGAGTAAAGAAAGTATTAAAAAGATCCTCAGTTCTAACTTTAGGTGTGTTAAAAAAATGTTCTCCATATTTTCTATCAAATTAAAGTAGAAAAAGATCTAGCAAAAGTGTTTTGGGTGTTACTCCATTACCAGAAAGGGCCCCTGAGATGAACAAGCCAGTCCCTCATGTGGAAGAAAAGAGACCACAGCAGCTGCCATCCTGCTACTGAAGGTCAGTTACGATAGCTGCACAACCTGGATTCTCAAAAGCTTTCGGGCTTTTACAGTTTCTTTATACCTGCACAAGTCCTCTTTCCTTGTTAAACGATATTACCAACCTGGTACTCATCAAGATGTGGAATTACTGTTAATGTAAGAAATTACTGTTAATGTAAGGCTCATTATTAGTCTTTTTTTTTGGTGGGGGCAGGGTACCTGAGTTTGAACTCAGGGGTACAAGACCACTGAGCCACATCCCCAGCCCTATTTTGTATTTTATTTAGAGACAGGGTTTCACTGAGTTGCTTAGAGCCTCACTTTTGCTGAGGCTGGCTTTGAACTCATGATCCTCCTGCCTCAGCCTCCTGAGCCACTGGGAGTACAGGCGTGGCCACCATGCCCAGCTTCATTACTAATCTTAAAGCCTATGCAACAATTTATGCTAAGTCCAATAGCTTATGTTATAAGAACTTAAATACATTTATTTTAACAGTAATAAAGGAACAACTAATAAAACAATGACACTAGAAAGTAATCAAGTGTCTTAATTACTTTCACCTAAAAATTCAAAGATGAGGCCATTAACAGAGTCACGACTGTTTTTGGTAGGGTCATAGGTTTTTATTTCTTTGGGATAAACATCCAGGGATGGGATGGCTATGTTGTGCAGGTATATGTTTAACCTTTTCCTCTTTAATTAACACAGAAATTGTATGTATCTTGGGGTGCAATGTGGTATTTCACTGTCTACAATGAAAGTCACAACATCAGAGGGCCACCTAGGGGAATCCCATATTCTCAGACCCTAAGAATGATTCATACTGTGAATTTTAGTTGTGTGTGTTTGTGTGTGTGCATGCATTTGTATACATTTTAAATGAAGGGGATAAATTCTACTGATTTCCACATAAGTTAAATTAAGTTTTGGAAATTTTTAGAAGACCTATCTTTGTACTGAAAAATTAGGACCCAAAGGAGAAAATATGAAAAAAACAATTAAGAGGAGATTATAATGAGACCTAATTTACAAACTGAAGAGCACTACTCAGATATTCTAATAAGCCACCTACTTCTTCCCTGTGTATTTATTTTCATCTCACAGAACTGAACAGAACAACAGTTGTGAGTAACAAAAGCACCCACTTACTGTCACTCAGTGAAAATGGAAACAAAGAACCCAATCTGAACAACTTAGGGCACACTACCGACAAATAATTCTATCTCAAATTTTAGGCAGTTTTCTCTAGAACCAATGACTTTGGGGCTGCCATGTTTCTTCATCTTTGAGCCTAAATTTACAGACACCAGATTGGGAAAAGAAATGCCTGTGTCAGAGTCCAAACACAAAGAATTTGTGCTGTGCTTCCAAGTTTCTAATTGTGTAAATGTTCATGTTTCCAAACTGCATGTAATAATTAAAGTAGAGTGTTCTCCTTCAGGAAGCCCACAGTTCTCGTTGGACGTTGCCATGGCGACATGGAACCGACCTGCATCTCGGCTCTGTCACACATGCTTTTCATTCAGTGTCTAAAAATGATACTACCATGTGACAGGCAGCCAATACGAGCCAGTCGGAGGAAAAAGACCTTGGAAGCCTGACATCTCTTCAAGCAAATGTTTTCACCAAAAGATTCAATCTCACAGGGCAGGGCTCCCTCCTCCAGGCAGCATGGGAAGGGTCTGCCCAAGCTCGTGAGGACCTGGGGACTCCCTGTCCGTGGGGTAAGGTATGAAATGGACAAGAAAAGAGATGGCCTTGATGGACTGTCACAAAAGACTTCCAGACAGACGGCTGAGACTCCGCAGCACCTCCCTGCCCATCCATGTTTGCCCCCTCCCCGTCACTGTCTCCCCACCCTGCGTCCTTCTACACCACAGTCAAATAAAGCAAATAGAGGCATCGGGCCACCTGGGGTTTCGGGACCAAGTAGAACGGAAGCTGCAAGATTGGAAGCTGAAATGGGGGAAATGGGGCTATTTTTTCATAACAGCGCTCTCTCTCTCTCTCTCTCTCTCTCTCTCTCTCTCTCTCTCTCTAATTGGACTTGCATCAAAAGCCAAAAATGGCACTGGACACGAATCCTCCTTCCACTGAGGACTTGGGATACGCAGCAGAGAGCCAGGCTCTCAGACCACAAAGCCCCTGGTTTTTCTACTTTGGCAAGGTTCTCTGTGGGAGCCCCATTTTGGAACTCTGTAAGGGGACAGGGTTCCAAGGTTCCAGTTGACCTGAGTGAGCAAAGCAGCCTTACATGGTCGACAGAACCCAAAACAAGACAATTTCCTGCCCATTTGGAGGTGTACGCCATCGATGTCAGTTGCACTCACGTGAGTGCTACCCGGGCTTTGATGGAACAGCAGTCCCCCCACACAGCCGGAGGACACTCAGTCACTGCAGGATGGCGGTGAGAGAGAGCCTGTGGTTAGTTACACACATGAAAGAAAGGCAGAATTCCAGTCTCAGGAGGTTTAAATGTGGGGAGGACCAAGAGGGGACCCAAGCAGCCTCAGTCACCCACCCAGGGGCCAGTCCAGGTGGAACAAGGGTGCGATGTCCACTTCAGCCATTCTGGAGGTGGCCGAAGGTCAGCCGAAAGTGAGATCTGCCAGGCACATCTTCAAGGTCAGGCCCCCCTGGTTTGGTATAAACCACACCCGGGCAGCCCTACGTGGTTCTGTCCTTCCTGACCGTGACTTTCCTGAGCACTAGGTGGGCCACCCGACACTCAGGTGGCCTAGTCTGATAGACGAGAAGATGACTCCTACTGATCATTGGAAAGGGGTATATATCCCCCAAAGATAAACTTAGAATAACCCTTTTTACTCTAAACTTTTAAAATTTGGATTCATCAGGACTTAGTGCTGTGGAAAGAAATATGTATCCAAAAAATGTGCATAAGCCTAAAGTACTTTGGAAAGATATTCTAACAGGACAATGGAAAGGTCCTAACCCAGTGATTGTCTGGAGTCGGGGTTCTGTTTGTGTGTTTCCACAGGGAGAACAGCAGCCAATTTGGATTCCAGAGAGACTAACAAAAGCAATTTCTACAGACCAAAAAGAAGATGATTTGACTTAAATCCATAACAGCTGATATCCAGAGCTCCAGTTAGGCTATTCTTACATCTGTGACAGTGATTAACCAGGGTGCTTTTTTCAATATCTATTTTATTATTGCCTTTTCCCACATCAGAAAGTTCTATTTTATTTTTTGAGCTCATTCAGACCTAGGTTAATGTTTTTCTGATCAGTTTTATTTTTTGACCTTGGAGTTTTTAAACATTGCAATGGAGATTTCACCTAGGTAAAGCTACAAGGCCTTTACTATTGTCTTATGTGTTGTATGTTATGTGTGCACTCTTGTGTTTTGTGTTGTATGTCTTTATGTGCATATGTCCATATATCATATATGAGGAGCACTCATGAAAAAATGGATCCGAATTTTTTTTTATTCACGTGATTTAAATGGTTTAATTTAAATTAGGTAAACAGCTGTTAAGGATTGTTTTTAAAGGAGTTTAACAGATCTGTTTGTTTACTTTCACCTTTCCTTTTCATTATATTTAATAATTCTTTTCAGGATAATGTCTCTTTAGCATCATTGCCAGAATTCCTATCTTCATCCCAGTGCCGGTGAAGACAAAAATAAAACCAAACTACAGCTTCTATGATAGCTATCACATAAACTGTATAAACTGATGCATCAATGAATATAACTCAACAAGTAATGCTCAATCAAGGAGTCGACTTACTTTGGGAGGAAACATATTGATAGATTCCTCCACTTTGAACTGCTTGCAGAACTTGCCTGGACTATCATTTGGTGCAGCGAATTGTGGTAGTGCTGGCGTATCTTTGCTGATGGTGTCACCAGTGATGCAATTTTTCCAAAGGAGCCGTCAATTGGCTTGGTGTTGTGGCATTTCTGTATCCTCCTCCCTTCTGCTAGTGATGGTCTAAAATTTGGGGGCCAACAGAGGTGAGGCAAAGAACCTCACCCCCCTCACTGGTGCATAGGCCTATCCACAAGTATGGCTATATGCTGGACCGGTTGTCAGTGACGGGTATGATCCAATTGCAGTGGTACCAACCTAAGACAGGAGGCTGACGCCTAGAAGTCAGCTCATCCGATGATGGGTAAGAACCATATGTTGAATTGGACAACCTACCAGGCACAGTCCTTAAGCCACATTGCTTTTTGTTTAATTAATCAGAAGGGGGGAGATGCTGAGAGCCATTGCCAAGTAGGAATGACGCATGGCAATTTCTTTGTCAGCCTACCCCATGTTGCTCAGAGGAAGGACTCTCCATTGTGGACCCAGGTCATTTGCAGTGACTTTGCATGAAAGGTGACCTTGCTCAAGGACCAGGGCGGATCCGGGTTTAGGGCGTTCCCGGTTTAGGTCGGTTCCAGGTTTAAGGTGATTCCTGCTGGGAATAGGGCGTATCCTGCTGCCTCAGGCGCCTTGAGTTCCCGTTGAGTTCTCGCGGGATTCAGAGAGTATTTGGGATTCAGAGCCCGGTGGAGAGTGTGGATTTGCCCCAGAACGTGTGTGTAGAGTGCGGGTGTGAGTTCGGGAATAAAGAATTGCTGTTTGAATCTACAAGGCTGTGAGTGGCTCGTGATTTTGTAACCAGCCAGACTGCGGCAGATCATAAAGCTCTCTCATGTACAGGGACAGTGTTCTCACTTTCTCATTGAGCAGAAGCTAGTTTTGATTATTTCCTAAGCTCTAGAACATCACTGCAATTTTTGCAAAAACAATCATTCATGAAAGAAATTCATCAAAAGGCGACCTTTCAATTTAATTATAAGGTAATCTGGGAAAGGATCATACTTTAAAAGCCCTCTAGTCAGCTGGTTTTGCACATATGGCAAATTGGCTTGAATTATTGAAGCTTATGAATGAAATTCCCCAAGAACTAGGTCTTGCTGATAATACTGAAAGTAATACTAGAAATGCGGTTTCTCTTAGGTTATTTCACATGCCACTTCAAATTATTCAGTTTAATAACAACGTTGATACATTCTGAGGATTCACCATGTAAATACAGATATGATCAGATAAAAACACCCAGCAGCATTTGGAGCTACTGTGTTTTCACCCTGGATGAGAACCTGGTGTAAATGCTACATAAATGCCAATAACGGCCAAGATTCGGGTCGTGAATGTATTCCAGCCGCTCCAGCATTGGCATCATGGGGAGAAAACACCCCTATAAGAGTAAACCAAAACCAAGACGTTAAATGTATTTCAACTCCATGACGGAACAGAGCTGTGGAGTTATTTTCTTGGACATTAAATGTCAGTAAGTATTTTTAAACATTTATGTTAAGAATCTGTTATTATTCACAGTGTTTGAAAAAGGTCCCATCTTAAACTCTGAGAAATTTTGAAAAAGATTAAAAAGTTCTCAAATGACTATGAAAACCTATATAACTTGGAAGGTTCCAACTTCAACATCCAAAGCTTCATTGGATTTTCAACGGCTAATTTCCCAGGTGTCAAGAGAAAGTCCTTGTGTCCCCTAAGAGTTCCCAGAAGCCCTGTCAGAGAGGTCCCCTGTGCTGCCTGTGTCTAACCACAGCCTGGGCCCTCGGTATGGCCTGGGCCTTGTCGTCTGCACGCTCCTGTTCCCGACCCTTGTGTCTTGGGTCTTCACGGAGGGTCGCAAGCAGAAGCCTTCCGACGGTGCTGAGGGATGTTTGCCTAAACCTTATGAAATGATCACTCACAGGAGCGCAGAAGTTTCAAGTCCAAGTCCAGGGAACAATCCAAGTTCTGAGCGGGGATTACTGCAAGTCCACACCCGGGTGGGCTGACTGACAGTTCTTCATCCTTCCTTAACGACACCATAAATAGAGCAAAGCCATTTTTGTTCTCTGATAATCCCGTCTATTGTACAGTCTCACGCAATTGGTGGGGTTCTTGCTGCCAGCTCCTCGCAAGGAGGAGCCGTTCCAGGGCTGTCTATTGGCCCCACACCATCACCCAAGGGGACCCTGACGCCCAGCATGTCCCTGGTGAGTGAATCTCTGCAGTGTAAGAAAAGAACTCATAAATCCCAAGGAAGAAAAAAACCCAAAGAACTCATAAATCCACAAAAAGCTGATGTTACAATGCACCAAATGTACTCACAAGAAAACCAAAAATATCTCTAAGCTGCTGCTCCATGCCGCGCCCCAACTCATGCTTCTGCCTAGCAAAAGTAACAGTAGAGTAGCTGTGCCTATGGCAGCCCCAAAGAACAAGTCCTGGCTGGCCGAGAACAAGGAAGGAGCGGGCTGACGTGGGCACCGTCGGTGGAATTGCTGGGTGCTCTTTTTCGGTTGCAGACATCGGTACATTTGAACACAAAGAAGGCTGCAAATCTACCTCCTCTTGTGATTCCTTGTTTATATAAAAGAACTTTAGGTGTGAGCAACTCTGGGTGTCCACTTAATTTCTTGGGATTACATAAACATGCATATGTCATAAGAAAAATAAATGAAGCAGTACTTCCGGTCATACATCTCAACTGCCTGACTCAGTGCAGTTAGTCCTTTAAGCAGAGCATGAGTGTGTGTGAGTGTGTGTGTGTGAGTGTGTGTGCTCCTTCTGCCTGGCAGGAAGCCCACTTCTCCATTCACTGGTCAGGACACAGAGCTAACAACCATGCCTGATTTAAGACAGACAATGGGAAGTTAACAGACTGATAACTTGGTAAACACAAGTTGGTGAGAGAAGGATTCCGTGTGCCTTCCTGCCACCACACCAAAACAGTGTGCAGAGGCGTTTTACAAAGGTGATCTGGAAATCACTCACACCTTGCCTTAGAGGGTTGGGATCTGGGAGAACATCCTCAGCACCATGTACACTGGAAACAGAAAGGAGCTGTTGAATTATTGACTAGAGAGCAGTGAGGTGTTGTGTGTGAGTGTGTGTGTGTATGTGTGTGTGAGTGTGTGTGAGTGTGTGTGAGTGTGTGTGTGTCCTCCACTCAGCTGAGCCCGTGAGAACCAAGGTGGAGGAGATTCACGAAGGTTTTCCAGCATACAGTGGCAGGAGGAGTCGCTGTGTGCACCACTACCTGTCATCTCTCTCATGATTCTAAAACACTGAAAAAGGAGGGGCAGAGTCTCGTGGCCTGCAGAGGGACTGGCTGGTCTTGGGTCAGGAGTCTGTACAACAACTGGAAACTGGGGGAGGTCACGGGGTCATTTGCTTTGCCCAAGAATCTGCTATGGCAACGTTAAAAGTATGTGATCAGGCCGACCATGAATGTATAAAGGCATTGAGAAGGAAAAGCATGAAAAGTGACAGAAATGTTTCCTCATACATTGGGAATAAAGGTGACCCAGATTTCCAAAAACATACCAAGTTCCTGAGTACCAGGGCGTCCCCTAGAGAGGCCCACACTTGTGGAGGGCGTGAGAAGAGCCCTCACCTTCACCACCCAGTATTCCAAACACGCAACGCATCCTGACCCTGCACAATACCACCAGGAGGGAAGCTGCCTGGCGCACAGTGCCCCACTTTGGCAAAGGCTGAGAGTTCTCTAATACTGGTCTATCAGGGCACGCGGCTTTTCTTGCCCTCAGAAGGGCCATGAGCACCACCGAGCCCACCAGCTTCCCCAGGTTTATTCATGAGCAGAGTTCAGGAGGACCTTGGGGGGGACACACGAGCAGAAAGGCCAAGTCTGGGGGAGGTTCCCGCCATCTACGTGAGCCCAGAGGTTGACAGGGCATGGTCAGGGACGCACTGAGGGTCTCCGCAGCCTCCTGTGACGGACACTCTGAAGCCGGTTGACTGGCAGGGCGCCACCTGCCTCTCACAAGGCCAGGCGTCGCCCACAGGCTCGTCCTGCCCAGGCGCCCCTCGCTCCCTTCCAGCTGGCAGTATCTGATTCTCCAAACACCAGACCAAACGTCGTTTCCTTTCTCCAGCCTCTGTCCCAGGCCCCTCCAGTCCTCTAGGTCGACATTCCACGCTGGCCAGCCGTGGTTCACTGGAGACACCTGTCCTCGAGACAGAGCAGAGACCAGGAGATCTTCTTATTCACCTTCGGTCACTAATATATTGCAGGGCATGTGGGGGGAGGGGGCCGATCAACGCTGGTGCATGAGGGGAAAGATGATGCCATCTGAAGAGCTGGGAAACCATTTACAACGGCACTATCAGTGGAGAGAGGGCCGTGTGCAAACCTGAGCACCATCAGACACCCGTCCCAACAGAGCATCCCTGAGCCCCTCCACAGAAGGAAGGGGACGTCCGGTGTTGAGAGTGCAGGGCAAGGACGGCTTTACAGGAAGGAGAGTGACCCAGACTTCCAGAAAGCGCGCTTCCAAAGACAGCATGGCACTACACAGGACAGGCGACACCCCACCTGGGGACGCTAGGTCACCCAGGGAAGGACGTCAAGGCCACATATTGGGGAGGGACCGCTCAACCGCCTCGGAGACGCCCTGAGAAAGTAGGATCCACACAGAGCTGCGACCCGACTGGGTCACAGCAGCAGAGCCTGGGAGCAACCTGCCCTGCGACACAAAGCCCAGACTGAGTCCCACCCCAGGCCGCGTCCACCTCGCCGTAACTCATTGGGAAAATCACTTATCCCGTGTGTGACATATAAAAGGTGGGACAAGGACGGCTGGCCCTGGCCATTGCTGGAGGTGGGCGACAAGCTGGGGCTCTGCCCGTGGCCTGTGCTGCCCAGTCCAGTCCGCGCGGGTGAGCGCAAGCCCCAGGAGCGAGCCGTGGGCAGGCTGAGAACGCTGTCAGTGTCCTTGGGCAGGAGCGGTGCCCAAGGACCTGTCCTCTGCGTGGCCACGCAGCCGTCAGCGCAGAGGGCCTGGATGAGGGCGGAACCAGTGAAACCCGGGCTCAGAGGCTACCGCGCCTGGGAGGAACTGGCCCTGGGCCCTGACCTCGTTCGCCCAGCCCCACAAGAAGCCCTGGACGCACAGAGGGTGAAGGTTAAAGCTCCTCAGCAGAGCAGTGCTGCAGTCCGGCTGCAGCAAAATAAGGGGGGGGGGGGCGGGGGGGCGGGAGGGGGAGGTGACGAGCAACTTGTGTACATTGATACAGCAGGAGTGGGAGCCGTTTATTGCAGGACAGGAGGGGTATATATACGTTCCACACAGCTTATCTTAATTAACATAAACTAGATTCAGCAGTCAACCAATAAGGAATCTCCACACTTAATGGCTCCCTGGCGTTACTTCTCAAACCACTCCCTCTGCAAAATGCCAGGCGCCATCCTGACTTGTTTACAGACCCTAACAGAACAGGGCTGCGGGAGCACAGGGACTGGGTCTGCCCACTGCGCCTCGAGGTACCCAGCCCCCTCCTGCTGGGGTCCTGCCTGACCAGCCTGTCCCTGTGACTGCAGAAACCTCACGCCCTTGCTTTGGCTTCTCCCACAGTCCCCTCCCTACAGTGTGATGGCACCAGAGTGACAACCACACAGTGTGACCCTGCACAACCACCTCGACTTCCTGGTGCCCGTCCCTCCTCTGCAGGATGTAGGGTGTGGCACCCGTTCTCCCAGGGAGCTTCCCTTCAGGTCAATCGACCTTTCCTCCCTGCCTTAATCACTCAGGGTCTCTCAGATTCAGGATGTGTCCCATGGTCTTCCTTTGCGGCCACAGCTTTGGGAAACACTGTGAAATGCACTGAGTGATACTTAGTTCACAGAGGAAAGAAACCTGACCCTCCTGAAGTCAGTGTCCACCAACCCACGGCCTCTGGGGCTCTCTCCTCCACACAGCACACCTCTTCATGTCTGTCAGAACTTACCTTCCACGGGACACAGTTTGAGAAGGAAAGTGCGTCACAGAAAGCCCCCAACTAACCCAATGTTCTCCACCCCGAACCTCCCACCGACCGGAGTCCCTCTGTCACACCCTCTTACTGCGCTCCCCAGGGGCCTCTGACAACTCTCTTCCTAAGCTCTTTGTTATTGAGAAGGAGCGATTGGGTACATTTCTGTCTCTCCAGCTAGATTAGTAACTCCTGGATCACATCTCCACGTCTTCATGTCTCTTATGGCATCTGAGCAGCACCTCACACTTAACAGCACCTCAAACACGGCCTGGTGTTTTGCTCTAAGGAAACTGTCTTCAAACAACCCAGGCAGATGGTAGGAGATTTGCAGGAGAGAAGCTACCTATTGTTAGCCCTCTGCAGGGCCGTGGTAAGTCAGGCACAAAGGATTCAAGGGAAGACGGGGAAGCTATGAAGAGAAACAGAATCATTCTGAAGCTGTGGGCTCTTCCATCAGCAGCAGCTAGAGCAGAATACATGTGGCGGAAAGTGTCCTCCTGAGCAAGGATTCAGGGTGGTGGAAGGCGTTTTTCCTATCTAGCTCTACAAATGCAGGCAATGATGCAAACTCTGATGTTCTGTGGAGATGACGCTGTATTCCTAATGATTTCATTTATTTAAATTTCATTGAATTTTATCTTGATCTAGATATGAAATGAAGTAGTTCTATTTATAATGCAATTTTATTTGAAGATCTTCCATCTATAGCCATGTCACTCCTCATCCTCACCAAACATGGTGAGTACCCAGTCAGAAAGGAATTCTAGCTAGTGACCTGCTGCTCAGTCACCAAGATAGAAAGGGCTCTGGGCTGTTTGCTGTGTCACTCCAGAGCCTATGGGACATCACCACAAACCCAGTGCAGACCAGGTTGGCCTACAGTCTCTACGGAGTAGAGCATTGGACGGACTAGTGCCGCAGTCTGGCTGGGCACAATTCAGGAGCCACTTGTCAAAAGAAACTAACTTTATTTTTAGAACCACACAAGCCAAACAAAACAGCTCCTCAGGAAAAAACCCTCAGAGCCCAACTGCCACCACCGGCTTCCCACAAGCCACACTCCCCAACCCAGCCTCTTCCTCCCACAATCCTCCTGCTCTTGAAGCCGACTGGCTGGGTCGCATGGGCGGAGCCAAAAAAGTCCCCCAATGAGCAGCTCCGTGGTCTGAAAGGGCAGGGAAACAGCCCAATGAGCATCACCGCAGAGGAGCCAATCAGCTAGATGTTGCTAGATGTTGCTGGGGCCGCTGTGAGCCAATCATCAGCTGGCAGTCTGAAAGTTTGCTGGAGCCCCTTCGGCTGTGGCTCTCAACAGACTAGTTCAAGAATATTGTGTGTGGAAATAGGATGGGCCACCATGAAGGGGGCCCCTCACAACACGGAGATCAACAGGAGAAGTCAAAGATAAAGGAGGTGGTGAAATGGCAGCGTACCTAGAGGAAACGTGGCTCTGTTTCATATGAGACTGAGCAGGTTATGTTCAGGTTCTGATCAACTGTAGCTTAGGAATAGGAAGGTTCCACTATGATGTTTTGCTAATTTTTCCCTCATCATATAATTATTTCAAGTGTTTTACTAAAAGTCAAAACAATAAAAGGGAAAAACAAAACAAAACAAAAAACCCATTCAGGGTTCCACTAACTAAGAAAGGGGTGTTTCTTCCCCAGTAGCAAAGGTGAAACACTGTTCACAGCAAGCACACTAGAAATTGTCCAGAACTACACATATGAAGCTTGCACATGATCTATCGTCCATTACCCAAAGTAAGTTCAGCCTCCTACATTTTGATGAGTCATACAGATGATAAACTTCAAGGCATTCTTTGTGAGGCGCACTGTTTGAAGACACATAGTGTCACACACGGCAGAGGACCTGGGTCTCACAGCAAGTGTGGCCACCAGAAAATGTTGTTTTAAACAGAGAATCTTCCTAAAACAGGGTGCTCACATACCCCAAATGTTTTGTTCTGACTTAAAACATACAACTGTGTACTTAGTTGCCAAACTGTGTACTTTCACATTGGGCCAAAATAACTTGTCCTGTTGTTAGCTTGAATCCACCCATTTTTCCCCAGCATGAACCAGTCACAATGCAACAATTCAGATTTCCCTTTGCCCTCTTTAAAGGGAAGACTAATGTGCCCGAGAAGCACACAGGTACATCCTCCTCCCAGGGAGTCACAGTTTCTTCCAATATTTTGTAATTGTCCTGGTCACAAGTGTTTGATCAGCAACTTTTCAGAGTACGTCTCTCTTGTAGGGTGGCATTGCTGAGCAGAAATGACCCCTTCCCCAGAGCGCACAGCCCCCGTGTCCACAGCCAGTCTACCTCATGCCGGTGTCTCCTCCTCCTGTGACGACGTGACTTCTGGCCCCTGAGTGTCCCTTCATACAGGGAGTTGTATGAAGGTTAAAGAGCACACTGTGTTGAAGCCGCGGGCTCTTAGAGATGGAGTGAGTCTCAGGGTGCTGACTACAGAGTACCCTTAGGAAAATCACCCCATGGAAAGATCAGGAAGGAAACAGGACTGGGCAGATGGGAAACTGACCTCGGCTGACCCCTTGGAGCTTCAGAATGAAATGGACCATTAGCATGTCCCCACCATCGGCCCAAATGGCTGGACTCTCACACCTGCTGCTTGGCCAGTCGCTGAGTGGAGGCCACCCAGAAAGGGCCTGACCTTAGGCAGGTGGCTTGTGCAGCTGAGGAAATCCCCACAGAAGCTGGGTGACAATATTAGTGAAGGTGACATAGACGAGCGACACCAGAAAAGCTGACGCAGTACCCTTGGCCTCCTTTGCCTCCCACCCTCAGTCCCCTCAGACTGGTCCAGTGCCCGCTGTCTCTGAGCCACCTCTTAGTCATTGTCCCTGTCCTTGTGCCTGTCCTCCTGCCTCCAAGCATCCAGCCAAACAAATGCCCACTCCCCAGGAATCTGCCACGGCCCTCTGCTGCATTCCCAGCCCCCCACCAGCCCTACTGTGACACTGTCAGCCAGTGAGCTGGGCCATCTGTGTTAAGGTCTGTAAACAAGTCAGATTGGCACCTGTTATTTTGCCAGAGAAATGTTAGAGTCTGTAAACAAGTCTGGATGGCGCCTGGCAAAATGCCAGAAGGAGTGGTTTGTAAAGTAACAAAAGCGAGCCATTAAGTGTGGAGATTCCTGATTGGTTGACTGCTGTATCTATTTTATGCTAATTAGATAAGCTGTGTAAAATGCATAAATACCTCGGTTGTCCTACAATAAATGGCTTCCATTCCTGCTGCATCAATCTACACAAGTCATTCGCCACCCCCACCAGCACATCTGTTCACACTTGTACCCACTTTAGGTGTCTGTCCATCTGAGGCATCTTAATCTCTCAATGTGCATAACTGGTAAGGGTTCAAGAAAGCAGCTTGGACCTGATGCTTGATAACGTGTTAGACACTTAGCAGGCGCATAGTGTGCTCTCCTCCAAGAGCAAGGACTTCCACAGCTAGGCAGCAGGTCCTACCAGAGTGGGCCATGCTGGGGCTTTGGAGGTCGGAGAACAAATTGAGCCTTTTTGAAAAACACTTTTTTTTTCCTGATAAGCAAATGTCAGGATTTTGTGAGCTCAGAATCCATGTGGGCTGTAAACGCCCTGCAGAGATGGAGTCCGGGTCCCCGTGGTGCTAGTGGGCCTGTTGCTTTTCCAGTGTGGGTCAGAAGCTTGGTCTGCACCTCCTCCCCTTCCGCCCACAGGGCCTCTCCCCTAATGGCCTCACTCCAAACCTGTAATCTCCTTTATGGTTTTAATTTGGGGGATTCTTGGGGGTTACTTATTTTATAATCAGAATTAAGTAAAGGAATGAAATGAGAATCGTGGAAACTGTAGAATATTCAGAGGATAAAACTACAGCTGAAACTCGCCAAGTCCCTTGGCCTCGTGGGAAAGTAAGAAGAGAAACCTGCCAAAGTTATTGACAGTGACACTGTCCCTGAAACCAGGCCAGCACGTGGCCGTACAAGGGATGATTCGGGTCTTTCCACTGATGGTAAGGACATGACATCATCCCCCTGTGGACCGGCCGCACTCTGCCTCACTGGCAGCCACCCGGCCGCGTCAGGACCAAGTTTGGAGATTTGCACAAGACACTTCAGCACTGAGCTGCCGAGGTGTGTGCACTCCCATCGCACGTGTTGTGACAGGGCCTGGAAACCCAGCAGGAGGCAGAAAGGAGAGGAGGGGAGAGGAGGGGAGAGGAGGGGAGAGGAGGGGAGAGGAGGGGAGAGGAGGAGAGAAGGCCAGGAATGGGGTGGACACTGCAGGAGAGCCTGGGCTGCCACGTCCACGCGTGTGTGCGTGTGTCTGGGCGTGCACACAGCTGCTCATGCTCCCCTGCTGTGGAGGAGCTGTGGGCAGAAGCAGCCCGAGTGCCAGGGTCTCTGGTTCTCTCACAGGTTCTCTTCCGATGCACGGCTCTCTGTGCCCTTGGCCCACCTAACAACTCCGTGGAACCAGCTTTACCGCTCTCTCTTTAGCAGGGGAGGAACCAGGAACGAGTGGGCAGCTTCCCAAGGTCATGGAGACAGCAAGGAGAACCAGGAGGAAAATCAAGTTCTTTTTGGCTTAAAAAAAAAAAAAAAAAATCACTGGTCCCAAACAAAAATGACAGACATTTATTATAGATTTCAACGTGCCTTTTGTCAGCAATGGCTTTTTATATTCTCGAGCATAAAGTAGAATATGTGGCGGTAAAAGCCCGTCACCTGGAGCTGTCATGGGATCAAGTTCCTAGCACAGTGACAGGTGCATGGGGCCAGCACTGCTGTAGAATGCCGTCCCTCCCACTCCCTGACCATGCCCCAGGTGGTTGCACCTGCAGGGCTCCAGCAGCGGTGCTGGTCCGTCTCAGCTCACGCCAGGAAGGCCTTCCTCTCCTGCAGAGTTGGGAGCAAAGCTGTGCCCCTGTCCCACAGCAGCTCTGCCAGCGGCTGGATGGGAGCAAGGACAACAGAGCAGACACAGCTGGGGGCGTGCTTTCAAGGGCCCTGAATCTCCAGCCCTCAAATACCTGACTCAAGATAAACATCTTGAGATCTAAAGTTCCACAGGTGCCACCCTGAGCCCAGCAGGACGCAGATTTTGCAGGAGGAGATCCTAATAAACTGCGGACTCAGTTCAATGGCTTCACCACGTCCCAGTCCTTCAGCAGGTGCAAGGGATGGAAGTGCCGGGAGCAACGTAGACCTTGACGAGCCGCCCATCAGGGCCCATTCACAGTGATCTCCCTCCACAACCAGGGCTTCCCGTGTTCCCATGTTGTCTAAAGTCTCCCACGGAACTCACATCCTGCACTTGAACCCCTAGCCTAAGGGTTCGCTTTGGGTTTATCGCTGCGAGTTGATTTAGGAGTAAGGTTGGAGTTTCCGACAATGCACTTAAGCACTGGTATCTCATCTAGTTGCCAGTGGGGTGTGTGTGTGTGTGTGTGTGTGTGTGTGTGTGTGAGCAAGTACACACACACATCTCCCCATAGTTTCAGTGGTTAAAATCCAGAAGATGTTTATTTATCACCCAAGTGTTACATTCCCTAACAAGTTTTCTGAGAAGTTTGGAATATCAGAAGCGAAAATCTAGATGAGAAAAGCCAAAAGTGGCAAATGGCTGGCTACCACGAGCTGGGGGTGTGTCCCCAAGTGGTATGTGTGTCTCCTACAGGACTTCATCATAAGGAGCGGGTAAGCTCCTCCTCTCTTTAGAGACTGCGATTGGTGATACTCTCTACTTGTGAGAGACAGAAAGCTATGAAATTAAATATTAAGGATGTTAAAATACTAGGTTGCGTTCACAGCATACAATAAATTTCTTATTTTGAAGAGAAAGAGAAAGTATGTGATTTTTTTGGTCTGAGACATTCTTAATATTTTGCTTTATTTGATATAATCATAGACTTCCAGGAAGGTCACAAAGGTCACAGAGAACTCCTCCACGGCCTCCCCCAGGTTTCCCGGGTCAGCACCTGACACAACCAGGCTGCATTTGCAAAACTCAGGATCGGACATTGGCAAGACCCAGGGAGTAAACCAGACCTTATTCAGATGTCACCAGTTTTCCTACAATGTCTTGTTATTTCTCCACCCTCCAGGATGCCACATAACAAAGATGGGGTGATCAGCAATGTGACCCCAATAATGATGTGTAAAAAGCTACCTCACAACATTTATCCTCAGTGACACTCACAGCCGGGACCCAGGCTTTTCACAACTGCGATGTGGATGTGTCCACGTTCATCAAGAACTGACATCAGAGGACCCCTCTGTGGGCCCGTGCTAATTATTTACCTGGCTGCACGATGTCCACTAATGCAGGTCCATTAGTCATTTATTTTGAGATGTTGAAAATTGTGATTTTTCTGTCTCTAGAATTCAAAAATTTTAAGAATGAACTCACATTATTTTTTCCTAGATTTTTCTTAACTCCAAGTGTATTTTAGCATTCCTTGGTCCATCTTATGAGCTCTGGACCAAGGAATGCAGAATCCTCAGGAGTAGGGCCCTGACCCTGGCAGCTGGAGCTCGGCTGAGAATAACTGTGTCAGCCTCATTTCACAATCATGTACAGAGAGGGCTGGGTTGATGGCATTCCCCCGTTTCTGTTGGGGTGAGCTGTGTCAGCAGCAGAGACCAAACCCGCTCCTCTCTCCACAGGGCCAGACGTGACTGAACACCAGTGAATCCAGCAGTGGCAGCTCACTGAATAGTGGCAATTCTCCTGGGCAGGGCTCATGAAAGATGACCAGTTGATGGGGTCAGGATGCCTTGGGGGACTGGCTCCCTTTAGGGGTCTCAGCTGAGGGGTGATGACTAGGGAGGTCGATAAGCTGCGATGCCTGGTGTTCCTGATGTGATTAGAGATGCCCACGTGTCCAGGTGCTCCTAGATTTAGGCTGATAAATTGGAACATATAAGTTATTCATCCACTTACACCTTATGGTTGTGCCAGGCAGATGGTTGTTGACTTGTACCAACAAGGGGTGGTCTCATTCTACCTTGACACTTGTACTCAAAATGAAGAAACTTATGGCAAACTTTTTTTACAAGATGGAGTCACTCAGGGTAGGCACAGCCTGAAAACTCCTGTTTTGTACACCATGAGTCACTCAGGATTGGGCATAGCCTGAGAACTGCTGTTCTCTACAAACCTTTACTTTTTCAGTTAATTGCCTCTGGCATTTCATGATAGTGACAGAAACCTCACTGATACAATCATCATCCCCAGAGTACCTCTCCTACTGTTTCCAGTCACTGTTGTGCTCTGTGTGACTACAGTGCTGGCTTCTGAAGCCTGAAGCCAGCCTGCCATCAACGTTACTTAGATGTGATGGAGCAGTATGTACAGTTCCTTGTCTGGCTTCCTCCACTCAAAATTCCATTTGTGAGATTCGTCCATCTCAATGTGTGCAGCAAAGTCTGTTCATCTTTATCTTTGAATGGTAGTCCACTATACAACTATGCCAGAATTATCTATTAGTTCTTTCTGGTGGAGATTAGGGTTGATTCCAGTTTGGGGCTATTACAAATAGTAATACTCTTGCTCAGTCTTTGGTTGACTACATATCTCAAATGAATATAGACCTAGGAGTGATGGTGCTGAGATGTTAATTGTGCATATAATTCAACTTCCATACACGGTGCCTAACACTTTTCCAAAATGATTACACCCATTGACACTCTCACTAGCAGTGCCCGGAACCCCAGCTGTTCTCCTTCACCAACCCTTGATCTTGTCTTTTAATTTTAGCCATTTTCGTGCAGGTACCCTGGTATTACTTACATTCCTGAGGAAGAATGATGCTGAATACATTTTTCATGTGGGTAATTAGCCATTTTGATATTCACTTTGTGGAGTATCTGCTTCAAGTCTTTGGCCCATTTTTAAAATTGGATTGTCTGCAATTCTCTACATTTTCTAGAAAAAACGTTCTTAGCCAGAAAGATGCCTTACAAATATCTTCTCCCAGTTCACAGCTTGCCTTTTCGTTTTCATAAGAGGGTATTTAAAAGAGTAGGTCTTAATTTTAATGTGACCCAATCTCTTGGTCTTTCTTTTACATGTATCACAGGTGTCTCCTGGCCTGAGGTTATTCTAGATTCACTGTTTTATTTTCATGCTGGATCTCCAATCCATCTAAAATGGATGCGTGTTTTTGTGGAGTGAGACAGCGTTAAGGCCCCTCTCCTTTGCCCTCAGTATGGCACCACGTGAGCAGCGCACTGACGGAGAAGACCACACGCCCCATCAGCTGTCCTCGCCTTCCCAGGAGAACTGTGAGTCCAGCCTTGAGCCCACACCACGTCGCCTCCGTACACAGCTTCACATCCTCTAATGTGACTCCTTCTGCTCTGCTCTTTCTTCAAGGTGGTTTGGGCTATACTTGGCTTTTGGTGTTTCCATTTAAGTTTTAGAGAAAGTGTCACTCCTGCCACCCTGTCACCACCACCATACTGGGATTTTGTTAGGACTGAACCGTATCAGGATGACACTGAAGGAAAACAAGGTGTCATGCTCACAATACTGGATCTTCCAGTCTGTGAATATGGCTTATCACTCCTTAGTCTTCTGTTGTTGGGGTGGTTTTGCTTTGGTCTCCTTTAAAATTTCTAGAGTTTTTACTTACATCAGGTTCTGTGATTTTTTTATGTATGATGGGAACCATGGACCGGATCCAGGGCTCGTGTTAGGTTCCAGCACACACACACACACATGCGCGTGCACACACACCTTTCCTTCCCCGGGCCAACTGCTGTGTGCTGCACGGCTTTTCCACCTTCTTCAGAGTCACCCCCCACTCACCTGTGGGTCTATCCCGACCTCTGTTCTAGCCCCCTCTGTCTTCTGTCCATTCTGCACAGTGACCTTGGCCTCCTTTCTAAGAAGTCTTATGTGCAGGTTCCTATCCCTGTCTTTACGATGGACTTGGGCTCGCATAGCTGGGCGTATAAGTAATTTCCTAAAGAACATATTTTCTGGGCTTTTGCCTTCATTGCCTCCCCTCGGCTGTTTTGGAAAACATCTGGGCTCTTTCAGGCTTTTTTATCCAAGAGCTTCCTATAGTTTTGCTACAGAACAAGTTTTAGAATACAGGTATTTATTTGAAAATGACAATATAAGGAAATAGCGCTGAGTATGCTACTCAAGAGACCCGTCTTTGTTCTATCTGCAGGAAGCCACCACCACCAGAATGATACACAGAGACGCACATCTGTGCACACGACACACGTATACATGTCCACGTGCGCACATGCCTCTTGCCTGTTCACAATTCTCTCCACACTTACTCTATTGTCTCTTTTTAATGTTTTTTCCTATAAACTCCTCTCCTTAAACATCCTATATGTCCTGTCATTATTCTTGAGCTCAATTCTCACTTCTTTTTGATTAAACCAATAAAAAATAAAAATACATTCATGCTAAAACACACAGCATAGGCTAATTTTTAGCTTCACTGTTAAGTGACACCTGATGAAAAATGAAGTACAGCAAGAAGGGGGCATCACAAGTTTTCATAACAAGAAAACAGGTCAAGAGCAACGGACCTGCAGCTAAAAACAGAGCCAAGAGCTCAGAACAAGAAAGAGCTCACAGTTGAATTTAACCCCAAATACCACCACAGAGGAAAACAAACCTCCATTTACAAACAGAAAGAAAGAAAGAAGAGTTAAATGTAAAGGTCTCCTGGCCTCGGCCGCTCCCAGTCACCTGTTCTGTGCAGAGCTGGCATGTGGGGCCCTGCCGAAGCCACTTCCTCTTGGGGATTTAAAAAAAAACAAAAGGAAACAATTGTTTTTTAAAAAAAGGTGTACACACACACACACACACACACACACACGTGTGTGGTGTGGGGTGTAAGAACACTTAACACAATGTCTACCCTTTCATCAGAATTAAGTATGTAATAAAATCATCTCTGGACATGACGTCACCATCGCAGATCTCCAGAACTATCCACCTTGCATAAGCAAAACCTTGTCCCATGGATCAGGGACGCCCCCTCCCTCTCCCCGGAGACCCTGGAGCTGTGGCTGCTCTTGCTCCTGTGAGCCTGACTCCTGTCCGTGGAGCCTTGCAGCGCTGCCCTTCTGACGGACACTTCACTCAGTGGAACGTCCTGGAGTTTCGTCCAGTCATTGCATCTTGCAAGGTTCCCTGCTTTTCTCAGCTGAGTCACCTTCATGGCATGTGCCACTTGGGTGCTGATGGACATCAGGGTGGCCTCCACACCCCAACCACTGTGAAGAGTGCTGAGACGCACTGGGGACACCCAAGTCCAGGATCCCGACTGCGATTCCTCTAGGTAGGTGTCCAGAAGCGGTCCCTGGGGCACGTGGCTGCTCTAGTTTCACTCTTCCAGTGACGGCCACACTGACTTTCCTAGTGCATGCCACTTTGCACTCCCACAAACCGTGCACGATCTTTCTGCACCTTTGCCAACCCCTGTCTTCTCTGGTTTGGGTGACAGCCATCTACCTGGGATGCTATCTCACTGGGATTTTGACTTGAATTTCTCTGTCCAGGATGGATCACATAGTAGGTCACAAAACAAGTCCTTAGGAGTTCATGAAGATCGAAACCATATTAAGTATCTTCTCCAACCACAGTGGAATCCAACTAGAAATCAACAGCAGAATGAAAGCCAGAAAATTCAAAAATATGTGGAAATTAAATAATAAACTTAACCACCCAGTAGGTAAAAGAAGAAATCAGGAGAGAAATTAAGAAATATCTCAAAATAAACAAAAAACAAAACACAACATACCAAAACTTAAGGGATAGGGCAAAAGCAGTGCAAAGAGGAAAAGTTTGTAACAACAAACACCCACACTAGGAAGAAAGACCTCAAATAAACAACCTAGCTTTAAACTCCAAGGAACTATGAAAGTAGAACAAAGTCAGCACCAAGGAAAGAAATAATAGAGGTTTGGATGGAAATAAACAAAAGAGAGAACATACAAGCAAAAAAAAAAATCAACAATAACAGTTGGCTTCTTGACAAGATACACAAAATTAACACCTTTAGCTAAACTAAGGAGAAAAGGAGAAGCCTCAAAAAAAGAGGAGATATTACATATGTCTACTCTTCTATGACGTTAGTCACAGAAAGGACACAGCGATAAGGTCGTGGAAGACTACTATGAGCTTATGCACCAAATCCTGGAGAGCCTAGGAGAAATGGATAGTGAAGTCATAAAAGACCTGTCACTAGTCAGGAGCCTGAAGTGGCCATCAAAATCTCCCAAAGAGAAACCCAAGATCAGAGGACATCACTGGCAAATTCTACAAAAGAGCTTGAGAAGGATTAGCGATACTCCTCTCCAACAAACTCTTCCAGATTCATTTACAAGTATTCCAATACCAAAGCTCCAAAAGACAACAGATGACAGCTGTAGACCAATCTTCCTGACGAATGCAGGGACCCCCAACCAAACCCAGCGGACCAGCTCGGCCACACTTAGAAGCATCGCACCCCCTGACCTGTGGGGATTGCCCGTGGGACTCAGGGAAGCTCCAGAACATCACAGTCGATTAATGGGACCCACCCCTCTAGCAGGACAGTGTGTGAAAGGTCAAAAGAGCTCTAGATCCAGCTCAGCGTCCTCTCGTTACAAAAGCTCTCACGCCAGGAATGGAGGGAAATTACTTCAAATCCAATTCAAGATAAAGAAAAGGCAACGCTGTCTCCACTTTCCCCGTCCTGTCAGCAGGGAATCTTGGAGTCACCGTGGATAGTCTGTGACACGTCAGTGACGTATGCGTCTATGCATCAGGAAACTAGAATTCCTTCCAGGGGATCCCACAGTTGATGGAAATACAGAGACGCTGTGTAAGTTATGAAGTCTTCCACGCAGGTGAGCTCTAACAAGTGGCTATTATTATAATCACTTTACAAGACAAAGGAAATTTGGAAAGTCTTAAATTACTGATTGCAATATACCTGAAAACAGGCACATAGTTTATCTCCAATGAATGGTCACGGTTATAATTAAGTCATTATTAAAACATAAATACTAGAGGTCAGAGCCCATGTTCACCAAGCAAGTAGATGCAGGTTTGTGATGGGTTTGATGTAATAAAACATTATAAATTCAAGTAGTAATCAGAATCCTGGTTTCCTAATTTTTGCTCCATGAGATGGCCTTGCCTTTGATCCTGGGGGTTTCACACTAGTGTAATGACAATGATCCAACACAGTGAGTCACAGTATGTGAGCTCAGAGCACCAGCTTTTCCTCTCTCCCCTTCCAAGCTTCTCATTCCCACATTCACGGGCGGGTGGGTAGGTGGTACTTGGAACTGGAAGGTTATGGTGTACACAGCCACATGGTCAAAATCTTCTTTAAGTAGTTGTTTCTTCTAAAATTTCTAGGGACACTGCTTTTTTTTCAAGCATTCAACCCACCCTAGTGAAACTGAAATAAGCTTAAACACACAAATCAGAGAAGTGACATCTCTTGGTCTTTTAAAAATAGGGTGCTGCCTCCCAGATTGGAAAGGAAACTGGTCTGGATTCTGTGAAATATCTAGAACCCCTTATTTGCAAGTAGGCACTAACCTTCCTCACCAAACCCGGAGGGACCTGCCTGGAAAGACAGTTGGGGGATTTTCCTTTCAAGAGTTGATTGCTTGTTTGGTTGGTTGGTTGATTGGTTGGTGTGAGCTAGCTGTTTCCCAGGGAGAAGATGGTGCAAGTGGCACCAGCGTGGGTGTGCAACCAGAACTGGTCCTCAGTGACGCCCGCCATCTGAGCTCACCACTTGGCTCCCTGGACGCCCTAATCCCCATCAGAGCCCACAGTGCACCCTCCCAGGTGCTCCTGGACTGTCCACCTTCTCTCATACCTCATCTGTTCCCTGATAGACCATTACTCAGCCCCTCTGGCCCCTAAACTCTTCCTCACCCCCTGTTTCCCTCAACATCCCATCTCTCCATTGGCAATTTCTTTGCCACATTAAACCAAATAGTTAAACTAAATTAATTTAAGATCCAACATGTTAAATAGACTCTTGACCAATACAAATGACTCTCCAGCTGGTAGGGCTTGAGGAACCGTGAGGGCTGAGGATCATCCCTGCAACCCAAGACCACGCCTTATGCCCACTAGACCTGACCCAGCCATCCCCCATCTGCAGAAGCCCTCCCCTGACCAACAGCAAGCACTTAGAAGGAGGTTGACTAAGGTTCAGAGTGCACTTGATTCCATGGGTCGGAGGTCTATCAACCTGTCGGTATTATTTTTAGACCCAACTGTATTATGTTCACATCATGCTCTAGTTCCTTACTACCCAAGTACTGTCTGCAGAGCAGCAGCGGCAGCACCTCCCGAGAGCTTGTTAAATTTGCAAAATATCTCAGCTCCACCTAGGTCCACTGACTCTCCAAGGACTGGACACAGTAAAGTTTGAGAAGCTGCTATGATTTCAAGCTGAACATCACTAGCAAGTTTTGGACTCAGTTATGTGTTGCACTGATGTGTAAGCTGATATCCTGCTCTGCTTATTAGCAGGAAGCACGGGGTATCTTCAGAGCACCTTTGTTCCTGTCTGGCCCACATGAAGTCATGGGAGAGGAATGTGCTGGAAGCGGGAGCAGCCTGGCTGGATGCAAGCTCTGCTGTTACCCCCATCTGTTCTCAGCTGCTTTCAGACTTCAGAAACGAGCCTCTGCTTCAACATTCACACTGCATTGCAGGCATTACAGCGGGGCCATGTCTGGGCTCAGCTAGGCACTGGATCCACACCTCGCCTGTGCATTGTGTTACAAAGCCGAAACCAGAGCTGAGGCACGTCGAATGTCATTGTGCCAAAAGACAAAAATGCCCCTGCAAAAATCTTAGCTGGGCATTTTTCTTGCAAAGATATGTAGAAATGATCCTGTTACCCACAGTGACTATCTCACACTTTGGTCACGTTCACTTCATACTCTGGAGAGTAGCACACTTAGGATAAGAGGGGTGGAATGGATGCCGTGGAGATGCTCCTAAACCAGCCACAGAGGAGACGGTGGTCCCAAGTAAGGACAAAACTGTTTCCTGTTTGATGTACGTGACCACAGAAACGCACTTCCTTTATCGGTGGTGACCACATCGCCCCATGGATGTGGTGCCATGCCACCAACCAGGGCTCTAGCCCTCTGACTCATGCTTTGCAACAAAGAACAATAATTTCTCTGAGACTAACAGCAAAATCTCATTGAAGAATTACCTGTTTTCTCCTTAAACCTACTGTAAATACAGAAGAGCATGTAGTGTGTGTTTCTGCACAAGTTTGCAAAGGGAAAAAGGGTCCATAATGGAGAGTATCTAAGAGAAAGCAAGAGATGATCCAGAATCATCACCCGGCAGTAGCCTGGTCAAGGCCGCATCACTGTAGAATAGCTGTGCCTCCAGGACCTTTGTTTCCTTTTGGTTTTCTCTTTAGAAATGCAAATATGACACGTGGGCTTTTCTTTCTTTTGAGGAATCTCCACACTGATCTTTTTGCACTAACTTTGTTGACCTCTTGAAGATTAAGAAGAAGCAACTGTAGGAAAGGAGTAAGCGTGTATGTCCACGGTCATCCCATAAGTCATGTACCCTCCCGTGTCCAGTCCCCGCGGCTCACGGTGACAACAGGAAGTGCATGTAGGGGGAATCAGGACTCAGAGGCCTTGGAGACTTGGTTTGATTTTAATGGAAGTCTGTCTTTCTGATTCCCCTGACTCTGGCCTTACTTTTTATCGGGTCTTATATCGGTGTAGACACCTCAGTATCCCTATGTGTATAACTGGACAAGAATCATGTCTTTTTAATTTTTCTTACTGCCAAAGTTCAGTTTCTTCAAGGCACCCAAAAGCACTAATGAGAACTCATTTTCTTAAAAAGCCTTGAAATTTCCATACTTTTTTTGAGGCAAGAATTCAAAAGGAGGGTTCAGTAGTCCTTTGGAGGGGAGCAGAAGATGAGATGTCCATGAAGAAGTACAGCACCATTGCCCACGTGTGTTGGCACCTACAGGGAGACTGGAAGCCCTTCTCAGCCTGAGCCCCCGGAGGCTGCAGAGGTGGTCCTGGCCCTCGTCCAGGCTGGCTTTGACACAGCCAGGAAAGCCACGTCAGAGCTAGATTGCTGGTCCTTCCTTCCACTGGGCCTCCAGGAGAACCCCCTCTGGCACGTCATACCTGCCTGTCCACAGCCCTGGAAATATGCATATGAGAGCCAGAGAGGCGGGGGAGGCAGAGGCAAGAGAGGAATAGCCCTCCCACACACTCTGCCGCCAGGTGAGCCAAGCGCTCCGTCTGGTTAGCACTTGGAGACAGTGCAGCCGTGGTCAGCTTGTTCCTTAACTCCAACACCCTTTCCTACTTTAATGTATACAACAGTCCTGCCAAGCCTACGTAGATGTCTCAGAAAAATGCCGCATTACAACACCATAGGAGATACAAACTTCACTGAAAGTACCCTAAAATCCTGCTTGTCTTTGCTAGTACGCTCTCAGGTTCAGGAGGAAGAGGAGGAGTCAGTAGGTAAGCAGTGCTTAATCTAACTACTTCTTTGAGTGCTGATCTAAAACTACCCCGTGATTATATTGGGGAAATTTTTAGAAGAATTCTGAAGTTACTTCCCTTGGCAGTGAGTTCTCAAAGTGAAAGACCCCTGGGCCTCGGCCCACTTCAGGGTGGGTGCATGTAAGGTTTTCCTCGAAGGTCTCCCACCCCCGGCACTGCCGTCAAGGGAGGCAGCTAACGACTGTCCCCTGGCAGCACCCATGCGTGGCCAGGAGGACACAGGGAAAAGGGAAGTCATCCTCTGCTTTGCGGGAAGTTCCCCTCAGTGTCCCCTGGTCCGGGCAGCACCAGGACTCTGAGCTGAGCCATGTCCCCCACCCCACCCCTCAGCGGAACGCCTGCTCATTCTCGGGACTTGCCTCCTCTCTTTCCAACTACATTGCCTGGAACTGGGTCCTGCCCTCCTTCTGCCCATAACCAAGCTCACCATGTCACTTGCTGAGGTCAAGGGGAGTGCTCCCCGTCCCTCCCCCTCTGCTTTTCAGGATCAACCACACAGGAACGGCTTGAAGAGGGCCTGAAAGGTCACTGCAGTGTCCTCGGAACTAGGCTGTCGCCACTGAGAACCTGTCCCCAGGAGGCTGAGATGGAAAGCCTTAGTGTGACCACAGCTGAGGGCTGAAAGAGCCACCAGGGAACCACCAGGCCAGACTCCCCGCCGTCTTTCCAGCTCCCTCTGAGTGACACCAACGACACGGTCATGCCCACAGAGGTTACCCCGTGGCCAGCTGAGGCCAGCCTGGTGCCCTGGCTCTGCTCCACTCGCCCAGACCTGCTTAAACCACCTTCTCCAAACAGTCGGGTTCTCAGGCTGCTCTGGGCACAGCTGTGACCAGCTGCCCGCTGCCTCCAGCCCACTGTGGCCCCTGCACCAGATGATTCTTGTCCCCTGGAAATCACAGGAAGCAACGAGGACTGCGCTGTGCACTGAGATGGCCAGGGCCCAGGACGAGTGCGTGACCACCAAGGAGCCGCAGTGACCCTGGTCCTGGATCTGCCCGGACCCTGGGAGGGAGCCGCCGGGATCCAGTCACCACTGCGGCCCCAGTCCTCCCTGGAGAGGGGAACCCAGGAGAGGACAAACCCGCATCCTCTGTCCTCTGTCGGAGGCTGGGAAACAACTTGGGGCAGTCTGGTGGCATGCTGCCCGGTTCTGAATGTGGACACCGAAATAACCTCCGCTGGGAAGGACAAGGCACAGAGGACCCTGCGGTGACACGTGACGCTTTTTAAAAAGGGAAAGTGAGCGACGTGTAACCACTGAACACCAGCTGTCCACGTGTTACCATGTATGAGGACTGACATCAGAACTCAGGTCGGTCCCGGGGAGACCGTTCAGGCCCAGCCAGCACCCGGCCGGGGAGGCACTGGTGTGTGGCTAACCTCCCGGCCTTCCCGGCAGAGGGCCCCGACTGCCCTGCTCCCGATGTTCCCGCCCCTTCTGCCCGGCTCCCAGCGTGGGGCAGTTTCAAGTGTGCGAAGGCAGAGGCCACAGAACCCTTGAGATGGGCCGCTCTCCAGGGGTCCTAGTACTGGGCCTGCGAGTCGGCTGGGGCCCGGTGTCCCCGGGCCTGCGCAGGCGGTGGCCTCCGCGTCCACGCGTGGCCTTGGGAGGGAACCGTGTGGCCTTGGGAGGGAACCGCGTGGCCTTGGGAGGGGTCCACGTGGCCTTGGGAGGGGTCCGCGTGGCCTTGGGATCCACGTGGCCTTGGGAGGGAACCGCGTGGCCTTGGGAGGGGTCCGCGTGGCCTTGGGAGGGGTCCGCGTGGCCTTGGGAGGGGTCCGCGTGGCCTTGGGAGGGAACCGCGTGGCCTTGGGAGGGGTCCACGTGGCCTTGGGAGGGAACCGCGTGGCCTTGGGAGGGTCCGCGTGGCCTTGGGAGAGAACCGTGTGGCCTTGGGAGGGGTCCGCGTGGCCTTGGGAGGGGTCCGCGTGGCCTTGGGAGGGTCCACGTGGCGCTGGAGGACGCGCTGCTCCCCCGCGGACCCTTCGTCCTCCCACCCAGGCCGACTGCGGGTTTCCTCCTCCAGGCGCGAGTGACTCCCGCCCGCGGTGCTCCAGGCGCTGATCCCCTGAAGAGAGCCTCGATGCCGCATTTGAAGACACCGCTCAAGGCCAAGGTCCAGTTCAGGGCCAGCAAAGAGCTCTCCTCGTGGTGCTTCGCAGGGGCGGGGCACGTGGCCTCCAGAGGGGGAAAGGCTGCAGGGGTGTCCCCACTGGCTAAAGGCCCCTCCTGACACCCGGGAAGGGGCCCTCGGGAGGCTGGAGGGCAGCCGGGTCCCTGTGCTCCCAGTCTGAGACGCTGGGCCAGGCGGGGCCGGCACAGGTTCGGGCCCGAGATTCTACGTCCTGGGGGACCTGGTGGTGAGAGCCAGTGTGGTGCCCCTGTGGGGTTTAGGGGCCCGCAGCACCCTCCTGGCACCCGCCTGGCACCCGCCTGGCACCCTCCTCCCAAGGCCCTCCCTCCTGCCCCCCCTGCCCCAGTCTTGAGCTTGTCCGAAGTGAGTTGGAAAGAACAGCTTTCACTGAAGACACGCTCAGGCTGGATTTAGAATTCGTCTTAGGAGACGGGAGAGAGGAGGGGAGAGCCCTCTGTGGCCCCTTCATCTGTGGTGATGGAATCCCCGAATGTTAGTTGGGCATTTGGCCTTCTGTAATGCTCCTATTTCCTAGCCTCCTCACAGCTGGCTGTAGCAATTTGTCAAAATTCTGGATGTAAGCTGAAGTAGCATGAGCAACCTATGACAAATGTCCTTAAAAGAGCAGCTCATGCCCTTCCTTCCTGCTTCCTGGAAACTGATGTGATAGCTAGAGCTAAAGCAGCCTGATTGGACTGTGAGGTGATCTTAAGAATAGAGTCTGTGCAGTGAAGCACAGAGCCAGGAGGCGCCCTGGTCCCCAGGGGTGGTTGGGACACAGAGATGCCACCACAGTTTCTTTCCCGTAGACACACAGTGAGACGGAGATGAGCAGTCTGCTCTGAGTTTTAGTGTTACTCAACAGCTCTACTCCTGTCATCCAACGCGTTCCTTTGCAGACCTTTGCTTGAAATGCTTCCATTGCACTTGATTTTTGTTTATTTGCTCAAGTGTCTCCATAGCTTTCTATCTCGAAAAATCTGCATCTGTCGTTGATATAAAAGCTTCCTGAATATTTATTTTCCAGGCAGAACACTAAGAGCTTCTTCCTCTCCCTGGTTTTGCCATTTATTCTGCTCCCGCGTTCTGTTTGGGCCCCCACCCAGTCTCTAGCGCGGGGGGCTTCAGCCAGCTACGGGATCGATTTTCAGCAACAGTTAAAGCACGCAAAAAGGGGGGAGGGGGAGGCTGAGGTCTCTGAGAAGACCCCTCAGTCAGCCCTGCAGGAGGCCAAGGCCTTCACCAACAGAGAGCTCAGCACCTGAAGCCTCTAGGTCCCGCTCCCAAGCCCAGAGCTAACCAGGACCTGGGGATCCTCCCTGCGCTCAGGGCTGTGGGGACGAGGGGCCCTGGGGAAGGTCCCCTGGGCAGGTGGGGACCCCTGTGTGCAGGCTGGCCGGGGCTCCTGCAGTGGGCAAGAGCAAGCGCACCTCCTCTTCCCCTGCTGCTCCCGGGGCAAAGGGACCTGGTCTTTCCGTGTCCCTCCCGGCCAGCAGGAGAAGGAAGGCGGGCAGCGGGCATGGGAGAGCAGAGGGCCCCAGGACCCCGGCTGCCGGTGGGAGGGCCTCCAGGGGACACCGGCGGAGCTTCTTTCCCCCACCGTGGCCTGCCCCGTGGGCAGAGTAGGATGGCTCTTGACGCTGTCATTCACTGCGGGGACCTTCTGCACTCGCGGCCATGCTGTTGATAATGACAGAGCATCGAATGGGGTTGCGGTGAGGAAGCTTTGCGAGGAGGTGAAGAGAAGGAGCCCACCCCTCTAAATCGCTTTTATTTGCTAAAAACAAAACAAAACAAAACAAAAAAACAAACAAAAACACTGAGCCCATTTTAACAGACCTCTCTATTTTTTTATTTAGACCCAGGGTCTCACTAAGTGGCTGGCCTCAAACTTGGGCTCCTCCTGTCTCGGCCTCCTGAGCTGCTGGGATTACAGGCCTGTGCCCCGACCTCTTTTTCCTTTTAAATGGGGATGACATTAAGTGCCCCACTGAAGTTTTGAAAGGATTTAATCAAACACCCACACACTGTCAGGCACGTGGAACGCTCAGCGCTGGAACCCGTTCTGAGGCTGCGGGTCTCCCTGCAGGACTTCAGGGGACTAGAGCCGCTCAAGCCCTCATCCCGTGTGAGGGCGCCTGCGCAAGCCTGCTTTCCAGGTCCCCGCTCCCTTAGGAGAATCAAGAGCTTGGACCCGGTCCCTTCCAACTGCCTTTATCCAACTCTAGCATCTGATTAGTCTGTTATTATGACTCATTAAAATAATTGAAAAAAATATTAAACACATATTTCTTTTCTCTTAATCAGAATTTAGGGGAAATAGCATATTTGTGTTGGCTTTTCCTCACTTGTGACTCATCTGTTGGATGAATTTGGGCAGGCCTAAATATATTAAACTTCATATTCACATTTATCAAATCATTGAGAATCCTGTGATTCACATAACCAAGGGGAGTGTTGAGAAAACCATGTAGCAAATGCAGAAGGAATTCGTGCAGAAGAATTGCTCATTGCCTCCATTGTATGCCCCATGTTCCCTGCAATCATTTTAAAATTTTAATATATAATTCTCCTTCATGATTTTTTTTTTTTTTTTTTTGGTCCTGGGAATTGAACCCAGCAGTGCTGAATTACATCCCAGCCCTCTTTAAGACAAGGTCTCACTAAATTGCGAATGCTGGCCTCAAGCCTGCCATCCTCCTGCCTCAGCCTCCCCAGTCTCTGGGATTACAGACATGCTTCACAGTGCCAGGCTGGAAAGTATTTTTTAATCTAAAATGCCTCATTATCTTTGTCCAGCATCATTTGTATTAAATAGGTATATACACAGGATTTGGAAACCATCTTTCTCTGAGGCAAAGTATAGAATATGCTAAAGACTTTTCCATCCAGGGTCTGAGAGTCCCAGAAGCGTGGGTGTGAACAGGTCAAGTGATGCTCTGGCACAGGGTCCAGGCCACCCCGTCCTGTGTCAGGAGGCGTCCACACTTCATGCACTTCCTACGGCATCCAAATATTTTGTCCTTTGAAATACTTGTTTTGTCACTTGCCACTCGTAGAACCAACTGAGGCAGCTCAGGCTGCTGCTCGAAAAATCTGGTGCAGACCCGACCCCTGAGGTGGCTGCTGTCCCCGCAGCACAGGGAGCCACCTGCTCAAAGTGGGAAAGGAAAAACACCAGTTAGAGACTCTCGAACAAATCAGGAGAACCGTTCGGAGCCGCACTGACTCGGCCTGGACACATGTTTGGTTCACTCAGCCAAAGGACATCGCAGGGCCTAACAAGACACACGCCCCGCACGGGGCGTCGCGGAGCTCGCCTCGCCATCGGAAACGGGCTTCGCTTTAAGCAAATCTTCCCCAAACCAGAAACAAATACCTAATTATACACCACATTACGTCTTGGTTCACTGCCCTGGTTGTAAAGATCAGGAATGAACCTGCCATGGAGAGAAAATCCTGATCACATATGTTTCGTTTTCTAGTGAGAAATTAATTCAGCTGTACCTAACCTAAGTGCACATCTACTTTATGCTACAAAATAACACTTGTCAGAGTCCTATAAACCAATCGGATCTGTCTTGCTGTGTTCCCAGCACTGAGCCAGTCCCACTGAATATATAAATGACACAGCCCAATTATCTTGATCACTGCCTAATTAATTGGGCACTTGTTCACATTTGGAAACCCCAAGCCAGAAAACTCAATAAGAATGCTAAAGTTTATATCCTTGGCTCCCCAACACAGTCAGGCCAGCACGTGAATCAATGAACGAGGGAATGATGACGTTAAGTAGATAGTCCCTGAAACAGGGGATCTAGAGATAAATCAGTCACACCATGCAGCAGCCACGGTACTTCTGCTCTGGCCATAACTGCATGATTGCTGCTTTAGGTCCTGAGGTGAGTCGTTTAAGCAAATAATCCACCTAAAAAGGAAGAGGGGCAGAAACATCTAGGAAGACAAACTCATAATTCACCCTGGAAATAGCTTCTTATCTTGTTTATGACTGACTAACTAACAATTTGCACTAGGTAAAAGAAAAACCAACATCCTTTTAACAACATCCGCAATGTGAGGCTTGGTGACCACGATAAAACAAAGTGTAGATTAAGTAAAAGTTTCTCTCTTTTTTCCATTTTTGTAAGTGTGTGAGTTTCATGATATTGATGCCAATACATTTCCACAAACATTTATAGACACCATGATTAAAATACCAATGAAAGTTCAAAATGTGATGTGTCGCTGTAGAGACATTTTGTAAAATCTCTGCTTTGGAAGATGAAGGAAATGTCTTACACCGGGACGGATCTGAAGAGGAAAAAGAGCGTCTGAATGAAGCTGGAATCGTTCACTTTTATTCTTTTCCTATCAAAAAATGTCATTGGAGGTAGGACTGGGCAGGGGCTCCCCAGGCAGCACAATGACCACAGTGAACTGGCCACCCGCAGAGAGGAAAGGAAGCCGGTGTCAGGCCTCCGGACTTTGCAAGGACACACTGTGCTGAGATTTCCACTTGGGCTCCTGCTTTGGTCCAGATCACCTCACATTCCGGATCCCAGCCTCAGCCCGCGCCAGGTGGATGGCTCCAGCTCTCAGGCCTGTGCTCGCAGCCCCCAGGAAGCTCTGAGCCCCCACGTGAGGTGTGGAAAGGCTCTGGGGCTCACAGACAGCCCCTGTGTGCCCTTGGTCACTGGAGCTGGCGACAGCCCACGGCCAGCTGCAGGGCGGTGCAGGCCAGGGGCCAGATCACTCCCAGACAGGATTCATGAGGATCACCCAAGTTCACTCTTCAAGGTCTTGGTGCAAAGCTGCTCAGCTGCGTTTCCCAGGCCTCGGAGGGGAGAACTCCGGCAGGGTTGTCAACCACTGAACACTCAGCACGGCATCAGGAAGTCGGGACTCCTAAATTAAACTCCTGTGACAACTGGAGTCCTCTTCCACGTTCTCTCTCAGGAGATGTGCGGGGTGGCCCCTGAGAGCGCCTGAAGACCCTGGGCCTACGTACATCTTCACCATCATAGGGCCTCCTCCATGATCACAGGGCCACTCAGGGCTCTCCTGAGAAGGTTCCCAAGTCCTCTTTGTGAACCTCCGAGCTCCGAACTCTCCTGCAAGGCTGAGGACGAGGGTCCCCACCTCCCTTCAGCAAGGCCGTGTGATGCGGTCAGCTGTGAGCCCTCCATGGTGCTCTGCCCCCACCCACGGTGCTCACAGTCCCTGTGACTTCACAGGGAGTGCTCAGGGCAAAGCCATGTCCACCCAGGGGCCTCTCCCTCTCCTCCCTGACCGGGCATCATCTGGCTTTTGCACAGTTACAACTGCAGGGTCTGAGCTGCCAGATCTCTAAAGACTTTGGCTCAGACTGTTGGCGGTTTGAGTCCCTTGCTTTCTTCTGTCTTGGAAGTGGCGCTTTCTTCTGGGCTCTCGGCGGGCACCTTCTCAGCTCCCCTCCAGGACCCACCTGCCTTTGAAGCCCTGAAGATCCCTGCGGTTCTGCTCCAGGGCCCCTCGCCTCTCTTCCCCTCTGCTCCCCCAGCCCGGGCCTCCACTTGCCCCCATCCCGTCAGCGGCACCAGCCCACCCACAGCACTAGCGCAGGGTCTCCCCCCACCTCTCCCCGGCTCTCAGTTCCCCTCATGCCAGGTCTGGCAGCGCAGGCGCCCACGGGGACTCCAGCACCTCAGGCTGCGCCTGTGCACACCCGTCTGTCCCAGGAGCCGCAGGGCCCCGCATCCTCCAGGTGGTGACAGCTCTGCGCTCCCTCAGCCTCTCGTCAGAGCCGAGTCCCTTGGGCCTCTCATGCTGTGCCCCCCCTGCACAGCTGTTTCCACCTCCCTCATCCAGAGCTCGGGTGTCCCATGTGTAGAAAGCAGCGAAGCCCCTGCCCAGGTCCGCAGCAGGACAGAGACCACACAGATCCCCGGGTTAGAGTTCAGGGTTATTGTAGACCCAGTGAAGTCGAAGCACAGGGTGCCACATAGCATGCACAAGGACCTGCGTTGGGTTTTGACCGAGTCACCTTGGTCTAGGTGGAGGCACGATGGAGTAGAGCTGACGCTGTGCGGTGCCGCCTTCCCCTCTCCCGTGCTCACGCACCTCCCCACCGCGCCTCTGGCTAAGCAGTAGCATGAACCGTTGATCTCTCACAGTCACGGTCCATTCTTCTGAAGAGCAAATCCAACCCTGTCACGTCCACAGCTTCCCGTCATCACAGGGTGGGCACTTCTGTCCACTTGGTTCCACAGGCAGGGCCTCCCTGGGAGGACAGCCTGTCTGTTACAGAGGCTGCGGAGGCTGCACCTGGCCAGCACCATTCGCCTCCCTCATCCCACTGACTTTCCCTCCATCTCCAATACTCACCCCAGGATCACCTCCTCCTCCTCCCGCCCAGTGCAGGCCATCGGTCATCCAGCTCCAGCAAGCCCCAGGGAAGGCCCTTCCTCTGTCACCAAGCACTGGCCCTCAGGTAGGCGTGATGTCACCGCTGGCTCGTCCCAAGCCTGAGCTGAGCTTGCCTACACGTGCGCCTTGGGTGCTGCCGGGCCGTCTGATGGCAAGGTCAAGCGAGAGGCAGATGTCCTCGGTCCTTGGTTTAGCTTCTGTCCTCCAGCAAAGACCTTTTCTCTGGGTGGAGGGAATTTCACAGAAACCGTCCCACGTTCTGCACCAGTTTCTGGAGAAGAGCTTACAAAGGAGACCTTCGCTCGGATCACCAGGACGAGGAGACCTGGGGGACATGTCAAGGTTCAGGACTCCGAGACCTGTCAGCAGCCCCACGGCTGGTATTTTTGTCCTCTTTTGGAGATGACCTCCGTCCTTCCTCTCCACAACAGGAAGGGGAAGACTGGAGATCCAGGTGGGAGAGCCTCTGACTCACACAGCCTTGGGTTAAAACCCAGCGGCTCCACCTGAAGCTCGCGGGACCCTGAGCCTCCAGCTCACGTTTATCCAGGCCACAGGCCCTTCTTAGGGTAACTGGGAAGTTAACTGAGATAATGCTCCTGAGTCAGACCGCCACACTCAGCACATCAGACCGTCACACTCAGCGCGACTCAGGAATGGCAGCTACCATCCCCGTGGTTTCTCTCAAAGAATTTTTCTATCTAGGCCCTGGCTCTTCAGCAGTTCTCTCACCTCCTCAGAGAGCTTCCGACTCCAGCCTGGGACTCCCCACCTTCACAGAGCCCCATGGCCCTTCCCAGCTGTGTCCGTGCCGCGCCCCCTAGTGGCAGTGCAGGAACCAACAGACCTCACCAGCACCCCATGGTCAGGCTGGGGCGGGAGCCTGGCCCAGGGTCATGAGTGCCCCCCACACCCAGGGCTGGGTTGGTGGTACCCAGGGCGTGCTCAGCCCTCGGATGTGAGTGAGGCTCACACTCCACAAGGTGCCATGGGGCAAGTCACAGTGCACTTCCAACAGGAGGCGCTCACGCTCCAGAAACCCCGAGATGTCACGTCATCCCACTTGGTGTCCAGCCACAGCCATTGGATACATAGATGTCAGTTTTCTCTAGAGAGTCCTGAGCGTGTCCATGGTCCTACACTGCAGATAGTAGATGGCGAATGAACAGCATTAATAGCTGAGGTCACTCCTGCTCTCGAGCCTGTCTGTCCAAAGACAGTAAAACCACCAAATCCCTGACACTGCAGAAGAGCCTCGACAGACCTGTGGACCCAGAGCTGCAGCGCTGATTTTCAACGGCTCATCTCCTGTCCGGTACGAGAAGAAGTGGGCCCTGATGTGCGAGCTGTGGGGCAGCAGCGTTCCGAGCGTCGCTCGTGTATGGCTGGCCTGCCTCTCGGGACATCACGAGGCACCTGTGTCCAACGTGTCTTAGGGGAGACACTAAGGCACGAGAGTTGGTGAGTCACCAATGGAGGGACATCTGCAAAACAGCAGGGAAAACCGGACCGATAACCCGGGAGAGCTCACCACAGAAGGAAAGGAAGGAAGAGACACGACATGCCCCCATGAGGGCGGACCCACCGTGCCACTGGAGGACAGCAGGATAGGGAGAGGACTCGGCCTGAGGAAGGAAACCAAAGCAGACGAAAGAGGCCAACCAGCCGTTGCTGAGGACGCGCCCTGGTCAGTGGAGTCCAAGGACCACTGAGAACTCGTGCTCTGCCTCCCACTTCATGACCAAGTCCTGCTCCCGCCTGAACGGCACCCGCCTTCCACCAGCAAGCCCAAGGCACGGGTGGCTCTCCCCAAGGCCCCCCGCCACTCAGAGGGGGGGGACAGTCAGGCCTCAGGAGTTATTAAGATGGCGCGTCTGGTGAAAACAGGTTGAAACAGGCTGAGGCTGTGACCCCAAACTGTCAGTGACCCCGAGACCTGGAGTAGAGCTTCCTGCACACCGGGCACCGGGGCTCTGCGCTGTGCTTCTGGGTCTTCGTTGCCAGATGACTCATTGCTACTTTGTCCTCGCTTGGACCCAGAGGCCCACTGTGCGGTCATCTCTCCTGACCTACGGATGCCGCATCTCCAGCAGCAGAACTTTCTTGGGCTTTTCCAGTTTACGGGAGTGGAGCCTCCCTGGTGCTCCGGGAGGTCTAGTCCTCACTAATCCTGTTCTCTGAGGTGGGGATCCCACACCACCTCGAATACTGCACAGGGCAGTATCCAGGGCCACTGGCCCTTGTCCACATGCTCACGCCACTGGCCATCTCTCTCCAGCGGGACATACTCCTGACCCTTCTTGCAGAAATCCAAGCTCCTGCAGTAAAAATGCAGGCTTCGGTAGGTACCAGATGCACAGATCAAGTTCAGGAGGAATAGGTCGTGGACATGGAGCTGTCAACGTGGTGCTCAGAGTCACGTTTCATCCCATGTGGTGTCCACCTGGGCGCCCTGTCAGAGGGTCTGATGGAAACTCAGCAGGTTCCGCTTCCAGAGTTGGCTTCCTGCCTGGGGGGATTTTTTTTTTTTTAGCTTGTTTCAGCAGTGTGACTGCCCCAGAATTCAAAACCATGTTAAAACATAAATATTCCTCCTTTAGAATTCGTCTATGAAGAAAAATCATTTTAATATTACCATTAGAAAAAAACTTTAGTTGGCCTCTTTTATATTTTTTATATTTGCAATATGATAAAAAATGATAGCAGGACTGCAGGGATCCCATATTCTACTCTTAAAACCACACTTAGGAATGAAGATAGTTCCTGTGAAACAGTCACCAAACTTTTATTAACAGCTAAAAAAAAAAAAATGAGAGCCTTAGATAGAACAACAGAGTAGAGACGCTGAAGAAAGCAAGAAGGACCCGGATTGATTAGGTCCAACCAGCTTCTCCTTGGACAGAGGCGTCAAGTTCCTGAACAGACCCAACATGCTGCCTCTCTATCCTGCAGGTTTGGGAACAGCCTACTTAGCTATTTGTGAAGAGAACATAGACGAGAAAGGTTTGGAACAGCCTCGTAGATTTTGTGCTTCTCAGAGATGAATTCTGATCTTGCACAGAATGCAGGTTCTCTGAAGGCTGACAGCCGGGCCGTCCACCTGGAGGCACCCAGCTGGGGTGAGCCCCCAAAGGCAGTGGATCATGTGATAGGAATACCCAAGTCTCCCGCCTTCTCCGTGCCCAGCTGGCGTGTAGTAAAGACCCACCGAGAGACGTGCTCCACTGAATCTTCTGCTGTAGGACAGGAAAAAAGAGCAGAAACAAGACGGCCACCTGAACTCATCAAAGGGGCTGTCCACGTGGTGCTAATTCTGGGGTCCCTCCATCTGCCAATCTGGGGTCCCTCCACTGCCACCATCCCAGACCCACGCTCTGCTCTCCACACCACGCCAGCCTTAACCAGGCCCCGGCCCTGGAGTGGACCCCCTGCCTCTGCCCCCTGCCCCTGCCTCCTCACCTGCTGCGTGTCCCTCTTGTCCTTAGGCAGCCTGGTTCTTTGAGTGGCACCTCAGAGCTGGGTTGGCAGCAAGTGCACGGAGCCAGGAAGCAGTAGCCCGGCACATCCGGTGGGGCAGAGGGTGAGGGCCGACCCCCAGGGTGCAGACAGTGCCTGAGGCGGTCACGGGTGCTTGTGAATGGAACCAAGAGGTCGCGGAGTAAGGGGATGAGGGGGCCTGAGACACAGCGGGCCTTTGCCCACCTGGGCCCGCTGCGTTTTTCTAAAACACTTTCTCCCCCTCTCTCCCTCCTCTCGTCTGATTAACATCAAGACTCGTCACAGGTGTCAGTGCTTTTGAAAAACGATCTTGGATGCGTTAAATCGCGGAGTGTGCTCTTGCCCTCTGCTTCTCTTTGCTTCAGTGCCATTTGCCCTCTGCCATGATGCCAATATGGGGTCCCTGCAGGGTGTCCTTGTTGCCTGTCATGATGCCCAGCAGACACAACTCCTGCAGATGGTTGTGGGGTGCTCACCAAGGGGACTTCCCAAGACGAACCTGCTGTGAATCCTTGGACTTCACAGCAGCACAGAATCCTACTGAATCCAGAACCTGCCCACACTTCTCTCAGGCTTGGCTTGCAGGTGACTTCCTGTGATGGAGGACAGTGCTACTTAGTGACTAAGAGAGTTGGAAATATAGTCCAGTGATGTTACCAAGGGGAGGTCTGAACAGCTTGCACTTGCCTGGGTGTCATCATTGTGACATCTACTACAGAAAAGGGCAGACATGCCCTTGGTCTCAGCCTGCAGAACTTAAAGGGGCAGAGCAGAGATTCAGAACAGCAGCAGCCTGCCTGGGACGTGGGGCCAGACGCCATTTAGCATTCCCTGGGGGGGTCAGACACCAAGTGAGACCTGCGGAACGGACACATGTCGGGCCAGTGTGGTTTGCAACTGGAGACGAAACCGGCTCCGTGCAGACTGGGAACTCGGCTTTAGGCAGGAGTGACCCATAAGCCATCTTCCCCTGGTCCCCTTGTTAGTAACCAGCCGGTCACCATCGCTCATTCTGTCTCTGTTACATCTTCTCTGTCCAAGCCATGGCTTTGATGATGTTCCTCAGTCCAGGCTCCCTGTGCAGATGGAGTAACCTTCAGACCTCAGCAAAAGGGAAATTGTTTGTAGGGAACATGTTTCACAGAACCTGTGGGTAACTTTGAGGCGCCTGACTCTGGCCTCTCCCTGCCCACCTCTGTCCCTGAGCTCTCCCGTTCTACCAAAGGCTTCCTCCGGCTTTCTGGTGCACGGAGCTGGCACCCAGGCCTCTGCACCCCTGAGCTCTCGTATTTTAAAGCCTCAGCCATCAGAGAGGTGCTGGCCTCTTGGTCTCCCAAGCCAGGAAGAACGTGGGTGTGTCTTGTCATTGTCTAGCGCAGAGGTCATCCTGTGGTCAGTAGCCATCGTAATGACCTCAGTGACCGTGCCCAGACTGGCAGCCTGCAGTCCTTCAGGACCTGGAGGGCCAGAGTGAACTGCTGGCGCTGCAATCACAAGCATCAAGACAAGTTCTCACCTCCTCCCTCTCCAGCCCTGAGGGGAGACGGAGACCCTTCCCCTGCTGAAGCTGGACCCGTCTGATCTGAGAACTGGGCACAAGGGACTCTAGACCCGGCATCTGTGGAGACCCACCCTTGCTGGGCATGAACAAAGCCAGCACAAGATCCGTGTGGCTTCCCCGGCAGAGTCCTGCTGACCGGCTCTGTTCCGGTTCTCTCTCCTAGACCGTGTCCATTGATCTATCAGTGACCCCCGGGACTTTCCCGTGAGTTTCTCTCCCTTGGCTAAGTCCACCCCAGCACTCCAGAGAAGTGAGAATCGCTCAAAAAAAAATCTCTTTTCTTTTCAGAACATTCTGGTAGCCCCCTCTGGATTTAGTCATCTCTGAGTCCTCCCACTGGGAGTGTCCTTAGATTTCTGAGGCTCCTTCCCTGTCTCTAGTCCACCATTTTAAGCCTCAGTCCTGCAGCCCGCCTGCCCGCCTGTGCTGGACTGCAGGCTCTGCCAGGCCAGCCCTGGGTGCACATGGACTCTTCCCCACAACCCGTCCGGAAGTGCAGAGGGAGCACCAGCGCCTGCCCACAAGCCGCCAGGTGAGAGGGAGGTCGGGATCGGAGGCTCCAGGTGGGAGGAGGCCAGCCTCCGGTGCTGTCCTGCCCCCTCTGCTGCCCAAGACTCTTCCGCTCCTCAGTCTCCCACACCTCGAAGACAACTCTGCGTGGGGAACGAGGGAGAAGGCTTTTTCCGAGGAGCCCTTTGGTCGTCTTCGCCTGACGGCGGGACCCCGTGGCCTGAACCCCTCTCACCATTCCTTGGGTGATTTTAATGAAAATTCCAAAGCCTGGGCCAAGAGGGTAGAGTTGCCCTTAATCCTTCAGCAGAGCTGTCGTTTGATGCCAGGTCCTTGGGGTGTCACCGCAGGTCTGCAGAGCCCAGCTACGCGGGAAGGAGGAAGTGGCCCCTCTGAGGCCCGTGCTGCCTCCAGCCCACCTTCCTCGTGGGACCCACGGCAGTGCCCCAGCCAGAGCCGCCCTTCACCCTGCAGCAAGTCCGCGACTCCCTCCCATCTCGCTGTCATTCCCTCACTGAGAGGATGGAGTCAGCCAGCGGAGATTGACCCCCTGCTGCTCTTAACGCCCAGAGGGGTCCCTGCGGGGGCTCCCTCAGGACTCACCTCTCTGCCTCTGTGCCTGGTTCCCTCAGGAGTTGGAAAGCTCTGTTGTAAAAGGAAATGGAAACAGAAGAACCAACCCGGGCACAGTCAGAAACACCCGGTGCCCCAGGAATCGAAACGTGCTCAGAGCAGCTCAGCAGGGCCAGCGTGACCCCTGCCGAAGGGCCTGCTGCCAACCCTGGGAGCAAGCACACCTGGGCAGGCCGTCACGGGCTGTGATCCCTGGTGCAGCGCTGCCCCACCTCGACAGGAGGAGCTCCGAGGTACAATCTGCACAACCTGCTGATTTCAAAGTTGGGGTGGGCAGAGGCAGAGGGAAGGGCTGGAGTTAAAATGGCAATGATTGGAATTTACATACCAATTAAGGCCTGATACTACCTTCTGAAAATGTACCGCCTGACCTTTCTCTCTCTCTCAGTGCTTTAAAATTGTTTTGATTTTGTTTCTTTTCTTTCTAAGCTTCTGAGAGATGAGGAAGGAAAGGGTTGACCAGCTGTCTGGGAGATCTGGGGTCTCTCACCCCCTGGAATCCAGCAGAGCTGTAAGGGCTAGTCATCTGTCCTTCAGCTGTTCCAAACTAATGACCAGACTGTCCAGCAGTGTCCAGCTTCATGCCACACTGACCCCTGGGAGCCACTGATGGTCGCCTGCCTCCGGCAAACCTGCCCACTCCTCAGCTTGGGCAGCTTCTTGTCCATGAGAGTCAAAAAGTCCATCTCCCCACCACTCCTGGACCCTGGGGGGTGCTCAGGGCTCCAAAGTGTAAAACAGACTGTGTTCTCTTTCGGCCCTGGAGCTGGGTGTGTCTGGAGAATATCATTCTCACAGAAGAAATTTCCTTTCATTAAAATATACAAGCTTAGAAAGATTGGAAGCTATAAAAGCTTGAAAATGGAAAATCCAACTTAAGATAAAATTCGAAGCCTGACCATTATAAGTAACTCCTCTAGTTTCTCATTTTTCCCACCATATACAAAAGTGCTAGAGGGTTGATCAGGGAGCCCCAAGTTCCAGCTAGGTATGAGCAGTAGGGTGACTATAAATAGCACAGCAGGGGTACACAAGGGGATGACTATAGATTGCACAGAGGATCGCTATAGATAGAGATTATGTGTTTTCCATCTCAATAAGCTCACACCACATAACATGCAAGACAAGACAGACCTTTGAGGAGCCAGATAAGGTAAGGTAGTCGTCCATCAGAACATCACACGGAACCCCCATTAACTGGTGCAGCTTTGTGTGTTTCTGCATCCATTGATGAAACGTTTCATGTTTTAAGAACTTTCCACCCTGGACAGGTGCCATAGTAGCCAAGACATGACAGAGGCTGGGAGGGAGGAAGGAGCCTTGATATGACAGGCCTGAAAAAGTGCTTGGAAAGGTAAAAATTACCTGATACCTTTTCTCGTAGGAAGGGACCGGGCTGACTCACACTCCAGCTTTCTCCTTCCTCTACCCCAGGATCAGCTCGTCCCGTTCAGCTACAGTGACAAGTGAAGAGGGAGAAAACAGGGCTGGGCCAGGCCCCACACCGCCGGGGAGCACCCAGGGACCTGCCTTCCTCAGCCTCCCTACCAGGAGTCCCTGCAAAGTGACCATCAGAGGCCCAGGAAAGCACAGCAGGAGTTTGCTTCCAGCCAAAACAGATGACGTGTTTGAATTTCTTGATTTACTTAGATATATCCTGGCTTCCATGAGAAAAAGTAAGAAATGTTGTATCTTATTTTAATTCCTGCAGGGAAAAAAAATAAGTAAACCAATGTATTATTTAGAAGTCTGCCAAGAACACAGCAGACCCCATCTGAGAAGGCTGCTTGACCCTGCTGGACCATACCTGTGGCTGCCTACACCCAATAGCAAAGTCACCTCAATTATGCCACTGCTACAGCTCTATGAATTGTTCAAAAAAGCCAAAATAACCCAATTGCTGGCACCAACATAGCCTTCTTTAAAAACACCAATAAAAGGCGTTAACGTTCCTTTGTGGTTTCAAACCCACATGAACTCACCTGATCCTGAAATATCTCTGGGAGATGTGGTTTTACTTTCCCCACTTTACAGGAGAGAACTGAGGTTCAAGAAGGTGAACGGAATGAGGAAATACATCAGGGGCTAGCACCCATGACTGTGGGCTCCGAGCCCAGCCAAACCCTAACCCTGTGCCTATGGCCCCTCCCAGCTGTTTGACCTTGGCTGCACCAGACAGTATCTCCAGGTCTCAGTTTCCCTTATTTTAAAAGCAGTGAGAAGGAGGAAGGGATCCTGGGGTTGAAACAGCAGACACTTAAAGTTCCCATTTCTAAAGTCCCTAAATCCATCAGCCTTTGAGGATACTGTTATGGTTTGGATCTTAAGGGGCACCCAACGGCCTGTGTGCTGAAGACCCGGTGGCCAACCTCTGGTGCTGTTGGGAGGTTACGCAGCCTTTAGGAGGTGTGGCTTAGCGGGAGGAAGTTGGGTCCTTGGGGGCATGCCATTAAAGGGATGTTAGGACCCTGGCTCCTCTGTCTCCTCTCTCCCCCTCTGTCTCTCCTTCTTGGGCACCAAGAGGTGAACAGCCTTCTGGGACCATGCACTGACATGATGTGCTGCCCTGGCGCAGGGTCACGCAATCCAGGATTGAAAGCTCTGACATCATGGGCCAAAATAATCCCTTCCTATTTTAAGTCGATTTCCCCCAGGCATTCGGTCACGTGATAGAAAACTGATTCACAGATAATTGATTGGCCGTGGCCTCCCCTCAGGTTCTGCAGGAGTAATCAGGAATCATTTCTTGCCTCTCTTCTTGTAAGGAAAAAGTCAACTGATGTGGCCATAAACTTTGGTGTTCCCATCACGTTGGCAAATGCACATCCCATCAGAAAGATGCTGCCTTCAGTGAATTCTGTGCAGGTCCATATGGCCTACGCTACATGGCCTACGCCAGTTTTCTTGTAGCTGCTGAGATCTAGACTTTCACCTCCAGCCACCTGGATTTCCCCTCCTCTGCTGCAGAGAAGAGGTAGCAGCGGTCGGTCCCTCTCTTCACTTCCTGTGCAGCCCCTGGAGACACTCAGCACTGGTGACGTGGTGGCCTTCAGATTCATAGTGGTTATGACGCTTCCTCTCGCCCAACCCATGCCTCTCAGGGGTGGTGATTCCCTAGTGCCCCTCTGCCTCGGGTCTTGCTGCCCAGACCTCCCGGCACCACCACACTCCAGGGAGGGAGGGTGCCTGACCTTGTCACCCAAGGAGACAACAGGAAGTTGTCTAATGTAAAGTCGTCACCTCCAGCAGGAAGTGCTCCCTCCCCTGGGGTCGGAAGCAGCTATAACTAGTTGTGTTTTAAGACAGAACGTCTGTTTCTCTTGGTGACAATGATGTCAATTAGTGGAGCAGAAAGAGCGCTGGCCTGAAGCCGGGGTCTGCTTTGGCGCCTGGACCTCTACTTGGTGTCTGAAGAAGGGGCTGGGAAAAGAAGGAACCCCTCATGGTTTATAAAAAGAGGTTCCTCAGGTGCCACCAAACATGACACTACTGGGGAGAGGGGGGGAGAATGCAGGTGGCGACACAGGGGCTGAGATAGAGGGTGGGGGAAGCAGGAGCCGCCCGCTCAGCCACAGGCCACCAGGTCAGGAGCCAGGCCACCTAGAGCCGTGTTGTTGTTAGTCAAGTGGCCTAGCCTGTTTCCGCTCGTTTGACTCTCCTACTCTCCTCCCGTGCCCAGCCTGTGCCGCAGGGTTTCATGTGATGAAATGAAGGCATAGGTGTGAATCCCTGTAACATGTCATGTAGACCCATTTGCCACAGATATTCTTGTCTTTAGAAGATCAAGAAACAGAAATTGGGTTCTGAGCATAGACATTCCAGGAAAAACAGAATAATAACAGAATTAAGATCCGAATCTGTAGTTAAATTAGAAAAATAAACATTTTCCATACAATGAATTTATTTTGTCCTAGTTGAAAGGAATAAAAAGATTTTTAATATTGAGTGCATGGTTGCACACCCCGCACTTTGTGTTCTTGTTATTTGCTTTCCTTTTCAAACATAAAGTCATATTTCACCAGAATTACATACTTCTATAGCTTATTTCTGCAAAGGACAAGACAAGAGAGTCTGGCCGGCAAGGGGCACCGAGCAGCCTGGTGGGCTGGACGAAGGGCTCTGGAACTGACCATTCTTCCCCAGACAGAGGGAAACCACTGCAACCAGCAGCATCTCTTCCTAGGTCCCCTCCAGATCTCAGGAGTCGGCCTCCCTGAGGAAGTTTGGAACCAGGCTCTGGACCGAGGATGTGCGCAGGGCCTGGGGCGGGGCTGCTGCTGTGACCCTGGCGCTCCCCGTAGGATGCAGAGCCAGGGGGCTGCAGCCCCACTGCACTGGCTGCCTCCTGAGCCCTCAGCAAGGCTCCTGCAGCCTCTCTGCATTCCAGAAAACCCAGAACTCCAGCCCAATAAGATAACCAGGTAATTAATGACACAATTTCCCCTTCCTGCTCACATGCCTGTATTTAGTTTTTAATATAAATTATCATTATCTTGAGAAATAAGTACACTCTCTTCCTGTAGCCTTTATGCACTGAGCCAGACAGAGCAGAGCAAACAGTTCGCACTTGGGCTGGATTTTGGGGGGAAGGTGGGGTTAGGGCACATGTGTGCACACACACAGACCATAGACAGTCAGAGTTTTTGCCTTTCCGGGGATTCTTGCCTTGGTTTGCTTTGCTTGTCATGGGTTTACAGAACTTGTTTCATTCTATCTTCTGGTTTTATAGTCTTCTTGTCTCAGCTTATATGAATGAACATTTGCCATAGTATCAAACTTTCATTCACCATGGTGAATTTTTAAATAATTTCAGCAGCACAATTTTTTTAAGTAAAGGTCTACGTAGACTCCAGTACACAGAAACTAGCCGAAAGCTTAGCTATGTTCTAAGGATGCGATGCCTCTCCTTCCTTGTCTCCTAAGCTGCCCAGGGAGACGGCAGAGGTAGGTCGGACACATGTCCCCTAATGAACCTGCAGTAGGTGCTGCTGACTGTCTGAGTAAAAAACATCCTTGTGCTTTTCTTAACCTCACTAGGTAAACTACTCAGATGGCCAGGAGGGAGATCGACGGTCGCAGGATTCCACACTGGCCACATCCTTGAGCCGACGGTGAGGTCAGGTGCTGACGCTCACTCCGCCAGACAGTTTCATTCTGGATCCTGAGTCTAAGTGCTTTCACGATCTGAGATGATGGACCTCAATTCACGCATGCCAACTTGTTCTGTAATCAGCGATCCAACAAGGCTTTGGGAGCACTAAGGGGATAAAGAGAGCAGTAGGAGTTTTCTTGGTCTGATCAAGTCAATCCCTCTCTTGAAGTGCAGGTACAGCCACTTCCAGGTGGAATCGTTACTCTGCACTTGCGGCCTGGCTTCCTCCTGATCCTGCTTCTTTTTGAAGATAACGAGTCTGAGCATTTTAAAGGACAGGGAGCCTCTCAGAGCACCCAGTTCAAGGGCCTAATTGATCATGACCAAGTCCCACCAACACTCCAAACTGCGAAGACCGTGCTGTGATCCGCAGAGACCTCTGTTTTTGTTTCTTCCCAATAGTAAGGATTGGGTCCAGAGCCTGTGCCTGCTGGGCAGCTCTTCCACCACGGAGCTACTTTCCTGCCAATACAGAGACGTCTTTGTCATTGTTGTTTTCAGGGATTGGTAACATTTTCATGGGTGCATTATAGTCGTACATATAGTAAGATTTGTTGTCACACATGGGTATATGACACGATAGAACAACATCACCTGGCCAACATCCCTTCCCATCACTTCCCCCGCCCCGTCCCCCGCCCAATCCCTGGTTCCTTCTCAGATCTCCCTTCCATTTTCATGAGATCCCCAGGCCATCCCCAGCTTTCTTTCCCTTTTTCCTCTCTATCTTCCACACAGGAGGGAAAACATATGACCTGCTGGGCCTGGTGACACACACCTGCAATCCCAGCAACTCAGGAGCTGCGGCAGGAGGATCTCAAGTTCGAGGCCAGTCTCAGCAACTTGGTGGGACTCTGTCAAAATACAAAATTAAAAAGGGTTAGGGATGTGCTCAGTGGTTAAGCACCCCTGGGTTCAATCCCTGGTACAAAAAAAAAAAAAAAAAAGAACTTCTGGATTTGGGTTTTATTTAGCTTAACATAATGTTCTCAAGTTCCATCCATTTTCCATGCAAATGACGTCTAATTCTTTTTAACTGAGTAAAACTCCACTGTGTATATAGGCCACACTTTCTAAATGGATTCATCCACTGGTGGACACCCAGGCTGGCCCCATGGTGGGCCATTGTGCATTGAGCTGCTGTAAACAGGGGTGTGACGAATCACTGAGACTTCGACTCTTGAGGATAAATACTGAGGAGCAGGACAGCTGGCTCCATGGTGGTCCATGCCTAGACTTCTGAGGAATCCCATGCGGATTTCCATGGTGGCTGTACTAACTGACAGTCCCACCAGCAGTGTGACAGTCTCCTTTTTCTCCACGTCCTCTCCACCATTTTTCTTTTCTTAATGACTGCCATTCTGACTGGTGTGAGATGAAATCTCAGCCTGGTTTTGAATTGCTTTTCCCGAATTGCTCATTATGGCAAACACTTTTTCATATATTTGTTGCTCATTTGTATTTCTTGTTTTGAGGAATTTATACTCCCATTTAATAATTGGGTTGTTTGATTTTTCAGTTCTTTCTATATTCTAGATACTCATCCCCAATTCAGAGACTTCTTGAGAGAACACATGAACTTCTCAGTAGCTAAGACTTCAGAACATTCTGCCACTGCGGGTCGACCCAAATTGATGGAAAAGAACTGCGATGTGCTGGGCTTCTTTCCAACATGACTAAACATGCGGTCCTCACTAAGGGAAAAACAGGTGTGTGTGTGTGTGTGTGTGTGTGTGTGTGTGTGTGTCCACACGTGCATGTATGAGTGTGTGTACAATCAATGTCATTCCTTTGTACCCTTTTTTCCTCTTCCGTGGAAAAGAGCTGTGTCACAGTTCAGTGACATTTACTCAGACGGAGCTCCTGCATCTCCCCTGTTCATATCTACATCTGACTGTGAATTGGCGACCTTCCGTGTCCCACGCCTTAGATTCTGAGAAGAGCAGCGGCAGAGGTTTTCAGTGCGTCACCCGATAAGACGATCCACAGACCCGGGGTGCGTTATGAGAAAGTGAAGGAAGGGTTAAAAACCAAGGGGGAATAGAGGTGTGAGTGAGAGAGGGAAAAGAAAGGAAGGCAGGAGAGGGTGCAGAGCAAGGGGGAAGGAGCAGGTGCTTCAGAGGGAAGTCCAACCAGGGGCCTGGAGTCCTCTGGGAGACGGCTTTACCCCGTCCCAGTCTCTCACTCTGAGAACTGCATCCTCCCGTGTCCAAGGCATGGCTAAGGACACAGGGGAGCATTTGGCCCCAGAGTCGGGGGCAGGGAAGGTTCCACGCAGGTGAGCCTTCAGCCCTGATAGTGTGCTTCGCATCACAGGTGTTGAAATTATTCGCATCGATTTCAGAATTTACACTTATTTTAATAATTTAAGTCTCTCATTTCTCATAATTTCACCTATCAGTTCTAAAAATCAATTATTCTGGGTGCCCAGCCTTACTATTTTCCTTTTTAAACATTTTTTAATTACATGTCCTAAGGTCTGTAATATAAGGAATAGAAGAAAAAAGAAGTAATAACCCAATAGTTTGGTGCCATTTCACCCAACTCTTTAAATCAACCTTTTCTTGCATAAAAGCTGGGAACTCTTTCGTGTTCTGCTTGTGTTTTAACGGCTGGCCCAGCTGGGTTTGGAGATTCCCAGGGATGTGTGAATACCGTCCTGTCCTTCTCCCTCCGTCTGATCGTTGATATCTGAAACACCCATAAGGCACGGCGGGCGCTCACTTGGAGGGGACGCGCACCCTCCCTCAGAGCGGCTGCCCTTGCCTTTGCACCTCCTTGCCCTGTGGCCGGCCACCTGGGAAACAGGAGTCCAGGGACAGCACCACGTTTCCTTTTAGATCCCTCACAGCCACCCAGACAGATCTGTCCCCAGATCGAGGACAGAGCACAGGATGCAGGGGGTAGCACGCTTTCCAGAGAGAGGGTCAGCAGCAGAGGTCAGCTCCCGAGGTCTGTCCCCTCTCAGAGTCCTCTTGGGGTCCACTGCGTTCTCTGGGTTTCTCCTTTTCAGCTGTGACTGAGATGCCAGGAGCAAACTGAGCCGTCTGGTGACAATCTGAAAAGAGAACACAGAAGCAGGAGAGTGTGGGCCTGGAAGCGATTTTCTCCTGGGTGGGGGTTTGAGCAAACAGGAAGCCCTGTTTAGGGCTCGTCTTCATCATCTTTCATCGGGAGTCCGCCTGGCTTCCTGACGCCTTCAGACACCAGCCTCCTGGGACCGAAACGTGACCCGGGGCTCCAGCCCGCCCTCCAGCTCCTCCTGCACTCCCCTCCACCAGACCCCAGCTCCCCAGAAAACCCCACCTCTTAATTGCTGTAAGTGACCAGCAGAAAATGGATCCTTGTTGGTATCTAGCCCATAGTCACAGGATCAGGTCACGTTCCCTTCCCCTGCTCAGGCTTAAGAGAAGCAGGCCACACACCAGAGACGTCCATTAGAACACAGGACCCCAGGGGCTCTCCTCAGCAAGGGGAAGCCGGTGTTCCGTAGATACTAGAAAGATATTGATTATGGAATGAAACTGAAACACTTTCTTTTAAAATCTTATAGCCCTTTCAGAATAAAATACATAATACCCTCAACATTTGTCTCTAGTTCATATATTTAAAACACACTTTTCTAAGTTAGCAATCTTTTCTTAAACTTCCAGTTTCGTTTGAACTGTTTTGTTTAAACGACTATTACTGAAAGAACAGGTTCAGCAATTTCCAGGACAAAGTAACATTTGAGAATCTTTAATTAAAATAGGTGATTTTCTACAAAATGCTCAATATGAATTGATGATTCTCCTAAATACTCAAAGAAGCCGATGCCGACATTTCAGTCTGAGGCTGTGATGTTTACCAGAGTAATGACACCAACACGGAACTGACACACCTGATTCTAGAGCGGAATTCCAGAGCTCGCGGATTCATGTGGAAGGGCAGGGGCAGATGAGCAGGCAACCACCACATCCCAAACCTTCCGGATGGTTCCTGAACCCGACTTCTCTCCCCACCCAACAGCACCATTCAGTCTTGAATACACGTTGCTCAAAATCGTGAATTTTAAAAACAATTTAAACTGCATATTTAATATTCATTTTTAGAAACAAAGGGGAAAGAGGAAAATAAACTCGAACAAAGCCCTGCTCTTCATTCTCTGTCCAAGAAAATAGAATGTCGGTTTGCTGAGAAGCAGGGCTGAATTTCCTAAGGGCCGGCAGCCCCTCCAGAAGGAAGCCCAGGCCCTGGAGGGAGGCGCTGGCCGCCCAGGAGCTGGGGGCTGTGGCCTTCTCAGGGAGGCGGCGTTTGCGGCCTCAGGTCCCCCGTGAGGAAGCCCGCTGCCTGGCCAGCGCGTTCCAGGCCTCTGTGGGCGTGGTTTCCTGTTGTGCAGGTCCAGCATTTGAAGGTGCTCTGGAGGAGCCGGGCCTCGTGCCACAGGCACGTGGCTGGCAGAGACGCCGTCACAACACAGAAGCTACCAAGAACACAAGCTGGAAAGGGTCACCTGTCATCAGAGAGCACACTGCAGAGGCGCGGTGAGTCACTGCCAGGGAAGAGGAAGGCCAGCTCTGCCTCCATGCCCACCCCGCACCCACCAGGCCAGCGGAGAGCGCCTCAGATAACCTTGGCTGGTGCTGCTTGGCACACCTGGGGACACAGGGGACACACAAGTGAAGGGTGTGTGTTCTGCTGCCACAGACCTGACCCAGCAGAGACCAGACCCTAAATAGACCCTGCACAGCCAAGGGCCCAGTGACAGTGCGTCCTGGTTACCGAGAGGACAGGAGCCACCCAGCCCAGCAGGACCCAGGGAGGCCACCAGCCAAGGCTGTGGGGGAGACAGGCCCTGGCCCGTCTGAGGACCTGGAGGACCAGGAGGCTTGGAGCCAGTAGGGTGAGGACTGCAGAGGACCCTGTAGAAGAGGGCGGTGGGATGTGTGCCAGCGACTGCCAGCGGTTTGTCACCACATAGAAGTCAGGCCACAGCCCAGCCTGGGGGCACAGGTCATCCAGGGGGTATTAGGACGTATCTGGGAACCAGAAATCTTCCAGTCCTGTCACTGTCCCCCCTTGTCACCGGCACACAGAACAGGTGGGTGGGGGGAGGAACCAGCCAGGTCTCTCTCCTCCTGCCACCACCGGAGCTGATGCTCCTTCTGCCCCCTGCGCAGCCTCCCAGGATGGACACAGGGTACTGAGGACACAGGATGGGGAGCCGAGCTTCGTGAAGCAGCACTGTTGGAAAGGAACACAGACTCTAAGACGCAGCAAGGAGGAAACAGAGCCAGAGCCAGAGTCGGGGAAGGAGGACCGGGCCGGCCAGGTGAGCAGATGCCTTTGGGGAGCCCCAGGCCCCAGGCCCCAGGCCGAGCAGACCCAGAGCTGCTGACAGGCAGAGTGCCTGGGGCTCCAGAAGGCACTGCTGTGGACGCTGTGGAGCCTGGGGAGGGCGGTGCCAGGCTCACCACTGCGAGTTCCTGTGCGCACAGTGAACCATCTACACCAGGGGACTGATCGACTGGGACAGCGGCAGAGACTCCATCGAGAAGAAGAAAGACATAGAAGAAGAAAGACTGAACAAAGGGAGAGAAAGGCACCGCGCCCTCCACTGCGTCGTCGGGCCACCGAGCTGACAGTGTGCTGCTCCAAGTAGCCGCTCACTCTCGCCACACCCTCGACCACTTGCTGCTGCTTTCACGAGTCAGGAGCAAGGGTGCTGAGGCTCTGGGAGAGCTGAGGCTCCGGGAGACCGGGCTGGAGAGCTGGCCAGATGAGGCCACGCAGGCAATGCACACTCGCATCCAGAGGGGGCCATCTGAGGGCCAGCCCGACTGTCCTGTGGGACTCTGTCCTGGGTCCTGTCTTGCTGCAGGACCACAGCCTCGCTGCAGGTCGGCAGTAGGTGCGGCGTCACTCAACACCTCCCATGTCTGGATCAACCTGTCTGAGGATAATGCCTTCGCTGCTGTGCTCACACCTACTGCGGCTGGTGACATCTTCAGACGATTAACACAAACATAATCCAAACGGCTGAAAATTCATTCTGTCAGCAGGTCTTCACTAAACGGCTGAGGGGTGGAGGAACGGCAGAGGAGGATGCTGTCCTGGGAAAGGAGCAGGGAGGTGGACTCCCAGCCCCGGGCCTAGGCGGCACCTCCCTTCACTCTCAGGCCACAAGCAGAGCTCACATCTTTCAATAAACTGGCAAACTTTCACTCTGCGCCCCTCTAGGCCGGGCCTGACTCCCGAGGGGCACTGTTTGCTCAGTTTACTTTTCTGTTGTCTTGTTTTTTTTTTTTTTAACCTTCGCACACGATCAAGCACCTAGTCCATAGAGCAAGGTTTCTGCTTCTGTGGCCATGGTGAATAAGATGCCTGATATTTTTACCTTTTCTTTCTAAATGCAGCAAAGCTCTAAGAGTTTTTGTGAAGGCAGAAAACCAACAACAGAAAAAAATTGCTTTAAAGTTACAATGTTACGTCTTCATGTCACACTCTCCACAGTGAAAACTAACTGTCCCCTGCAGCCATGCCCCCTGCTAGCCGAAAAGACCCAGGCCTTTCAACCACCAAAAATTGAAATGTCTTTCTTCTTTCAGAAAAGAAACACCCACCCCTTGATTCAACCTCACTAGAGTTGTTTTTAAAGTGCTAGAACTTTTTTTTTTTTTTTAAAAAAAAAAAAAAGGTATTCTCTTGACGTTTATCAGATCTCGCCCTCCAGCCCACCGACTGTGCCGTTCTGGCTGGGGACTCACTCAGGGCAGGAACCACCCCGGCCCTGCACTGTGCCCAGCAGGGCCAGGAGACCGTAGCCTCGAGGACTCGCTGTCTTTCCACCACCTCCCTCCAACAGGGCTCCCTCGCCTCCCAGAGGTCCCTCCCATGAACGCACAAAACATCCTCCCAGTCCAGCTCGAGCTGCCTTAGAACACGGAATTTCCAGCAGATATAGCGCCTAAACAACATCGCCACTCACCCTTTCAGTGTATCTCCGCACTGCCTGTGAGTCTGATTAAGTGACCTGTATGCCCAGCACTTACTGACCATCTCCGTCACTTGAGTCTCTGCCTGGGCCCTGGGGGAGAGAACCTATGAGAAAGTGACAGTCCCTGAGCAGGGGAATGGAGCGTCAGGGGGAAGGAGGGAGGGCTGGCAGGCTTCTTGGAGAAGCTTTTGACATCACCAAGGAAAGATTTTATTGGTATTTTGAGACTCATCTAACTGAAAGCACCAAAAATTGATTAAAAAAATAACAGCAATAAAGACAGACTACAATTCCAAGCAACTGGAATACAAATTGGAATTCTAATTTGGACTAAGGATCATAGCTAAGTGTTTATAGTCTTGGGGGGAAACCCTGAGAAATAAGACTCGTATGAATCAAGATTCAAACCTTATCCATTGAAAGACACCGACTGTGTGTCCCCAGGCACCCAAGGGATTGGAACTTCTCTCTAGTTTTTTGCAGGTAACTGCAAGAGTCTGCAGAGACCCTTGCTGCTCTCCCTGGTCTGTGCAGCTCAGGGTTAATGAAGCCATGGGAGGCCTCACCACCTCAGCACAGCCTCTTCCACATCCAGCCCTCGTTGGGCAAACTTTGCTGAGCACCTACTGTGTACAAGGCTCTGTGCTAAGGATATAGAAATGATTAAAATACACTCCTTACCTCCAAGGAGCTCCCAGCAGGACGGCCTACATTTGAACAGAAGCAAAACTAGAAAAGCATTCACAGGTTCCTAGGTGAGGAGCAGGGAGCAAACAAGGGGCCTTCCGTGCACACGGAGAAAGGATAGAACCATCCCAGGAAGGCTCCATTAGAGATCACTCAGAGGAGCGTCCGGCACCATGCTGCGATTGCCCGTGGGACAGGGACAAATTGCTGGGAATGAAGGTAGGAGCCAGGGTTGAAAGGTCAAGCAAAGCTACACTAGGGAACCCGCCCCCAGGCGGGACTGGAGACTTAAAAAAAAAAAAATACAGCAAGAGGCAGTTTTTGGCCCCACTTAATTTAGTGTTGGAGAAGTCGGAGGGAGAGGAAGCCCCAGAGGAGAGAGGGTTGGAGTGAGCTTTGGGTTTATCTTCCCTGCTGTCACTTATATTCCTAGTTCCCTCTTGGAAGACCTCATATTTAAAAAGTCACCCTAGCAGGTTAACAATGAGCTATCTGGAAGCTCCCCACGTGGGCACCGTTAGCCTCATCAAACCTGAGGGGTAGCCTGGGACCACCCCCTGACAACTTCCTCTCTGAGCACCACCTGAGAAAGCGGAGCTGGCCCTAGCATAGGCTTGGACCCAACACTAAGGATGTCTAAGACAGGAAATGCGCTTATCTTCCCATTAGAAGCACACTTCAAAGAACCAGGCGGCACTTCAAAGGGTGTTTACCAGCCTGTCTCCAGGGCCTTGGCCCAGTATCCCCTAATAACAGCCCATTAGCACCTCATTAGCCAGGGCTAGACCGGGAAGCACCCAGGCTGATTCCCAGAGGATTCCTGCTATTCTCTCACCACATTTGTAAATGCTCTAGGATGTGTCTGAGATGCCCCCCAAAGTAATATGCATCTGAGTTCTGTACTGGTGACTATGGTCACCTAAGCAGGTGCAGCAGGGCAGGGCGAATCCTACATCCAAGGATCACGTGTATAAATCTTCCTTTAAACATACAGAAAGTGAGCATCAGGTCTGGGAGCCTCTGGCAACCTGGGTCCCCAAAATCTTTAACTGAAAATAAATCTCAGACCTTTACAATAACCTGGGTCTCTCATGCTTTCTGCATATTGGAATTCCTGTGGCTTGTACGTCATTCAATCCAATGTGTCAAAGCACCGCACCAGCACCTTGCAGGCTCTGAAATTCTCATTCCACAGCTCAAGACCCCCCTTTGCTCATGAAAGGCAGAGCCACCTCCATTATTCACAAGTGGCATCTGCTGACACGGTACCCTGCAAGAGAGCTGAGCCCCCAGGTTTTCCCAGGTTCCTGTCACGTGCTGGTCGGCCAGTGAGCGGTCCAACAGCCACACTAAGTCACCGCGAACCGCAGGGCTGCCACAGAACCAGGACTCTCAAACTCTGGAGTGCTCTGTGAGTGCTGAAGGAATCCCAGCATATGGAGGAAGAACAGCGAGTGTGCGATGCTGATGTGCAGTCGAGCTTCTCCAAGTAGCTATAGAGAAAATGGGAGTTCACCATGGAAAAGCAGCCCTGCGCTTCTGAGGAGCACCTAGGAGCCAGGCCGGTTCCCATGGAATGTTGAGCCACGATTCCACTGGAGATTCCATCTCTTAAAGAAGGAAGGACCTGATGTCCTGTGAAAGCACATGGGTAAGACAAATGTCAGGCCCCAAGTTCCAGACCAGTGGTGGAATCCAAGAGTGGCTGGACAGTCCACTGACTATGTGAATTCTACTTGGTGGCCAAGTATCTGATGAGCAACTAAATGAAAATAACACACTAACACAAGCCTATAGAGTTTGTTAAGTATAAAGAGGAAGGCAGAGTGATACCTGATTCTTCCTCTTAGTCCTAATGTCAGTTACCACCACCAACACTTGCCTCCTTGAGTCTTCCATTGACAAGTCGATGAATATTTTTATCGAAATGATGCATATTATATGCACTGTTCTGAGTCTTGCTTTTTTAATAATACACCTTGAAGATTTCTCCATGTACACATAAAATAGTTCTGAACATTTTCCTTCTTCATAGCAGTGTGGTATTCTACTATATACATTTAGTAAATTACTTATCTTTGGATTGATTCCAATTTACTAAGCCAGATATGAAATTCCTTTTCTTAGGATGTGGCTTCAATGTCATGGTAGTTTCATGAAAATCAGTTGGAAACCTTTGTCGGTTCAGCTCTGGAAGTCCATAGGGTGCTTTGGTATCTACTCTCATGGTTTGAAAGTTAATATATAAAATATCATGAGTTTGACCTTTTAAAGAAGGGGTAGTGCTAATCTGTTTGAACTTTTAGCCTCCCAAACTATGGACTAAATCAAACTCCTTTTCTCATTAAAAAAAAAATTAAAATTAGGGGCTGGGGCTGGGGCTTACTGGCAGAGCGTTTGCCTAGCTCACGTGAGGCACTGGGTTCGATTCTTAGCACTGCATAAAAATTAATTTCTAATACTGTATATTCTTGCTACCTTCTTGTCCAATTACAGTATCCAGTGATTTCTCTGTTGTTTGGGGGCTCTTTATTTACTTGTTAGTTCTAGTGTATTCTAATGTTTTCCTTTTGGCTATTGACTGTATTTACCTCTGACTTCTGATTTCTTAAAGACAGTTTTGCTGGTCTCTTCCTAATTTCTTATAAGTTTATTTCATTTGGTGGACAGGTATGGCTTTAGCTATATAATAGATATTCTCATACGCCATGTTTTTATAGAAGTTTTATTTTCCATATACTCTGCAATTTCAGTTCTCTTTGACCTAAAAAGTGGTTGTTTCTGTAGTGTTGTTGTTAATTTCAAGTGGGTTTGGATTTGTCATTATATTTTTATGATAGATTTTTATTTTCAGTGTGTTGTGACCTATTACTGTATTCTTTCTGCTTCATAGAGTTTGTTATGGTTTTATCTGGGTCCAGATACATTTTGTCATTGCACCTGGCCAGCCCTCTCCTCTTCTGTCCATTGTTGTCTTCTATCGCCTCTCATTTCATTTAAATAGCATTGTCTTTAATTTATTTGGAGTGTGCAAGACTGATGCGTGACCCATGTTTTGGGCCCCCTGGCATAGCCCAATGTGGCCGTTTCTCTCTCTCACATAGTGATGGCAGTGACTATGAGCAGGGGACCTCTGCTGGAGCTCAGATGTGGTGTGGGCACGTCCCCCAAGGTCCACCTGCTCGGCTCTTGGTCACTGTGTGGTGATGTTGACAGGAGGCAGGACCTGTAGGAGCCGGGGCCTGGTGGTCCCTGGAGCACTGCCCCGGGAGACTACCCCCTGTGTTTGGCACCTTCTCTGGGCCACCATTTCTCTTTCCTTGGCTCCCCCATGTTATGAGCCAGCAGAGGCCAAAGAGATGGGGCCACCTAATCTCAGACTTTCAGCCACCAAAACTGTGAGATAAATAAACCACTTTTCTTTATAAGGTTCCAGTCTCAGGCATCTTGTTATAGCAACAAACAGAGACAAGCTCCCATTCCTCTTTCTCTCATCTGTATATCAATATCTGTGTACAGATCCTCTGCTCCTTCTTTTCAGATGACAACTGTCTTGGCTTGCTCAGGCTGCTATAACAGATCAGAAGGGTGCTTACACAACACCAAGTACATCCTCCAATTCTGGAGGTTAAGACCCAAGATTAAAGTTCTGGCAATTGGGGGCTGAGGTTGTGGTTTAGTGGTAGAGTGCTCACCTAGCATGTGCAAGGCGCTGGGTTCAATCCTCAGCACCACATAAAAATAAATAAATAAGATAAAAGTATTGTTCCCAACTCTATCTAAAAAAATATTTTTTTTAATTAAAAAGTCGTGGCAATTGTAGTTTCTCCAGAGACCCCTCTTCCTGTTTCAAAGAGGGCTTGACTTGACCTCCCACGTCTTTCCTCTGTGCACCCAAGGATGAAGAGCGAGCTCTGGTTTTCCTTTATTTTCTTATAAGAACTCTGGTCCTGTTGGGTTAGGGACCTGCCTCTAGGACCTCACTTAACCTTTGTTGTCTCCTCTTAATGCTGTCTCCAAAACAGCCCCTTTGGGATTAGGCTTCAGTGTGTGGACAGGTGGGGACACAGCTAGGCCCTAGTATGGCATCTGTCAATGGGGACAGTGCTTCCAGAACAGTTGAGAGGTAAAGGTCGACTGGCCGCCCGCACCCAGCCCCCCCTCGCAGGAGGACAATCAGACGCGCCAGGGAGAACCGTCAAAGCAGGATCTCGTTTATTGAGAAAACACACACAGCTAATATCACGTACAGGAGCCAATCAGGGTAAAGGTCAGCAGGTGGGAAGAGTTTACATCTACACCCATCCTCCAGGCAGTAATGGGAGACGAGCTGTCCGAGCTGTCCAAGGGCAGAAGGGTTCTGAGCTATCCTAGAGGTGGTCCGATTCTTCATCACAACCCATGGCAATGCCTTCTGGCTAATCGCCAGGCACTATCTTAGCCACATATGGCCCCAGGCCTGGGAAGCGGGTAGCAGCCAGCAAGTTAATTTTCCTCTTTTCTGATGCCACATGCCCCAATGTTACATCATGCCCTAGAAGGTCTAGATGCAACTTAGGAGAAATCCCACCAGGGCTTTGTGAAGTGCGAGGGGCGTGGTAACCATGGTTGACTATCCCAAAAATATCATTTGCATTTGGTGTCCACAATAGACATAAGTGTAGTAGAAATTTTATTAAAGGATATATAACACATGGCTTAAAAAATAGCAAAATAACAAAATAATTGTTGTGAAATCCATGTAGTCACCTGGTTATCACAGAAGGCTTCTATTGAGTTTTGTTTGACTCAAACCCAACCTATGATTGTGACTGAGAAGTGTGACAATGGCCTGATGTTTAGGGACCGAGGTGAACAACCCTTACCTGAAGTGCTTAGGACCACAGGGATTCGGGTTTCTTTTTAATTCTGGAATACCTGCATGTGCCTGATGCGCTGTCCTGGGGATGGACTCCCGGGGAGGGGACTCAGGTTTAAACGTGAAATTCATTTGTGTTTCAGATGCACACAAAGCCTGAAGGTAAAATCTCACAACATTTTTACTAATTTTATAACATGAAGCAAAGTTGGGTCCGTTGACACATGGGCGAGCACAGGTGTGGCATCCCAGCACCACCACGTCCCTGATGGATCTGTGTGGCAGCCGTGGGCAATGGCCATCTTCTGCTCCCTTACGCAGAAGCACCGGGCAGCAGAAAACGTGGCTGTCCATGAACTCTCTGTGCGCAGGGCCCATGGCTGCTCTGCTGTTGGGCAGCAGTGGCTACAGACTAGGGCAGCGCAGCCTCCGCTGCTGGGTGCTGATGGAAAGGGAGCCACCCAGGCCACTGTCCTGGGGCGAGAAGCAGCCTAGGCTCTGGGATGGGGCGGGTCCTCGCAGAGGGCTTCCAGGGGCTTCCTCCAGAGCTGTCCGGTCTAGAAGGCTCTCTCGCTTCACAGGCTCACATGCTTCTCGCTGGGTCAGGAAGCACGGCTCCGGCCCCTCAGTGAGCCCACCGCACTCGTCCACCCGGGCCCTTCTCCACAGTGTTGACACTGTCATCTCCGTCTTCACTCCCATCTCGACCGCCCACTGGGAGCCATCTGGGCAGCTTCACCATCGTCAATCAGGAGCTGGAGCCTGGTGTTGAAAGCCTCTCATTGCACTCTCCCAGCTCACTGAGGACTCTGGTGCAAGGAGGTGGCACGAGGCCTCCTCCTCCCGGACATCCAGGCCTCGGGACTCACCGCCTTGCTCCTCCTCGCCACGGCACACAGTGTGGGCCTGCTTGTGCGCCCGGCAGGCACCGCCCATCTTCAGCCCCTGAGCCCTGGGCCTCTGTCGTGGTGAAGTTCTCAAACCCACCCACCCAGCGCCTCTGCTCCTGCTGCTGGCAGGCTGCTGGCCGAGTGGTTTTGCACGGACCCTTCATCCATCTAGAGCGCCCGTGCGCAGGGCTGAGTGGGTCAAGTCACGCTTGGGGATAGGACGTGGCCCAGAGGTTTTCTTGAGTATCAGCTGGAGGCCGAGCAGAGCAGTGGTCAAGGAACAACAAGACCCTCCCTTGTTGGTGGCCCAGCTCCCCTGCAGGAGCAGCGACTGCTAGCACAAAACATAACCAACCAGAAAAGTTGTGTCTGGCGAACGAGGCTTTTGTCGGCTGGTATCAAAACAGTGGGGACGTGAGCTTCTGCTCATGACACTCTGCTCGGCTCAGGTATGCCTGTGGCATCAGCACGTCCAGCTCGGGCACTCTGTCCATGGCAACTCCCGTGGGGGCCCTCACTAGCCGAGCCAGTGCCAAGCACCAAAAAGGGGGGTTTCCCCAGCATTCTGGATGTTTTCGGGCATCAGATTTCCACAGGCAATGACCTTGGCAGACTCGTCAACGAACACACTGCTTTGTAAGCAGCAGATACTTGATCACATCTTTAAAAATTCAGTGCCGTGGCTTCAACTTCTGCAACCAGTTTGCTCAGCATCCACAGTTGCTTTCAGCTCCTGTGGTGGACCTCTGCCTGGTTCCTGATCAGTGTGGCATGTGTCCGCGGGAGCTCTGACCCTCCACTTTTCCAGTTCTCAGTCCTGGTGTCCATCATTAGTCTTGCGCAGCTATCTCTTGCTAACTTGTGCCCCCCACTTTCAGCGCAGACCCCGAAGAGTTTATTATCTGTGTCTTCAGGTGGCCTGTGGAGGTCTTCCCATGCCACAGTCTTCTAAAAGCTGTTCCACACTTAACTCTGCTGCCCAGATTCTCCAAGTGCTGGAGTCAAACATGAATGTCCCCTTGTGTGCTTGTCATCATTACCTCTAGGGACATCTCCCGGCTTTTTAAATAGTTTCAGTAATGTCTCCACGTCACCAAGCAGAGGAAAAGCAAGACACAGAGTGACCATGCACACAAGTCCCAGTCCCCCAGGGGCATCGTGGGGACCCACCGTTAGCAGGTCTGGCCTGCACGTGTTTGTGTGGGGGACGTGAATGTGTGGAAAGGACACATCACAGCTGAAGGGGTGGGGAGGGTGGTGCCCCTGGGAATGCGGAGTAGACTGTGTGGTGTTCTCACATTTCAACTCTGACCCACACGAGAGGTCAGGTGAGGAAATTTCTACCCGTGGGTCAGGTCAGCACTCGAAGTCTCAGATTTGGAGCATTTTGGAGTTTGGGTCTCAGATCCAGGATGCTCAACTGTATCCGTTCATGTTAATAAGTAAAATGAAGATGAACAACAAGCCTGTGGATCCCACTGCTCACGCCTGTTGATCAACTGAGCAGCTTCTCTGCTGGCTCAGGTGGTGGTTGGGACGCTAGAAAAATGCTTCTTCAAAGAAATATGACTGGACAACAAACACATGAAAAAATGTTCAAGACCTCTCGAGGTTAGAGAAATGCAAACTAAAACAAACGGAGATTTCGTCTCACTCCAGTCAGAAAGGCAATGATCAAGAATGCAAGCAACAATAAGTGTTAGCAAAGATGTGGGGAAAAGACTCATCATACATGCTGGTGGGACTGCAAATTGGGGCAAACACTCTGGAGAGCAGAATGGAGGTAGGTGACTCGGAAAACTTGAAATGGAACCACCATTTGACCCAGTTATCCCACTCCTAGGCATATACCCAAAGGACTTAAAATCAGCATACTACAGTGACACAGCCACATCAGTGTTTACAGGAGCTCAATTCACAATAGCTAAGCAATGGAACCAATCTAGCTAGGTTCCCTTCAACAGATGAATTAATAAATAAAATGTGGTAAACATACACAATGGAATATTATTTAGCCAAAAGGAAGAATAAAATTATGGCATTTTCCCATAAATGGGTGAAACTGGAGAATATCATTCTAAGTAAAATAAGCCAATCTCCACCGCCTCCCCCCCAAAAAAACAAAGGCTGAATGTTCTCACTGATGTGCAGAAGCTAACACACAATAAAGGGGAGGGGGTATAGAAGCTCATTGGATAAGACAAAGGGGAATGAAAGGAAGGGAGAGGAGATGGGAGTGGGAAGACAGTGGAATGAATCAGACAGAACTTTACTGTGTTCATTATGAACATGTGACGAGTGTACTTCCACATTATGCACAACCACAAGAATGGGAAGTTACATCCATGTATGTATGAGATGTCAGAATACATTCTACTGTCATGATAACCAAAAAGAACAAATAAAACATTTTCAAAAAGAGAAAAATATTTTTTCATTTTGTGTGTGTGTGTGTGTGTGTACCACAGACAAAATGCTGTTTATTTTACTCTGAGTTATGAACATTTACTCCACCACCTGAAGTCTAGGTAATAAACAAAGCAATTACGTGTGTTTTAATTTATAGTATTTGCTGATTCCATGGCGTAACCACTGCCCTCATAGATGGTTCCAAGCCACCAATATGGTATAAGCTGACCGCGCCAGATGCATGCTGTCAGCGTGAAGACCTTAGAGTCTCAACTGAGGACTGACTGCTTCTGAGTACTTATTGCCTTTGTGTTTAGTATGCAAACGTAATTTTTAGTAAAGTGTAATTTTTAATAAAGCTGCATTACCACAATGTGCAGGTTGGCCCTGGGAGCGGGGAGTGCCGGGGGTGGTGTGTGAGCCCCCAGCTGCTGGAGGCTCCCGCAGGCTGCCCACCTCTGTCTTCTCCCCTCCTGGCATCCGCACACGCGGGGTAAAGCAGCTCCGCCCCAGCGACTCTGAGGTACCCCGAGCATGCTCAGCAGCGGAACCAGAGACCCCCTCCAGCGCTCCAGCACTGCAGCAAGGGAGCCCGGGGAGGCCCCCAGGGACGGGTCTGCCACCTGAGCAGCACCGGCCCACCTGCGGCTCTCCTCGCCCCCTGGACGGCTAGTGCCTGTGCTCATCCTCATGACCTCCGCACGCACTGGTCGTCTCACTAGCCGCCGTCTTCCTGGCCTGCTCTGGCCCTTGTTGCTGGTTCATCATTTCAAGGAATAACCTGGGCTACCTGCCCGTTTCCTCTGCCACCTGCAGTCAAAATCCTTTTAGGTCTTTAAACATCATTCAGTGCAGAGCCAAGTGACTTGTCCCAGGTGATACAATCAAGGCACAATTTAAAACAGGTCCTGGGAGAAAATGCAGCGTGACTGTGGACGCCAAAACCAATGTCCTCCACAAGACAAGGGCTGGGGGTGCAGAGAAAGACACCCTCCCCGCAGACACAGGCGGTCTCCTGCAGAGGGACCAGGTGCCCTCTCTGCGGCCCAGCGCATCACACACGGCATCCCATGGTGACAAGGGTGGACCCTGCGAGCAGTGTCCCATAGTGCACTGGAGACGGCACAACAAGTCATTCCACCGTGGCAGATTCTGTGCTGTCTGTTCTGTTTGTGGAACATTTTCAAGTCAGGAAGAAAAAACAACAACAGTTGTGCATCCTTCCCACCACGTCTTGCATCTGCTGAGAGGAACGTGTCGTGGAACAGAGCAAAGCAGAGCCGGGTGACAAGCCCGCTCTGGAGGGGAGAGCCTCATATTTAACATGGAAACAGTTGAACAGCGGCCACTTCGACGTGTATTTCTTCAAAATTCCCTTCCCTGGGAGAGGAAGGAAGACTGTGGCCTAGAGCAAGGAGCGAGGGAGAGGAGTTTGTTTCTGGGGAGGATGAGAAAGGGGACAGCACAGGACACCAGGCTCGCAGCTCTTATCAGGGCCCATCTCCCTTCCCGCAGGAAGCCCTGGGCGGGGGGGCTTGGTGGGCCTTATCAGCCAGGGACGGTGGCCCCTGGAACAACAGTGACCCGGAGCTCACTGAGGAGCAATGCCTTCCCCCAAGTGATGTGCTCTGGAAAAGCCACCGAGGCGAGAGGCATGAGGAACGGCGAGGCCGGGAATTTTCTGAACAGGAAAGGTAAAGAATGCAGTCTTTGTGGTGGAGAAGTGAGATCACTTTGAAAAATAAATGTCTAGGAACCCGGCTCTTGCGCAAGTGGCACGTTTTTTTTGAGACTCAGAAAAAAAAAAAAGAAAAAAAGTGCCTCCTGGAGGTTAATCTTACATCTGTTTCCAGAGGCCTCATTCAGAAGTTGATGCTTTTGTACAAAGGACACCCCGGCTGCCGGTGGCGGCAGGCGGCCCTGCCACCGACTCTCTAGCAACCCATAAATCTGTGGGAACTACTCCCCGCACAGCACAGTGCAGCCACCCTGCCCGGACGCGGCAGCCTCTCCTCACCCCGAAATGTGGAAGCTGAGGACCCAGGGAGAAAATGACAGCGACGTCAAGTGTGGGAGCAAGGAGCCTGACAGGTAGAACCAGAGGCAAGCGCAGCCGGGCCTGCCGCCCGCACACTCAGGCTTCTCCCGGCAGAAAGGCCCACTGTTCCCCAGTCAATTGTCTCCTGTTCCCAGGCGATTGCACGGGCGACGCTCCCAACGGCCTCCGGAAAGTCCTGCCGACCCCGGGCTCTGATCCGGAGCTCCTTCCCCTTTCTCTGTGAGACCGGAGGATGTAGTATGTATCCGTGCTGTCAACTTGCCAGGCTCACTGGGGTGAGTCAAAGGGACCTGGCATTGCATCACAGGGATCCGAGCTGCTAATAAATACAGCAGGCCCCGACCATTGTTGATTAATTCTGACTGAAATCTAAACACCAAACAGCAAACACTCTTCAACCGCTCTGGTACCCATTAGCTTGATGTGTTTATTAGACAGGTCTGTGTTCTTTCAAGTTTATTAACAACAGATTAAAAAACTGCAAACAAACCTAGGTTTCTTTTTATGGTTTAAGAGTGTGGGTACCATTTGCTAATGTTTTTAGGGTTTGCCAGTATATCCAAACAAGGCTGAAAAATACCATCATGTCAAATTAAGATCTGGATACAAAGGATGAACAGTTATTATTTATGTGCAGCTCCTCGTATTCAAACAAATAATCAAGGTTTCTATTTACTTTTATAACTTCTAGAATTGTCATGCTTTTAAAATCTATTTTGAACAGGGATTTAAGCAGTATGATAGTAGGAGATGTAAAAGTTTTACAAGTCATGACTCAAAGATTCATTCAAAGATTATAGAGGTTAATAAGATATATTTAATTACAGTTACCTGTAGATCAGTCCTGAATTGAGCCAACTAGTACATGTCCATGCAATATGCTATATGTTATTTATTACTAGTTTTTGAAAATTAAAAAAAAATGAAAAGAAAATGCTCAGCATGCAGATAATCAACAGTGCCCCGATAGGGAGGACCTAAGCAATCCCATACCAGGAGAGCAAGTTTTCAAACCTTCTGGAAGTATTGTTGAAGTCTGGGCAGATCCTCGAAATATCCCTTCACAATGTACCTTTATCAATCTCCTGGCAGCCATGAGCTACTCCAACTCATTCAGTGGAAACAAAGGAACCAGGTTCTATAAATAAACCATGTTTATAGACCCAGGAAAATTAGCATAAAAATATTTACCTTAATGCAAGGTATTTAGAGACTACATTGATTTTGCTGATTTAAAGGCCATGATATAAGTTTTACAACTATGTAAAATTTCAATGCCTGGTGATTTTGCGTGCTTTTTAAAGACTGTGTGAAGGAGAATAATTCTCATTTTTGGGCTAAACAGAAAATTCTCGCCAAATCCAAATCCTCGGAGATCCAGAAGGTCATCTGAGGCAACATCTTGATTTGAGAAGCCTTCTGTGGGTGCATCTGCTTTTGCAATCTCAAAATGTTCAGCCCAAATCTGTCACTTCGATATCTGGATTTTCCCCAGAGATCCCCAACCACCAGAGCTCAGTTCAGCAACTCCAGAATCAAATCCCTCCTCTAATCCTGAATCATGTCCTCTTAATGTTTACAGCCTGTAAACTAAGTTTTTATTCTGTTCCCCCCACCCCGCCCAGGAAAGCATAAAACCCCTGATAGTGAAAACCAGAAGACAAGGCTTGCACATTATACATTTGATCGGTTCATTCCAACCCAAGGTCACTCTTATGGGGTGGCATCAGAGGGCATAGTTATGATTGTGTGAGCCAAGAATAGCTATGCTTGAATTTCTGACATCTGTAAGCAAATCCTTTTTACCAAAAGAAAGCATTATAAGTATTTCAAAAACCATATGGTGTGAAAAATACACCACTGCACCTACGATGGTAAAGGTTGGGCAGCTCATGGAAATAAAAATGAATCACTGCCACGTTGCTCCTAGCACGTCTCCATGAAGGATCCATCTGTTGGTATTTGATGGAGGAGAGGAGGGGACAGAAGAGGAGGAGGGAGAGGTTGGGGGGAGGAGCAGGGGTGGCCGAGCTTATCACAGTAAATTATCAAATGATATTTTCAATCCCGGGTAGTGAAGAAAACTGAGAGAGTACAAGAATAAATGACTCTGACCACCAACAAGTAATGGCTACTCTAGCAATTCGAAAGTTGGCCCTTTATACAATTAAATCTTGTCAGTTTAGTAGATTTGTATAATTAGCACCTTGCTATTTTTTTAAGGTAAAGGGAGAAAATGGGGGGATTTTATGAGAAAATCATCTATTTTATGTTGATTTTTACTGAAACAAAATCATTCAATGAGAAAATGAACCAGTGCTTTGGCGGGACTCTGGGGCCTCAGTAATAACGTGCCCCTATGCACAATTTCCATGTTTTTGCCCTACGGTGCCCGGGGGTACCCTGGCTGTCCAACCACGTAGCTGGGCCCTTTGTCCTCTGCACAGTCTCCCGGCTCTGTCCCCTATGAACCTAGACCAGCCCTCCACGTCCACTGGTCTTCAGACCAGGCCCATACAGACATTAACAGCCGAAGGCAGAGAACCTGGATTCAAGAGGAAACGCAGCTGGAAGAATGAGCAATAATGACTGAACCTAAACGCCTCCACATGGTGGGCCCAAGGGCAAGAAAGGGTGACTCGGAGTTTTCTGGGTTGAAAACGAAATCATTTCTAGAGTTTGTTGAACTGGCAAGTACGCTGAGCACCTCACCATCTCTCCCTGCTACTGTGACTGCCGTGCTCACCTGGTCCCCTGGGCTGGCTCTCGCCTGGTCCCCTGGGCTGGCTCTCTCCTGGTCCCCTGGGCTGGCTCTCGCCTGGTCCCCTGGGCTGGCTCTCTCCTGGTCCCCTGGGCTTTCTTTCACCTGGTCCCCTGGGCTGGCTCTCTCCTGGTCCCCTGGGCTTTCTTTCACCTGGTCCCCTGGGTTGGCTCTCGCCTGGTCCCCTGGGCTGGCTCTCTCCTGGTCCCCTGGGCTGGCTCTCACCTGGTCCCGTGGGTTGGCTCTCACCTGGTCCCCTGGGCTTTCTTTCACCTGGTCCCCTGGGCTGGCTCTCACCTGGTCCCCTGGGCTGGCTCTCACCTGGTCCCCTGGGCTGGCTCTCTCCTGGTCCCCTGGGTTGGCTCTCTCCTGGTCCCCTGGGCTGGCTCTCTCCTGGTCCCCTGGGTTGGCTCTCTCCTGGTCCCCTGGGCTTTCTTTCACCTGGTCCCCTGGGCTGGCTCTCCCCTGGTCCCCTGGGCTGGCTCTCTCCTGGTCCCCTGGGTTAGCTCTCACCTGGTCCCCTGGGCTGGCTCTCTCCTGGTCCCCTGGGCTGGCTCTCACCTGGTCCCCTTTCTTTCACCTGGTCCCCTGGGCTGGCTCTCGCCTGGTCCCCTGGGCTGGCTCTCGCCTGGTCCCCTGGGCTGGCTCTCGCCCACTGCTTTGGAGTTCTGCTTGTCGTTTAGCCTATTTTGCTCTTTTGGTGCTTTAGTCTTTTTGGTCCAGGGCGGAGGGCTGATCATTGCTGTTTATTTTTCACATCCCACTATAGTAAAAAGGAAGGGAGGGAGGCAGAGAAGACAGACGGATGGACAAAACAAGGACTTGTCTTCACAGCCCAGTGTCCAGACTTGGCACATAGCCATGCTCAATGACTATTAGTTGAACTTTTAGAGAATGAAGTTCAAGTACAAATTTCATTTTCAGCGCCACTAGGAGATGGCCAAAACCCACCATAAAATATATGAAAGAGTACCCAAACACAGAGGAGGTGGGCCAGGGCAGCTGAGGGGCCATGAGGAGGTGCCTGGGGGCTGCCAGCCTCTGGGAGGTGAGGCGCTCGGCAGTGGTCGGAGGAAACTCCCGTCTGGCGTCAGGATCGCCCATGCCTGGTTTGGATCCAAGATGCAGAAGAAATGAGCAGTGACAAGAAGCCACAGCAATGGTCATATTTGCAGAGACAAGGAAGCAGGAGGAAGCTGGGCACTGTGAGGGACACACCCAAGAAGGAGCCCCACAGCTGCCAGAGTCCCACGCCAAAGCCACAGCTGGAATAAAAATCAGTGATCCTGAAGCCCACCTATGCCCCGAGTATTCCTTCTAGAAGTAACTGGAAAACTGAGAAAAACTCATTTCTTGCAAAAACATTTTATTGAAAGAAAGAAAGAAAGAGGATGGATCATCTAGAAGGCAGCTAAACTCCAAGTGACTTATACGACAAAAATGCAGCCAGGCACATCTGCAAGAGCCGCCTGCGCCAGGCGCTCCAGGGCCTCTGTGGACCTTCGTCCCTGCCCCAGCGTCTAGCAGGAGGACGTGGATGGTTTGACAACACACATCTAACCACACACCTGGTTCAAGGCTACCACAGTCCTGCTTTAGGTGACTTCAGCCACTACCTGCTGCGCTCCACAAGCATCTTGTTTCCTGTGGCAACAGGCTATAACTGACTCTGGGGTGGGGTTACCCCTCCATCATGCACGTTGGGATTTACTTGCCCTCGTCATGGAGCTCAGTGGTGGGACTACAGGAGTGGCCAGGTCTTGGGGCCTCTGCTACCCTGGATGGATCAGTGCCGTGGCTGTGGGAGCCAGATGGTGACAGAAAGGAGGAGGCCCTCAGTTTTCTCTGCTCCTGTGTGCTGACTTGCTTCCTCCACGTCATGACAGCAAGAAGGTCCTGGTCAGACGCCAGTGCCATGCTCTCAGACTTCCAGCCTCCACCACTCTGAGCCCCAAAACTTTTCTCTATAAATACCTAGTCTGCAGTATTATGTTTCAGCAACAGAAACTGGACGAAAACACTGTTTAAACAGTAAAATATTTGATCCAGGAAATAAGATGCTTTCAAAATCACTGGAAATAGAGAAGAGCAGGAGTTAGGAGTTTGCCCTGGAAACACAGAATTAAAAACATATCGCAGTGCACCCTTTGGGAATCCGGAAGCCTCAACAGCTGCTGCTCAGCACTCAGGAAACAGTGACCCACAGCTGAAGCTCTAGGAGCAGCTGCACAGCCTCCAAGAGGTGTATTCTTAGCATTTGTATCAGCCACTCAATTCTGTTGTCTGTCCCAGATTATGCCGTTAAAATGTGTCTGAGTTGCAACAATGGCCAGCCAGGATGATGAATTCCGCCAAACACCTACTAAAGCTCTGTTTAGGATCCTGGAAATATGAGGCCATTAATGGAACTGGAAGAAGATGGAACAGGAGTGTGCATCGATGAGCTAACAGCACATTTATCTCAGATGCATTAAATATCTTTACTAATGAGAACATTACACGGATTCTTACACTTATAATGAGCAAGCACTTTCTAGGATCCTAGATATACAGCTCAGGACACTTACACAGAACTGTGGAAGAAACTATTTTAGCAATCATCTTGTCCAAGCTTAAACATATGTTACCAAAATAAACCCGAGGCCCTGTACATTGCCTCATACAGTATGCTCTAGGAGAAAACACTCCAGACATCAAAATGTTTACGTTCTCTACTTCTTTATTCAGTCCTTTAAAGAAATACCTGAAGAAAAACTGAATTCTTTCTACACACACACAAACACACACACACAAAATAATCCTCCAAAAATATGACTAGGGGTGGAGCTCAGGGGAAGAGTGCTTGTTTGGTGTGCACAAAGCCCTGGTTTTAATCTCTGGTACTGAGACAAAGGGAAAAAAAAAGAAATTGACTGTGAAAAAATATTAAAAAAAAAAAAAAAACAACAACCTGTCCTGCTGACTGCGCTTCTCACTGTTCCGCGCGTCCTTTGCAGTTGCCTCCTAGGCTCTTGCTACTGACAACCCTCAAGAGCAGATGCCCACAGCTTCCCTGCCTGACCGCCTACTAACTAGATTTGCTTACCCTATTTTTATTATATTAGTTTTTCTCTCTACTTTTCCTAAAACTCAGAAATTATAGATGCTGACATAACCATAGAAAACTTGGGAAGATAACTTGATGCATAGAGATCTATATTCTATGTTACTCAGGCAGTTGAATAGGATCTGACTGTGTTTTGAGCTTTGTATGTACCAGCCAATAGGTGCCGACTGCTGCCTCTCAGAACAATTGTGTGCCCCAGATGCAAAGCTGATTAGAAGAATCTTTGCATTTGAACTAAATGGACCAGTAAGTGGCCCTGTTACTAACCATAGCCAAATTAGGATACCAGACAAGAAGTCATTTATCCTTGATTTGGTCCAAGAAAAACGGAATAATACCAAATGACACAATTCCTAGTCAGGGCAAGAATTTTCACCCAAGAGCCACATGTAAATCTCCACATGAGTTTCTTTCTTTGCTATAAAATTAAAAGGTAAAAATTTGTGACAATCCTTAGAAAAATATTTTTCTTAAATGCCAATTCATTTTATCTTATTACAGAAGAGGCTGTAGACAAGTAAACCAATGAATTCAACACTAGAACTCGGTTAGAATCCAGTTTCTTACTCAAACAAGAAGCATCAAAATGTGATTCATCCACTATAGAAACAGTAGGAAAATGCAGAACAATGAACAGATTCTGACCCAAGTGAGGAAGAAGTTTATTAATGTAGAAGAAAGGAAACAGAATCTAATCCTCCAGAGAAACATTTCATCTCTGATCCCTGTTACTAGGAGGAATAGAAATTTAAAATATTGGCCAATATTTTGTTCTGTGCGTATAAAATCTTGGTGTTCAGAACAGTGACCTTGGGGTTGTCGGCCAGGTGACCGGCTCCAGATTCACTAGTAAATAGTTCTGAACTAGAGGCTGCCTCACTTAGGCCCCTCGGCCAGCCAGCAGTGCCATCATCCATTGCTTAGGGGGAGTCAGGCGTGACAGACTCTCCAGGCAACAGAAGTTAGGCAGAGAACCAAACAGGCCGCGGCTCTCCCGTGGACCCTACGTGCCACCTCAGGGAAGAGAGTGCCCACGAATTAAAGGGCGATAACATGGTCCTCAAGGAGGCAGATGAGAAGGGGGCTCTGGAGCCCTCATTTGAGGACTTAGCTAGGCAAAGGCTGAATAAAAAGTGCATCTGGGCCGAGGAACTGCGTGCCTGAAACTCCCCGCCTGAGGAGGCTGCGTTCTAAGAGCAGCAGGAGGCACCAGCTGCTGGGGAGGCCGCCTCCGTGGTGTGAGGGGCAGGCTGGGGCCAGGCATGCACCTTGTTACTTATGGTGATTTATTTATAACTTGTCATTATTTCATTTATTATTTTATCAGAATGCCTGAAGAATAGGAAAATAGTTTAATACATTGTGGAAAACGTACACAGTTACTAACAAGAGTAACAATGTTGATGATCATTGTAGAGATACATGCATTCTGTATTTTTTTAAAGGAAAGCAAATTGCAGATTAAAGTGCACAGTAGAAAACAATTTTTGCTTTTAAAAATCCCTCTTTTTCTGTAACATAGAAAGAGCTCTATTATTCAATAGCAAAAGTACATTCTCAGGGCTGGGGATGTAGCTCAGTGGTAGAGCACCTCCTTAGCCTATGCAGGGCCCTGGGTTTGATCCCCAACACCACCACCACACACACACATACAAAAACAAAAAAAGATTGACAAGTTTGGAGAGTTCTTAATTAACTGATAAAAGCTTAGAATGCTCCAATGTATAAAAGTATTAGCAGGAAACTCACAAAAGAATATCACAATTGAGAAAAGATCGTTTTTAAGACAAATGTGTGATGTTCGATGACACTACGTCAGCATACCCTAAATGATCAGAATACCGATGTGGGACTGTTCTGATAGGATGAGGGTGAAGAAGTCAGAGGCTTGAACTCTAGTGATCAAAGAAGCAAAATAGCAAGTACCTGCTGAGTGGGATGCCGAACAGCTGCTCCCCGAGGAGGGCAGGAGAGAGGAGTCCGCAGGAACCCACGCTGGCCTTCCAGGAAGTGATCCTAGAGCACTAGCAGCCTCCATGCCCAGGAGAATAAATACAGATGCTTTTAGGAGAAAGAGAACACTGGTTTTGGCCTAGAATGATTTCTACAAGTAACTTTATAAGTGCAATGTCCACACAAGGAGAAAGATATCCCAATGAACACCCCTAGAAAAACAGCAGAGAGCCAACCCCCAGGAGCTTCTAACATCAGAAATGTCAGACACAGACTTTAAAATAACCGTGTTTTCTTCTCCCAAGCACATCGAGGACAGAATTAAAAACTGGAAATTTTGTAAAAAAGTCAAATGCAAATTATAGAACTGAAAATCAAGAGAACCCATGTTTAAGTTGAATGGGTAGGTTTTAATAATATCAAGGTAGAAAAACACTGAAGAAAGAATCTAGAAGATGGATCAGAAACATCAACACACACACGGACAGAGGACGAAAACTTCAGAGGAGGGGGTCGGAGAGGACACTGTGGGGGCCCAGAGGAACACTGACCTCCCAGGAGACACGGGAACACGGAGGCAGGGGCAGTGCTGAAGGGAACGGGGGCAACTTCCCACTTTACTCAGAAAACAGTTGAGATGCCAACTCCCAGGCTCCTAAACCAAGGTGGGTAGTGCAACCAGTGCACCCACCGGGGCAGCAGGAGGACGCCCAGTGAGCAGGCAGGACAGGACCTGAGAGCAGCTAGGAGGAAGGCAGAGTTCTCAAGAGAAACCAGGGGAGAGGTGGAAAATCCCGGAAGAAAAGACCCGGAAGAAAAGACCAGCCCAGGATTCTACACCCATAAAACCCTTTCAGAGAGAAGACAAGAATGAGAGAGAGAGAGAGAGAGAGAGAGAGAGAGAGAGAGAGAGAGAGAGAGAGGGAGGGAGGGAGGGAGGGAGGGAGAGAGAGAGAGAGAGAGAGAGAGAGAGAGAGAGAATGAGGAAGTGGAGGAAGTAGAAGAGGAGAAAGATAATTTGCTCATTTTTTTTTTCTAAAAAGTTTAAAAATCAAGAACTTTAATCTACCTGGACTGACTTCTGTGTACGGTGTGTGAAAATATTCCAGTTTTACTTTTTTTTCCATATTAGTAACCAATCACTTCACAGTGATGAAAATACAGATCCTCTGCCTGTTAAGTGGCTGCTGCACTGAGACCATGAATGTGTCCATGTGTGTATGCCCCTGCACACGCGCATTAGCTTTCATCCTCTGGTCTACTTGCTTATTTCTTATTTCTACCTACTGCAGCTTTGTGGTGAGTTTGGTATCTAGGAGGGCAATCGCCACACATTATTCTTCATCAGAAACTCTTAGCTATTCTGGACTTCAGCACTTCTACATACCATTAGAGTCAACTTGTCAAATAAAAAAAAGACAATTGAAAGTTTAATTTTTCTAATCCTTGAACATTAATGTCATTTTATTGGGATTTTTATGTCTTTTAATATATTTCTAGAATTTTCCCATACAGATCTTGCTTATAAGACAGTTCTGGGTGCTTGATATTTTTCATACTACTGTTAGTGACAATTTAGGTTTTATTTGTTAGAAAAACAATTCATTTACTTCTGATTTAACTCAGGGGCACTCAACCACTGAATCACATCCCCAGCCCTATTTTGTATTATTATTATTATTATTATTGTTGTTGTTGTTGTTGTTTTATTAGAGACAGGGTCTTAGTTGCTAGTGCCACACTTTTGCTGAAGCTGGCTTTGAACTTGTGATCCTCCTGCCTCAGCCTCCCGAGCCACTAAGATTACAGGCTTGTGCCACCATGCCCAGCTCCCCAGCACTTTTAGTTTTTTATTTTGAGACAGAATCTTGCTAATGTTGCACAGGGCCACTCCAAGTTACTAAGGCTGGCTTTGAACTTGCATCTTCCTGCCTCAGCCTCCCAAGCTGCTGGGATTATAGACATGTAGCACCAAACTCACCTAAAGATTTATTTTTAAATTGATTTTATATTCAGCAATCTTTGAAATATTCTCTTACAAAGTCTAACAATTTTCTGTGGATTCTTGGGGATTTCCCAGAAGACACCACCAAATCATCTTCAAATCATAGCAGTTTCCTTTCCTCCTTCCTATGTAAAACGCACTCTTTCCTTTCCTTCATTGAATCCAGATCAGAGTCCAAGTGCCTTGATTTTGTTTTATTCTCAACACCATTGAAGGTAGCGTCAATATTTCACCATTTAGTGTCACATTTAGCAGTTTTTTCACAAATATCATGTCTTTAACTCCCAATTCACAAAGCATTTTCAACATCAATGGATGTTGAATTTTAACAAATTCCTTTTCTTTCTCATTGCAATGATTACCTGGCTTTTCAATCTATAGTATGGAGAATTACACTAATTGACTTTCTAATGCTGAATTACAGTTGCATTCATGGAAAAATCCCAACAGGGTCATGATAGGATTTTTTTAAAAAAAAACACTTTGTTGGATTTGGCCTAAAATACTTTGTTCAAGGATGTGGCATCTATGTGTATGAATGAGATTAATAAATCATTTTTGTTCCTTGTACTCTCTTTGTCAAGTTTTTGTTTCAGGGTTATGCTAGACACATAAAATGAGTAATGATTTCCCCTTTTTTCTATACCTTGGAAAAATTTGTGCACCATCTGAGTTAGTACTTCTTTGTTTAGAAAGATTGTTTAGTTTAAAAAATCCAGTCCCTGTGGTTTCTATGCAGAATTTTTTAGCTGTTGGCTTGAAAACCATCTTTAATGGTTATGGTACTATTCAAGAATTTGGTCAAACATAAATACAACTTAAGAAGTCAAGAATTCAGTCAAAAATAAATACAACTTAAGAATATTCCGGCACTACTACTCTATTTGGGTCTATAACATGGGACACCTGAACAGTCGAAGATTTAAATGTCTTTATTTCTCCCACTCCATTCAACAGATTCAAGATCCATCTCAGACAGCCCTTATGCCAGGACACCCGTGTCACAAGAGGCTCAAGAGGGAGAAGGTGGGAAGTGCCCCATGTTTCCCTGGGCCTGAGCAGCTAGCTCCTGGTCACTGCCGGGCGCATGAGATGGTGCACTACTGGTCCCCATGCCTGACACCACAGGAGTGGACCTCCTTCTGTGGTGAGAGCAGAATCCTATAATGGGAGGCAACGGTCCCTCGGAGCGTTGTCACATTTCCCAGGGCTTACAGCTCTGCAGGGACGCCCCTTCCCTGGCAAGATGGCTTCCACACATTTCTGTGGCTCTGAGACCATCTTCCTCCCCACACCTCCTTCAGAAGTGAGCACCCCACAGAGCTGATAGGCCTGACACGCGGTCAGGCGGGAAGGGACTGTGCTCCGGGGGTCTCACTTCACACTACCCGTTTCATATGTTTCACATTTAAGGGGGGGACCTGATCCCTCATTCGATCTTCCTAAAGCTCTGCTATGTTCTGGTGCCAGAGCCCATGATTACCATGGAACAGGTTGATTTCAGGCTGAATTGCACTGGAAAATGACATTTTGAATTTTTATTGGCACTTTGAAGAGAACATATTCTTCTCCAGTTATTGTACTTTCAACACTAAAATACTGAGAAATGGTCTTTCCATATGTATTATAAGAAAAATATCTAAAATTTAAGATTTATTCCCTTCTCTTGCAGTTTTATTAGCATTTCAAGCAAGTTCAGTGCCCATCAGACCTATTCTCGTTATTTTTATTGATGCCATATAGACAATCCATAATCGAAACCACTGGCAAAATGGCTAAGTTGCCTCTGCTCCTGCCAGGAAACTGGCAGAAAATTCTCATTTAAAGTTTGCAGGAAAAACCCAGAGGAAGCTTGCAGAGATCTTGAGCTGTATATTTCCCGGCAAGAGAATATTTTCCTTCCTTTGAAAACTCCATTAAATTTTACTTCACCAAAAGTGTGAAAACCAGGTGGCACTTAGGAGTCCCACCCCTCTCTGGTTAGCCTTATAAAAACACACCACGCTATTTTACAGGGAAGAGCCTGAATCCTGTCTGACCACCCTCGCTAAATGACATGTCAGAGTCCAAGAATGTGGAGCGCTGGGGTCCCCTCCAAGCCTGCGGGGGAGAAGCTCGGGGGCCTAATCCCCAGCCCTGGGTCCTCCCCAGGGAAGCAGTCGCCGTGTCTCCCAGTGGGCCGCCCTGCCCCTGATCCAAGCTCTCCTTGGTGTGGGCTCCCACCAGGGCTGCCCACGTGAGCCCCGCCCTCACTGTTCTTAAACTCCTCAACGCCCACGTAAGTCACTGGCTTCCCTAAACCATCCAGCCTCAGAGCACGATTTCCCTCCGGCAGAGACGTCTGTTACTGTTTCCTTGAGGGCTCAGGAAGGACAGCAGTCTCATTTGCTCCTGTGCCGTGGATGCTGTTCTAACTAGGCCCCTCTCTCAAGAGGCCTGAGCCCCAGGGAAGTGTGAGGCTTCTGTCAGCCGCACCGGGTTTGTCTGCCGAGGCCCAACTCAACTTTGCCTGGTCCCGCCAGCCCCAAGTTTCAGCCACCCCTGGCTGTACGACTGCGCTGGTAGAGACAGACTCAAACATTCAGCGGACGAAGGAGCTCAGAGTTCTCACAGCAGTTTGGTAGGAACCCTGTGTTTGGGGGAGTCTTCGGGGCTCCTCAGATGGACCGGTGAGGTGCAGCGATGTCCAAATCTACTTAGAGGGCAGTGGCCGGCCTAGAACCAGGTGCTCCATCTCCCTCTTCCAGCTCTGCAGTCTTATGGGCCTCTTGACGACAACATGCACACTGTTGAACCTGGCGGGTCCACGGGGCTTGATCACCTAACAACACCCTTTGTGCTCCTAATAGAGGCCTGGGCTAAGTCTTGGCAACCCAGTCACTCTCCACATCCTCAATGAGCTACAAAGAACCAACTTCAAGCGGGCAGGCCTTATAAACGATGAGCAGGAGGTCCTTGCTGAGGAAGACTTCCATGTCATCAAGGAGCCGCGCACTGTCCTGAAGCCACAGAGCAACGGCCAGTGGAAATGGGGTTGGTTCCTTTCATTGTTTTTGCACATGCTCAGTCCGTGCACCAGTCGTGTTTCATAGAACACTCCAGAGGTCTTGAGAAGTAAGGGTTCCTGAAGACCCAAGCTATCTACCCCTTGGAGGCTCTGAAGGCTGATGAGTGAGACCCCCTTACGAAGGAAGAGGGTCCAGAGACGCAGGGCAAGGTGGCCGGAGGGGTGAGAGGAGGGGAACAGGAGATGAAGGCCACAGAAGGACAAGAGAGAAGCGTCTTGCCTCAGGGTGGTGGTGTGAACGGAACGAAGGGGCAGATGGGGCTGCGCTGGGGGAGAGGGGCTGTGTGGGTGCAGACAGGGACCCACCCCAGCTCTGCACAGCTGCCCCGACTGCCGCAATCCTGGAATGCAAACTGGAAGCCAGGCTGGGCAACTTAGCAAGACCCAGACTCAACAAATCCAAAGGGCTGAGGATGTAGCTCCCATGGTAGAGTCCCTGGACTCCGTCCCCAGCACAGAAGAAAAGAAGGAGGAGGAAGAAGAGAAAGAAAGGGAGGGAGGGAGGGAGGAGAAGGAAAGGGTCCTGGGAGCTGGTCTTAGGAGTGATTCGTTGAGTGGCCTGTTGTGAAAGTGAGCCTGGCCTCCCCACCATCTCTTGCCCCCCAACCTTCCCCCTTCTGCCATGGCAGGACAAACAACAAGGCCCTCCCGGAGGCTCACCCCTGGATCTCGGCTTCTCAGCTCCAGAATCATGAGCGGATACGTTTCTCCTTGCTCTACATCCCCCACGCCGTCACATCCCTATGACAGCACAGAGAGCCCTGCTGGGTACCGAGGAGTGGGTACCTGCAAACGCAGCAGTGGCTTTGAACTGGGCAAGGACCCAACCTGGAGGAGCTGGGGGCACAGTGAGGATGGGCCTGCAGAGCCAGGAGCAGGGGGCGGGGTGCTGGGAACTCAGAGGAGGGTCCTGGGAAAGTCCAGGGCTCAGGGTGGCTTCGGTGGTCACCACCAGGACGTTGCAGAATACCAAACAGCAAAGCCACCTGAGGAGGCCCTGAGGGACGAGGACACACCTGTTGGTGGCTGAGGGAAAGGCCAGCCCTGCCTGACCTGGCTGAGCTGGGCCCACACTACAAGCTGTGGAGAGGCGGGAGGCAGCCATTAATGGACATCTGGCCTCAGACACGGCCGCACGGCAAAGCCCTGAAGGAGCTGTGGCTCTTCCTAACGATTTAAAGTGAAATTGGAAAATAATTTAAAGATATAAGTTTTCACTAAAAGGAGAGAAAAGTGAAAAGATGTGGAGGTTTCGCAGACCAGCATGCTCAGGAGGGCAGGCCCAGGGCGTGGCTCGCAGCCCCTGGCTCAGGAGCAGAGTCCCATGGAAGGGAGCCAGGTGCTGCTTCGGGACAGTGGACAAGGACCCCAAGGCATTTCAGAAGTCCTCGAGCTGCCCCTCCCAGCACAGGCCCAGAGTAGGGCCAGGAGGGCGAGACTGCAGAGAGGCCTGGGACCTCAGCCCCGTCTGCCTGGCCCACCCGCTGTCACGGCACCCAGAGGCAGGCCAGGTGTGGCCCTGGCTGTCACCCCGACAGGCACGAGCAGCAGATCTTGCTGGCACCCCTGTGACTCTGCAGAAGCACAGAAGCAGTGACTGTGGGCCGTGACAGTCCCCACTTAGATTTCAAGGGATGCTGTCTGTGGGGAGCCTGGGTCGCAGGCAAAGCTGTTACGGTCTTTATCTGAAATTCTGCTGTGGCGTTCACAGTGCTTTTTTTGTTGCACTCATTTTGATTTTTTTTTTTTAAATATGTCACTAAAGGTTCCCTAACTGAGGTTTTCGAAACTCTCTTCCATTTTGTGTCTGAGTGTCTCTGATCTCAGCCCTACAACACTCCAAGAAAAAGAGAAAATAACACACAGGGAAAACGCAATGCATACATAATAAATTATGGGAATTATTGACCAGCAAGTAGCCTTCACACCTCCTAGATATCAAAGTCTACCTTAAACACACCCCACATGCAGCCTTGAACCATAAAAACTCAAAGCCAAAACCACGGCTACAGACTGGGTAGTAAAATATTAAAAAGAAATTATTAATAAAAGCCTGACAAATCCAGCAGCCGGTTCTTGGTTTTCCTGCCACCGCGGTGTGACTGGCCATGTTTAGTCTGGCTGCTCCGGTCCACAGCCAGATCCTTGAGTGCTGGAACATGTAGACGGGACACCTCGGTGCCGGTGCCGTCCGTGCCTGGGTGGTGGGTGGTGCACGGGGACACTGCCGCTGAACTTCTTGCCTTTCTGAAAAGGCACACTCTTTCCTAAGTCCTGGGAAAAGCCTCATTTCTCAGGTTTGGCTTCTATTCAGAGCTGGCTTTCCCTGCCCTACAGAGGTTGTGTCTCAGGTCACCCTTCACGGGTCCACAGAGGGCGGCGAGTCCCAACACACGGAGGAGCCCAGCCGGTACTGGAGGCGCAGGGAGGTGCGCGTGTCCTGGGACTTGAGCCAGAGCTCTGGAGAACGCACTCTTCCCTCCCCTCTGCACGTGCAAGGCCCCAACTGAAACAAGCTGTTCTCTTTAAATCACCTTGTGTGTTGTCATTGTTACCAACAGATGAGGTGCAAAGCATGTGGCTTCAACGTCTTTTAAATGGTATTTTTTACCAAGACACACAAAATCCTCACATCTATGCAGAGGTATTTGAGAGGGAGGAAGGGGCACACAGCATTGCAGAGGCCTGTCCACGCGCATGATCAGATGCACGTGGGTGCCTGCCTTGGACCCCAGACCTGCTGCGCTTACAGCAAAATGGCACATTGTTTTCCAGTATGTCCGACTGTGCTGTGGTGATCTGTTATGATCCTCTATGGAAAGAAAGCTCTGGGGACCTAGGTCTTCACCTTCCATCTCTGCAGACCTAGGACTCGTCCCACAGTAGGTCTTCACCTTCCATCTCTGTAGACCTAGGACTCGTCCCACAATAAGTCTTCACCTTCCATCTCTGTATAGGATTCATCTCACAGTAGGTCTTCACCTTCCATCTCTGCAGACCTAGGACTCGTCCCACAGTAGGTCTTCACCTTCCATCTCTGTATAGGATTCATCTCACAGTAAGTCTTCACCTTCCATCTCTGTATAGGATTCATCTCACAGTAAGTCTTCACCTTCCATCTCTGCAGACTTAGGACTCATCCCACAGTAGGTCTTCACCTTCCATCTCTGTAGACCTAGGACTCGTCCCACAGTAAGTCTTCACCTTCCATCTCTGTATAGGATTCATCTCACAGTAGGTCTTCACCTTCCATCTCTGCAGACTTAGGACTCATCCCACAGTAGGTCTTCACCTTTCATCTCTGCAGACCTAGGACTCGTCCCACAGTAAGTCTTCACCTTCCATCTCTGTATAGGATTCATCTCACAGTAGGTCTTCACCTTCCATCTCTGCAGACTTAGGACTCATCCTACAGTAGGTCTTCACCTTCCATCTCTGTATAGGATTCATCTCACAGTAGGTCTTCACCTTCCATCTCTGCAGACTTAGGACTCATCCTACAGTAGGTCTTCACCTTCCATCTCTGTATAGGATTCATCTCACAGTAGGTCTTCACCTTCCATCTCTGCAGACTTAGGACTCATCCTACAGTAGGTCTTCACCTTTCATCTCTGTAGACCTAGGACTCGTCCCACAGTAAGTCTTCACCTTCCATCTCTGTATAGGATTCATCTCACAGTAAGTCTTCACCTTCCATCTCTGCAGACCTAGGACTCGTCCCACAGTAAGTCTTCACCTTCCATCTCTGTATAGGATTCATCTCACAGTAGGTCTTCACCTTCCATCTCTGCAGACCTAGGACTCGTCCCACAGTAAGTCTTCACCTTCCATCTTTGTATAGGATTCATCTCACAGTAAGTCTTCACCTTCCATCTCTGCAGACCTAGGACTCGTCCCACAGTAGGTCTTCACCTTCCATCTCTGTAGACCTAGGACTCGTCCCACAGTAAGTCTTCACCTTCCATCTCTGTATAGGATTCATCTCACAGTAGGTCTTCACCTTCCATCTCTGCAGACTTAGGACTCATCCCACAGTAGGTCTTCACCTTCCATCTCTGCAGACCTAGGACTCGTCCCACAGTAGGTCTTCACCTTCCATCTCTGTAGACCTAGGACTCGTCCCACAGTAAGTCTTCACCTTCCATCTCTGTATAGGATTCATCTCACAGTAGGTCTTCACCTTCCATCTCTGCAGACTTAGGACTCATCCCACAGTAGGTCTTCACCTTTCATCTCTGCAGACCTAGGACTCGTCCCACAGTAAGTCTTCACCTTCCATCTCTGTATAGGATTCATCTCACAGTAGGTCTTCACCTTCCATCTCTGCAGACCTAGGACTCGTCCCACAGTAGGTCTTCACCTTTCATCTCTGCAGACCTAGGACTCGTCCCACAGTAGGCTTTATAGGATGAAATTAATGAAGGAAAACTGGACATCCTCCTCCGTGCCCTAGAAAACAACGCTAGTTCTCTTCCTCCACCTCCGCAGGGTCAAGCGAAGAGCTCCACATGCCTGGTGCGGATCTTCCTAAAGGCTGCCTGCGCCTAGCCCCAGTACCCAGTGCATATCAGAGAAACCTAAAAGCAGGCAAGAGCCGAGGTGGCCTAAGGTAGGGACTCACAAAATAGGACCCGGGGCCCTATTCGGCTTGTGTGTGTAGCCTTCCTCACGGTCAGGCACAGCTGGACAGCCCCCAGAGACCCTAGGGCCTGCTCAGCCCCAAACACTTCTCATCTAGCTCTTTACAGGAAAACTTCCAATCCTTGTGTAAGATAGTGTCATTGACGTTAGTGACAATAAGATGGCCCCCTCTGGGTTCACAACTGTCTCTGCCAGCCCGTTCACCCATGACGTGCAGCGTCCAGTTCTGAACTCCACACACTGCTGCAGAGGTGGCCAGACCCCGTGGGAGAGTCACGCAGTGTGATTTCTCCCTAGAGCTAGCACCCTCCCTTCCACGTCCTCTCGTGATCTGAGACCTAGAGACCTGGCCTTCTGGATGGTGGATCAGAGAGGGACAGTCCTTGGATCCTGGAGGAAAGGATCCCTCTTAAGAACTAACCCAGCAGGGAATCGCCAAGCCTCACAATTCTGAATTAAAAAGGACACATCCTTCTTCCAGTCCCCAGAAGATGGCTGCCCTGGGAAGCACAGAGGAGTGAGTGGAAGCGAGGAAGCCCCAGGAGCAGAGAGGGGACAACGGGAGACCCAAGACCACGGGGATGACGGAGGGAAATGGCGGCTTCCGCTGGGGATCCTCAGCTGTTATCCTGTAGTGTGACTCTCCTTCTTGGGTTCCTAAGGTCACCTTCTCTGTGCTATCCTTTTATGACCTGTAGGTCCCTATTCTTATGCTCTGGGCACCCCTGGTCACTTCATGATCTAGTCCAACCTACGGCTAGTGTCCACTCACAAGCAGGCCAAAGCACACAGACCAATTGCTGTTGGGTTTGTGAGCACTTCCTTGGGGCCATGTAGCTTTCCTTTGTGCTGGTCTTTGTATCAAATCAGTTGGTTTTCTTGGGTAACTGGGTTCAACCCTAAGGTCTTTTTTTTTTTTTTTTTTTTTTTTTTAAAACAAGAAAAGAGCCCAACAGCTCAGCCAGTGATTTTCCCACGTCTCTCCCATCCCACCACGGTGGATGTAGAAAAGAAGATTCCTGTCTCCACTGAAAAGAATATCCTGGAACCTTTTGTGGGAGGTTGGTTTTGCATTCAAATGCTGGCAAAAAACAAATGGGAGAAGAGCTAGAAGTCAGACGGTACAATCTGAAGGCTGTGCCATCTCCGCACATCTGAGAAGGAAGCCTCTTCTTCCTGGGCTCTGGAACTATGAACCCATCCCAGGGATGCAAACATCATGGCTGGGAGACTCACGGCTCTGGATGGTGCCACCCAAACAGCACAATGTATTTGACAACCCCGCAGGGGTTACGCGGGAGGTCTAGAGAGTATGCAGGACCCTACCAGCCCCAGTTCAGAAGAGAGGATTGAACAGTGTCCCCTGTGACGCAGTCACAGACAGGCGTGGTCCAGGGAAAGCCAGCTTGGACAGGAATGCCGAACAAGCTTGATCCCCCAGAATCACAAAAGAAGGAAAGAAAACAATAACAGTTTCTAATGAGTAAAGAAGACAGTGTGAAAACCTGCCGAAACCCTCACCCGTAAATAGAATTGAAGGGAACTGATGTTAGGGGAGACGGGATCCAAATCTCGCCTCTTGTCCTAGTCAGAGAGAAAACGGAATGTTCTAGAAAACAGAGCATCTCTTTCCTTGGGGTTTATTGAAGGCTGTTCATTGCCACTTGTTTTTTATGCTCTAAATATCTGAAAAATATACGGCAGAGGAGCAGAGGCACTGGGGCAGCTGCAGCCCTGCTGTCCTGCCTGGAGGTGCCTCAAACCTCAGCCCTGAGCACGCGCCAAGGACAAGCTGCCGCCCAGCACGTCCCTCATACACTCTGCTCACATCTGCACAATCTGGAGTCAAACACGAAAGGTCAAACCAACCTCCCGCGGGAACACCATCTCATACTTCTCCTTCCATTCACACTTCTCAAGTTCAAAGTCCTTACGTCCAGCCTTTGCAAGATCCATCCCAAGTGCTCTGAAGAAGAGAAAACCAGGCTTCAGCCCCAAATTGGGATAATTACTGAAGATTTATTTATTTTTTTTAGTTCTAGAATAACAAGCCCCTGTTCCTCTCAGTAGATTTTCCTTGTTTCTCACAGTGTCTGTGTTAGGTCATTAATGTGTGTGATCATGTTTTAACTTTCACCGAGCACTTTCATGAGCCAGGGAGCATCACACACGTAGAGGAAGAGGATGCATTTTTGCTGCTGCTGCTATCGTTCACATTTTTAAAAAGAAAAAGTCCTTTCTGCAACCTAAGTGTCATTTAATGTTTAAAATGTGGAGCATCCTTACTGGGTGAACTGGGCAGCTGGGAGAGGAAGGAGATCTGGCTGCACGTCTCCCCGTCAGGCATCTCCTGAAAGCAGGCAGGGAAGCGTGTGCAGGACGGTCCTCTAAGAAGCGGGAGGATGTGCACCACCTCTCCACAGCATCCCAAAGAATGAAATCATGAATGTTTGTAAAGGAATACTAACGAGGAAGCGGGGAATCCGTTACAGGGATAGGGAAGGAAGCCAGAGACTTCTCTAAGTGTAACTTGGTTTGATTTTGGAGTCTGGAACCACATAAATATTTTACATGATTATAAAATATATTATATTTAAAAATATAAATATAATATAATTTATATATATATATATATATATATATATATATATATATATATTTATATTTATTCACTTTTCTTCAAATAACCCTAAATAAATGTGTACCCAGTTTATGGCAAAACCCTAAAAGGAGAGAGATTTGAAAATCAGATTTTTAAATATATGTAAGAATATATCAGGATGAACACGGGATGTAGCTTTTCTTTTAAAAAATCTCTATTTCAAATAACCCTAAAATCAACAAGACATCAGTGAAGTGAACCATGAGGATTAAAGGTTGTGCAAAGTCAAAACAAGGAACTTGCACTTCTTCAACAGTCATTTTTTTTGCTGATGCTATTGGTACTGTTATTCTGAAAGTAGTGTGTGTGTGTGTGTGTGTGTGTGTGTGTGTGTTGTGGTTTAAGGAAATACATTATCATACATTGAGCCAGGTGCCAGGGCTACTCGGGAAGCTAAGGCAGGAGGATTCCTTGAGCCCAAGAGTCTGAGGCCATCCTGGGCAACACAGTTTGAACTCATCTCAAATTAAAAAAAAAAATCTTGCTTCATATATCTTGATATATTCAAGAAACTATATTTTCAACATAAGAAGGAGAAAATCTAATATTAGAAATTAGATTTAAAAATCAGATTTTTAAATGTATGTAAGTATATATCAGGATGAACTCGGGATGTAGCTTCTCTTTTAAAAAAATCTCTATTTCTGGTTCTGGTTTGTCAAGGCTGGAAACAGCGATCAGCCCAGGGGAAGTGATACTCCTGGTGCCCACCCTGCATGTTCTTAAAATAGCACCAAATGGAACCAGGAATCTAGGGAAATGGTTAGTTTCAGATACAAGGCAGGAAATGCCCAAGATAACCCTGAAACACCCTTCCAGAAACTCGGACCCATCGGACTCCCCGCCGGACTCTGGAGAGGGTCTGAATAGGCTCTCTCCAGCCCAGCATGGGCCTCTGAGCACCAGAAAGAGTGACCAAAGTGACGAGCATGACAACGTCACAACAAACAATCCTCATGGGTCCCCTTCGGGGAAGGCCAAGGAACCCACTCACTGTTTAACAACTGACAAACACAGAGAATTAAGTATTTCTGTCTGTCAGGGGTGGACTGAACCTCACGGTAACATCGTAGCTGGTAAGAGGAAGTTTCTCTTTAGAAAAATACCCAACTAGGAAATAAAGACAATGGAATGAAGCACCTTTCAGGAATCCACAGGCCTAGAGCTGTACTCCACAGTGTGGTGGCCACTGGCCACGCGTGACTGTTTAGAGCAACTGGATTTCTTCACATTAAGAAGTCATTTCCTGTCATCACGATTCAAGTGTGCAGCAGCCGTGGGGCCAACGGCTACCATGTTGAAGAGCACAGGATAGGACCTTTCCGTCACTGTGGAAATTGCCGTCAGAGGCTGCCCCGCAGGCCCGCTAGACAGTGAGCACCGACGCCTGCCCACGCTGAGTGGATGAGGACCCAGCTCTCCATGCCAAGCAGAAAGAAGAGAGAAAGAAACCCGAATAAAACAGAGCCTCTGACCTACCAGCCTTCAGGAATAGAGGGACAGAGGAACGTGTCTCAACACCGTGGATCCGGGGGAAATTCCAGGTGAGGAACACTAGAGAAGTCCTTCACAGGGAGAGACGAGGCAGCATGGTCCACAAAACTACTGCTGGAAAATGACCCAGAGAGGAAGGAATCTAGATTTCACAGGTTAAAGAAACCTATCAAACAACCCATAGTCCTTGCTGCAAGCCTATTCCAAAAAACTATAAAATAAATCATTATGAATCTTAAAATATTATGGAAATTTGAAAGCTAGCTTGGTGATTGTTGATTTTAAGAAAGGAGTGCCGATTTGGTTAGGTGTGGTGGTGTTTTGGGGATATTCTCAGCATTTTGACCTTTTAGGCACATACTGAGGTGTTCACCAGGAGAGGACACCATGCGTGGACTTGGCTTCCAGTGACCCGTCTGCGGAATCTCATGGAAATGATAAATGAAACCAGATTACCTTTGACATACACGTTGGAACTGGATCCTGGGTACACAGAGATCCATTAAATCATTCTCTCTGCTTTCACATACGCTTCGATTTTCTATAATAAAAATGTATTAAGACTTTCATTACGTAAGCCAATTATAATCCACCGTGCTGTAGATCTGCAGGTGAACTAGCTTTGGTATTTAACTGTTCCTCATCCGTGATAAACCATTCATACCTCCCAAACTTGGTAAAATCTATCACAACACAAACATCCCCTGAAGGATGCTTAAAATTTGCATATTTTTTTCAAATAACTAATTAGAATGTTCATCTTAATTAGAACATTTTTCCGTTAAAGGGGGAGAAAAGAAAGGCCCACAGGACCGTCAACAGGGCACCAGCAGGGGGAGGTAGATGCTGGATTTCCTCGGAGATTTGTTTTGTTTTGTTTTTCAAGAAATAATCCATGTTTAATCTGCATCTGGGTGGTTGGGGGCCCCCTCCTGCTGTGCTTTCCAGAAGAAGCATCCTCGGTTCCTCCACCTTTCATTTCTAAGAAGGGCTTCTCTGCTCTAAGTCATGGCGATCCAGTTTCCCACCTGAAGGGATGGCGCCTCACACCTGACAGCGCTCTGCGGATTGTCCTGCGACTCCCCCCTTGTCCTGTCTTCCTGATGGACATTTAAACCTTACTCAGGCGTGTGAAAAGTGAGTAATCTCTCACTCTCCCCCACATGACGCTCATTTAACATTTGGGTTAAACTAGTACTCTCGTAAATAGTGCCACTCACTTACACAACTGCCGTTGGATGTCTGCCGTGAGGAGTGAGCATCAGTCCCCACCTCAAGCCACAGCGGTGGAGGTCAGTGCACCGCGGGGCAGCCACCCAACCAGGAAAGGCTTCCTGACGGCCCTGCCTTTCCTTCGGGCTGATCTTTGCGGTTATCAGCCTGGTCTAGTGTGGTTCGTATTTCATCCAACACACACTGAGCAACTTTTGTGAACAGCATTCAGTGACCTCTTGATTCAAATCCCCAAAAGTCCTCCGGCTCAGGACCCATCAGCTCGGATAGTGTGTCCACCTGTAACAGTAAGCAGCTCTAAACACTTTTTCATCTCCTCAAGTTAGCATTTTCAATATAAATCTCTCCTTCCATTGCAAAACCCCCACAAACAGTGCTTTGGTGCATTGCATGATAATTTTTTAAATATTCTGTTTGATTCCCACCTGAAACTGAGCACGTGCTCTCTCTAATGCTTGAACGATTTCTTACTGTCTCTAACCAATTCACGTGCAGAGCCCTTGATTGGTATCCAGGCCATAACTCCCCAGGAGAGACTTCTCCGTCTGGGTCCTCCCTCCTCACCCAGCCTGGGTCAGTCGAGCTCCGGGTCCTCCCGTGGGCCAGGAGGAGGGGACTTCCCCTCAGAAACAAGTCCCCTGGGCCACGGACGGTGCCACCTTCCGCCTTGCAGGAGTGGTGACTCCTCCCCCTTGCCCCAGGCAGTGCACCAGCTGCTAAACGCTGCTCTCTTGGCGAGGAAAGCCGGGTTGTTGGGCCTTTGGAAAGATCCGCCAGGGCCTCCTACTACTGCTTTCCTTTGAAGCCCTCTCTCAGGCGCCTTCCAGGTGGAGGCCAAGGCCACCCTGAGACACAAGCTGGGAAGGGCAGGACCCACAGCCTCCCGGCCTTGCAGGTCAATGGAGTGGCTGTCTACCCCTCCGTGGTCACTGGGCGGCCCCTCCAAGATGACCTCAGAGCCCCTGTGGCCCAGGCGCTTTCCCATCCCACCCGCAGGGCCTCTTCCTCCCTCCCGTTTCTACTGGGCACTTGCTCCAGTCTTCAGCGTCCACAGGGGTCATCTCCGCCGAGTCCTCCCAGCCCTCCTCCCCTCCCCGTCTCACAGGCAGGCCTCTGGCCTTCTCATGGGTCTGCCCTCTGAACTCGTGAGCGGCAGGTCCCCGTCTTAGGTGGCCGGTCCTCCTCCTTGGGTCCCCTCAGGCTCCTTCCCTTTCCTGAGTTCTGGCATCCACCGAGGACAAACCCAGGCCCCAACCTCTTCCCTTCCTTCTGCTCTGGCCATTGCCACACTGTGTCCACCAGGATCCAGCTGGTACTGTCTTTCAAACCCACCGCTGTTTTCCTTACACTAAGGACTTTAGGGTGCGACCTTCATGGAGAGGAGAGAAGTCACAGGGACGCAGGTCCTGCTGGGTGGCTTGGCAGAGGTCCAAGAGTCTCTGTCACCCAGCTTTCTGAGCCTGACCTTGGGGGGCCCTGTCCTCAAGTTTCCTCACCTTCACTCCCTGCCCGGGTGGAGCCCAGCTCTGCTCCCTGCAATGCTGGGCCCTTTTCTAGCCCAGCTGCGTCCTGTGGCTGCCCCTCCACGTGTCCAGGCAGCTCAGGAGCAGCCCACACTTACTGGCTCCTTCTCAGTTCCTTCCGACCTTCTCTGACCTTCGTTTCAGAAGGGGTCTTGTTCCAGTGTCTCTATTTATATCCATTCATACGGGAACTGCTGCTGCTTCTGACATGAGTGTGGTGCAGTAGTGGAGAGTCATTTGGACTGGACAAGAAGGGGAAAATCACCCCGAGTGCAGGCCTACAGGGCCTAAGCTGCACATCAGAAAGGCCTGTGGGCACCCTAAACTGGACAGGTCCTGCCTCTCTCTTCCTGGGGATTCCAGGTCAGGAACTCCGTGGAAAACTCAGAACCACGCACCTAATAATCTCCTCTCCCTTGGAGGTGCTGGGGACAGAACCCAGGGCCTGGTGGCCGCTAGGCAAGTGGTCCACCATGGGGCTACATGCCCAGCCTTGACCACTTCTCCAGAGTGACGTCTACAGCCCAGGAGGGACAGGTGCCTGGAGCTTGGCGTGACTGTCCTCTGCGGGGCTCTGCCTTGGCTTCTTCACAGGAGCCCCCGTCACATGTGTCCACCCCTCCCCCTCCTGCTCTGGTGTTCTGAAGCAACAAAGAGCCGTGAACAAGGGACATGGGTCATCACACTGGGCTTTCACCTCTGTTTCTGCCAGGTCCACTCCTCAAGGCTGCCCGAGCACCCAGGCTGGCCTCTCAACTCACCCATCCCTGATGGCCCCACAGGGTAGGAACAGCTGCAGCAGGCTGCAGAGGGTTAGGGGAGGTGTCCAGAGCACAGGGCAGAGAGCCACCAGGCCCCACTGCCCTGAGGAGCCTTCTGTCTGCAGAGCCCGACCCGGTTTCCCGCTTGCCCTCTCTGCAGTTGGTTCCCAGCCCTCTCTTCATTTTGGGAGGCTGAATTGATGGGGGGCCGTGGCTAGATTATGCTTTTGGGGGTCCCCATCTCTCGCTATTCTATTCCTTGTCACCCCACTTTCTTCTTCCCTTCTGTTGCCCTTCAGTGCTGCAGACTGGGTGCGGCAGACAGGGAGCCTGTTTCTCTCTCTGCATGGAACAGTCGCGCCGACGTTTGGACAGTTCTTGTTCTAATCCCGCTTCGGCTGCTGGGTCTGACGATGTGGATGGTTTCTAGGTAAGACCCTCCCCACAAGTGGGACAAGTCACTCCTGAAACAGCTGAGAAACCACGGAGCAGAGCAGACTCGAGCGACGGATACCCTTCAGGTCCGACCTCGTCAAACCAGCTACGAGCCCACGGGAGGCCATTTATACCCGAGACCCGATTTAACCCTCTGTGAAACAGACACACAGGCCTTCCCAGAAGGTGTCAGGGATTGTGAATGGCATCCACTAACCCTAGCCTGGCTGCTGTCTCACAGCCGATCTATTTTTACTTTCATTACCTCTCTTCATATCCCAGCGTGTCTGAGACTCACTCACGTATGGGCTGCACCATTCCTATTGAGTCGTAGAAAAAAAGAGTCTTGCCAAATGAGCACTCCCGTGACCCATTCCACACCCGCAGCACTCAGCGCTGCTGTCAGACCGTGCTTGCTACACAGGAGCATGTGCCCGGTGAAGGACACCAGCTACAACAGCCACATTACATGATTACCCTGGTTCATTTTAGCCACTGGGCTATTTGTTAGGTTGAGTTATTTCCTATTATTATTTGAAGTTGTTCTCAGAACAGGAAAGAAGAAAGCCTCCTCCTTTGAATACTAATGCTTTAGTTGCTTCTGATGGTGAACCAAAAGCCAGGAGATAACTTCGGTTCCCTTCCCAAAGGCCGTTCTGTGCACCTCAATCGGTTAGGTGGCCTCTTATCCCCAATCAGGGACCCAGCGCTCTCCCAACAGCAGAGCAGAAGGGAATGCTCTAGATGTCATTCATCCATTCATTTCCAAAGTAAGTCACCCCACAGAAATCAAATGGGAAAAAGAAATCTAGCCGGCATTCTTCCACTTCACAACATGATTTCAGATATGGTCTCGGTCCTGTTTTCGTAACAAATCACGTTCTTCACATGTCACACTGCATTTCAGTGAAAGCCCTCATTTGTCATGGTTCCAATTTCAATGTCTGAGATAAAAGTGATGTTTTTATAATTTCTAGCTGTTGGAGTTTCTGTTTCTTCATGGTCTCTTCTGGTTCCAAAATTCTGAAAATCTTTAAGGCCACAGAGATGGCGCCTGATAGAATTTCTTTGTATCACATGACATATTAGATCCACAGAGAGGCCCCTTTGCCCGTGCTGAGAACTCGTTATGATGGAGACTTAAGTCTTCCCACACAGCTCACTTTATGGTGGTGTTCGGAGTAGTAATGACCAGAATGGTGGCCCTAGGCCAGGCTACACCTTTCACATACAGTAGTTATTTAACCCTCTGAGTGCCGTGTAAATAGATTTTCATTCCCACTTGGGACTAACAGAGGCTTCAAGAGCTTAAGCCACTGCAACCTACATTTTGGTAAAATCTAGAACCTTCTACATCTCTCCCTGAATCTAAAACTTTTGTACTTTATGCAGTACTAACCAGAATAAAAATGAATTGAATAAATAAATTATGCCATGCATCAATCCGCCTTCTGCCCCTATAACAAATACCGAACGTAGTCCACTCATTAGAGGAAAAGGTCCATTTGGGCTGGTGATTTGGTCAGCCCTGTAGTTTTGGCCTAGGGAAAGCTGGGCTTCGTGGCAATGTACATGGCAGAGAAAAACTGCTTTCTTCACATTAAAGGAGCAAATGAAAGGGAGAGGGAGACCAGGCCCCACCACACCCTCCATGGGCAGTGCCCAGTGAGCTCAAGTCCTCCCACTGGGCTGTACCTCTTCACGGTCCCACCACCTCCCTGTAGCGCCACCAGGAACACCAGACCTGTACCAGGGGGCACTTCATCAAGCCAGGGCATGCCACCCGACAGCTTTCGAACACCTCCAGTCTGCCCCCAGTGAATCAAGACCAGAGGCTAGGGGCTGGGGACCAGCAGTCCCCACAGCTGAGCCATGTTTGGATTGACCTCCATAATGTTTTGATTTCAATTCAGATTAATTGCCAACCTTTACAACTATGCAGAATCCACATGAAAGACAGGATTGGGAACCTCTTTTGACAAGTCAGAATGTCTGGGAATATGGGGCTCTCCATCCCACCTGGGAACAATAAGTGGAGCCGAGTGCAGATGCCCCTTCCGACAGGGCGCTCCTCCAGGGGCCACCTCCTGTTCTTGGCTGAGTTTGAGGGCCTGGGCCTCTTGGGCCTTGGAGTATGTGCCCCTCCTTTTCTCCACGGCATCCGATGCGGGGAAAGCGTCCTCAACCTCATTAATACACAGTGTCAAAAACGGCAAGAACTGAAGCCAGTGTGTCTTTTCCTGAATGGCTTCTTCTTGGGGTTGACCCAGAGACTGTGAGGCTGGGAGAACAGCCGGGGGCCTTCAATTAAAATAGTTTTGTCTCTGGTTACGACCGGAATAAACCTGTGAGCAGACAGCTGCTTCATGCCCGCTGAAATGCTAGTCCGGGTGGGATGGCAGAGTTTATGACTTCAGACGAGAAACAGGCAAGAGCAGATTATATGCCTATGCCAAGTTTCTTCCTTGTTGCCATGGAAGCAAGTGGAGAAATGCAGGAAGGGAAAGCTTCGCTCCACCAGCGTCTCACTTGGGCTTTCTGCAAGGCATCAGGGCCTGCTCAAGATCCTGCAAACACATTTACAGGAAAATCACGGCTGTAGAAAACCCCTAAAATTAAAACAGAACTGGGAAGGATCAAGACCACGCATTTGTCTTTAAACTTAGAAGTGGGACCCCCGGGACTTGGTATTCTATAACAACACTGGAAACATTATTAACGTTAATAAATAAACATCTGGATTGACTTGCAGTCTAAATTTAAGTGTCCTAGATATTTTTGCTCAGTTATAACTGGGCCGCGTTTTTCTGAGTTCTGAAATGTTTCTCCTGCCCTGCGCTTACATTTCTTTTTCTTCTGACTTTTATCTCATATTTTTTCCATGAAAATCAACCTTGTTGTATAAATGTTTAAGAACCAGATGTCCACAAAAGGCTGTGGAGTGGGCCTTGATTCCACCCCTGACGTCCTTCTAGCTGGGATCATGTGACCACTCCTTCTGCTTCTCTCTCTCTCATCCAGTGCTCTGTGCCTGTAAAGGCCAAGTCTGCTGAAATTTGCCAGCAGAACTCTAGTTGAGTGGAAATTAAAATTTTAAGCCTTTCTGGAGCAATCTGTTAATTTCATATTTTAATATAAAATTAGCCAGGTCTGTGCAGTAGTGGGGAGAAAACCTAAAGGATGGGGTGTAGGCCATGATCATGGCCCAGTTTCTCTCAGATTCTCCCGTGAACTCAGCGGGCAGGAATACACGTGCGATTACAGGTCAGCCAGACACCCTCCACCAGGAGACCACAAAGACCAGTGCAAAAGGAACCGAGCCCTCTGCAGAGGCTTCCACCCCCCCCCAACCCCCCACAGCGCCCACACGCTCACACCAATCCGTTCCTCGCCACCTTGGCTTCAAGAGCTTGGTCTCGGGGTCTTGGGTGGCTGCTGCCGCCTGGGGCCTGTTTCTAGTTCTGAGTCAAAGGGTGGCTTGCACCGTCCCGTGCCTGGAACCAGAGTTCAGCCCTCACAGGCCCATGCGCCTGAAATAAGATGCTTTTCATTTCCCTTGGCTTATGTGAATAATGAAAAAAGAAAACAAACAGAAAAGATAACTGCACTATGTTAAAAACTAATCCCTTAGCATAACGATCGTCCAGAAGGCTGAGCCCCACAGTCAGGCAGAGATCCAGTCTGCATCCAGTGACTACGCGGACATTTATTTATAAGAGATTATGCCGTGACAGGGCTGCACGTCATTTAGAAATGCTCCCATTCCCCAGGGCCTCCGCTATATTTATATGCAGGATCCTGTATTATTTTTCCTGGTGTTATGGCAACAGGATTTCAACTGAGCAGAGCTATCAAGTTCTGACAGGCCAGGCTGGGGACTTGGCATTCACATAGAGCGAGGGACCCGGGGCGCTGAGCACAATCTGGGCTGCCCCAATGGATAGCACCTGAGCAGGAAAGGCAGGGAGCAAAGGTGCTCAGAGCCACCGCCCCCAGAGAATCTGCCCTGGGGACCCCTGAGGTTTAAGGAACAATTGCATGTGTGCTGAGCCTGGAAGTCAGAGTAAACCCACCAGAGAGACAAAAGCCAGGTCCGGCCACATTTTGCGCTCCAGGTGGAAGTGTAGAGCACGTCAGGGCCCATCCTGGGGCTCTGGAGGGGAGGATGCTGTCTCTGCAACCACATTTGCTGTGGAGCACACTGTGGCTTGGTGAGAGCGCAGCCCACCGGCACCGCGGTTCAGATGGCCTCCCTAGCGCACTCCAGTTCTGCACAGATTGCAGGATGCAGCAGGTTACAGAAGTGTCTCTGAGATCTCTGTGTCTCACAGACATCATCCCGAGAACCGCCCCTCATGTGGGGCACAGGTCAGCAGCTCCCCTGGGTCCCAGAGTATCCACGTGGAGCTGTTGTCTGGAGTCTGCTCAAGCTTCTCCTGGGCCAGCACACTCGGAATCATTACCAAGCAAGTCCTCCCAGGGTACCCTGGACTTCTTGGTTCTAATTGAAGCAGGAAATTAAAAACCACAGGCTTAGCCTCTGGCACAATCAGCCGCCACTTTCCAAGTCCAGCTTTGGGCCAAGAAAACAATCAAGTCAGGGTAAGACTCAGCAAGGGCTCCAGCCCGCTCCTGCCCTCCTGCCCTCCTGCCCTCCCTCTTTCCTCCTTCTCTCCCTCTTCCCTCTTTCTTCCTTCCCACTGTAGATGGGTGTTCGTAAGGGCACTGGTGTTTATTGGGTTATAAAAGTGTCACGATGAATTATGGAATGGACTTTACAAAGGTGTCTGATGTTTTTAATTTGAGGTTTGTTCTGTTTGTAAGTGTAAATAGCAAGAAGCAGGCAGGTCTCCTAACACTTAGGATGAACACTTCAACCACAGTGGACTGAGACTCGCCCTCTAAGGGAGGTGGGGTGTGGGGTCACTCACCGGCATGCCCTTTCAACTTATATAAAATAAATTTTAAAGTAAGGGGGAGAGCCTGGCACAGTGGAACATGCCTACAAGCCCAGCAGTTCAGGTGGCTGAGGCAGGAGGATCACAAGTTCAAGGCCAGCCCGGGCAACTGAACAAGACTGTCTCAAAGCAGAAAATAACATGGGCTGGGGTGTAGCTCAGTGGTAGAGCACCCTGGGTTCATCCCCAGTACCAAAAAGAAAAACCAGTAAGTGGGGGTAGCAGCAAGAATGAGTGTCATAAACACTCTGCTTGTCTTTCTAGGTAGACCAGAGCCTCATAAGAAAGCAGCTAGAAATGGCACGGGACCGTGTCCCTGCCTGGGAGGGCAGTGCTGGCAGGCTGCTGCCCTGACTTGCTGGAAGGCGGCAGGGGGAGGTCTCCTGCCCTGTTACTGTGTGCAGGACCTGTGGTGCTCAGCGACTCGCTGCCCAGTGCTGGGAGTCCGCCCGCCCCGGGGATCCCAGCACACCTGTGGCCAGTCCTCCCAACAGTCAGAGACTAAAGATGTGCCTAAAACTCTGCTCTTTAGGGAGACCCAGCCGTTTCCCATGCAGCACTGATGGTAATGCCTTCATCACAAGAGTCTTCTTCCTTCTCGGGAAAAGAGTTTACGACAAACGTAATTGCTTGGATAACTTTCCTGGAGAAAACTGCATATGCTTGGGTCTTACCATGAACTCTGCAAACTCATTTTCCATCATTCCACGGTCTTTCTTAGCTCTTTTCCAGTACCCGGGATTGAGCCCAGGGGTGCTTTATTACTGGGCCATATCTCAAGTCCTTTTACATTCTGTTTAGAGATAGGGTCTTTCTGAGTTGCTTAGGGCCTCACTAAGTTGCTGAGGCTGACCTTGAAATTTTGTTCCTCCTGCCTCAGCCTCCAGAGCCGCTGGGATTACAGGCATGCCCCACCACACCCAGCTCTTTCTTAGCTCTTGTGAAAGGCACTGTAGAAGGTACTAAGGATACAGTGACGTGCAAGATGTCAGATGTTTGCCCAGAATGAGCTTGAATTCTATGGGAAGCCAGGTCATAACTATAAACAAGGCAACAAGCAACACAAACGCTAGAGGTGGGACATCACCACGAGAGCCACACAGGATGTCTTCAGGCATTGTGTGTGAGAACGTCCCTGCGCGACACTGAAGACGTGACCTGCCGGGTGAGAGCACAGTTCTGACCCGGAAGCCTTCCCCTGCTGGCAGGCCTATTGGACACAGGGCCCCTCACCACGACGTAGGACACCAGAGGAACTATTTCTGGCACATTCTAAACTTTTCAGGCTTCTGGAAGATTAACCAGGATGATTTAGGGGAGAATGGATAGCACAGGGTAAAACCGGTGCCACCTGCTGACCTGGCATGGGCATTTGAACCACACCAAGGAGCCAGGACTGTCCCCTACTGAAGCAAGAGAGAGAAAAGGGTTTTTAACCTTCAGGTTCATGGGGGCGCCTTGGGGTCACCCTGAATTCACATGCGAAATAAACGACATTTAAGTCATAGGTACTTACATGTACCGAGCGAGAGCATCTAGTACTTCCACTAGATTTTAAAAGGCTCTGTGACTCAAGAAAGGGTAGAGCCATTTGGACGGTGAGTCTGAAGTGCTCCATTGCTCTGCAATCTTCCAAAAAGTTGACTGAGGCCTCCCCCACCCCTTGACACACACATAGATAAAGCCCTAACTTCTTCATTCCATATACTTTAGTAGATTGATCTATAATCCTCCACTTTGGCTGAGTTACTGATGTCAAGACCTAGTAACACCTGCATTTGAAGCATCATCGAGGTAAATGAAGGGCAAATGCTTCCTCTTTGGGTGTCAGATGCAACCCGACCACCTCTCCAGGGGTCTGGCAGGGACTTACCTGGCATGTAGGCTCTCCAGAAGTGGCAGAGCCGTTCCCCACCCTGACCCAGCCCAAGAAGAAGTCGACAGAATGTAGGTGCCAAGACCCAGAGTCACCTGAGGGTTTTAATCTAAAGTATGGGCAGTGGGTGTTCTTTCTAATCTCAGAATCAGCTTGTCCAGATGGGTGGCTTGGTGGGAAAAGCCACAGGTAGGGAAGAATCACCACAGACTGACAGCTATCGAGAGGAATCATTAAGGGGAACACACTCCAAATGTCTAAATGGTATGCGCCACAGTTCCCAGATGGAGGCTTTATTTTTCCGCGTGTCTCTGTCACTTTCCTCCTGTGTGTTACCACCTGGCGCCCTTTTGTTCCCCAGCCAGGCCCCATAAGAATGCAGGTTGCTTGGCAACTGATCCATCCACTCAAGTGTCTCCAGGAAATAACCCCAGTTCCTAGGATGGTGCCTGATCCAAGTTATCATAGTGAGCTCTGGTGTTTACACCTAAGCCTGAGAGATGATCCTCACTCGCGAGGCTTCCGTCAGTCCACGGAAACCCGCATACAAGCCAAAAAGCCAACGACGGCAACAGGGCCTGTTCTTTTTTTTTTTTTTTTCCCAAGATCTTTTGATTTGAAAATATATGAAGAGCTGCTGGTACAAGTCATTCCCATGTTGAAACATTCCTTGGTCAAATGTAATACAGAAACTGTGTAAATGGTTGTAGGCAAATAATAATAATAAGTAAGTAATTAATAGATATTTCCAATATCCTAAATAGAGCCGTATAATCCAGATCATGTAACTGAGATTTTTCTTTAATGTCCAGTCTTTCCAACCAGAAGCTTGTGAACACAGGTACACACACACACACACGTGCATGTCCAGCTAAAGCTGCTTTTCACCCTTGCAGAGGAAGCAGCGAGACGCGGAGGACAGTGGTGTGTCATTGTTTGCCCAAGGAGCCTGAGACAGAGCTCGTCTCTTCAGGCTCCAAGGTCTCGGGAATGGGAGGGCCCATCGGTTGGGGCCAGAAATAGCCAAGTGTCCTGCTCCCAGCACATGGGGGACAGCTGCAGCACACGGCGCGAGCCCAGACAGGTGTGCCCACTCCCTCCGGAGGGTTGATTGTCAACCTGGTTCCTGTAAGAGACACTGTACTATGTGCAGGATCTGCACAAAACCACTGCTCCGGTTCCCTGAAGTGCACCACCTAGACTCCCACAGCACAGCTGTCTTACAGCAAAACCCATGCGCCTTCTTTTGAGGAGGTTTCTAGGAATTGAACCCAGGGCCTGGCACACGCTAGGCAAGTGCTCTGCCACTGGCCACAGCCCTGCCCTCCGTGTGATTGGTGACATTTTAAAAGCATGACAGATTGAGAGCCCAGGCACCTCTATGGGAACCTCCCCAGCAAATGAGGTAGCTGCCCGGGGCCAAGGGAATGAAGCTGTGTTCTGTGGTGACGGCATGGTCCCCTTCCACCGGGAATCTGGCGACAGAGAGCACCAAACGGGTAAAGAGTTTGAGGGTTCATGCCCAATACTGCTAAGAAGCCAGGAGGCTCAGAATCGTCATGTATCACACTGGCGGAAGTATAATCTGAAGCAAGTTTAGATACAAAAGATACCTGAAAAGATGCCCATGGAAAGTAGTTTATGATGATACACTCATAAAGGAAACAATTTATAAAGTTCAAAGATGGATTTACTCACATACTAATTCAACAAAGTTTTTGGCACGTATATAATGGGTCAGACACGCTTCTGGGGATTCAGTGGTAGATTTTTAAAGTTCCTTGCATGCCAGGAACTTAAGGACAGTTGGGGGTGGGACGTGAACTTTCCTGGAAGTGTGAAAAACGGAGAACAGGGTCAATGATGCCACTGATGGACGGGGTCAGGGAGCATTCAAGGTGAATCCAAGGTTGGGGCCTGCACCACTGAGTGAGCTACACAGGAGACTCTCCAAGAAGGAAAATGTTATTTTTCCCACCCTGTGCTCTATCCCTGGGAGGAGAGAGGCCCAGAAAAGTTTAAGCAAGTCTGGAAAAAGAAAAAGAGGAGAGGTGTGCCCGACTTCCCGGGGAGCCCAGAGGGAACAGGCACTGGAGGAATTCTACAGACACAGAACAGGGACCGCAGACAGGGCCTGGTCGAGGCCCCCGCAGGTGGGAGGAGAGTCTCCCCAGCACCAAAGACAAGCTTCTGAGGAGGAATGGGGAGGCCCACAGGAGTCTGGTGGTCCAGAAAAGGGGGCCAAGAATCAGCTAGGAAGGCCAGAAGACTGGTGTCCACGCAGGAATCGTGACCACACTCAGGGGCAGCAGGTGCCAACAGAGAACAAGGTGGGGCTGCGACGGGGAGTCTGCTGCCCACTGAGGTCCTCGCACAGCTGTAGCCACCACCTCTGTCCAACATGAAGGCAGAGGGAGCCTGGGTGGAGCTGGCCCTGAGTGCCCACTGGGGCTGTTGCCAGAGGAGACCAGACCTGCCACCCGGAGGAATGGCTAGGGTGGTCGTGCAGGGTTAACGCTGCTCCTTTCCTCCTTCTTCTTCCTTTCTTCTCTACTTTTTGCGCGCTGGAGCTTGATGCTGATCAATCCAACCAAGATTTGGAAGCCAAACATCGTCCAAGTGGTCTCGCCCTGGACCTGGGAAAGGCCCCTAACTCCCTGGAGCGCTTGCTGGACTTGCACCTGGCAGAGTCGGAGTCCACCCATGTCAGCATCTTTGGGACTTCCCAGGAGATGACGCCATGACATGGGTGACTCTGCAGGCCAGCGCCCTCACCCACCCACCACTCCTCCAGCCACTCTCAGGGGCAGCGTCTGCTCCACTGGGCATGTGCTACTGCCGGGACCATGTTTTCCTGGGAGGAAACTTTTATGACTCAATATTTGAAGTAAAAAATAAAAGACTGATTCATAGGAAGAAAAGTGTCAGTATCTGCAACCCCAACTAAAGGTGCTGTCACTTCGAGATCACTTTCCCACCTCTGTGTCTAAGATATCCCTGGTGAGAAGGATGAGCATGAGGCTATCAGGGTTAGCAGAAATCCCCGTGAAAGATACCCAAATGTTTTGGCTCCAGCTCAGTCCTAACTGGGAGGAGGTAAGACATGTCCCTGGGGTGGAGTGGTCTCCACTTACATGTTGCAAATCTGGGATTTTGATTTTTCACTAAGTCCCGAGTAAATTTGTGACTATGCACAAACCCCCCAGAGCCAGAAGCACCTGCAAAACTGGACATCAGAATGGCCATGTCTGCCTCAGCAGCCAAGCTCATCCCCATCCTGGAATGTCCTGAGGCAGGAAAGTAATGGAATCTTCCAGAATGCCACCTTGAAAATGGCCTTAGGGCACTAAGAGCCCTGGAGGTCATGTCACAACACAATGGCAAATCCCAAAGCCACCAACCTACTCTCCTACACCGTAGCCAATCCCTGGCCCCCTTCACCTTCTGGAAGGAAAGGTGAACAGTTCTCAGAGCCTTGGTTTCCTCTCTGAGTAGTTGACTCTAAAATCATCATCAAAACTGGAACGATGGGCTGGGGATGTGGCTCAAGCAGTAGCACGCTCGCCTGGCATGCGTGTGGCCCGGGTTCGATCCTCAGCACCACATACAAACAAAGATGTTGTGTCCACCAAGAACTAAAAAATAAATATTAAAAAAAAAATTCTCTCTCTCTCTCTCTCTCTCCCACTCTCTCTTAAAAAAAAAAAAAAAAAAAAAAAAAAAAAACTGGAACGAGAGGTCTTTAGATTCATGCGGATAAGCTGCAGTTTCCCCAGAGTCCGACTACCATCTTTCCCACCACATCTAACAGTGACGATGCTCCTGCCAGGGCACACTTTAAGAGGAAACAGCTCACTATAAGTCATAAACTCTTTTTCCAACCTCGAGCAAGACGTTCGACCATGTTGAGTTGATGTGGAGTGGAGTGCAAGAATTTTCTTGGGTTGAAATGCATTAGCAGCGAGTGCTGTACATAGAGGATTCATCCAGCTGAACATTATATATATATATATATATATATATATATATATATATATATAATTTTTTATATGCCTATTTCTGAGCTCCTGAGAAAATGGAAAATATGCCTCGTAGCTCTGATACAGCTATCAGGAATCCAAAAACACTTTGCACATATACAGCGCAATCCTTAGGAGTGTTCAGCCATGCACCACAGAGCTCGTAGGACCCTGCGAGCACTCTGCCGGCCGTGAGAGCTGCCTGCTGTCCTGAGGTCCCACTCCATCACAGCCATAGGAAGCTGCACACAGGATCCTAGTGTTTGTTTGTGGACTTGTTCTTAGAGAACACAGCTCTGACTTTTCCTTTAAAGCCAAATAAGGACATCAAATTATAACATTAGCTTAGAGACAGATGAGCAGGAAATTCCAAGGCTGAGTCTCTCCCTGCAGTTGTAACTTTCCCATGACAGACGGTTTGGTCCTACATGTGCAGCTTTGTATAAGAGTCAGCTTCCGACCTCAGTCACACTTGCTTTGTTTGTAACTTGCAAATGTAAGGGAGGGCAAGGACGAACCCAAGCCTGGCCAGAGGTTGGCAGTCTGGAAGGCAGGCTGGAATCAGACTGGAGGAGAAGGCTGTGGAGGCGCACAGAGCCGCGACTGAAGGGGAAGTGCAGGCGTGGACGGAGGTGCGAGGGAGTGCGCATCTGCAGCTGCAGATTTCTCACATGACGTCTTCATCTACTTCTCTCCAGTGACTGCTCAACAACAGTTTGAACCACATTTGGGTTTATTATTATTATTATTTATAGAGAACAGGAGCATTTGGTTCTCTTTGATTGCACCTCTTGCATATAAATCTTGCAACCAGTTATTAAGTGCTTGCGAAGCCCTGGCACCTCATAAGCTGTCAATCACGTTGGGCTACGGTGGGCTTCCTGGGAGGCAAGGACTCCACGTGGGAGCACTGGCAAAGAAAGCAGGCAGGCGGCCTGACGGAGCCCGTAAGAACCCCAGTTGCTGCTGACAAGGGAACAGAGCTGACAACTAAAGCCCTCTAACCTAGAGGGACGGGGGCAGCTGGGACATCTGCCTTGTTGAAGGAAAGGATGCTTCAGACCTAGGCAAGCGGGAGGGACAGACCTGGCATAGAAGATTGATTCCTAATCCCACTGGGAATGAATCATACAGAGAGGAACGGGGCTTTAGCCACAGGGTCTAGGCAGGAAGGGCCAGGGCAAAGCTTCCGGGTACACCCCCTCTTCCATCTGAGATGCTGCAAACTGGACCCTGTTTGAAGGGTCATTTTGGTCCAGCCACCGGAGACATGGAGAAATAAGAAAGAAGAAAAATTTACTCAAAGTGCAGGGCACTGTTACATGGGGAACAACTGTGACTGTAAGTAATACTCAGTGTTGATAAAGATGTGGTAAAACTGGTACCCACATATTACTGGGCTGCATCAGTCAATACAATCCTTTTGAAAAATTATTTAAAAATATGTGTCCAAAGCCATAAAACTGTTAATAACTGTGGTACAGAATTTTTTTTTTGTTTTTGGTCATCTACCCCAAAGAAATACCCTAAAGATGGAAATTTTTCTATGCAGAAATATTTATGACAATACTAGATATAAAGTGAAAAACACACAAAAAACCAAACATCCAATAACAAAACACAACTTAAGTATAAGTTGTAATATATACACTTACTGAAATGATAAGGTACCCAGGCCGATCCTATAATTGACATGAAATAGTCCACCCCCACCCCTCACAAAAACGATGGAACTTTAACCACGCTTTTGATAACGTCCAATTTATAGGAGGGAAAAAACTAGATTAAAAGGAACAAGTTAAACTGCCCCCAATTAAGCAACCCAGAATTATGGAATTTGACCTAATGTCTGCAGCAACTGCATGATCTGGGAGAGCAAGGGAGGAGCTGGTGGTCACCACCAAGTGCTCCAGATGTGGCTAATGTGACTTACATCTTGACCCATAATCTCCTTCACTATTAATTTTAAATCCACCTGTAGCTGGAGGCTACCATATTGGATGACACCCTTTTCGAGTTCAAGGATTTAAGAGACACACAGCCAGAGGCATTGTAGGGTGACGTTGGCTCCTGAAGCCAACCAATGATCGCCAGGGACCTGAAAGAGCGTTTCAAGGAAATTCGACTGTGGCCTGAGTCAGGCGTTGCCTTCATTAATCAAGATGGGGGGACACTAAAATAATCATTATAAAGCACTCTCATTAAGGAGGATAAAGTTTAATCAAGACAAGTAAGAATCAACTAAGAGGTTTTTACAGAGCCAGGCCAGAATTAGGCATGAATTTTTTGAAGGCTGTGTATTTGGGGTATAGTTATTTGTTTTCTTTCATTACAAAAAGTATAGATGAAATTACTCTGTCTCTGAAGGTAGAATGTCCAAATGTCACAATGTCAAGGTTTCCTTTAAAATGCTTGTGCCAAGGGAGAGAAGAGAGAGACACAGATGAGCTGTGGAGCCTGGGCGGGGCTCTCTGTGGTTTCTTCTTTCCTATGTGCACTTGAAAGATTTCCATAATAACTTCTAACACTCACAGCTACAAGGAAAATGCTCATGGATAACAAGAAGTGAGAAGGCAGCGGTGCCACCCTCCTGGTCCCACCCTCCAGGGCTTCTGCATCCCTCAGGAAGGGTCTGATCAGGTGGTACAACAGGCCGCTGCCCGGGACATGTTGGCGACGGTCTGCTGAGAAGCAGCTCACTGGAATGGAAGCCCGGCCTGCAGGAGGGATGTCCCATGTGCTGAACTGTGACACCTTCATCCAGCCTGGTGGGAAGGGAGGTCTTTCCTGCCAACTTCATGCTCTGGATGCCTGAAGTTCTGCCTCTCAAAGACACGCCATCTTTTAGGTGCATGTTTTCAACTGATGATAAACAGCACAGCCTGGTTAGACAAAATGCATGGCACGTCCTATGACCTCACCTTCCGTCAAGGTCATCTTAGGAGAACACAGTGTGACAGAGGACAGGCCCTGGATCACAGAGACTGTCGGGGTTTCAGTCCTGCACCACACGGCCTTGGGTTCCCTCCCTGGTCTCTTCAGGGCAGTTTCCTGACGTCCTCAGGGAAGCTCCTCAGAAGTCACCTTGACTGATAGTCTTACTGTCCTTTCCCTAATGACCATCCAGCTCTTAAATTGTGGCTTCTGCTTGCTGTGGTTTTGAAAACTGTGGGACTATACATGCTGCAAGTATGAATTTGAGGATGAGCTTCTGTATGGATTTATGAATGGCTGTATCCCCATCCCTCTCCACAGATGGTCTGTGGCATCTTTTAAAAGCTATGCCATTAAAAGAATCCTGATTTTTGAAGAAATTCGAACAAAAGAAAAATAAAAATAGATAAATAATAAAGGAAAGGGTGGACAACACAGAGACTGAATGCACTTTAGCCCTCTTGTTGCTAGCTCTGGAAAATGGAGTTCTGGGTTGCCTGGAAGCCAACGCAAACATGAAAAAGTGATCTGTTAGTTACAGGATCACCACGCTCAGGAAATAAAAACAAACCCTTGACACAGATCTTGCACTAAGTAACATGTGCGAGCCACAACAGGGGAGTCTGGTGGTCCTGTTCTCCTGATGCAGGGCTATCAGAGCCCAGCTCCTCACTGATGGCTGTGTTCCAGACATGGATGTTGATGGCCACCATTTTACAGGGAGACCTATTTCTTTTAGATGCTATTGACAAACTTCAAACATCTCTGACCATTAGATTTAGTTAGTTCTCAACCCTAGCCTTGTTGCTTTGTTTCTTGAGAAGAGTCAAAGAAGTGTTATAATTGGAGCTCTCTATAATCCCCAGCTTCCAAACCCTCAATAAAAAGATTGACCGCCAGATTTTAAAAGAAAATTTGTAAATCTGTAAATGAGCAGAGTGGACTGGAGGAAGGCATGCTCTAATTTGCACAGTAACTAGGAGATGTTCTTTCAGATCCCTTCTCTGAAGTGAATTTAATCAAAGTTCATTCATGAATTTCAAAGCAAATCCACCAGCCCACTTTACCTTCCCTTTAGGTCCCTAACAACAGGGTTTGAGGACGGTTCTTTGCTTTAATTCTTTTCTTTGCAGTGTCTACTGTATGTGGAGAATGTTTGCATGTTTGGATTCTCTGAATGACACAATGAATTCCCTCCATGATACCCCAACACAATTGCTCAGCTATCAAGGAAAGCTTTTTTATCCTGCTGAGTTCAAAGTTCAAAATTTATTTCTTAGCTTAATGCAATGCTAGTACAAGTGTGTTTAATATATTCATTCTAAATGCCATCAGAGGACGGTGGTGTCAACATTTTGGCTTTGTTTGGACAGCTTTTGTGCAAGTGCAAACACTAAGTGTATGAAATCTAATGAGATTAGGCGCTTACTGCAAAATTAAAGGCAGGCGACAAGACTTCAAAGACAGTACCGTGGTGCAGATCCCTTGTGGATTTCTTGGGCCATTTCAGCAAACCAAAGTTAGAGAATCCCCTTTACCAAAATACTCTCTTCATATGCATACTTGATATTAAATGCCTCCTAAAGCACATGTGATTTTTTTTGGGGGGGGGACACTAAAATAATCATAATAAAGCACTATCATTAAGGAGGATAAAGTTTAATCAAGACAAGTAAGAATCAACCAAGAGGTATTTATAGAGCTGGGCCAGAATTAGGCATGAATGTTTTAAAAGCTGTGGATTTGGGGTATAGTTATTTGTTTTCTTTCATTACAAAAAGTATAGGAAACAATAAAAATTTTGATTCTAAAACAAGATTACAATAAATGTTCTGAAGGATTTACTAGGACCCAGTCTTTTCTAAGTATTTGTATGTATGAAATCGATGCAAACCACAGCCTTATGAGATTGGTACTTAGCCCCAAGTAAAAGATCAGAAACCTAAAGTATACTGAAATGGAACTGTGGTCTATTCAACTAGAGTATAGAACTAGTGTCGGTAGGAGATATAAGCTGAAAATCCAAGCAAGAAAAAAGCCTTGTATCTAATCATCAGCATTTTTAACTTCAACCAGAGAACTGTCCACAGAGGGACTGATGAACAGGTCTACGTTACCTAAGGACCAGTGCTCCTGGGCGAGAATCCCATTGTAAGAGCTTCACTGTGGCAGTGCAGTGAGGCACCAACTCACAACTTCTCCTCTCCCAGGAGAGAGGGAGAGGAGCTCCGGAGCAGCAGACAGTGCGTGTCCAGAGCCGCCCGGTAGTGAGAGGCTGGCGGGAGGAAACTCAGGTTTGGAGCAAGCAGTCAGTTTCAGTTTGGGAACGTAACTATAAAATAGAACCATGTCGATTGCTGTCTCCCCACTTCTTACCTGCTCAGTAACTGCATGTGGTGCAACATTATGTTTTTGAGAGATTCAAGTGGAGAGTCACCGACAGTAGGGCTGTCTTGGATGTGTGTCCGTTACACCAAGAGCCCTGTAATACGGACTTCAGAGACATCCAGAGGGGGCCGATGACTTCAAACCACGTCAGAGGTTGCATTGCCAAGAGCAGCCAAGAAGACAGTTGCCTAGGGTTCTCACTGCTACAAAAGATGAAGAAATCGGTGGCCTGAACAAACAAGAAACTGCAGGCACCCTGTTGGGGCCAGAAGCACTTCATTTAGGGGAGCAACATTGGAAGCAAAAACTGTGGGTCCAAGAGAGCCAGCCACCGTACAAACTGTGCCTGTCAGGTGGCAACAGCCAGGAGATGGGGGTCCAGAAATTCATGTCCACAAAGTAGGAGCTTGTGGCTAAGGGAAGAGCAAGGTGTGGCTTCTCAGTGTGACGGTGATGTAACGAGACAGGTGGAGGCCACTGGGCTCTTTCTTGAGAAAAGTTACAGCAAGAAAAAGAAAATACACATAAAAGAGCAGCAGAGAGTACCAAAGAGAAAAACGGAAGAATGCAGCGTATTTTCACACACCACCCGGCGGGAACCCGCCCCCCAGGAGGGGATGGGCTGCTGCAGGAGGACCCACCGGAGGATCGCCTCTGCTCCAGTCTCCTGACCTGGGCCTGCATAAAAAATCTCCCTCAGGAGGTTCTGCCAGAAAGACTGGCCCTCACAGCAGCCTGGGGTGTGTGTGTGGGGTGGGGGGGGTCCTGCTTCTGTGCGCACAGCAGCAAAGGCTGGATGGCAGGGGCGGTGGCCTACAGGCTCCCTGAAGCCAGGCTGGCCACAGTCAGAGAGAATCGAGAGCTGTAAGACCTCACTGAAAGTTGTCGAAACCCAGAGAATTTGTTGGGAGAGAAACTCCTAAAAAACAAACAACAGACGGGCCTGGTGGTGCACGCCTATAATCCCAGCAGCTGGGGAGGCTGAGGCCGGAGGATCATGAGTTCAAAGCCAGCCTCAGCAACTTAGTGAGGCCCCTAAGCAACTCAGTGAGACCCTGTCTCTAAATAAAACATAAAAAGGCTGGGGATGTGGCCCCGTGGTTGAGTGCCCCTGGGTTCAATCCCCAGTACAAATAGATTAATTAATTAATTAACTAATGACAGGCCAGTATCAGGAAGGACAGATAACACAGCAAAAGAAAATGTCACCAAGCTTCACTTCTCCTGTTTCCTTTTTCCCCATCTTGGGACACTTAAAATCTGCAGCACACACACACACACACACACACACACACACACGCACGCACTGAGGGAAAGGAGTCCTTCTTATTCCGATTTCTATCTTGCAAGGCCCTGCACAGGGTCTTAGACACAGCAGACATTAGCGCTCCTTTTGGATGAATGCCTTGAGCTTATGATAAGCTACTGGTTTTGATATTTAGCATTTATAACATAAAGGTTTTAAAATACTTTAAATGATCGATGAAACTGAGCCCAGTAATAGTGATAACTAACATTTACAGCGTCTGTACTGGGTGCTAAGTTTTTAGCTGTGATTCCTGGTTTCTTCTCCACATTGATCTTAAGAGGAAGAGACCACTATCACCCCCGTTCTGCAGCTGGGACCGAGTGGGCTCAGACAGGCTGAAGGCACCTCAAGGTCACTCTGCTGTGAAGAGGCGCACAAGGACCCCAGCGGGTGCGCTCTCAACATCATGACCTGAGTCAGACAAGGTCATTGTGTGGGTCAATCATCTGGCCTGCTGCCTGGCTCCTGCATGGTGGGTTTCCTGCAGGTGGAGGCTGTGACCCAGGACAAAACGGCCCTGTGTGTCCCCTGCCTGCAGCCTGGCATTCAGAGCAGCCATGTGGCTTTACCGGTGACCCCGGCAAGGCAAGCAACTGCACCAGACCTTCCAACTGCCCTCCAGATCGCAACTCCTCTGCCTTTAGACCTCTCCCAATAATGGAATGGAAGGTGGCGAAAACGCTTGCCTCCTCCTGGTTGACCAGCACCCCAAAGCACCTGCAAAACTGAGAGGGGCTGCAGCAGGGTGAGACGTGGCAAGTCAGTGCTACTCTTAGAAGATTTATCAATCTCACACGACTATTCATGTGACCCATGTTCAATAAGCAAAAATTTTACTTGCCTCCTTTGTCCTAACCTACAAAGTAGAAGCCAGATACAAAGTATATAATGTCACTCTTGTGCCCTCAAGAGTGAGATAATCACAGATGAAGTAAGATCAGGTGTCTAACGGTGTGTATGGCCACGCTGTCCCTGGACTGTCACATAAATTCAGTGGCTCAACCTCTGCAGTTTCCCTTATGCGAAGGCATGCATTGTTAAAGCAGAAGGGGCCCAAAAGACCACGGTATTTAAAGCTTAAAACCAGACACCCGTGAAACTACATCCTCCCAGCTGCCTCAAGGCTGAGCACAATAACCCGAAAAGCACCCAATGCAAATTCATCGTGTGTTCTCCTGCAGAGACGCACTCTCTCCACCCTGGGCGGCAGGGACGGAGGCATTCAGTACTTCAGGCCCCTGCCACGGCTCTCAAACGGTGTTCCAGCACCTTGCAGGCAGATGCAGCAGGAAGGAGACAGGACTGCAAGGGACCCGCAGCCAGCAGACAGAAGAGATGGAGCCCAAGAGCCAGGCCTGCTGGTGCACCTGGTCCCCAGAAACCAAGCTCACTGGGAAAAGCCTCCTGCGTCCCAATTTCAGTAAAAACAGACGCGTGGATTCTATCTCCTTTGCCTTGGAAAAAACTGCTCCCCTCAAATGGAACTGTGTCCCCCAAAGATAAAATTCTCTTTTCTCCCAAGAGAAACAAAGAATGTTGAAGAAATTTCAGTGCCTTTATAGCAGCTCACTGCCTATTCGCGGCACATGCTGAGTTCTGAGGTAGACTGTCATCAGCTAGGTGACTGATTAGCCTTGTCACTTCTGCCTCTCAGTCCTCCAAGTAGCTTAGACTGACCCCAACCTCCAAGTGGCAACAAATTTCCCCTTGAGGAGTTCCAAAGACCTGGTAAATGAGAGGTTACTTTTTCTGTTCATTAATGGAAGAGGGAAATCCTGTCTTTAGCTGGAGCCACAGAAAAATACTTGGTGAGTCACCATAAAACACCAGAGAGGACAGTCGTCCGACACGGTCGCTCCCAGGGAGCCCTCGGCAGAGCAGGGAGAGGACAAAGGTGCTCTTTCTCCAGCTCACTGCAGAGAGGGGACGCAGGGCGGCCCCTGACCGTGTGACCGGGAGTAGGCACTCACTGGGAGGAAGTCTTGCCCTCACAGGAAGCTCCTGTGGTGACGATGACGAGAGGGTGGCTGCGACCCACCAGGTTGGCAGCTGGCGCCCTTGGGAACCATTCGTGGTTCACCTCACTCTGACGACAGGCTGCGGCCTCAGCCTCCGCTCTGAGGAGGAGCAGGTGAAGCTGAGAGAGGAGGCCGGGAGGGCGCTCTGGCTGCCAGGACTGGGAACAGGCAGCCTGGAGGGGCGGCCACCCCCAGCTGGTCCCTGCCCAGTCCTCCCCAGGAGCGGGCCAAGGGCGGAGAGGGGTGAGCTGGGCCTCCTGTCCCATACTGCCCCCTTCCTGGGCAGAGCAGCTTCTTCAGGTCAAGTTTTTAAGAAAGAACTTTTTATTATGCCCCCCACCCTGCCAAGCTTCTGCTCCTTCTGTCTGACCACCCCCGCCCTCTTTGCTGCTCCAGCTGTGTCTCACTCTTCAGGCTCTGGCGTGTCACTTGCTGGGGACATCTTCCCTGAGGTCCCAGCTATCCCACCCCACCCATTGGTTCTCAGGAGCCCTAACTTGCGGATCCTCATAGCCCTAAAACCCCGGTGGCCCGTGGGTTCTGGGTGTGATCGCGTCTTCGGAGCTATATATTTTCATGTAACGTCTCCCTCTGCTCTTCATAAACGTCAAGGCAGAAAGAGCCGTGTCCTCTGGGTCACCCCTTGAGCACCTGTTTGATCACTAGACAAACACCCTCTCGAAAAATAATTCTTTTTTGCCAGCCAGCATTCTGTTTCTGCCAGTATACTGAGGCAAACTGGCCACATAGGTCTCTGAAGACCCCAGCTGCTTCTGCAAAACAGGACACAGAATGGAGCAGGCAAAACTAGTTTCAGTCTCAAAGGACAGCAGGTAGACCTACTGTTCACACCCAGATTCATTACCATCCACCCTAACACGGTGCCTCAGTAGAATTCCCACCTAGCAGCGCCATCTTGGTTGGGTTGCTTCCCACCCAGACTAGAACTGGCTCACATAAAGGATCAGAGGAAGGCAGTTCTGTGTCCCCAAGGTAGACCCAACCCCCTTTCTGGAAAAGTCATGAATAATCCTCCTACTGGTTATCTAAAATTCTGCCCTCACCCTCAGAAGGACCCACCCTTTGTTCAGGTTGAGAAGTTGATCCGTGAGTTTGTCTCCCTGCTTCTCCTGTTTTACAGCCAAGAGGACACCTTTCTTGTATGCTCAGACAGCGCTGGATCTTGTCATTGGTTCCAAATTCCAAGAGGGAAAATGGAATCCAGTTTGGTGTAAGAAATTAGTAACATGAGCAAATGAAGATTTGCACCAAATGTTTATTACTATTCCATCAGCTGCCTGTCATGTTGGGTTTTCTGGAAATGCTACAGAATAAGAATTGGGGCTCTATCCTCTTTGAGGCAATAGAACTAAGAAAGGAAACAATCAATGTATCTCTGATCTGTGAAAAGAGAATGGTAAATAAACCAACCTTTCCCAACAGAAAGCCACTGGTAGGGAGGGGCCATAAATCTGGACAGGCAAATTGAAAGGGTGAGGAGGAAATCAGGTTATGGAGCCTTAAATTCAGGCTTCAATATACATTATCAAAACTGCTGCATCATAAAGTGACACAATAAAGTCGTGAGATGATTTCAGAAGTAAAATTGATTCAAGCAGCAGAGGTGAAGACCACAATCAATCAGGAAACTAAATAGTCCTGGCTTGAATAAATAAGGGCCTCAGTTATCCTGGTCGGAGTGGACATGGGAGAGCAGGAATGGCTTCTAAGAGACAGGGAAGAAGGACCGGCCACCCCGGGTGAGTGAGCACAGCCCATCGAGCCCTGGAGGAATGCAGCTCTCTGGGGGACCTTGAACGGACCACCTCCCCTCCTTGGGCGCTCTCTCCAGGTGTACAATGACAGCACTAGACCCGCCCAACGTCCAGAGTTAGCGCTGAGCTCAGTTACCAGGGAGTTAGTACAAGTCACTGACTGGGGGAGCTGAAGACTTGTGTTCGGGTTGGATATTGTGACAGAATGAGGTACGCCTCTTGGTCTTTGTCCTGGCTTCTGAAACAGCGTCAGGCCCACCAAGGCCAAAAGGAGCGTCTTTTCTCCTTCATAAGCCCTTTAACCACACCTGAGTTTGTTAACGAGGTGACTTTGGGACAGCTTATAAGCAGGGACTGGGGGCTGGTGGCCAGGGAGCCGACCATGATTAGAGGGTTTGGACTTTCAGCCCCACCCCAAATCTCCTAGGAGGGAGGAGGAGCTGAAGGTAGAACGCCATCCACACCCAACATGAAGCCGGCCATGCTGCATGATCAAGTTCCTAAGAGAAGGGATTCGGGATTCAAAGAGTTTTCATGTTGGTAAGCATCTTCACCCCAAGCCCCATGGGACAGAAGCTCCTGTGCTTGGGACTGTCCTGAACCTCTTCCTATGTGTCTCTCCATCCGGCTGTTCATCTGCATCCTAATAGATCTATGAGAATCACATTCCCTGGGTTCTGGGGCCATTCTGGAAAACTCTCAACTCTGGGGAGGGACCCTAGAACCTCTAATTTGTAGCCAAATTGGACAGAAGTCATGGTAAGCTGGGGACCCGCCACTTGGTCCTGGTGTCTAAAGATGGGGAGTAGGTGGATAGATGTGAGCAAGGAGGTGGGAAAGAACCCAAGCTCCGCCCTGAGTGGTGTGCCCTACTGCCATCATGCTGCGTAGGGACGGCGACCTTGTGGTCAGGCAGCCCTGTCAATCTGGAGAAAACAGATGTGGTCTCTCTGGAAAATTTCCAACATGGCGAAATTGGTGTGGGTTCCCTAAGCCATGGCAGGAACCATGGCATCCCCAGAGGGAGGTCACCGTGCAGATGGAGGGTCGCAGACCAAGTATGAAAACTCATTTCCTCTCTTGGAGGCGGCCTGCTCCACATGTAGGGTACTTCTATCCCGTTAAATCATCCCTTCAGGTTGTTCTAACTGGGTCTCTGGATGGCATCTTTCTTACCCTCTACCCATAGGGAGGGGCTGAGCCCGGACAGGGGTCTCTGCCTGACTCCAGGCTATTAGAGCAGAACGGATTAAAGTGTAGGATGCCTGTCAGTGTCCACAAGAACTGAAGACCAGGTTGACATGGAGGAGAAAACCCCCATGTGGTGTGAGGGATGTTAGAGTGTAAAGGAAGAACCAGGAGGTTTCCACTTCAACTTCTTGGGTTCAAGATAAAGTGAGACCCTGAGAAGAGCTCTCCAGCAGGCAGCTGGGAATCCCGGGAGTTGTGCTTGGGAGAAGAGCAGGCGGGGACGAGATGGAAGAGGCAGGGCCTGGTGGTTCAGCCACAGCGATGGACGTGTGGAGGAGAGGAGATGGTGGTGTATGTCCATCCACGGAACCCCGGGCACTGGGGCTGTAAGCCTCCCTGGAGACAAGGGTTCCTTTTCGCTCCAGGACAGAACTTCTGACACGACCTACTCTGCACCTTCCTTATTCCAGGCTGGTAGAGAACCGAAGCCAGTAAGATGGGTCACGAAGCAGAGCGTTTTCGTCCTCTCTCAGTCCTCCAGAAAGTCGCAAAGGCTCTGAGTCGCCACGGGACACCATGCCCACTGCACCCCAGCCCCTCGCCTGCCACTCCAGGACCTTGCAGAGCCAGAGGCAAAGCCGCCCGCGGGATGCTTCAGTGCTAGTCTTTGGGAGACCCCTGGTCCCTGTCTTTCAGAGCAATTCTCTTCGCCAGTAGACATCCGGGCTATGAAAAGCATATGTGCTACACCTTTAAAATTCCCTTTGCCCTTAGCTGTGAATAAGGTTCCATTGTCTGCTGCCATCCTACCAGAGAGAGAGCATTGTGTAGTCGGACAAAACTTGCACCCTTGAGCGACTGAGAGCTCGGTCTCCTCTAATGATCCCCAGGCAGGCGAACATTGCCAAGGGCACACATACACCAGTCCTCCTCAAATTGCATATGGGAATGCGGAGTGCAACAATCCCAGCACCTGACCGCCTCCGTCCAACATTCTGGAGTCATCAAACTTAATTTCCCCTTTGTGCAATAAAACACCAAGAGGAAGCTTTAATGGACTGTATTGTGTAACGGTTCTATAAAAATAGCAGGCCAGCACTGGAGCACTTCCTTCCGGGCCCAGTAACCTATGCTGAAAAGATACACGCTGGTTGCCCGGGCAACCATGAGAGATGACACTGGGGGAAAAAACGGCAACAAAAGGACCATTTTTTGGCTCCATCAAATGAGGTCTGGTTTCAAGCTTGTGATACAGTGAATACAGACAGCCCAGCACAGAGAGGGGGACACACTTAGCAATTCTGCTCAGGCACCAGGAGGCCTGCAAAGCGCCCCTGCTTCCGGGTGTTTTTCTCTCCCTTCTTCAAAGAGGGGGAAATGCCTTCCCCCAAGAAATTTTATTTTTAATTTAAAGAAAGCAAAACCTTTGATTGTATTTGAACTGTGGCAATCAGGAAACGAGGTTCATTTGACTCTCTCTTCCTAAGAGCTCAAAAAATAATTTCAGTTTCTTTCAATTGTCTTTCCTTTTCTCTCAGCTCGCCTGGGATCTGTTCATGCAGGAAGCAAGTCATTTAAGGGCAATGACCTTCATACATAAAACGGGAATCAGGGACACTCAAGCAATGATGCACTTTAAAAGTGCATAACAACCATTTCTGGGATCCCTCTTCACCACGAACATCAAGGGACGTGGCTTTAACAGACCATGATATCCTCTCCCCTGCTGCACTGAATGAGCACCCCTAAGGTTCCTTAGCAGGTCACCATCCTCACGGGCGCTGCCTGACACAGTGGGCTGCCATTTTAGTTTCAGAAAATTGCTTTTCTTGATCCAGTGGCAGACAGTTCCATGAGATGCTGACAGGGACCCAAACAACGTTCCTCTCACAGGGAGGAAGTGGACCCTCAGAGATTTATCAGCATGGTTTGGAACCTCTGGAAAATAAAACCAAGGCTGAATCAAAAGCGATCAAGCACAAATCTTTAGTATAAAGCAGCATCAATAGCTCTTTCAAAGTGATTCTTGAAATCGGAGCTCATAAATATGTAATATACTTTTAATCTGAAAGACCTGTTTAGACCCTCAGAGAGTAAAGGATTCATTTCAAGATTAGGTTCTCAGCAGAAAGCAGGCCCCTCTGATCGTGAAGGCAGGAGGGAAGCACAGTGTCTTTGCAGGCCGTGTGGCCGTTCTGGGCGCTGCTGGGCTGGAGAGGCACAGCCAGGGAAAGAGCCAGTTGTGCCTTCCGCAGAAAAGACCCCTCCCCTGCACTGTCCCCGCGGCCCTGCTCCTGCCCCTTCACAGGGAACGCAAACCCTCGCTACATCTTGCTGTCATTTGCTTCGTGGCAACTAACCAACATCTAGACCGTCTACCTGGATCAAAAAGAAATGGAGATTTAGAAATTAGGCATTTATTTCTATCAATGCATGTGGCCAAACTGGAGATTTGGGCATTATCGAAGACAAAACGGCAGCCCTTCCCCACAGAGCAGTCTAATCATCTCTATTATATACGGAACAGATTAGGAGGGGTTCATTTTTTTTTCCTTTCTTTCTTTTTTCTTTTTCTTTTCTTTTTTTTTTTTTTTTTTTTTGAAACAGGGTCTCACTAACTTACCCAGACCAGTTACCTGGCTGAAGTGAGGAATTTTTAAACCCGGATGCAGTGGAAACACAACATCATTCATTCTCCAAGCTGCAGACCCACACTTGGATCCCTGTGTCTTGGGGAAACGTAGGCAGGGTGATGTGTTCCAATTAGCAGTCTTCATTTTCCCATTACACCAAGGGTTTTGAATTCAACAGGACTAACTTGTAGATAGCTGGGGTTCATCCACACCTTTAGTTTGACCCTAAAAAAGGTACTGAAACAAATCTGATAAAACAGACGCATAGCCATCTTTTGTAGAAGCTCAACTCCAGGGTAGAAGCCCGACCCAGGAAACACAAGTGTGTCTGGCTTGCGTCTCTGATCCAAGATTTCAACTTAGTGATGCTTAAGTCCATAGCACAAAATAAAGCACATAGAAGTTTCAAAGCTTGGTACCTCCCATTAAATCTAAGTCCTTGTCAGGTATTGAAGGAATGCTACGTAACATGTGCTAGGATCCGTATTTCCCAATCGAAGTCCTCACTCAGCTTTCCAGCTTCCTGCACAGCCTGCGTCAACCTCACCCACTACTCACAAGTGAGTACTACTACCCAGGTGGCCGCTCCTCTCGGAGGCTGCAGAGTTTACAGTGCCATGTCCTCATGTAACAAGGACTGCTACCACTTCTCAGGTCTTTCTCTGGGCTGGCTAGAGGAGAAACACAGGTGAGTTTGAGCATCTAGAAATGAGTGGCTGGAGAAGGGAGGGGGTGAGCCAAAGGGACCCAGAGAGTAGTATCCACAGCGTGTTCCAAGGATAATGGAGAGACTGAGGACTTGGAGGAGAAAGCAGGTTTGCAGAAGAAAAAATGGAAAGCAAGACAGGAAACACTATTATCTGCATTTATACAAAAGAAAATATGGATCATACCACATGCTGGATTAAGTTACAAGAAAACCTGGATATCGTTTTCATGTGACTTGGAGCAAGAATACTAACTTCCTCCTTCGATTTCCTTATCTATAAAACAGAGATTAAGATATTAAGAATGCTAGGAGTGCAGCTCAGTGGTGGAGCCCTTGTTTACCACTCTCAAGGCCCTGTGTTTGGTCCCCAGAACTGGAGGGGGTGGGGGAGAATAGTAGCAATAATGGCATCCATTTACAAGACATCCCAAATAAATCCTGGCCCATCTCACCCTCTACTCACCTTACGGTTCACTTTCTCTTCGTAATAGTGCCCATGTCAATTTATTCCGTTTATTGTGGTAGGATTAGACAGTCCCCAGGGCAGCCCATGGCCATGGCCTTTAAAAGATCAACTCAAATGACACCAGTGAACTCTCCCAATGTCCAGGAGGGGATGCCTGAGAGAGCAGGGCTGCTCCCAGGTAAGTCCACTCCACAAGGCCACGCCCTTCCTCCCAGGACAGGATCCTGGAGCAGCTGGCCCCGACTCCGCCAATGGCCAGCCAGCTCCCCACTGTCCTCCAGGTGTCCCAGCCAGGAGGGTCTGGGCTTCCCAGGAAAGACGCAGCAGAAGCTCCTGTTCCCGACCTTGGCACTCGGCAGCACCCCCACAGAAGAGAAGACCCCCTCTGCCTCTCCTTCAGAGGGTCTTCAAGGCACATCAAGCCCTGGCCCCAGAGAAGGGCACATCTGTGGCCCACATTGTGGCGTCCACTTCCAGATCATTTCTGTGACTCTGGAAAAGCCACGCTTGAGTCTGGGACTGTGATTCTAAGTTGCTGGAGAAAGGCAGTTGTTACATATTGTTTAAAATTTGTTTGATAAAAGGGAATTTCTTCGAAAACATCAGGCCAAGCGTGTGATGTGAATTCACTGTCTATAAATTTACAATGTAGCAAGGGAAACTGAGCACAGTGATTTGATTGATCAGTGCTGCAAGAAACATTTCCTACAGCGGTGAAAAAGTGTGCGGCACTGTGTTTAGTAGAGGTTAACCCAAGTCGGGAAATGAGAGGCTCTTCTTCTGGGGGAGTCTTCCTTTTATGGCTCTTTCTCTTTCTGTTCATCTCTATTTTTGCCAACTTTTTATTAAAACAATATAAATGCTTTACATAATTTAGAAAAGAAAAAGCAAATAAAATGTTGGTGCTACAACCTCAGACCATCAAGCAGGGACGGTTGTGGGCTGTAACTGCTGAACACCCAGAGCCTCCCCTGGCCTCCTGCTGCCTGGGTGGGCTGGCTGCCAGCATGCTCCCAGGCAGAGCCAGGACCCCGTGCTCTCCTCCTGAGCCACTTTCTACCTTGCTGTTCAGTTCTGATCTGGAATGAGCTCTTCCCCCTGACAGTTTCGAGGCCCTCTCCCCTTGATGGTGGCCCTTGCTAAAAGCAAAGGTGAAGTTTTTACTAATTATTTATTTTTTGATAATGCATATTGAATTCAGGAGCATTTAACCACTGAACCATACCCCCAGCCCTTTTTTTGAGTTTTATTTAGAGACAAGGTCTTGCTAAGTTGCTTAGGGTTTCACTAAGTAACTGAGGCTGGCTTTAATCTTGAGAGTCTCCTGCCTCTGTCTTCAACTTGCTGGGATTACAGGTGTGTGCCTCAGCATTTGGCTATACATGGCTTTTATTTAATTGCACGTTCTGCTGTGCCAGGGAGCAGATCCCAGGGCCTCACCCTTGAGGAGAGCACTCTCCACTCAGCTACATCCCAGCCTTTTTTATTTTTATTTGTTTGTTTGTTTGTTTTGAGACAGGGCCTCACTATCTTGCTGTGGCCGAGCTTGAACTTGTGACCCTCCTTCCTCAGCCTCCAAGAGCCTGGTAAATGTGACCTCCTTAAAGGCACAAGAAGTTCTTAGTTTCTAAGATACAGCATCAAACGGCTCCAAGTCTTATTACAAGATGAATGCATATTTTACTTGGCGAATAAATATTTCATCTACCCAGCTCCTCCCCCTCAAAGGTTTTCCCATCCCAGAAGTGGACCCAGTCCACCAACAGTCACCTGCATGAGTGCCCAGGGCCTCCTGTGCAGGGCGCACAGCAGAACCCACTGCAATCTCGCCTTTCCTGAACAAACCACTGCTTCCTCAGTAGACTCTGACATGCTCGAGAATAAAGAATTAGGACACCGTATCTTTTGAATACCAAGCTGTCACAGCTGGTCACTCTTGCTCACTGGTGCAAAGCAGACTTAGGCAGAGAATATTCTGTCGGTGTTCCGGCAGACAGGAGTCTGCTCACTTCTGGAAGGAGCTAAACTGTCCCGACCTGGAACTCAAGTGGTGGGAAAAATAAAACAGTCCAGAATAGCCAAGCAATTTACCCAATATCCTTTTTTTTTTTTTTTAAGAGAGAGAGAGAGAGAGAGAGAGAGAGAGAGAGACAGAGAGAATTTTTTAATATTTATTTTTTAGTTTTCAGCGGACACAACATCTTTGTTTGTATGTGGTGCTGAGGATTGAACCCGGGCCGCACGCATGCCAGGCGAATGTGCTACCACTTGAGCCACATCCCCAGCCCCAACCCAATATCCTTTTTTAAAAAAGAAGGGGACATGTTCTTTAAGTGGTGAGATTCTTTTGAATAAATCAATTGTAGTTTCATGCGGTTTCTCTGCAATTCGTTTACACTGCATTTATTAAAAAAGAACATCTGGAAAATTCTGACTTTTAAGGGCCCAACTCTTCTTATCTCTGTCTTGTTGGCTGTTTGTTATCGTAAGTTAGCCACATTTTTTTATTAAAGGTAACCATAATAGAGTTGGTTCTTGAGAAACAGAACAGGGAAAAATTAAATCATAGGAGGAAAAAAGATTCTATCTTTTTATTATTAACAGAGCATGCAAGAAGTAAACCAGAAAATCCTTGTTAATTAGAATTGCTTCCAAGTAAGAATTTTCCAAAGGCTAGCATGGCCTCAGTCATGACTGGTTCTTAAATTATATATGTTTACATGTGCTGTGGTATTTTTTAAAGTTTACCAATAACCCCCAAACTCTGGGCACATATACAAAAAAATAAAATAAAATAACCCACAATTAAATTAGATTCAGCGGTAAAAAGAAAATATAAACCTTAACTGTCCCATAAGAAGAGGAAGAAAACTCACCCCTGGAGGGAGACGGAATGCCAAACCAGAACTCTGTGCGCTTGTCCCCGGGCCTGAGTGTCACTAACCACCATGTCACCTTACAGAGCCACACGGATGGCAGCAAGCCCAGGAATAATCACCCTTCGAGGCCAGTCAGCATCTTTTTTCAAACCCAGGAAGGACCTGCAGACTAGATCCCATCCTCCCTGCCCAGCCCAGGTCTGAGGCCACACCCTCACCACTTCCTGTCCTCAGGCACCCTGGCCAGGAAGACCTTGGGCCAACAGCCACGTGGCACTGCCAACCCACAGCTCCCACTTCCTCCTCAGACCTGGTCATTTCCCAGAACTGCAACCCAGGAGCACAGGCCAATGGGAGGGGCAGCCCTGCTTCCCTCCCCCGGGGGCAGCAGATCCACAGCAGCCACCTCTGCGAGACACAGGCCGGGGCTCACCCCAGAGAGCCCAGAGATAGGGCCCCGGCTGAGCTAGCTGCAGCAGGACTGGAGGACTGGTGGGACCAAGGAATAGGGCTGACAGCTACAGACCAGAGATGGCCTGCTGTGGCGCATTTCATCCAAGTGCCCCAGGCCGAGGACGCGGAAAGGGAAGCCTGGAGAAGCAGAATGGACTCTGATGAGAGGTGACCTTCTTACATCTCTTCTTGGAATGCCAGGAAGAACGCTGCTACTTGATTAAAGGGTAATAAATGCAATGATGTGGCAGGCGCATGCCTTGAGCCCAGGGACTCAGGAGGCTGAGGCAGGAGGATCGAAAGTTCAAGGCCATCCTCAGCAAGTTGGCAAGACCCTGTGACAAAATTTTTTTTTAAAAGGCTGGGGATGTAGCTTAGGGGTAAAACACCCCTGGGTTCAACCCCCAGTACCCAAAGAGATAAATAAATACATCAATGTAACGAAAGCTGGCTTGGGGAGATGCTCAGGAAATGACATCCACTTGATCCAGTCACTCCGCCGCCCTGAGCACCAGCCACCCACCAGGCCACACCAGCTTCTAGATGAGGAAGGTCCTAGAAGTTCAGGATGTCACATGGTCCTGGAGATTCAGAATCAGCAGCAAATGGAATTTGCCAAGGACAGTGAGCTGCACCCCACCCCCAGCTCCCACCCATCCTGGCAGGTCCCCTGAGCCTGCCCCCAGCCCAACACGGGGAAGTGACTCCCAAAGCCAGTGGGGTGACCAGCTGTCACAGCTTCTTCACAGGCTCTCCATGCAGGACTCCTTTCCATTTCCACAGTAAGCCTCAACACCAGTCACATGCCAGGGTTTAACCTCCAAACCTCACGATAATCGGTCTCTATCTCATGATTGTTCTTCCGCTATCAGAAATCCCGCATCAGAAACATGGGTCACCCTTCAAAACGCTGACTGGCGTCTGTTCCATACTGGTCTGCAACACCGTCTCCATCATCATGCAGATGCCTCCAGGAGGGTCCTGTCCACACCCGGGGATGGTCTCCACTGTGGGTGGGTGTGGAATTCACTGCAGACGGGTGGTGTGATTGTTGCAGAGGTCAGTGTCAATGCAGAAAGGAAATCACTGCAGATCCTGTTCCCTCGAGAAAAGGCTCCTTCATGCAAGTTACTGATGAGAAATGTTAAAACCACTCCTGTGCCCCAGGGTGCCTCCCTCCTGGTCACAGGGCCATCAAAAGTGCTGGTTAAAATGGGTGCCAGGTTTAGCTCTGCAGTCCTTTAAGCAGAGAGGAGATGCTGAGTTGTGCTGGAGTAAAAGGAAGCAGAAATACTTCCTTGGCCTTCACAGCCATTCACGAGACTGGCTCCCAAGATCTTCCTCACTTTTTAATCTACCAGACTGTAGAGACAGCACAGTAACGGGGACTCAATCTCCCAGATCTCACCCAGCACGACCTGCAGCGGCCAGTGGTTGAAGCCACCACTGCCTCTGGTGTTGGGCTGCGCAGGAGGGGAGAGAAAGGGAGCATGCAGAAAACAGACATGGAAGTAACTGTCATCAGGCCTTCGCGCGCCTGGGTGTGCAGAGCGCCCTGCACTCCATCTTCCAAGCCCCACCAAATTTATAGTCAGAGAGGGAGATGGAGCCTCCGCAGGGGGCAGAGCTCCTGTGGAGGGTTCTGAGGCTCCCTCTGACCCAGGGACTTTCTGCCAGGGAATGGGGGGAATAAAAGGTTCATTTAGCTGGTCTGGGCTGTCCTTGGACTTCCAGGCAGAACAAACAGCCCTGGCCCTGCATGCTGGCCCAACGCCAGGCAGACACCGGGATGCAGCCTGTTTATCAGACAGCACGTTGTCCCAAGCAGGATGTGGGCGGCCTCGGGAACAAGCAGTATGCAAATGAGCTTCCCAGAGACCCAGCGCCCTCCCCCACTGGCTTCCTCCATGGGCTGCTGGCAGTGGCCTCCTGGAACAGAGAGAAAGGAGGGAGAGGAAGTGTCCAGAACTAACCGGATCAGCCCAGCATCTCCACTCAAGAAACACACCACAAAGAATGCACTCCAGCCACTGCTTCCCCCAAAGAAAACCATTTGAAAAATAGGGTTTTAAAATAGAACTATGCGCATATTTTTTAATATTCAAACATGAAAAGACTTCTGCATCGGGCTCATGTAGTCTTTGTGCAGGGAAGACAATGCAGCTGTAAAATGCTCCATTTTCTCTCCAGAAAATTGCTTCACCATGCACTTGCTCCTGTATGAAAGGGTGCTAAGGACAGGACCCACCCCACGAGGTTGCAGGAGGTCTGGATGAGGTAATTCCTGGAAAAACATTTAGCAGGATGCCCAGCACACAATATGAGCTCCGCAATGTTAGCAGGTTTTATATCATGCACATTGTTGAGCTGAATATCCTAAATCACAAAGGATGAAAGAAAACTGGCAGAGGGAAAAGTCTCAGGGTGGGAAAGGAAGAACAGGATCCCGTTTGCTAGTTTCAAGTTTAATAAGTTACTACTTTGTACAGACTTCAGAGCAAACAAGCTGGTTTATATAACCTCTGGAACATTCCCTAATCTGATCAGAGCCTTGGTTTCTTTCCTTATAATATGGGCTTAACACTCACTTCATGAGCATTAAGAGACAAAACACACCAAAGTGCCCGGCACAGGAGCAAACGATAGCCACTCAAGAGTGGTCAGTATTTGCTTGCTCTAGTTACACAACCCTAGGATTGGGTTTAAATTCCAGCTACCTCTTTGTAGCTCTGTGACTTTAGGCAAACTACTTAAGCTTTCTGGCCTCAGTTTCCTCAGCGTGGAGTGGAGATCACAGCACTGCTTTCCTCACCAGGACGGCTGTGAAGATGGCCCTCACTGGCCCTGAAACCCAGTGACGACAGGTCATTGTGGGTGGCAACAGCACTGATCACTGAACATGTGCAGTCAGTCTCACTCACGTCTGAGTGCTGGTGAGCATGGGTGGGCTATGGGGCACCCCTGACGGACTGCCGTCTCTGGCAGGGGAATCCCATGGCCTCCTGACCGACCCTCATCAGCCCTAAGCACTGACACGGATCACGCCTCATGAAGTCAGAACTGTTCCTTCAAAGCAGGCAAATCCTGGTTTTCTCCTACCTTCCTCGCATCCCCCCACCCCCTCGCAGGGGTGAAACGCGCTCTCTCCTGGCTCTCTGTCGACTCACCGACTTGAGTTCCTCAGGAACTGAAACTGAACAGAGGTTCCTCTTGGCACCCCCACTGCAGGATGAGCCTGACACCTGCACAAGCCACTGTGGAAGGCCTCACACACACACACACACACACACACACACACACACACACTCTGATGAAGCCATTCCAGGGCTTTCAGATATGGCTTCCACCAAAGCTTCTTAGAGGTAAACAAGACCCACCTAGTGCCTCCTGGCCCTCCTCCGTGCCCGTGATACTCCACCTGGCCTCGTCACCATTTCCCTGCCACTCTGCCAGCTTCCCGGCTACCCAGGACTCAGGAGGAAGGTCCCCGCCTCATTCCACCTGTGCCGCTGTGGCTGGCACAGGGCCCTGTGGTTTTGAAGTCTCTGTGCCTGGGTTCAAAACCCAACCTCAACTTAACCGCTGTGTGACTTTGAGTAGATCATGGACAGTGTCTGCGTCTCCGTTCTGCCAGCAATACCATGCGGGCCTTACTGGCACCAACCTGGTGAGAGCGCAAGGTGGACCAAGACCTGATCCATGCAAAGGGCTCAGAACAGTGAGCCAGCGTGACTCCTTCTCGTGCCTTGGTGACAGGAGGATGAGTGAGTCCCACCGGGGCTTGTGCACAGGCCTTGAGGAGGGCAGAGACCCGTGTCAACATGACCTCCGGGCGATACCTGTGCCCTGAAGAGCACAGGACAGGGAGCTGAGAAAGTGCGCTGGAGACCTCCACATGGACCGGAAGAGGCCTCTGTGCTGGAGGAAGCCAGCCACGGGGTCCTGGGGAGAGAGCTCTCTGCAGACGACGGAGCAGACCAGCCCCAAGCCTGAAGGCAGCGAGAAGCGTCTGGCTCCAGAGCAGAAGGAATGCCCAGGGCCTGGCTGCAGTGGCGTCAGGGCTGGCCAGGAAGCCTGGCAGGCAGAGGGCCGTGTGCAGCGGGGAAGTCTGGCTTCCGTTCCGTGGGTGCAGGGATACCTTTGTTGGGTCTTGCAAATGACATGATCTCATTAATGTTTTTAAATAATCACTCTGGCTGCCATGTGGGTTGGAATCAGGGAGATGAATTTGGAAGCCCTTGCCATAATCCAACCAAAACAAAACAGAGGAACAAGAAGTAGCCAACTTGGGGCAGGGACGGTGGGGAAGAAGGAGGTGGAGCTGGGTGGGTTCTGAAGATAGCTCGTCAGGATGTGCTGGCAGGTCACCAACACAGATAACCAAGGTAAAGTGCTTATTGAAGGAGCAGCGCCTCAGATGAGGTCACACTTTCTTAACACTGGGCGTTAGATTAATCTCCAAAGCACAAAATGGCCCAGCAAAGTTAAACGTTCTCTAATGAACACGCAAAGGGACAGAGGTAGAGGCACTTCCCAGCCAGGCAGGGGGAAGCTGAGTACCCTGGCCAGTGGCCGCCTGGTCCTTGGCCTGCAGCAGGCGGTGGGCCTCGGGGAGGACCTTGCTGGCGCCATGCCAACAAGATGTGGACATCCCTGCAGCATGTTGGCAGAGGGAGCCAGGCCCTGGAGCCCAGGCTAGCAGGGGGTCCCTCGAAGCCTGCGTGTAGCATGCAAGGGGCCCAGAGGATGCGTCCCTGGCCACGGTCCCAGAAGAGCCAGCCGGCTGGCAGAGCCACAGAGATCTGGGATCAGAAAACGATAGCAACCTCAGAACATGACTCTTCTCAACCCAGTGCAGAACACCCAAGGCCCAGAACAGCAAGTCAGGCCCCAACAGACAGCCTGCCCCAGGGACCACGGAGGACAGTGGCCACAGGTGCTTCAGGGTGGTGTGGAACAGCCCGCCCCCGCCGTCCTGAACCCCACAGGAGAGCAGCAGGAGTCCAACCCCCGAGCCCCCCCCCCTCAAGGAAAAAGTGATCCTAAGGAGGCCAGGCGCCAGCCGTTGGAAAATTCCAGTTTTCTCCCTTTCAATCCTACAAACGCTTGTGAAGAAAATCGGCTTGGGTGCTAAAAAGATAAAACAGACATTTTCTTTGTCCATCTAATTTATAATTATTACATTTGGAATGTCATCATAAGTGTTGGACAAAGTCCAATTCAAGCAAAAGTGTTAGAAATGTGTAGGAAACTTCATAGTGAATAATGCAGCCAGGCACGGTGGCACACACCTGTGATCCCAGCATTCAGGAGGCTGGGGCAGGAGGATCCCGAATTCGACTAGGGAACTTAGCAAGACCCTGTGTCAAAATTCAAAACAGAAAGATCTATGAAGCACCTCTGCATTCAATCCCCAGTAAAAATCAGTAAGAGACACTCAGATAAATATCTTTTATCTGAATTTATTTCAGTTGGTCCAAAACACTTCTACCTACATCACATTCCTCTTTGGTATTCATACTGTCAGTGTCAAAATGTTACAGCCAAGCAAAAGAATGTTAATGTTGTTAAATGGAGAAAACCTTCAAGATCATTCAAATAAAACTCTCTGGATTTTGAGTTTTGCTTGGGTCCAGGGCAATTCCTTTCTTGTCAGAGCTCCTCCCACCAACTGAGCTGCCACTTCACAGTCCTGACACTCACTGGCCTGCGTTTCTGAAGCGGTTCCATCTTGGGCTCCAACAGGGGCTGAATCTCAGCATCGGCCGGAAATGAACTGCTAAGGAACCTCTCAAACCTCCAGCCATGCCCCAAAATTTCCACGTGTCCTCCAAAGCTAAGGAGGTGTGTGAGCGCCTGGACGTCAGGAGATTGCAGTAGCGGTGCTGAGGTGGGGTCCCACTGGGCCTGTTTTTTAAGAGGGAGGCTCAGAAGGGACATTCACAGATGGTGAGTTCTGTCCCATCTTCTTTGGTGGCTTCTTACCAGTGAAAGAACGGGACCCTTGGGAGCAGGACATACAGGGATATTTTTAAAAGGTCTCGTCATCTCTCTGCCATTTTTTCAACTGGGTCAGTTCACTGTGAATTTATTAGAAACTGAGATTTCAAAGTGAGGAAAGAAAATGTGACCTAAAATAGAAGAACAAATGCTTCACATTTGTAGAACACTCTGGAGGAGTTGGCACTATGCCACCCCAAACATGCCACTTTGGCACGAGGATCATCTTGATGGGAAGGCAACTGAGAATCAATACACGTCCCCACGGATCTGCCCAAACCCAGAGCACGAACCTCCGTCTGTGAAGGTGGAGCCCTCACCAGGGCGGGAGAGCACCTCTCGTCCAGGACGGGGCTGCACACAGGAGAGTCTGAGTGAGCAGACCCTCTACAGTAGCTCTTCTCCTCCATCAGCCCCCCACCTCCGTGTTTCCAAGGTACTGCCCACAGTTCATCATCCCCCGAATCCCAACCCTCTTCTCTTAGTAAAGGTTTGTAGGTCCCTGGATCTACCTGCTCCTTGGAGTTTCTCTTCTGTGAACACCCAGCGGGAGTGTTAATAGCACCTGCCCATCTCTCTGTGCCAGCCCGTCCCCGTCACTTGGACTCACAGGCACGCTGGGCTGGAAGGTAAGAGGAGGGGGAGCCTCTCCTCCCAACACCGTGGAGGTCTCAGGTTGCTCCCCAGACCCCGTCCCCTCCATTCTCCCATGGGAGCCCCAGGTAGGCACCTGGTGTCATTGTCACCAGCTGAGAATCAGACATGGAGGATCTCGCTGAGGGTGATCTCCAACCTGAGTCAGGGCCCTCAGGTGGCCCAGCCCCATCCTCACACCCCCGGGCAGGCGTCTGCTTTGCCCTTGCCTACAAACCTACGCGGCTGCAGGACAGCACTCCCTGCAGACAGGCCAGGCCTCCTGCAGACCCGGCGGGGCCCGGGCAGGTTTCACCTCGGCCTTGCAGAAGCCTCCCCTGGTCTCAGCGTCCCCTTCTCTGAGGATCTACACCTCTCCTCCCAGAGAATTTTGAAGGGAAAAAAGCAACTTGGCGACATCTCAGAGATTGTCATCATCCCAAACCCACAAGGGGCACCTTCCATAGAGTTGGTAGGGGGTACACTCGTGGGCACCTCCTCCTTGAAGAATCACACTGTCGCCTGGCTGACCACCCTCGAGAAGTCTCTGGGCGTCTGGGGAAAGCCAAGGTGCTTCCCACTGCATCTTTAGACCTCACCAGAAGGTCAGCTAATGCTCCCAAGCCCTCTCCGACCACGTCCACGTTCTTAAGTGTCCTGGCTGCTGACTGGAACGGAGCTGTCCTCCGGCCAGTGCAGCCTGCGTCACATGCTGAGGCTTCTTTGCATCAAGACAACACTTGCTGGCTGGGCTGGGCTGGGCTGGGCTGCAGCCGGATGGTACAGCACCTGCCCAGCACACAGGACGCCGGTTCCATCCCCGCACAGCAACAAACAAACCCAGAAAAACACATGTGCTAGGCATAAAATTTGAGAAAATAAGAAGTTGATTATTGTAATTTAATATTGTTTATTGATCAGCATGTTCCAGGAGGCGACACAGAGTTTGCGGCAGAGTCCAGAAGAGGCTCATTGTGCTTGGTATTACTGAGATAAAGGGGAAAACGAGAGGGTAACAACACCGCTCTTTCCTTCTTTTATTTATTTATTTTTTAAATTCTTTTTTAGATGTTGATGGACCTTTATGTTATTGATTTATTTGTTTGTGGTGCTGAGAATCAAACCCAGGGCCTCACACGTGCCAGGCAAGTGCGTTGACACTGAGCCCCAGCCCCAGCCCATCTTTCCTTCTTTGTAAAAGCATCTTTCTGGGACTTCTTTTCCCGGGGCCCGTCTCTTCACCACTGTATCCACAGATCTGGTGAGAAGCCAACGGCTGACCTTCCCTGTGTGTTTCAGTCGCTCTGAGCCCAGGAGGCAAGCTTGCCAGCCACCTGGGAAGACAGCCGGCTGCCCGCTGGTGCTCCCAGCGCCTCTGGACCTGTCCTAGGGTGGCTGCCCGTCACCCAGCACATGGGCGTCTCTAACACCTTCTCTGGGTCCGACGGGTGCTTCCTAAAGGGAGTTTGCCCTCAGGCGTTTGGTTTTAATTCCAGAATTTTTTTTTTTTTGGTCATAGAGTGGTACAAAAAATATGGTGCATAATAATTGAAAAGAAATCCATCCTGAGAACATGGACAAGTTTGGGTTCCGACAGTGCATGCACCCCAGGAAACAGATAGGAACCACACTGTCTATGATTTTTAAAAAGCTGGTCTTTTCTGATAGGTAAGTGGAGGCTGCTCTGTGGGCCGCAGGTGTTCAGGGCAGGGCCTTCTCCTTGTCACTGATAAATCACACAACAGGGGCACAGTAGTGTTTGTTGACACTGATAACCTAGTAGATTGATCCCAATACGTCCAGACCAGGGCTCAGCACAGCGGGCGACAGGCTGAATCAGAGCACCGCCTGTCCTGGTACATAAAGCTCGCTGAAGACCACACACCGGCTCATCCACTCGTCTACAACAGCCTTGGTATCTCGAAAAGCTGAGTGGTTGGAACAGAAACCACAGGGCCACAAACCTACTGACCAACTGGCCCTTCACAGGAGAAGTTGGAGTAGCCCTGATCCAGGGGAGCCCAAGAGTCAGGAGGCGGATGGTGAGTGTACATCTGCCTCATGACTCTTCGTGTACAGTCTCCGGATGTCCCTCAGAACCTGGTGTCTTCTTGCCAGTCCACCAGTCCGTCTCCCCTTCGGCTCCCGGGCGTCTGCGGGCCTGATCCCCTTCTCATCTGCCGCTTCTTCAAATCCGTGATGATCTAGGGAACAAGGGGGACACCACCCCCTCGTTTTCTCCCTTTGTAAACACAGTGTGACGAGGGACCAGGGCAGAGCCACGGATGAGGCTCAGCGGGGAGAAGACTCGCTGTCCTTGCGGAGGGGACCGTGCGTGCAGTCTCTCAGGCCTCCCTCCAAGTCCCACCTAAGGCTAGGACTTCAAATACCGATGGTGGCATCCAAGAAACTCGAGAGACAGCACAGCTGTGACCAGAAGACCTCTGCTTCCCAGAGCTCCCCGTCACAAGGACACCCCAGAACGAGGACGACCAGAGCCAGCCAGAGGTGTGCTGCTTCCAGCCTCAGAGGCAGAAGCCATCCAAGGCCGAGGGTGAGCCACCCCGCCATGTGACAACTTTTGAAAAAACAAACTTTGAAACACGGGTTATCTGGGCAAACGGGTGGTTTTCTCCTTTTCTCCGCCGTTGTCCACTTGGCACACAATCGGGGCCGTGAAAATCTGTCTTCCTCGGAAGAGTTGAGGAACAGCAGAAATTTGGATCGGAAGAGTCTCAGTTCAACCCTCTGATTTTGCTAGAGGACATCGAGCCCAAACCACACAACGATCCAGAGACAAAAGCAGACCCAGAACTCGGAGCTTCTCCTTTCTCCACATCACGCCGAGCAGGTTGTCTCCGCAGGTTGGAGGTTCACAGGTCAGCTACCTAGGGAAGGAGCTGGCTGGGCGCGTTGGGGTGCTGTCACTGAGACTCTGGGCAGCCAGGTGCAGCTCTGAGAAGTCTGCTCACTGTCCATCATGAGCTGCGGGCCCTGAGGTAAACAGTCCTCCCGTAGCTCCCCTGGCCACCACCAGGCTCATGCGGCTGGGCAGCAGCCAGGCCCTCTGCCTTTGGAAGGAGTTCCAGTTCTTTTTTTGGTGACTGCCACTGCCCACTACTGCCCCTCCTGCTCCCTGGAGTGCACAGCAAAGACCAGAGGCCTTCCATATAATGACTGTGGTCAGCTGTAAATAGAAGGGATGACCGTGCACCGTCTTGGTTGGGGATAATCTTAGCTCCGCAGTTTCATTTTAAGTATGCCCATCCTGGACTGGCACGCCAGCATTCAGCCTAAGAAGTCTTAAAAATGGAAATTACAAAACCACAGAGTGAAACCAAAATTGTTCAGAGCGCAGTCACCGTGATGGAGGCACCCTCAGCCATGTGGCCAGGAAGAGGCCTGGCAGAGCCATGGGGCCCTCAGACCACGTGGGCGAATGGACTCGGCCATCCCTGCAAAGGGAACAGAAGGCGGCAACATCACCGGCTCCTCCGCAGCACACGTGGCCAGCGCTGTGCTAAAGGCCGTCCAGGGGCAGGTGTGACAAGGGCCTCCCCAGCTCTGGAACTGCCTCTCTGACTGGCCTGGCCGGTGCAGTCTGAGGAGCCCTGGCCACTGGGTTCCACCCACAGAGCGGCTACACGGTGTGCCTAAAGACCCCCGCCTGCTATTTCCCTGAAAATCTGGGTTTCAATCTTGGTTCATGTTTGCCCAGAAATATGTGGAATTGCGGACTCTCCTCATAAACCCTTCAGGTGGAGGCTGGCGGCGGGCACGCTATTATCATTGCTCTGCCTCGGGGCTCGCACAAGGTGTGCCCTCAGAGTCAGGGACGACCTGCGACTGCCAGGGCTGGGCACCCCCAGCTGCAGCTCCCAGGGGGTTCTTGCAGATTCGGGCAGCGTCGGTGTTTCTCCCCCTTTGGAGAAACAAAACGCAACTCTTGATTAAAAATATCCTCGACTCCTTCCGTTTCATAAGTCGGTCCCCTCTGCCACCCTGGTGGCTGTGATTTGGAGATGCCCACTCCCTCTCCCTAGAAAGCCCCTGGTCAGGATGTCCCTGCCACCAGAGAACACGGGGACGCAGAGGCGCTTGCAGAGCTCCGCGCCCCCCTCAGCTCCAAGAGGAAACACGCTTGAGCCAAGTGCTCAAGTCCCCGCCCTCCGTGGCAGGCCCTGTTCCCAGTGCCTGGCCGCCATCTCCAGACCGCGATGGACTGAATCACTCTCCACATGAAGGCACGACTCACAGGTCTCCCTGCTCAGCATGCAGCTCTGAGTCTGGGACCCTCCAGAGATGGCAGCCATTCCACCCGCCGGAAGTGCTCCCCGTTCTGCCCACAGTCAGCTCTCCCCTGGCCCCGACTCCAGCAACCCCTGCTTCCTGAACTGTGCACACGGTGAGGAGGGCATCTCTCAGTCCTGGGGCGTGGCTTCCAGACCCGCCATGGCACTGCTGCAGGCCACCTCCCCTCTGGGGAGCGTTGCTCAGTCCCTGGGCCACCGGGCCCTGGCCCAGCCTCCAGATTGGGCCGATGGTGAATAAAACAGCTCCAAACAACGTCATTTAGGGTTCATTTGTTTGTTTTACAACCTGTTTTTATTTCATTTGGATAAATCATTACATGTGATTGCTGGATGCAGCATGGTGTAGGACTTTCCAAGAGACGGCCTGGCTGCCAGGTTGGCCCCCTCCTGGTCTCACCGCTGCACAGGAGTGGGGGCTTCCACATCTTCACACCCTTGATGCTGCCAGTTGCTTTGAGTCTCAGTCGTGCTGACTGTGTATATCAGTACCTCACTGTGGTCCTAGTTTGCATTTCCCTAGAGACTAAACGACCTGCAGAGTGTTGAGGGTGCATATTGCCACCTGCACACCTCGGGTGCAATGCCTATTCAAATGTCTTGTTTATTCAGGGAGGTGTTTTCTTATTATTGAGTTTGGAAGGTTTTTCCCTGTGGTCCGGATATGTGTCCTTTACCAGATATGAGAATTACACATATTTTCTTCCAATCTAATTAATAGGTGTTTTAAATGAAGGAATATGTAGGGAAAAGTTCTTTTGAAAAGGGCTATTTAACTCCACAAATGATGCAGACCCATGACTTTCCATCTTCATGATGCTGAGAGTAATAGAGCTGAAAACTTGGTAGCAGCCGATCTAAACTGGCCAGGCGATTGAAAATGACCTGAGTAGAGCACATCGGGGACTCAGTACGGGCTACATGAGCATCCCCCTTGAAACAATGACTTACCGTTATTTGTTTTGAAAGAAAACAACAATAGAAAGTGTACGTTACATGTGTTTCCCCCAAAATCAGAGCTTCGTCTTTTCAAGTGATTCCTGCCCTCGATGTCCATGATCAGAATAGGCGTCGATGCCCACCAGGACGAGTCCGACAGGTCCACGGCTCCACGGTGACAACCTGGTCCACACTCCCTGAACTCACGGCGGGAGGCATGCTCCGGGGTCCTCTGTCAGCCCGTGAGTGTGAACCTGGGCGGGTTCTTCCCAGGAGGCTCTGCGCCCAACATCCCAGGGTGGCTTGCTCCACTGTCACTCCGACCGACGGGAAGGTCTTCAGGAGGGAGGGGGTTTCCCTACAAATGACACATCCTCTCATCAAGTGGAGACCCGCTATGTCCCCAAGGTGCAGCACTGTTCAGCTCTCTTTATTCCCAACCCACCAACAAACACGTTCCGCGTGCACCGTGCCCTGGCCATCAAGGATGCATGAGGCACGGCTGTGACCCTCAGTGGTCATTCCTGTAGTTAAGGAGGACAAGAAGGTAACATGAAATGTGGGCAGCATCACCAAGTGGAGCTGACCCTTGGAGAAAGACGAAGGCAGAGCAGGCAGTGGGCTGGGTGGGAGGAGAGGGGGCTACCCAGGAGCCCCTCCTGCTGTCAGAGGGACAGCCATGCTGTGTCCACTGATATGAAGGCATTTTGACAACTCATTTTACTGTAAGAAATACTCAGAAGAGGGATAAAACGTAAAGACCGGGAGTCCAAGAAAATCTCCCAGGGGAAGTGGGACGCAAACTGACCCGTGGAGGTGGGTAGCATACAGAATCCAGAAGGGCGGCTGTGGAATTTGTCACCCTTTGGTCTCCCGGCTCCTGAAAGCACCTGCCTGCCATAGAAGTCAAACCTGCCAGACATTTGCTTCCAAGTCTCCCTGCAAGTCCGTGCACATGACCTGGGCTCTGCTGGTTGGAGTCACCTGCCCCAGAGCTAAGCGTCCACGCCTAGTGCCGGGTAGGGAAGAGGCTGGAACGCGCACAGGTGTGGGAACCCAGGAGGCTGCATCCGGCCCTACAGGTGGCCAAAGCAGGGCTCAAGCACCCTTCCTGGTCAGGGGTGCCCCATGGTCAGCCAGCAGCACAGAAGCGTCTTCCCTCATCTGTTTGCAGGTGATTTGGGCACTGGTCCTAGACACATGACCACTGAGTCCAGAATCTAAAGCCGTCTAGTGTCTTTTTAGTTAGTTTCTCACCTGCTTCAATCAGCGATGGCTACTGTGCAGCAAGACCCTCTCAGACCCTGTGCAAGGCCGGTTAGCATCCTACTGGGCGTGGCTGGTCGTGGACGGCAGGGCTCAGACCCCGGCGACATCCAAGCAAAGCCAAGGGGACTTCAAGCCCTCGGTGCTACAGTTTGGATAAGTCCCCTCCCCTCCCCACAGGCCCAGGTGTTAGGGTTTGTTCCCAGCCCACGGTGACAGTGGGAGGTGGTGGAACCTTTCAGAGGCAGAGCCTTGTGGTCAGGGGAGTGTGCCTCTGAAGGGCTGCTGAGGCCCCAGCGCCTTCCTGACTCCGTCTTCCACACCAGCCTTGAGGTGCAAGGGTTTCCACTCGCCACACACTCCCCACCATGACGTGCTGCCTCCCCGTGGCCCCAAGGCAACAGGCTGACCACCCACAGACTGAAATCTCCAAAACTGTGAGCTGGATAAAATTTTTCTCTTCATAAGTTATTTATCTCAGGTATTTTGCTGCAGCGAGGAAAAGCTGACTAACACACTTAGTCTGTATGACTCTATCACAAACAAATTTCAGACCTTCCTCCCTCATTCCCATCAAACACGCACCTGTTGAATATGCACCCAAACATCCAAGATCCATCATGAGTCTCACTAGAAGTATTGTGGGCTTCTACTCATGAATTATAGGATTATAGGACAACGAGGTACAAACTCAATGACTTTTGGAATAACCCATACTTCTAGCTTCACCAAAACAGGGCCCAGGCTTAGCACCCACTGGCATTTCGCATCTCTTCTAGTGGAGTTAGATTTGGGGGCTGCTGCTAAACTTTTCACCAATTGCCTCACCATCCACTCATCTCATGGAGGACATGGCGCTGTGCTGTATCCGGCCCCCAGACCCAGCGGGGCAGTCCTGCTCCTCAACACACGTGGCCTGAGTGAAATAAAGGCTCTGCAAGGGCCGCAGCCACCACGAGACGCACAGAGTTGCATCCGCGAGACAAAGGAAGCGTGTATTCTGTGCTTGTGCCACAAGGACATTCCTCCGCTCAGTATGCAGCAATAGAGGCCTTCAGTCTCTCGGCCACACAGAACTGCCCTTGCAGACCAGGCAGCCACAGAGGAAGTGGAAACAATCAGGAGGTTTAAAGCAGAGTGTGGGGTACCTGTATGTGAAGATGAGCACTGCGGGGGGTGGGGGGTCATGGTAAAGGGAAAGCTTCTCACTGGTGAAATGATTTGATATGATTTTTTTTCATTATTCAGATTTTCTTTGGATGTCGGAACAACCACATGCTGGTATCCCTAAGAAGAAAGACTTTGTGTATATTTTATTTGATCCTATAAATAGATCTGGTACGATCAATTAAAAGTAGGAGGAATCACCTACCAGGCCCAAGCAGGCGTGGGCAGTGGATTCTCTGAGTGCCCCAGACTGGCTCACTTTAACGCTGGCCAGACGTCCACTGGCTTTGCCCCAAGTGCAGCTGCTGGAGGTCCAGTGCTGCCCAGAAGACGCTCCCTGTGGCTGTGCTGACCCCCAGCCCCCTCATTGCTCCAGGAATAACAGAGGTGTGTGTTTTAAACGATGCCCCAGCGTCCCCAGGGATGGGGCCGCAGCTGCCCGTGATGGCAACCCCTGTTGCTCCCGCTCCCTGGTTCATGGCCCCACTCCCTGCCGCTCCTGGGTCACCCGCCACAGACGCCAGTCTTGAGCCTTTGCGGTCCAGGGTGTGCGGGCTCCAGGAGCAGGCCCGAGCTGCCTTCTGTCCCTGCACACGCCAGCTGTGTGGTCTGGACACCTCCCTCATGTCAGGAGGAGGACGTACCCTCTGTTTTGCCGTGTTATATGAGAATGGCACGCAGCAGTGTGTATCAGCCATGCCACAGGAGACGCTGACACCTGGTTTTCAGAGGTGGTGACTTTAATAGAAGCAGTAATGACAGGGAGCAAGTGGCCTGAGACCAGCATTCCTCCGACTTCCGCGCACAGGACCTCTCTGGCATTCTGCTGAAGGGCACATTCTTATTTATTTGTACAGGGGATTGAACTGAAGCCGGGGCACTCTACGGCTGAGCTACTGAGCCACACCCACAGCCCTGCTGATGTCTTAGTTTGAGACAGGGTCTTGCTAAGTTGCCCAGACTGGCCCAACCTGCAGTCTTCCTGCCTCTGCCTCATGAGTCACGGGGATCACAGACATGGCCACTGGGCCACTAGAATGCAGACTCTCCTAAAGAACCCCAAGAAAAACCAGAACTGTGGGTTCTCAGTTCTAAATCAAGGACTGCCAGGAATGAGGAAGACAGCCCTCCGTACAATAACTCACTCAAGGAGTGTTCTTAAGTGCTACCCAACCACCACACGCACACACACGCACTCACCTGCATGCACACACATGCACACATATGCACACATGCACACACGTGTATTCACAGACACATGTACGTACACACATAACACACACATACACACATGCACACATGCATATGTGCATGCACACATATGCACACACACACATGCACACATACACATGCACACACACACACTTTCAGATGTTTTCGGTTCAGCAGAGGCAGCTCCCTGTGCTGCGTGACATCACACCTGGGAACACTCAACCTTTTCGAGCTGAATGACTTCTGAAAACCTTGGCTCTCCACTTTGGCACCAGACTCCATTCCGTCTGCCCATTTCTGGCTTGTGTAACAGCCTACCCTGATTGGTGACAGAGCAGCAGCCCCCCACACCTCAGCAGGGTGAGTCCCTGGCCTGGGCAGGGCCCAGTCCAGGGTCAGTGCAGTGGCCCGCCAGCACTCAGTGAGCTGTGGGGCTCATCTGGAGGGCCCACGGCTGCACCCGTAGGAACGGCTGTAAGGATAAACTCAGTGGGTGGGTGCTGTCGAGCAGAGCACTTCCTGAGGCCTCCGCAGGAGGATGGGGGTGGCCTCAGGGTCCCAGGACAAGCGCTGCACTGAGCTTGACAGAAGCACCCAGTCCCATATGCACAGCGCCCTGTCACTCTCTTCTTTGAAGCAGTCGTGGCCCAGACTCCTGGAGGGAGCAGGCACCACCTCTCAGTAAGGTGGCACCATGTTTAGAAATGCATGGTGCTGCCCGTGAGCTTGCGCCCCCTGGGGAGACGCTCCCGAGACCCAGCACGCCAGCACCACCAGGCACCAGCTCGGGCCGGCTCTACCGCGTGTTCCCTACGGGCCACTGAGAGCCCAACTTGAAACTCTGTTTCGGGGAGCTCTGCTGAAGTCGGGCGTTAGCTAAACTGAGAACTGTGCTTAGTGGGAGAAGATGGGGGACGCAGAGAGAAGCCTGTCAAGGTACACTTTTGTTTTATGTCAAATATTGCAACAATGGAGCTCAAGCTCCCGTGGGCTTTGCCTAAATGAGGCACTTTAGAAAAGTACGGTGACTCTCAAGCCACTAGGGGATCATTTCGGGGTCCATTTTTGTCAAATTCCTAAGCATCTCTCTTATTCCCAGGAACAACGTCCAGCTAACATCTCTTCAGCATTTGAAGGTTCCGGCTGTGGTTTGTTGGAAGTGCCACAGGGCTGCACTCGCGCTGCCCTAACGTGCCGGATCCCCTTCAGTGGGCGATGCTCTGCCATGCACCTCTCACACCGTCTCTAGAAGCTTGAGCAGGGACACAAAGAGGCCTCGAGGACTTTCAAGTTACCTTGATGAACGTGACGATGGGGCCCCTCAGGCAGGCATTTCCCCAAACGGCGAGTCAGTGGTCACCGAGCACGGCAGAGGCAGCAGCAGGCGCTAACCAGGACGGCGACAGGGACCTGTACACACGGACTGCCGCCTTCATCCTCTGCAAGTGCCCCTCTTCCTGCTTCAGGAGCTCTTTACACAACTGCTGTGGAGGTCGAGTGGGTGACAGTCCGTGGGTTGGTAAAGGGAAGCCCGAAACACGGCAGGAGGGCCGGTGGGCTCCACCGCTTCAGGGATGGCCTTTCCGGGGAGCCTCCCCTCAGGCCCTCAGTGGGCAGTGGCACGGTCCACGAGGACCATGAAGGTGTGCACCACGTGCTGCTCCCCACTGGCCTGGACTGATCAGGGTCTCCCGTGTCTACCAGCAGCTCTGCAAATAGCATCCCCTGGCGACAGCCGTCACCTGTGTTCCAAGTGTGTGGAGAGTGCCGGCAACGTCCCCTGCCCTTCCTGCTGTCACTCCATCCAATCCAAGCCTCCGCTCATCCTCTGGCTCACTGGGAAGGACCCTTAGGAGACCCAACGTGAGCACATTGGGTTCCAATGGGCCCACGCGGCCTCCACACTGGTACCAGCAACGCTCCGGGCTCTCAGAGAACCCCTGGCAAGACCTGAGCACCAACTGGCCTCGTCCCCTGGCTCCCCGAGGACCCGTGCCCACATCTTTCCTCACCTGAGCTCTGCCTCACTTGGGAACCTCTGGCCCTCCACTGCTAAAGCCTGACCGAGACTTTAAGGCACCTTTAAAACTTATTTTGAGAAAAGGAATGACCCATGTGGATGATGATAACAGGTCACAGAAAGTCACAGGAACCGCACGGCCCCAGGCAGGTCGGCAGCTCACCACCAGTCACTGCAGCACTAGCAAGGTGACCTCACCCAGCGCTCGTGTGGCTGCTGGCACGAGAATTTAGAAAAGCTCCTTGCCCCGGGGACTTCACCAAACTGACAAGTAGACAGGACCTGCCAACTGTGACCAGAGCTGGCTCTCCTACGCACAGTGCTCCTCACACTCCCAACCGAACCGTGCCAGAGCGACCTGTCATTTTGTTTGGTGTTTAAATGCAAAACAGGTCTCCCAAAAATTGTGCTTTCCAGACCCTTGACAGAAAGACCTCTCAGCTGTCTGTCGGTGTTTCCTCTGAAGCCGTGTAAAGCGGCGGCAAGCACATAGTGTGTGTATTGTTTTTATCTTCACAGGGGCTTTGAAGAACCTCTTGGCACTACTGAGGGTGGGCGAAGAGTCCATGGGGAGGAAAAGTAAAGTCGGATCCGATTTTAAACCCTCTGTATCACTCAAAGAGGAGCTGCCATGTACTCCCAAGATGGTTTTATCTCCCAAGGCCTTCAGTGGCTCCCAACATGTGATGGCACATGGGACATGAAGCACACAAGCACAGAGAAGTGTCCCTCACCCAGAGGCCACGGGGAAGGGCTGTCCTCTGAGGTCAACCAACCAAAACCCAAGCAAGAGGGCTGCAGTCAGCTGCCGTGAGCTAGGGGAAGGGAGTCCCAGCAAGAACGACCGCGAGGTTTGCGTCTGTGAAACCTCCCAACAGTGGCAAGACGCCACGTCCCCTCTAGGAAAAGAACACCCGCAACACCACCCGCTCAGGCTTCGTCACTGCTACCGGCAAAGAGAATGCAGGACAGGCCAAACTCCGCACAGTGGCCTGGTTTGAGCACGGGGAGTCCCTGCCATAGCTCATGTTGAGGGCTCCATGACCCAGTGTCGGGGTCTTCGGGAGGCACAGGGACCTGACCCCATGGAGGGACTAATGTCTCCCGTGGCTTAGCCCTCAAGGGAGCTCCGCACCTCTTCTCTCTTCTCACACTCCTGCTTGCCCTTCTGCTCACCACCGTGAGCCAAAGCCACGTGGCGCCCTCACCGGGAGGCAGCAGCCTGACCTGGACTCGCAGCCTCTGGACTGGAGGCTAACTAAACCTCTTTACCAAATACGCAGCCTCAGGCATTTCACTCCAGCAACAGAAAACAGACTGAGTCACACAGTAGAGGTGATGTCTAGTCTCTTTTTCTAAAAGCAATACCTATATTATGTTAACCATAATGAAATAACAAAGAAAAAAATTTTAAGAACCTTAAGAGTAGTACAACTCTACATATGTTGGAGATACTCGTTCTTCATATGATATAAATGGAGAACACTTTAAAGGAAGTAATACGTTGCCAGATATGGTAACACACACCTATAATCCCAGCAACTCAGAAGGCTGAGGCAGGAGGATCACAAGTTCAAGGCCAGTCTCAGCAACTTAGTGAGACCCTGTGTCAAAAAAATAAAAAGGGCTGGGGGTGTGGCTCAGTGGTAGAGCACCCCTGAGAAAAAACGTAATATTCAGCCCCTTAAAATTTATGTAAGATTTAAAAAGCTTATGTAAGATTGAAGGTCCCACAACTCCCAGCATCACCACACAGATGACCAAGCGTCCAGCGGTCAAGCCTGGGGAACGAGGAGAGAAGCAGAACACCCTGAGTCAGCTCACAGCCTGTTCTGTTATCTCTGCAGAAACTCAAGAAACTAATGCCCAGTGGGATCCCCTGGAGCACACAGTGTCAGGGCCTCCCCGGGCGTTATGGAAGCACTCTGAGAAGCTCAGTTCTCCTGCTGTTTAAAGGGCCGTGACAGGCACAGGGGGACAGGATCACCTTCCAGTGAAGAGCGGACAGCCTTGAAACACTTCCCGTGAGGGAGCAGATGGAACAGGGTGTTCTGATCCTCTCCTCCCACAGCATGCTGGTGCCTGGTGTGTGCGAGGTGTGCCTGTGTCCCCAGGGCTCATGTGCTGGACGCTCAGTCCTCTGCACCTTCATGCCAGGAGGTGGCAGGACCTTTAGGGGGTGGAGCCCAGCAAGAGGAGATTGAGTCCCTGGGGCATAGCTCCCGAAGGAGTAGGTGGCTCTTGCTGGATCCCGGCTGGTTCCAGTGGCTCTTGGTCTCACCAGGCAGTCTCCCTCTCACAGCTTCCACCAGTGTGGCACCATCTGCCACAGGCCTTCACCAGAGCTGAGCAGAAGCTGGTGCCATGCTCTTGAAACCCCAGCATCGTGAGCTAACTAAACTCCTGTCTTTATAAAGTCCCCACCCTCAGGTATTTAGTCACAGCAATGGAAGACCAGACTAACACAATTTGTAGCAATTCTACCCACGAATATGTCTTCTTAATTTCACACTCAGAATCTCGGGGATCCCTTCATGCCAAGGACAGTGGCTGAACATATCCTTAAACTATAAAGATGGAATTGTAGGCAATAACCAATAGTTCTTCAATTTTTAAATATATGAAAATAGCAATTTGTTATGCATCAAACCAACAGAACAAACAATCCCCAGGGCTTCCCGCGTGCCACACTGTCTCTAGGCAGGGAAGAGGACCAGGGGAGCTGGGAGTTTCAGTGTTCCCTGAAAGGGTCTCCAGGTCCCCCAGTCCCATGGCTGTATTTCCCATGCGGTACAATAGCACTGGGGCTCTAGCTCAGGTGAGGCACAGGGTTGGATCCTCAGTGCCAGGCACCATCTTGACTTGTTTACAGACCCTAACACTTCAGCACCACATAAAAATAAATAAAATAAAGGCATTCTGTTCACCTACAATTACAAAAAAAAAAAATTAAATAATCCTCTTAGCACATTTTGTGTCAGAAAAATCATTTAAAAAAAGCAGAAAAATCCAGCCTCCTTCAGCAGGTAATTCCAAAGCCACAGGAAATAATGAGCAAACAAACAAAAACCCTGGCCCTCTGAGCTGGTGAGGGCCACAAAACACCTTGAAACACAAGCGTTCAGGCGGACCAGCGCCCGCTCTCCTACCCCAGCACGGGCTCGTCCCCTCTGTGTTGAAGAAACCTCCCTAAGACCCCGCAGTGATTTAGATCCCCAACTACTAGGTCCTGCACCACCTCCCCCAGGTTGTGTTTACGGACTTCCATAAAGTGGCAGCATCAAGACGCTGCCCAGGTCCCCAGGCTGGGCTGGCACGGGGCCCATGAGAGCAACACCTGGTCCCTCAACTTGGGGCCACGCTGCTCCTTCCTGTGGCCCCCCAGGCTCAGGTGGGAGGATGAATGGAGGACTTGGGCCCATGGGAAGGATGAATGGAGGACTTGGGCCCATGGGAAGAATGAATGGAGGACTTTGGCCCATGGGAAGGATGAACGGAGGACTTGGGCACATGGGAAGGATGAACGGAGGACTTGGGCCCAGTGGGAAGGATGAACGGAGGACTTGGGCCCAGTAGGAAGGATGAACGGAGGACTTGGGCCCATGGGAAGGATGAACGGAGGACTTGGGCCCATGGGAAGGATGAACAGAGGACTTGGGCCCAGTGGGAAGGATGAATGGAGGACTTGGGCCCAGTGGGAAGGATGAAAAGAGGACTTGGGCCCAGTGGGAAGGATGAACGGAGGACTTGGGCCCATGGGAAGGATGAACGGAGAACATGGGCCCAGTGGGAAGGATGAATGGAGGACATGGGCCCAGTGGGAAGGATGAACGGAGGACTTGGGCCCAGTGGGAAGGATGAATGGAGGACATGGGCCCAGTGGGAAGGATGAACGGAGGACTTGGGCCCAGTGGGAAGGATGAATGGAGGACTTGGACCCAGTGGGAAGGATGAACGGAGGACTTGGGCCCAGGTGGGAAGGATGAATGGAGGACTTGGGCCCAGGTGGGAAGGATGAATGGAAGACTTGGGCCCATGGGAAGGATGAACGGAGGACTTGGGCCAGTGGGAAGGATGAATGGAGGACTTGGGCCCATGGGAAGGATGAACGGAGGACTTGGGCCCATGGGAAGGATGAACGGAGGACTTGGGCCCAGTGGGAAGGATGAATGGAGGACTTGGGCCCAGTGGGAAGGATGAACGGAGGACTTGGGCCCAGTGGGAAGGATGAATGGGGGACTTGGGCCCATGGGAAGGATGAACGGAGGAGTTGGGCCCAGTGGGAAGGATGAATGGAGGACTTGGGCCCATGGGAAGGATGAACGGAGGACTTGGGCCCATGGGAAGGATGAACGGAGGACTTGGGCCCAGTGGGAAGGATGAACGGAGGACTTGGGCCCATGGGAAGGATGAACGGAGAACATGGGCCCAGTGGGAAGGATGAATGGAGGACATGGGCCCAGTGGGAAGGATGAACGGAGGACTTGGGCCCAGTGGGAAGGATGAATGGAGGACATGGGCCCAGTGGGAAGGATGAACGGAGGACTTGGGCCCAGTGGGAAGGATGAATGGAGGACTTGGACCCAGTGGGAAGGATGAACGGAGGACTTGGGCCCAGGTGGGAAGGATGAATGGAGGACTTGGGCCCAGGTGGGAAGGATGAATGGAAGACTTGGGCCCATGGGAAGGATGAACGGAGGACTTGGGCCAGTGGGAAGGATGAATGGAGGACTTGGGCCCATGGGAAGGATGAACGGAGGACTTGGGCCCATGGGAAGGATGAACGGAGGACTTGGGCCCAGTGGGAAGGATGAATGGAGGACTTGGGCCCAGTGGGAAGGATGAACGGAGGACTTGGGCCCAGTGGGAAGGATGAATGGGGGACTTGGGCCCATGGGAAGGATGAACGGAGGACTTGGGCCCATGGGAAGGATGAATGGAGGACTTGGGCCCAGTAGGAAGGATGAACGGAGGACTTGGGCCCATGGGAAGGATGAATGGAGGACATGAGCCCAGGTGGGAAGGATGAACGGGAGACTTGGGCCCAGTGGGAAGGATGAACGGAGGACTTGGGCCCATGGGAAGGATGAACGGAGGACTTGGGCCCATGGGAAGGATGAATGGAGGACTTGGGCCCAGTAGGAAGGATGAACGGAGGACTTGGGCCCATGGGAAGGATGAACGGAGGACTTGGGCCCAGTGGGAAGGATGAATGGAGGACTTGGGCCCAGGTGGGAAGGATGAATGGAGGACTTGGGCCCAGTGGGAAGGATGAACGGGAGACTTGGGCCCAGTGGGAAGGATGAATGGAGGACTTGGGCCCATGGGAAGGATGAACGGAGGACTTGGGCCCAGTGGGAAGGATGAACGGGGGACTTGGACCCAGTGGGAAGGATGAACGGAGGACTTGGGCCCAGTGGGAAGGATAAACGGAGGACTTGGGCCCAGTGGGAAGGATGAACGGGAGACTTGGGCCCAGTGGGAAGGATGAATGGAGGACTTGGGCCCATGGGAAGGATGAACGGAGGACTTGGGCCCAGTGGGAAGGATGAACGGAGGACTGTTAGAGTCTCAGAGTATCGGGGGGGGGGTGACGAATGTCTTGTGTACGTTGATGCAGCAGGAATGGAAGCCGTTTATTGTAGGATAATAGAGGTATTTATACATTTTACGCAGCTTATCTTAATTAGCATAAACTAGATACAGCAGTCAACCAATCAGGAATCTCCACACTTAATGGCTCGCTTTTGTTACTTTACAAACCACTCCCTCTGGCATTTTGCCAGGCGCCATCCAGACTTGTTTACAGACTGTAACAGAGGACTTGGGCCCAGTGGGAAGGATGAACGGAGGACTTGGGCCCAGTGGGAAGGATGAATGGAGGACTTGGGCCCATGGGAAGGATGAACGGAGGACTTGGGCCCATGGGAAGAATGAACGGAGGACTTGGGCCCATGGGAAGGATGAACGGAGGACTTGGGCCCATGGGAAGGATGAATGGAGGACATGGGCCCAGTGGGAAGGATGAACGGAGGACTTGGGCCCAGGTGGGAAGGATGAATGGAGGACTTGGGCCCATGGGAAGGATGAACGGAGGACTTGGGCCCAGTGGGAAGGATGAACGGGGGACTTGGACCCAGTGGGAAGGATGAACGGAGGACTTGGGCCCAGGTGGGAAGGATGAACGGAGGACTTGGGCCCAGTGGGAAGGATAAACGGAGGACTTGGGCCCAGTGGGAAGGATGAATGGGGGACTTGGACCCAGTGGGAAGGATGAATGGAGAACTTGGGCCCAGTGGGAAGGATGAACGGAGGACTTGGGCCCAGGTGGGAAGGATGAATGGGGGACTTGGACCCAGTGGGAAGGATGAATGGAGGACATGGGCCCAGTGGGAAGGATGAACGGAGGACTTGGGCCCAGGTGGGAAGGATGAACGGAGGACTTGGGCCCAGTGGGAAGGATAAACGGAGGACTTGGGCCCAGTGGGAAGGATGAATGGGGGACTTGGACCCAGTGGGAAGGATGAATGGAGAACTTGGGCCCATGGGAAGGATGAACGGAGGACTTGGGCCCAGGTGGGAAGGATGAACGGAGGACTTGGGCCCAGTGGGAAGGATGAACGGAGGACTTGGGCCCATGGGAAGGATGAACGGAGGACTTGGGCCCAGTGGGAAGGATGAACGGAGGACTTGGGCCCAGGTGGGAAGGATGAACGGAGGACTTGGGCCCAGTGGGAAGGATGAACGGAGGACTTGGGCCCAGTGGGAAGGATGAACGGAGGACTTGGGCCCAGTGGGAAGGATGAACGGAGGACATGGGCCCAGGTGGGAAGGATGAATGGAGGACTTGGGCCTAGGTGGGAAGGATGAATGGAGGACTTGGGCCCATGGGAAGGATGAACGGAGGACTTGGGCCAGTGGGAAGGATGAATGGAGGACTTGGGCCCAGGTGGGAAGGATGAACGGAGGACTTGGGCCCAGTGGGAAGGATGAACGGAGGACTTGGGCCCAGTGGGAAGGATGAACGGAGGACTTGGGCCCAGTGGGAAGGATGAACGGAGGACATGGGCCCAGTGGGAAGGATGAATGGAGGACTTGGGCCTAGGTGGGAAGGATGAATGGAGGACTTGGGCCCATGGGAAGGATGAACGGAGGACTTGGGCCAGTGGGAAGGATGAACGGAGGACATGGGCCCAGTGGGAAGGATGAATGGAGGACTTGGGCCCAGGTGGGAAGGATGAACGGAGGACTTGGGCCCAGTGGGAAGGATGAACGGAGGACTTGGGCCCATGGGAAGGATGAACGGAGGACTTGGGCCCAGTGGGAAGGATGAACGGAGGACTTGGGCCCAGGTGGGAAGGATGAACGGAGGACTTGGGCCCAGTGGGAAGGATGAACGGAGGACTTGGGCCCAGTGGGAAGGATGAACGGAGGACTTGGGCCCAGTGGGAAGGATGAACGGAGGACTTGGGCCCATGGGAAGGATGAACGGAGGACATGGGCCCAGTGGGAAGGATGAATGGAGGACTTGGGCCCATGGGAAGGATGAACGGAGGACTTGGGCCCAGTGGGAAGGATGAATGGAGGACTTGGGCCCATGGGAAGGATGAACGGAGGACTTGGGCCAGTGGGAAGGATGAACGGAGGACATGGGCCCAGTGGGAAGGATGAATGGAGAACTTGGGCCCAGTGGGAAGGATGAACGGAGGACATGGGCCCAGTGGGAAGGATGAATGGAGGACTTGGGCCCATGGGAAGGATGAACGGAGGACTTGGGCCAGTGGGAAGGATGAACGGAGGACATGGGCCCAGTGGGAAGGATGAACGGAGGACTTGGGCCCAGTGGGAAGGATGAATGGAGAACTTGGGCCCAGTGGGAAGGATGAACGGAGGACTTGGGCCCAGTGGGAAGGATGAACGGAGGACTTGGGCCCAGGTGGGAAGGATGAATGGAGGACTTGGGCCCAGTGGGAAGGATGAACGGAGGACTTGGGCCCAGGTGGGAAGGATGAATGGAGGACTTGGGCCCATGGGAAGGATGAACGGAGGACTTGGGCCCAGTGGGAAGGATGAATGGAGGACTTGGGCCCAGGTGGGAAGGATGAATGGGAGACTTGGGCCCAGGTGGGAAGGATGAACGGAGGACTTGGGCCCAGTGGGAAGGATGAATGGGGGACTTGGACCCAGTGGGAAGGATGAATGGGGGACTTGGACCCAGTGGGAAGGATGAATGGGGGACTTGGCCAACCGGGGAGGCACAGCACAAAAACACAACACCAGGAAGCGGGGCCAAGGCCATCTGCCCAGTCCTGGGGGACGTCACTGCTTACACCCCTGCCCACTGCACTCCTGCTCTTCCTCCCATGGGTACCTTCCACCTGGCACCCATGGGTGCTGAGGAAGGCCACCTGGCTTCTCTGTATGGCACAGGTGTGGCTGGTCTTTTCGAGGGGAGGGTGGGGGGATGCAGGCAGGTGCAGACACCTGCAGAGCTTCCGCAGGAGCCTCCTCCCTAGGCCACACCCACTCCTCCTGCCAGGGTGAAGTCTTGTGATGGTTCCCAGAAAAGCAGCAGCAAGCGGGCAAGAGAGCTGGCCTCCCCAGTGGGGGAGCAGCAAACCAGGCAGCAAGGAGCAGCCCCTGGGAACTGCTTGCTAAGCATCTTCACCTCCAGCCTGGAGGAGGCCCAGCCAAATCCAGCTCCACCTGGCAGAAACCCACGTGGAAGTTCACCTGCACAGCTGGCCACCAGGCCCTTCCCTGGCTGCCTTAGGAGGTGTCTCAAACACGCCATTTCTTCCTCTTATTGAGCAAGACCCCGCCCTTTGCGTTGGGTGCACTGGAGTTGGTGTGGCTGGTCTGGCACCTACTTTCTGGCAGGGTCCCTCCCTGTGGGGCGAGGGCTGGGGCTGGAGGTGAGATCTGAGTCAGGCTGATTCTGGGGAGAGAGCTGCAGAGAGAGGCAGGCCAGGGGAGGTCCTCCTCTGCTCCAGTCAGCTCTTCTGGCTCTCAGCCCTGCTGACCAACTGTGGCCCCGCGGGGGTCACAGACCTAAGCAGCCGCCTGGAGGTGACACCCTCTCAGACTCCCCATCAGCTCCCCTCACAGCCCCAGCCCCCAGCCCAATGGCCTCAAGCTTTCAGATGCAAGCTCTGACTTGCCCCTGGGCCAGTGCTTCAGCGTGTCTGTCCTCTGGCCCCCTTTCCAAGCCCCCCTTTCCCTGACCTCCCAGGGACTGCAGCTTGACTTCCTGCAATACAAACCCCGCCCACACTCAGCAGGGCACTGCTGCCCTGCAAACCTGGAGAATCTGTCTTGCTCAACCCCCTGTGCTTCCAACCACCTCCCAAGATGCACAGCTCCAACCCCATCCACAAGCACCTCGGGCGCAGGGCTGACAGAGTTCTCACCTCTTCCTCCTGGCCCTACACCCAGCGCCTGAGAGCCGCTGCCGGGCCTGGTGCTGCCCCCCGGGCGCATCGTCCTTCTCTCCCGCAGGAGCACACTGGGTACAGTCGGTTTCATCTAAGTGGATCTCATTTGTACCAGCTTTGAAATGCATTTTTATTTATTTGGTCTATTTAATACATTCAATGTTTCTTCCAAAGAGTCACATTTGACCAGCACCCTTTCATTTTCTTTAAGGAACCCACTGACCTACAGGAAGGGGCTGAGGAAGAATCGCTTGTGCGTGACTCCTCTCCAAGGACTCTGTTGAGGGTGTGATTGTGGTGTCCTAGTTTCCACGTGACTTCAGGTAAATCAATACCTGATCTGGGAGATTTGGTCAAATGAGATAGTACAGAAGCTAATTGAGGATGTACCACCTGTGGCTTTAACCCTGGGAGAATGGCCACACGACCGAACACAGGAATGGACAGCAGAAGAGATGTCTGGCACTGTTGCACTCCGTGGAAGACCATGCCTGTGGTTTTAGATGCTTGGGTAACGATGCTCAGAGAGAAACCTGGGCTCAAGATGACTATTTTGAGGTCCTGTATATAGAAGTGACATGTGAACAAGGTAGATACATTCTTTAAAAGATAAAGTCAGAAAATCAGGGGCCCAGATGAGCACATGGCTAGTATCTGTGACCCAGGAGCTCATGACTAGTGGCCACCCTTGGCACATTACTCTACATGCAAAAGTCAAGTTGGGAGAACCTCGCCAATTAGATCTCTCAGACTAGGACTTACAGACAGTCAGAAAGCACACAGCCTTCGTTTTTCTAGTGTCACCCCTCTAAGTGGAGCAAGGGGACCCCCTTACCCTGTGGAGCAGCTGTAAAAGCCGTGTTACCTAATTGCACCCCTTTGCTGGAACTGGAATGGCTCCCGATAGAAGTGTCTTTGGACTTTGATCAATACTTGTGCAGACCTTTGAGACTGTAAATGAGTCAAATGTCCATCACTTGGGAACTGGCTGAATAAATGATGCAGCTCAGTGGGGATGGGGGATATCTGCAGATGCTGCTAAAGAGAGGACCAAGAAAACAGTACAGTAAGGGTCAGAACCAAGGTGCCCAGTAAACTGCCTGGATGTGGGGGAGATGCAGGGACCTGCGCAAGGTGAACCGTGACGTTAAACCATCCCAGCGCAGCTCCTCCGCAGCAGCAAGCCAGCAGCTTCTCCACAGCTCAGCCACCACCTGCACAATGGAGTGACACTACTGGACACTACCTCCATGGCTCCTTAGGAGAATTAAGGGAGGTCACAGCTGCGAGGCACAAACAGTAAACACTTAAACCTTAGCTATCAGGATGTTAGGTGTCACAAAACTGGCTGATTGGTTGAAGCCATGGCAGGGTTTCTGGGCATCAAAACCTATAAGACTGGCTCATGAGACATTGTTCTTCTTTCTTCTTAGTGAGGAGCATGACAGGAAGACACAGCCGCCATCGCCGGCCACAGCTTAGCAGGCTACACACACTGACACTCCACTGCGGCTCCCAACCCACAGGCTGCAGTCCACTCGCCTGCTCCCTGCCTTCCTCTCTCAGCCCCCAGGGGCAGTCCCAGTGTCCCCCTCCCCCCGCCCCCGGCTTCCAGGGCCAGAAGAGTGGAGCCGAAAACTTGGTAGTCCTGGTGGACAGCCAGAGTCCCGTCCCGTCTCTGTCCTTACAGAGCTGCACGACATGGGATTGCCTGGTCTTTTCAGAATTTAGGAAACATGATATCAATAATATCTGAGATTCCCTTTAGAGACTATTAGAAAATTCTTTGGGGCACCTTTGCTAATAGCAATTCTTCTACCCTCCAGGCTAAAATCATAACCACCTACAGCCAAGACCACTGGAGTGAGGGAGACAATGGAGCTGTCCAGAACCAGGACTGTGCCATCAGAGGACGGGGCCGCCCCACCTGGAGTGGGGTGCATGCTGCCAGGCCCCCCGAGCCGGACACCTTCGCCACTGCAGGACACTGTCATCAAAATCCCTGTGGCATAGCCTCCTCCCTGGTGCTTTGATTCCTGTCATTCAACAAATATTCAGTGAGTGACTGGGGGTACCGGGGGCAGTCCCTGAGGCTGGAATCTAGTGGTAAAGGAGACAGAGGAGGTTTTCATTTTCCACTGAGTTCAGGTTCTCGTGGGAGAAGACAGAGTGAATCAACCAATCAACAAGGACTAGCGAGAAAGCCCCGAGACAGCGGCAGTCCCATGCAGAGCGGCAAAAAAGGTAACGTGACAGCGATCCACTTGGTGACAACCGTGAGACGGCCAGCTTGAAAGGATATGGAGATTCTTCATTTTAACTACTTGCTTTTCAAAAGACTTATTTCCAATAATTCTCATGTCCCCCAACAATGGAAATGTAAGTTCAAAAAATGTTTCTTGTCTTCCTTTTTGACTAAATGGAAGGACTTCTCAGCCGACAATAATGTCTCAAATTGTACACATACAAATGCAAATGTCTGTGAGGTGAGCAACAAGAGCTCTTCACATCATCTTATGTACTTTCATCTACAGGCACACGCTTACATACGCCTGTGAGTTCAAGAACGTACCTCAGTGAACACAAGAAATGTATGCATTTTTCTGTTGGTGAGGTGAGAAAAGAATTGTCTCATGTTATTATAGACAATAGAGGAGTTGACTCTTGTCTCCATATATATAAATATATAAAATAATATATATGTATATTATTATTGTTATTATTATGATTATTTTTGGTAGTTCTGGGGATGAACCCAAGGCCTAATTCACGGTAGGCAAGCACTCTACTACTAAGCTACATCCTCAGCCCTTTGTATTTTGAGACAGGGTCTCACTAAGTTACTGAAGCTGGCCTTGAGCTTTTTTTTTTATTTTTATTTTTTAGTTGTAGTTGGACACAATACCTTTATTTTAACGTGGTGCTGAGGATCGAACCTAGAGCCTCGCACGTGCTAGGCGAGCCCTCTACCACTGAGCCCCGGCCCCACGGCCTTGAGCTTTTGATCCTCCTGCCTCAGGCTCCTGAGTAGCTGGGATTATAGGTGTGTTCCAACACACACGGCTGTTCAACTATCTTTTAAAAATGTCCACTCTGGCTGGGCAGGAAGATCGCTAGTTCAAAGCTAGCCTCGGAAATTTATTGAAACTCTATTTCAAAATAAAATAGAAAGGCCTGAGATGTAGCTCAGTGGTAGAGTGCAGTCCCCAGCAAACAAAAAGACGGTTAACAAAACTGACTTCTTAGAAAAGGCAGGAAGCAAGCGTAAAGGTGTCGAAGAGATTCCTGTGAAGAAAAAACTTGATGAGCATTAAAAAGCAGCCCTGGAGGAGCTGAGGTAAGAATGCCACCGAATCCGCCCTCCACAGCCTAGGGAGCGGGCCTGGCCCACATCCCTGTCCTTGTTTTAGACCTGAGAGCTGTCCAGAGCTGTCCGTGCTTACAGGACTCGTAAATATGCAACAGAAAAGCTTTCAACCACCTAAGGTAGAGGAAGGAGAGGCTTCTCCTGGGCTGTCCCCAGCCCGCCACCCTCCATCATGGTGTGACAGCATTCAGCCACCATCCCCTGTAAATCACCCACACCCCAGAATGTGAATGACGGTGCCGTCTAAGCCTGGCCTCCCCTTAGAGGTCTGCATCCATATGAAGGAGCAGGGCTTTATTTTACCGTGTATCACAAGCAAAAGCAATGGAAAGAATTCCACACCGAATCTTTTTTTTTTTTTCCTTCCTCCCTCCCTTGAAATTTGACCGTATTCCTAACTTTATTCAACTGCCTGGTTTCCTCTCCCTAATGGAGTGAAATGTATGTGCATGATTAGAGCATTGGCTAGGGAAAACCGTTGGAGTTTTAAAAGTTATATGTTTAAGCAATAGATATGGGGATCCTGGAAGAAAACTGGAATGTTCAGGATGTTATCGTAGACATTCCGATAGCTCGCCATTTCCATCCCGTTAGTAGGTAGCGGAGGTGTTGAACTTATTGGGGGAGAGAAAACATTCACTTGAAGCTTCTCGTAAGGACTGCCTAGAGGTGCAGCTTTTGGGCTAAGATGTCTGAGAGTTATTTTGAAAACAAGGAGGAAGGTGGCAGGCATCACGAGAGCCACTTTGTTGGAGGAACACTGATGACAGGGTAATCCCAGACCCACACATTCAGCAGCTCGGGGGCAGGATGCAGTGCTTCTTGTTTTATCCATAGGTTCTTCACTCCAAATTTCAATCCTGATTTCAGTGTACCAGGGAAATCCACTATGAACAAAAGGACGCACCTGGACCTTGGGGAAGAGGGACAAGGCAGCAAAACTTCCATCACTAAATCACACAAACAGGCGACTCTCCCGGCTTCCTCTCTCCCGCTCAGGTCTGGCTGCGGGGGATAGGGGAGCAGGAGCGCGGTCCTCAGAGGCTCCACACATCCTGCTTTCCTGCTGTGGGACTTAGGAGCTACCGCTAACTTCATGTTTCTGAGTTTTACCTGCACTTGAGGGTGTTTTCAATGCCCGACTATTTTGCTATTTTGGGTGCTGGCCTGGAACCCAGGCCTCACACAGGCTAAGTACACACTCTACCACTGAGCCACACCCAGCCCACCCCGTGCGTCTCATGTCTGAGTCCTTCTATCCAGACACACCCACTCACACGCAGCTGCCACCTTCAGGTTGAAGGTACTGAGTATGTTGTGTAGGTCACACATCTCAACACCGTTCATTTAGATGTTAGAATCCAGTGACAGTTCTTACCCAAGCAGTCAGAAATGTTTACCAGCTCCTACAGCACGCAAGCTTTAAGAACACTTTCTAAGATACACTACACCTAACAACAAAAAACCCGAAGGTACCATCCCAAGAAGCTCATTCAACATACAAACTCTCAAATGTCACGACAGCATTTGGCATCCGATATAATGTTGAGGAAAGTGATTTAAAAGGCCCACGTGACTCTTCAGGCCTCTTAAAGTCAACAAGTTAAACACACGGGATTAAAAATAGTATGAAAATACTTTCTCACGGGGAACATTCATTTTCTTGGGTCTCTGTCATTGCCATGGACTGCTCAGGTCACTTTGTTTAGAGGCCCATTTTCCCCCAAAGAACCAAATGTTGGTCACTTGAGCAGAGTTGGGGCAGCACCCATCAGATGTGAGAAGAACACAGGCAGGCCCACGCAGCGGTAATGGGGTGGTTTCTTCAGTGCAGGGCGGGCCTTAGGTCTTAGGTATGGTGGACCTCCCCCCTGGGCCTCAGGTCTTAGGTATGGTGGACCTCCCCCCTGGGCCTTAGGTCTTAGGTATGGTGGACCTCCCTGGGCCTCAGGTCTTAGGTATGGTGGACCTCCCTGGGCCTCAGGTCTTAGGTATGGTGGACCTCCCTGGGCCTCAGGTCTTAGGTATGGTGGACCTCCCTGGGCCTCAGTTCTTAGGTATGGTGGACCTCCCCCCTGGGCCTCAGGTCTTAGGTATGGTGGACCTCCCTGGGCCTCAGGTCTTAGGTATGGTGGACCTCCCTGGGCCTCAGGTCTTAGGTATGGTGGACCTCCCCCCTGGGCCTTAGGTCTTAGGTATGGTGGACCTCCCTGGGCCTCAGGTCTTAGGTATGGTGGACCTCCCTGGGCCTCAGGTCTTAGGTATGGTGGACCTCCCTGGGCCTCAGGTCTTAGGTATGGTGGACCTCCCCCCTGGGCCTCAGGTCTTAGGTATGGTGGACCTCCCCCCTGGGCCTTAGGTCTTAGGTATGGTGGACCTCCCTGGGCCTCAGGTCTTAGGTATGGTGGACCTCCCTGGGCCTCAGGTCTTAGGTATGGTGGACCTCCCTGGGCCTCAGGTCTTAGGTATGGTGGACCTCCCCCCTGGGCCTCAGGTCTTAGGTATGGTGGACCTCCCTGGGCCTCAGGTCTTAGGTATGGTGGACCTCCCTGGGCCTCAGGTCTTAGGTATGGTGGACCTCCCTGGGCCTCAGGTCTTAGGTATGGTGGACCTCCCTGGGCCTCAGGTCTTAGGTATGGTGGACCTCCCTGGGCCTCAGGTCTTAGGTATGGTGGACCTCCCCCCTGGGCCTCAGGTCTTAGGTATGGTGGACCTCCCTGGGCCTTAGGTCTTAGATATGGTGGACCTCCCCCCTGGGCCTCAGGTCTTAGGTATGGTGGACCTCCCTGGGCCTCACAAGCGACGCGTCTGACGTGAGGGACAGGAATGGGGGAGCCAGCGGAACCCCCGCCCACCTGCAGAGATGGGGCAGGGACACAGGCCCTCAACTGGGGCTGACACGGCCGTGGCAGATGCCTGTCCTCCTGAAGAGACGTGCAGTAAGCAGTCCGACTTATTGGGAACCCTTCCCTGACTTAGGTCCGCCCGATGAGAAAACTCGCTCATTTGACAAAGATCTCAAAGTCCCCTCTCTTGTCTTCCATTTCCCTGAAACTCGCCTCCTAGAGTTAGCTAGGTACCTTGTTTTTAAACAATTTATCACAAGTTTTTTTTTCCCTTAATCCTAAATAGGATGCCTGAAATAATTAAAGCTTTTGTTTTTACTGGAGCTTAACGCATGTTACACAGGGACTCTTCCATGAAGCTGTATTCCTGATCCTGTTTTGTTTTGTCTTTTTTTTTAATATCTTTATTTTACATTTCTGTGGTGCTGAGGATCCAACCCAGGGCCTCACACACACTAGGCGAGCGCTCACCGCTGAGCCATAACCCCAGCCCTGTTTTGTTTAGTCTTTTGATTTTAAGGCAGGGTCTCACCAAGTTGCCCAGGCTGGCCTGAGACTCCAATCCTCCTGCCTCGGCCTTCCTGCCAGCTCAGATTACAGATGTGTGCCACTTGAGACTCTTTTTTTAATATCACATTGTAAAAACAAATTATCAATTATTCATGAAAGTTTAAAAAAAATTCAGTGAAGATGACAAATGGTACAAACCATTGTTTCTATAATAGAAGCCCATACAACCAAAAACTTCCTTTTTGAAAAAAGCTTTAATGGATTCTTTTGTCATCATAAAGATGAATATTTGTATGGTTTCAAGTGGCACCAATTCTCTAATATTTATATTAGATTAATATCTAAATAAGATGTTTTTAAATAAAATAAGCATTCAGAGCTGGGGACACAGCTCAGTGGCAGAGCAGGTGCAAGGAATACATGAATAACTAAGGTCTCAGAACAAGGCTGCGTACTCGCCCTTCATAAACAATGCGAAAGTCCCCTCCAGTGAATTCTCCGCCCCTACTCCCCCATCCACTCCATCACCATCCTGACACCAGGCTGCTTTATTGCAGTAGAATTATGTTATAATGTTAAATTGCTATAATTCAGTTTCCAGGGTGGAAGAAAAGCAGGAGTCAGGTCTTTTAGAGGCAAATTAGCAAATGAAAAGAAGAGTGAGTGGGAGAAACCATGGGGGAGGAAGGGGCTGCTGGCCCAAGTTACTCCATGCCCCCTCAGGAGGCTCTGGTATTGCTAGGTGTTGCTTCCAGGGACATCAGGACGTCCCCAGGTGACTGGTGACCTGGCTAATGAGGGCTGGCAGGTTGGCTCCCTGGACTTCTTTCTCTCCTGGGTGCCCACTGCTGCCCTCGAGGTTCTGCTGGTGCCTCCTCTTGTCAAGGACAATCATCCAGAGACCAGAGAAAACTGAATACTGCTCCTCAATCAGGGCTGACGCCAGCCTCCATGACAGATGTCTCCGTCCTCTGGAACACAGATGCGCAATAAGCAATCAGACACTTGTTGGGGACACAGCTGATGAGCTGTCGTCAAGTTCACAAAGTTCCTGAGTCTCCACGGCAGAAACCACGCGGCTCCTGCAAACACTCCTCGACAGTGAGATCCACCACCACCTACCCGGTCATTCAACCAAGAGCCCTTCCCGGGTGGCAGGCCTGGATCCTCTGGGGATCAGCGGGAGCAGGAGATGCCCAGGGAGATGATGGGAATCTGCGCTAGGGAAGAGGAACTGCAGGGCAGGAGTGAAATCCGACTTCTCCACGGAGGCTGCCCTTTAATGCAGCCCACGTGGTCAACACCAGGGAGCTCGATGTGGTGAGGGGAGGGTCATAAACACGTTCCCTTTCATCCCACAGACATGAGAACACAAGACACACTGCCATTACTCGACAACTTTATGGCCCCAAATAATGCTAACACGCAGTAAATCAAAGGAAGCATTCCCGGCCGCATGGATGGCAACCTCACATTTGCTCCAGAAGGGACCCCAAGCAAGTCCGTCCCAGGCCAGGCTGCCAGTGGCTCTGGATGGGATGGGGGAGAAAGGGCAGGGGGCACAAGACACAGGGGAGGCCCAGTCGGCTCTGAGTCAACCCCCAGCCCCTCAGCAACCTTCCTTCTCTTCTCAAGAAATGTCAGAAATCAGGAAATACTACTTGGGTTTGCAGGCTTCTGACCTGGCCTATCAAACCCTCAGAGAAGTCCCAGCAAATTACTGGAAACTGCACTTTGAACTTGGCCTTTGGCAAGGAGCCCAGTCAAATAGAAATGCACAAGCTCCTTTCCTCCCAGGGCCCGCACCAGGGTGTCCCTCCAGACACTCCAGAGCTGATCCAGCAGGTTGGAATGAGGCCGAGCCAGGGAAACAAGCCCCAACCAGCATGACTTCCTACTGCCTGGGTTCTTGCTTAAAAAGTTTTTTTTGGCTTGTTCTCCCTCATTTTGTTGGACTGGGTTACAGGCGCAGGTCCCGTCGAGGAAAAGACTGGCACAATTTTCACTGAATGCTTATTTAGTTCGAAGACTGCTTGATCAGCCTCTCCAGGGGTGCAGACTTGTTGGGGTGCAAGTCGGGGGATTGGTCAGGCCAGTTGCTAAGCAAATTCTAAGAGCTCCCAGGAATGGAGAAATAATCAACTCATAACCCCACAGACATTTCTACCTCTGCCGAGGGACATCTCAGCATATCTGACCAGCAGACCTCACTTCAAGGTATTAAAATAAACCAACAGAGACTGTCATCGAAGGAACAGCCCAAAGCTGCTTTTCCTTCTTAAGAGCAAACAATCAAAACATTGGCCTCTTTCTAACTCTGTTCTATTTCTAAGAAAACTCAATTTGCACAGGCAAATAAACTGTCCCATTATAATACCAAGAGGTCACCAAAAGGCAGATAAAACTAAAGGTCAGCTGGAAAACCAAGCCTCTCTCCAACTGCTGCGAGGCTCCTGGAGGAAGCAGCCACCCCCAGGGACCTACCAGCAACCTGTGAAGAGCAGGGAGCCCATAGGAGAAAGGAGTCCAGGCTCAGCCCTCAGCCTTCCTTTCTCAGCTCTGAACCCACTGCAGTCCCAGCGACCTGCCCGCAGGGAATTCACTCTTAATGTGCAACTGCTTTAACCGCCTCCTCCTCCTCCTGGATTCTTCTCCTACGATCCTTGTGTTGTTTCATATACAAGGTGTGATCTGCTCTTCTGATTATTTTAGGAAGAAAGTGAAGTTTGTCTTTTCAAGCCCTAAAGATTCCAATGGACAGACAGAGCTGTTTATTCCATCTCTAAGCCCACAGCTTCCCCTTCCTGGCCTCCCTGACCTCAGACTGACCCAGTTCTGCAAGAATCAGCAGTCAATGAGCACCACACAATTAAAAACAAAACCTGCTAATCAGCAGCCTCACCCAGGACCCTCCTGGCTGGGCTCAGAGGTCCCTACACGTCTCCCCTTTGATTGTTAATGCAGAACTCTGGCCCAGAATTCACCCCTTGTTTCCCCCTCTCCTCCTTCCCAGTGATTCTAGTGGATGTAAGAAAAGACTACAAATCAGGGTGTGTGTCGGGTGAATCATTCTCACCATGTGTTCAATATGCACTTACAATCATCTCTGACAAAGCAAATCTCATTTTATATATTGCTCTTGGACTCTGTGTCCTCGTTTATAAAACAGGCTGATTAAAAAAAACCCAACTCTTGAGGGTGTCTTTCCATTAGATGACAACTCTGAGTGGCCCCAGCATGAGGGGCCTCCCCAGGGAGAGCAGGAGAGAGAGGTCAAGCTGGCAGGAGAGCCTGAAGAGAAAGGGCCCAGAGGCAAAGCGGGGCAGGAACTGAGCTTGGTGCATCTCACAGTACCAGAGCGTTGTCCTGGAGCCCTGGTCTGCCCAGGAGGCGGGCACCTGGGCAGCCCCACCAGTTTGATCCAGCAGTCCCAGTCAGGGCCCAGGTTGTCCTGAAGTCCGACATCTCTGAACCTCAACTCAGAGAGCGAGAGGAAGAGGGGTCAGGAAGGGCGAAGCAGAGAGGCATGGGAGGCAGCTCCAAGGGTGGCGTGAGCAGAGAGGGCGTGCTAAGGGTGCACCATCAGGCCTTGGGAGCACTGCGCAGCCCTCTACTCTCAGTCAAAGATGGGCTAGTCAACAGGTGAAAGTCGATTATTTTGGGATATGCTGTCAAATGCTCACATTTTACTAAAAAACATGCATTATGTGAAAAAGCATTTATTGTAGCACTTAAAACATTAAGCTGCTATGACGGTCAAGTGGAAGTATTCTAAAACTCAGATTAATCAACCTTCTTTGAGAAAAGTAGCTTCATTCACGGAGGCCGTCTGCCTGGAGGCATAGATCTGAATCTGAATCGCCAGGAAGCACACAGCTAAAGCCCTTGTTCCCCATGGAGAAGCCCTCAGCTTGTAAGCCTGCCCCCATTGCTACCTCTGTCCAGGACTGTCATCCAGGTGGAATCCGTCCACCTCTTTAGGTTCTCACCTGCGCTTCAGACCCGAACCAGGGACCAGGGTTTCCATGAGAATCCAAGGGGATGCCAGTCCTCAGCTGTGTCAAATCACCTGGGAGACCCAGGGGGGCGGGCGACAGCCACTAGTGGGGGAAACCAAGAGCGCTTCTCGGCTAGACCAAGTCCCAGGGGCAGAAAGCCTTCCAGCCCTGTCCACTCCCCTGACCAGGCCATCCTTCTAATGACATCACACAAATACACTGCATTTATAAGGCAACTTGAAAACTTTTTATTGATCTTTTAAAGAAGGCAATATTGAGATCCACAGAATAAAAAGCAAAGGGCTGAAACCGATGATCCCTAAGAGATCCAGCATGTGACTAAGAGGATTTCCAGAGAGAACAGAGAATGTGACGGCAGAAATCAGGTGAGAAAACTGCCCATACCTGAGGCAGTGACGGAGTGCCCATGAGCGCTGCTAAGAAGAGAGATGTAAAGGAAAGCATCCAATGCCAAATGGAGAGGGTCCTCAGAGATTCCAGAAAGAGAGCAGCCTAAGACAGCAGAAGGTGCTTGCCACCCTCTGGAGGACAGGGCTGTCTGACCTCAGCGTCACAGAGCCAACGCCAGCCTCACACAGGCTGCTGGAAACCAGACCCCTGCCCCTCACTCACACATCTCCTCTGAGGCCCTGGCTTGGGACGATCTCACCGGGTGGTCTCCTCTAGGGAGTCGATTCCAGCCTAGGCAAAGTGCTCCCGCAGCGCAGGGATTCCCATCCTGCAGCCTGAGCTCTCGGCCTGGCTCCACCCTCCGTCTCCTGGGCACCTCCTGGGCACCTCTGCCATTAAACTTGCTGTCTGTCCCCATCGCCCACCCAGGTGGGGGGCCTTCCCTTCACACTTGGATGGCAAGCTTTTCTCCTAGACCCACGGTGGCTCCACATCCCTCCTCCTGAAGGCACGGCAGCATCCGCTTAGGCTGCTCCACTCGACAGTGGGTTCGAGACAGCACAGACCAGCAGGGGCCAGGTTGAGGCTGGAGCAAGATGAGAACAGGAATCTGCTGCTAAGGAGGGCCACCACTAGAACTGGAGAGTGGGACTTCCCCCGTGTTGGGCTCACCAGGGCACAGGCCAGCTTGGGTAGAGATCATTTGCTCAGAATACCATCTTCGCCATGACTCTCAGGATCTGCAAGTCCAGTGCTCAGAAAGAAAGTCGCAGGAGCCCGAGTCCCGCAGAGAAGGGGTAACACGGTAACACACTCCGTCATAACCAACAGGCCCCCGAGTCCTTCATGAAGCCCCGAGAAGCATCTGCGACATCAAAAGAGAAGGATTCAATAAAATAGGTGAACTGAACATTCACTTGTGCGACCTAATCCCGCCCCCCCACCCCCCCGGCTCCAGTTCTGGTGTAGCTTGCTGGACACACTCAGCAGGTTCAAATCCTAATTCATGACCCGCTTTCTAAACTCCTTCCCCAACTTCCCCGTTCTAGTCAGTGACGTCACCAGCATCCCCCTTACATGGCTCCCAATCTCTGCGTCATACCACTTCCTCAGCCCGTCCATCATCCATCGGCCCACGGACCCTCCCATTTAAGCCCACAGTTCCCATTTACTGCCACCAGATAAATGAAGTATGCGCCCCTGATGCAGGATTTCCACTGTCCTCATTCCCTCCCCTCTTAGCAACTCTGCCCTGGCTTCAGCTGTAATGCTGCTGCCCAGAACACAGCTACTCAGCCTGGCTCGGCCCCTGATTTGTAAGAAAGTGAGCCGGGAGGGGCTCTGACAAGGCTGTCTCCCAGGAGGGGAGCTGTGCCCTTCTTGCCATTCTCTTCCCCCTCACCTGCCTGCAGTGGAGACTTGGTGGATGGTGTCCAGCAGCCACCTCAGACCATGAGGCAACTCTGGGGATGAGAGTCTTCCTCCCTCAAAAGAGAAGCAGAAACATAGGAGAAACCCAAGTCCCTGCCCACAGCAGGTAACACATACATCAGATGTGAACTGCCCATCTCCAGAGTCCCATCCACGGGAAATGTTTCGGGTCAACTTTACTCACAGCTATATGCAAATGATAATTAGCAAAAGTTCACTCTCACAAATCATTGGTGGCTCCCAAATTCCAATGAATCAGTGTCCGAACTCTTCGTTCAGCACCCACGGCAATCCCAAGTCTGGACTGAATTCATTTCCCGGCTGGTCTTCCACTCCTACCCCCGTGCAATCCACACTCCAGCCAAACTAAACAGCTGTGACCCCACAGGGCACAGCCACCACCCACAGTGTCAACGGAAGAGGACCCGCACGGCTCCGGAGCAGGGGCTTCAGAAGGGTTTTGTGAATGAGTTCTCCTTCTATTTTTTAAACTAATATCTTACACAAAACTCCAATACATAAAAGATTAAAATTAAAAAAAAAAAAAAAAGACCAGCTCACTTTCTTACAAATGCTTCCACGGTTTCCTTCAAGGTGAGGAAACGAGTTCACAAGATTGGGAGCTGATTCAAGGGCAATTAGCAGCAAGTTCAAAACTAGAACTCAGGTTCCCCAGTGGCTACTCTGTCCCAATAGGTGACGCCAACAGAAATGTTGAATAAAAAGAGAACTCAGTTTCTAATTAAGAGAAGAGAGGGGTGCACTGAGCAATGCCTTCCAGGACTCCCAAGCCCTGCCAACGCGGCCGACCAGGGATACAACATAAAAACAGCCTCCCAGGGCCCATGCCCATCCGTCTGGGATTTCCCATCAGAACGTTTCCCATTCTGATCCACACCTCACCTCGGCAGCTGGCATAATTAACCCAGCAACCAGAGAAGTGAGATGATGTGTCTCCCCATGACACTCATAAAATCCCATTGTCTGGTGTTTCACCCTATAAAAAATACCCCAGGGTGAGCCTGCCTGGGAGAGCTGCCTTCTGCTTGGTTCCTTTGGTCATCCTGAGCGAACTCCGCAGCTAGCGGTGGTGAACCCAGCTGAGGCTGCCTGTACTGCAGACCTGCTCTGGGGTCCTGGGAGGACCCTGACTCTCCTCAACTGCATTTCCGAAAGCTGCTGCCCCAGGTAGGGGTGGATAGGACATTCTGTTGAAGATGAGGGGTTTAAGAGATGACGGCAGCGGAGTTCTGCGTTGTGTATTCAACTGAATGAGGTCTCTTCTCTCCACCTGAATAGTAAGCTCACAGGATCAACAGAGGCCATGTGGAAGATTAACACCCGCGGAGGAGAAATAACCTGCATGTGATGGTGTATCCAGAAAGACAAGAGCAAGGGAAAACACAGAACCTGTGGGGGTCCCAGAGGCCAGTGGCCCCTAAAGAAAGTTCTCAGGCTTAAGTGGAGGCCAGGGATCTACTTGCTGTCCAGAGAGGGCCAGGGCAGCAGGACAGGCTGTGCACCCTGGCCGGATGCTAATAGATGGGCCTAGCTCCTCTGGAGCCTGACAGCCACACCCTGTGCGACCTGGGGCAAGCGGCCTCTCTAAATGCCTGTAGAGTGGAGATACTGCAGTGTCCACTTGACGGGATGGAAGAGGAGTGCGGGGAGGCGCCACACCGAGGCTAACACTGCTATCACCAGGGTTGACACTGGGTCCATAAACACCTGGGAGCAGAGGCCCTGCCTCACCTCCCCAGGCACACACGCTGCGTCCTGGGCGCTTTAAAGGTGTTGGTTGATTGATTAATGCGCCCTGGAAGAGGAGGCTGAGCTCGTTGGGTGACATGTGACAGCATGTTCTTCCAGTTCTCAAAGGGATCTCCACGGGCCCTTCCTTGGGGAGAAAGCGGCAGTCCCCGCACCTTCTACAGCCTACCAAAGTGGCCGCTTCCCCGCGCCCCAGATCCAAGCCGCAGCCGGCAAGGGCGAGCCAGGGGCCGCGCCGGGACGCGCAGGGCCGGCCGGGCGTCGCAGGCGGCCTGCAGCGGCGCTGGCCTCGCTGCGAAGCTCCGGCCCACACTTGCGCCGGGCTCCATAAAACCCGCTCCGCCCAGCCTCCCGCGCCGCGCCGCCTTTGTCTCGCAGCCGGCTCTCGCCATAAAACCCGGGGCCAAGCGCGCCTTTTCATTTGTGATGATCAAAGTGGTAGCTGTCTGGTGCAGAAGCGAGCACCTTTTAATATCTGTGCTTTAAAATTCCGGCTCCAAACTGCTCTGGGCTCACCTGTGCCCAGCTCGGGGGTGAGGCCAGCCTCCGCGGCGTCACGTGCGCCGGGATCGGGTTTCCTGGAACGCGGGCCGCGGGAGCCCGGAGCGCTGGGCGCGGGGCGCGCGGGCGGAGGGCGGAGGGCGGGGAACCAGGACCCGGCAGCAGGAAAACAGGTTTCCTTTCCCGGGCGCCCGGGCTGGCGGCACAAGCAGTTGGGGGCGGGGCGGGGGAGGCCAGTTGCTCTTGTTTGTCTTGAAACAAAGGGAGAGAGGAGGAAGGTGAGGGTTCTGTTGTGGTTTTTTTGCTTTTCCTACAATATTATAAGTGAAATGCATCCTGGAGTTGTCCCGGGTGGGGCCCCACGTCTTGGCATGCCCACCATCGTGGGACAAATCGGAAGGGCCACTGTACAAGCAGTGGCTCCTGAGAACCGGGGTCTGGTCGGCGTATTCTGGAACCCCCACCTCGCTCCTGAGCAGCCTGTGAGCTAGAAGTTGCTTTCAGGGAACCCCGGTGAGCAACCGGATCAAGGTCTTCTGTCCTCTATAAACAAGGCAGGGTAATGGGCTCAGGGCAGGGGCAGGGCCCGGGGTGGGGGCGGCGGTGCACACCACCACCTTCACCCGTGTCCCCAGCATTTTCCCTCAAGACCAAGGAGGAAGAGTTTCCAGTCCTCTGTGGCACTGGGGAGGTGGATCACTAGCAGGCCTTCCTCCAGGGTTTAGATCTGGGTCCAGCAATCTGGAGCAAGGAGACGGAAGAGTCTGGGGTTTGGAAGTCAGACCTCTGCAGGGGGAACCAGACACTTTCAAGATTAAACCTTAACGGGAAAAGGAAGAAAAATCAGATAATATCCTTTCTGCCATCCCTGAATACCGTGAGGAGTTCAAAGGTTTCCCAAGCCTGCGGCACTTGGCAATTATAATTACCCAGTAAAATCCCTAAGGTTAATGAATAACCTCTAAAGGAAGTTGCTTCACATAATGACGGCAATTTCTCTGAACTAAATGTTAATAATAAGGCCTGTAATACTATGAGAAGGAAATGGAGGCAATTGGCAAATGGAACTCTGTTGCTTGGTAACAACCTGAGGTATGAGCACTCTCCTTACCTGCAGGAGAGGGGTGGGTAGAGACCCAATCCAGCTGCAGAGTTTGAAACCATGGCAGCTGGTGCACCACAGCAGGAGTGGAAGCACAGGGGGCAGGTCATTTTATTAGAAAGGACATTAGGAGGGGAGAACCCCTGAGAACTACCTAGCAGCTGCAGTGAAGGAAATGGGTGTAATCTGTATAGAGTGAGGGCAGCAGCATTCACATCAGCTGGTGCAAATCACTGCTAAACAGAACCTTTCAGCAAAATCCCTCCAACAGCTAAATCTTCTCCCCTGCCCCCTCACTTCTGTTTGCTCCAGTGGGGACATACACTTTGAACCTCCTGTTTGTTTGCTCTGTTTAAGAGCAACTATGGAAGTTGAGAGGTGAATTAGGAAAGGAATGCAATTAAGACAACCTAACTGCAGCGTTCCTTGCAGGGGACAAGGTGGTGCATTTGAACTGTAGCCTCTATTTAGTCAGGTAATTATTGCCAGTCTGGATTGCAAGAGCCTAGAGACAACTTCTTCCAGCTGGTCATTAATCAATAGGAAATAGCCTACAACAAGGTCTTTATTACCTTAAACCACTACAGGAGCAAGTTCTGTGAGGGGCCAAGATAAGGCTGGGAGTTTTAAATCCCTGCTTGTTTTATGGCAGAGGTCCCCAGATCTGCCAGAGTATCTATATCACTTTGATGGCCTTTTGAAAAATGCAGATTCCTGGAGCCACTCCTGAGCCTTGGTGCAGTGGATCTAGATCAGTATCAGGGAATCTGCCTTTCAAATCTCCATGATCATCAGTGCACTGGGGAAACCACTGCTCTAAGGTATGTGAGCAGAAATTTAGGGTTCAACCAAAGAGAAATAGAGTGATTTTTTACACTAAGAATTTAACACATTTTCTTTTTTTTTTCTCTCTCTCTAAAAGAAATTGATCTACACATTTAAAAGAAGAAAAGAAAAATGTACTCTAAAGACATTATTTTCTTGTGACATTTATTTATTTGTTTGTTTGCTTATTTATTTTTGCTGTGCTGAGGATTGGACCCAGGACTTCACACATGCTAGCAAGCACTCTACCACTGAGCCCCAGCCTCAGCCCTGTGTTTCATTTTTTAACATTTTTAAACTAAACGTGACAGGCGCCGTGGTACATGCCTACACTCTTAGCTACTCCAGAGTCTGAGACAGGAGGATCACAAGTTGGAGGCCAACCTGGGCAACACAGCAAGATCCCATCTCAAACTAAAATAAAAAATATAGCTCAGTGGTAGAACCACCTGGGTTCAATCCTTAGTATTGTAAAAAAAAAAAAAAAAAAAAAACTGAATGTAAACCAAAAATAATTGATTTTCTGACCATATCATCATTTAATTAGAGGCTATTCACTATAAATCTGGCATCTTTCTAAATAGTCCAATAAAACTATCTTCCGTGAGCACCTTGGAAGGCTTGCCTATGCAAAACCACAAACTGAGCCAAGTTTGTCCTCAATCTTGACATTTTGTCTTAGGGTTTTTTGTTTTGCTTTGTTTTTTGTGGTGCTGGGGATTGAACCCAGGGGTGCTTTACCGCTGAACCCCTCCCCAGCCCTATTTATTTTTTATTCTGAGGCAGGGTCCCAGGACGTTGCCCAGGCTGTCCTTGAACTTGCAATCCTCCTGCCCCTGCCTCCTGTGAGTCCTCAGGCATGTGCCACTGCCCAGGCTCACCTGGCTCCTCAGATGATGGGACTGACAGTTGCCCACCGAGGCAAGAGGGTGACAGGCTCCCCTGGTTCTTTAGAAGCCAGAAGCAGGTCCTCATGGCTCCAAATCCTAACTGAATGTCTTTCTAAAGAGGTCACAGTACTTAATGTCCATGCTGTGGGACTAGGAGGAACTTCTGGAAATTTCTACCATGGTACTGATAACTCTCTTGACATTTAGAATAACCGTCCCAACCCCAGTCCTGCCCCCAAAGACACAAAACACCCTAAAGATCACACTTTGGAACCAACCCACCTTGGCTGGAATCACCCAGTAGCTGGGAGCCGAGCGAGGACGGACCCTTGTGTCTCAGCTTGAATGTGAGCCTGACAGAAAGCAACGGGCAGGCAGAGGGAAGCTGTCCCTCCCTGGGGCACTCCCTACCCCCCAGGGGCCCCCATGCTCTCCCAGGGCACGTGTGGGACTCCGGTGACTCTCCACCGTGTGTTGGGGCTGTGTTGACTCATCTGCCTCCTGTGGCTAAAGCTCACCGAGGGCAGGAAGCGGGTTTACCCCACCTCACTCTCCAGGCTGGGAGGGTGACAGGTGCATCAGCAGCTCAGCACTGGGGCCTGATGAGTGGGTAAAGGCTGTCAGAGGACACCGGGGCTGGAAGGCAGTTCCCCTGGTGAAGCAGATTCTATTCAGGACGATTGCAGTAGAGGGGAAGAGAACTCAGTGCAAACTACACTCGGCCCTGAACTCCACAAGGGCAAGTGGAACTCTCTAGGCAGAGGCACCTGGATGGGGGACGGGCTACAGAACAATTCCTAGAGGAGTGCCAGGGCCAGAGGGTTCTGACTGACCGGACTGGCCAGGCCAGCATGGTCAGACATCCCCCGAGGGGGGTGGGGTCCTGCTGCAGTGGCTCAGCTCCGTCCTTGCTCACGCTGGATCCTGTGAGCTCTGGTTTCAGTGTGTTCCCCCAGCTCCTACATCCAGGGCGTTTGGAGGCAGAGCCTCTGGGGGTAGGTGGGGCCCATGGTAGCCTCAGAAGAGGAGGAAGAGGCACCAGAGCTGGCCACTCGCCCTGCGCCATGCAATGTCCTCTGCCAGCAATGACGCAGCAAGACCATCCCCGGGGCTGTTAGACTTCCCAGATCTGGGAGCCACCTGGCCTTCCACCATGGCCAGACCCAGCCCTGGAAGCTCATCCCACAGAAAACCAACGTCCAGGAGACGAGTGCTGGGGAGACAGGCTGGACTCAGTGGCCAAAGAAAGAAGTGGGAGCCCGAGCTCCGAGGTCACTTCTCGCCTCCAGGGGTGGAGGGACCTGACACAGGGGGGACATGAGGAATAGAAGACAAGCACAGGAGGCGCGTTCAGTCTCTGCTCTGCCAGGAGCTCGGAGCCACCTCTCTTCACTCTTCCCACGGCCGGGCTTTCCAGTCATGGCGGCAGGCAGGTAGGCTAAAGCCTCAAAGGGGAGAGAGAAGGAGAAGGCAGCAAGTCTAGACCAGGTTAACCCTGTGCTGCCGTTTGGGATGAAGCCCTTCTCAAATGATGAACCTAGTGAAGCTGCAGGGGTCATTTAGATTCTTCCTTGGTAACACTGTACTTTTATAAATTACCCAGCCTCGGGCATTTTTTTGTTATAGTAAGAGAAGACAGAGTAATGAAATAAGGAAGTGCACAGACGGGCCTCACTAAAATTTGGTCAAGCAAAGAATTTTTGTCAAGATCTTTGCTGCAAATGGCTTCTTTCTCCACGTTAACCATTATCTTAAATATTTTTTTTTTAATTGGTAGAGCTGGCGATCCTTTACAGATTAGAAGTTCCGGGGGACTGAGAGTGAGCGCAAAAGAGAGGGACATAAAAGTCAGAGTGGGGCCGCGAGGGAGAACCCTCCACAGCACTCTGTTCACACCTGAACCCTCAGGGGTCCCAGTTCCTTCCCACCCAGAGGACAGTTGGGTGGCGACTGTGTTAAAGTAAATCTGTCCCACAACAGCCACTAAGCTATTAAAGTCAGTGTGCGCCCTTGGAGCCTAGGAAGGACAGTGGCCACTTCTTGGTGTATTACTTACCTTGAGGAGAATGGCAAACCTCCAGGGCTCTGGTGCCGACCTGTAGCAGAACCACAAGAGAGTGAGTGAGCAAGGTCAAGGTCAAGGTCAGAGAGCCGATCAGGGAACCCGGGTTTCCTGCTCAGTCACTTACCACCAGGATGACTGTAGGCTGGCAGCCTAAGCATCAATCTCTCGTTTGTGAAATAGTAACAGTAGCTCTCGCGCCTTCTTGCAGGACTGTGGAGAGCCACAGCCAGGAGCACACAGCAGCTGGCACAGGGCACGTGGCCATAGGTGCCAGCTCCTCCTGAGCTTAGTGACACGGGCTGGAAGGATCTAGCATCCTTTGGAGTGCCTCTGGCCCCAACAGCAAAAGACAGGGAGGACATAATGGCCCCAGGGGTCTGCTAGGAACAAGCCTGCTGGCTTTAGCTGTCCTCCTCGGGGCCCCGGGCACTGTCTGCTCTGCTACACGTCGAGCCTTCACATCACAAGATGAAGGAGAGGTTCAAATACTTTACAGCTAATTTAATCAACAAACATGGTTAAACCACAGAATTCAGATTGCATCTTGGTTTGACCGAACATGCTCAAAAGTACAAAAGTTCTGTTTGTGAACACCAGGGACATGGTGCTGAGAAATCTTATTCTTTAAAATCATGGCCCTTGAGAAAGCTGGCTCTTTGGAGCCCTATCAGGGACTTCAAGACAAAAATGGAACAACTTTACGCTGAGTAGTTTCAAAGAATTCAGCTTTGGTCCAAGGGTCAATCAACATTATTCCCTGCGTCTATTAGGACTAATAAAAAGCTTTCTCTTTTCTTTCAGAACTAATGGAAACCCTCTGTTCTCACTCAGAAATGAACGAAGTCCCTGTGCAAGAACACTTCAGGGAGACTGAGTCCCAGTGCCCAGTCTCCCCGCTCTGCAGGAACAGATTCTGCCTTTTTCCCTCAGCGTGGACAGTCTCATGATCTGAACAGCAGAACCGGAGCGTTGGACCCTCCGTGAACAAAGCCCTGCTCCTCTGGACCTTCCCTTAGCTGATGATGGCATTGCCACCGAGGAACCAGGGTTCTCCTGGAGACCATCGGCCACCACGCGGTCCTGTGTGCTCCTGCACCGCCCACGTGGCCACTGCTTAGCATAAACTGAGCACTGCGGTGACAATAGGACGCACCCTGGGCGACCTGTACGTCCTGGCACCAGCTTGGCCTGCAAGGACACAGGTGAGGATGCTCATGCCCCTCCCACTCCATTTCAGGTTCACCTCCAGTCCTCATGCCCCCTGGTGGGTGGGGACAGATGCACGACTTCAGGTCCAGTGCTGACTGGGGCTCTGTGCCCTCCGGCCATCCAAGTCAAACCCCTTGGCGTTTCTGGACTGCACTCACGCTTCCTTCCGGGGTCTCAGAAGCCCAGACCTGCCACGGCGACCTGCCCCGCTCCACAGCCCCCTGCTCTCCCCAGCCCACCCTGTTCTGTCAGGCTCTGCTTCTCGCCTGCACCCCCAGATCCCTGTCCCCAAATCTTACCTAAGGCTTTCATCCTGTTTTCTCTTACTTTTGGGAATCACCTCCATCGAGCCCGATGTCTCTCCCAAGTACCAAAATTAGCAGAAACGCGTCTCAAACCAACCACATCTGTTACTCATCAAGGATGAGCTAATTCTCCATCTCCTCATGATTTTGAAGCAAAGCCAATTTGCTGCTTCCCCAGATTGCCAGTGGGGGTTCTGGGAGGTCCCCGTGTGTCACAGAGCAGACCTCGTCTCCTAGCAATCTGAGCTGGTAAGTTAATGCACAAGCTCCAGTCCCGGAGCCCACAAGGTAGAGAAGAGGGGTTTTCCCTCCTCCACGCGTGGCTTGAGTGTGCTGCACGCGTGTATGTCCAACAAACGACGTTTGAAAAGATAAAATCATTTCGTTTAGAAAATCTTGACCTCAGTTCTGTCCACACAGACTCCTCCGTTGATTCAGCAAGCGCGTGATCCTCTCAGACAGCGCGGAGACTGCGAAGGGCGTTTGGATGGTTGGTTGCTACTCGGGGGATGTTACCTGAAACCCCCAACCCCAGAGAGAGGCTTAGTGATGAAGTGAGAAGATGTGGAAGGCAGGGAGAGTGGGCTGGGCTGCTGGGGTGGGGAGGCCACAGGAAGGTGGAGTGTGTGGTAATGAGGTGGTGGGGTACGGTTTGTCACGGGGTCTCAAGCCCCCTCAGGCATGAGTCATCCTCGGAGCCATGGGGGAACTTACAAATGGAAATTTCCTTCTCAAAAGAGAAATTCAGACCCTGATTTTAGGCAGAAGAGGGAGGGCAGAGACCATTTGGGAGCAGCTGCACCTTGCAGGTTGCCGGATTGAAGTGTGGTGGCTTCTGCTACTCCTTGGGGGTGGGGGACAGTGAGGAGGAGCAAGGAAGGCACTTCATCCCACAGAGCCTCTTTCACAGAGCTTCTGGACCTCCCAGACGCACCCAGTTTCCTCATCGGCTTTTACCATATCATAAAAGACATTTCATTTAGTAACACGGAGGAGATGAAAGCAATCATGTATAATACACGCTTATTCAACACACAAACCTATTTCTATGGAGAGAGCAGATGAAAGGAGTCCTGCTTAGACTCCAGGCAACCTCAAGTTTTGCTGACTTACACACACATAGAATGACTATAGCAAGTTGTAATTGAGATGATGTATTTCTTGATGCAGGAAGTTCATGATTCAGGAAATAGAAGTTGGTGAAATTGAAACCAATTCATTATGTAAACAAAGGAAACATTGGATACAGTCAAAGCACTTAGGAGTTAGAACACTTGATTTTAAAGACGTTTTGGAATGGAATACTTAGGGAACTATAATTCTTCAATTTTTATATTATATTATCACTCTAATGTGTTCCTATAATCCTCTGGATTTATTTAGAAGAAAATACAATAGATATCTGGAGAATCCAGTTTGACCTCTGTTTTCAAACTTTCCCCAAGATTTAGCTAGGAGTAGAAACACTTAGTTGCGTAAACTGGTAACAGCCTATCTCATGGACAAGGTCTTCTGGAACCAGCCTCCCCATCCCTATAAGGAAAAACGAGGCCTGTCCACTCTGAATGGGCCTCTATCATCCCCCACCCCCTGCTCCTTGACCACAGAAGACCCCTGACCAAGGCCCAGGTCAATGGAGGCATCCAACTCCACCATCCAGTCCAGGAAAGAGCACCTACAGCCCTGAGCCTCTCTGGGCCTGTCTCTTCTCAAGATCTTCCACAGCGAGGCTGAGAGAAAGAGCTCCCGGGCACTTCAGCACTGCGGGGCCTCCCCAGGACTGCCCTTCACCCTGGGGCTGCCCAGGCCACCTCCACTCAGGAAAAGCAAGAATTAGGCAGAGAAATGAGCAAACAGTCCTGGATCCCATGGCTCTGAGGCCTACCCCATCTGGCCCCCATTACAGAAGTCCCCACGTCCCCTGTTTGGGAGAGATTTGTAGAAAATGCATTCTGGCCAGTGCATCTTGCGTCCAGGGTTCACAGGATGGCTTCAGCCAGCTACAGTATGTTCACAGAATCCCAAGTGCGTGACCATTAATGAGCTTACCCACGGGGCCTGTGTGTGCCTCTGGGGTTCCAGCTCCTCCGGAGGCTGAGGCTGGAGAATCAACAGCGTGAGGCCAGCCCGACAGCATAGTAAGTCGCCCTCCTCCACCCTTGCACACACACACACACACACACACACACACACACACACACGAAATCTTCCCAAGGAACGGCTTTTAATAAAAACTGAATGAAAGATGAATGGAGGGAAAGGCGGAGGGCAGAGACGGTCTGCGTACTAACAGTGCAGAAGAGGGTCACCACGCAGCAGGCACTGCCCCAACTCCACTGCCAAAACCAGATGGTAACGAGAGACAAAGAAATCTGAATCGTAACTGTTTTCTGGATATTGGAACTATGTGTGCTTTTTAAAAAATATAAATTTCTATATTTTATAATTTTTATTTTTATACTAAGAATGATGTTAAAGACCAATTCTGGCCCAATCCTCTCTTGGGCCATGTGCAAATCAGACTTTATTCCCTTAGGTACATACACAACTGCATGACCCATGGGATTCCACCACATGTACAATCAGAAAATGAGAAATTATACCCCATTTATGTATGATATAACTGCATTCTGCTGTCATCTATAAATAATCAGGACATTTAAAAAATCACACACACACACAAAAAAAAACCCTGATGACCCAGTTGTTCACTTTAAATTTTGAATTCACTTTGAATTTTCTTTCTACCAATGATCCCTCAGCAGGGTGACATTCATTTCCTTTCATTCATTTCCTTTCTCAACCTCTGGGACTTGAAAGGTGATCTTTTTTTTTTTTTTTTTTTTTTTTTTTTTTTTTAATATGACAGTGGAATGCATCACAATCTTATTACACATACAGAGCACAACTGTTCACATCTCTGGTTGTGCACACAGTGTATTCACACCAATCCGAGTCTTCACCCTGTACTTTGGATCACGATGCCCCTCACATTCCACCACCACTGCTACCCCGCCCCTCCCTTGCCCTCCACCCTCTCCCTCCCCTACTCCCATGACCTGTGAAGGACAGTAAACATTCAGCTCCTCCGACCAGCCTGGTTCTGGCTCTTGGCTGACGCGCCACAGCGTGAAAGAAGCATGTGGACCCAAGTGAGGTCACTCACGAATGCTATGGTCATCTTCCTCGTTGCAGCATTTATAAAATGTGAGAAATATGTTTAGCCGAGTCCCTTCTTCCCTTTCAAATCCATCTCTGAGAGCCTCAGCGTCCTGGGACCTGGGGACAGGTCCACTGGGACACCGAGTCAGGACCCCCGGCGGCAGCAGCCCTGTTCTGCCGTCCCCAGGGAAGGCACAAGGGCTTCGGGGTTCTCGATTGAAATTCTTGTTTCTCAGGCAGTTGGCTGAGAGCTTTGGAAGGCATTCCTAAAATGACGTCCTGTGAAAGTGAGCTTTTAGGCTTCAGACTGCAGAGGGACACGGTGGACCCGGTTCTCTCCACTAGACCCCTTCCCTGGAGGGCTCGCGAGCCAGGCCAGCTCTACGGGGAGATGCAGGGCCTGGCGCCTCGGCCACCTCCGGTCACCAAACGATGGCTATAAGTCATATTTATGAGTCGGCGGCCTTTCACCTGGACGGACTTCCCAGTGATACCGCAGGACTCCTGAGGTTCCCTGAAGAAGTGCTTTCTGCCCGGCCGAGAGAGGGTTCACACTCATCTCAAGCTGATTCACTGATGACGAGGGCCTGAAGGAGGGCCGGCAGGTCCCAGGCCTCTCCCGCCCCACTACCCAATGAGTCAGGAAGGGGAAACAGCCCCTCACCCTGTCCAAAGCCCATAAAGCGGGATTGTGTGTGCACGTGTGTGAGTGTGGATGTGTGTGAATGCATACATGAGTGTATGTATCTGTGTGCATGAGTGTGAGCATGTGTGTGTGAGTGTGTCACCAGTGTGGGGGGGGGCCTTGGGATTTCAGCATCTCTCTGTGACGTGCTGTGAGATGGGTGAGTTTTAGCCCAAGGTCTCTGGCATCGACCTGATCCATGCCCTGTCCCTCTCCCCACCCCACCACCTCACTCACAGTGAAGGACTTGTACGTTTTCAGAGGATTACTTAGCCTGTAGAAGACGATGTGACAGGAAAACGACACAAGACTGTGCAACTTGCAAAGCCTAAAAAAAAAATATATGGATTACTGGTCCCTCACAAGAAGCTTGCTGCTCCCCTAGAACCCAGACCTGAAGACAGGAACCCAACCCTGCAGCGCAGGAGGTCAAGCTGCAAACCTGTCTGGCATTCCTAGTGCCACTCAGAAGCTGGGACTGACTGCACAGGTGGGCAGGCTGTGAGGTGCGTCTCTGGTGTCACTGGACGTCCTTGGCGTCAGCGGATTACTCTGGACTGACAGGTTCGTGTACCAACACGCAAAGAGGAGACGCCACACGCCCAGCTCTTCATCCACAACTGCAGCCGACACCCAGCCCGACTGCGGGGCCCAGGCTCTGCTCTGCAGGGCGAGGGGGAGGACCCTTGGTCACAATCTGGGGAGAGCCCCAGGCAGGACAGGGCCTGCTAGGGTCACGATCAACCAAACAGGACGTCAGCCACAGAGCTGCATGTCCGTCTAGCCTTAGAACTTTGGTCTGGATTTTTGGCCAGCAGGTCAGCCAGGTGACCTGCATATTTACAAGCCATTCCCCTCCTTGCTAGCAATGAAGATAACGTGGCCAGGCCCCATATGCAGCAACGAAACCTGCTTTTTGTGTAAGGTGCAAGCTAAACCTGCCGCAGGTATCCTGCCCTGTAAGCTGCTGTACAACCGCCCTCGGCAGCAGGCCCCGCACCCTGGACCCACCTGTGGGCGAGGCTCAGAGCAGCCTCTGTTCCTGTCAGTCTTCCTGCCAAGTTCAGGACGGGTCCCCTGTGACAGATTTCCCATCAGGATGTCAGCATCCTACTGGGAACCGAAGCATTCAATTCAGAGGTCGTTCTTCACTGATCCCCAACTTTGAAAGGTATAGTTAAAAAACTACTTATCCCCCCAAAAGTCCCCGGTGTGGTGGGTTCGCCATCTTCGACTGCCAGTGGGGTCCTGAGCACGTGGCTAGTGGTGAGAAGCCGCCAGAAGAAACCGAATCAAACACAGGAGCAGACTTAGGGCAGCGCGGCACCAACCCCAGGGGCTGCTCCGGCCCCACAGGGACCCAGCAGCACTGGATTGTGGGTGAATGACCGCGTCCTCCAGACACCCTGGTTCCTCCACACAGTCGGACGAGGGTCACAGGGCGTTTGTCACATGCCTGGGCGGCACTTGGCATGGGAAGGTGTGGCCTGCTTGACACTCCAGCAGGGAAGCAGGCCCTGGGCTCCCCCACACAGGACACCCACCACCGTGGCGTCCAGCCTCCTCTCGGCTCCGGCAGAGAGCTTTTCAGTTTCCACAGGCAGTTCACGCAGGGGTGACCCCTTGAGTAACCGTCAGAGTGGGGGTCACTCCCCAAGTCCTCCTCATCCTCAGCCCGCTGTGCAAACAGGGGAGAAGGCCAGGAGCCCCGACTCCTACAAACGCAGCTGTGGGGCTCAAGAAGGGACCAACTGTGATGGGGAGACAGTCCCCCACTTTCCTGGGCACAAGGCTGGCTCAAGGGAAAACCCTAAATGGGCAGCGTTCCGTCCTTCCCCTTCCTGAGCCCCAGAGCAGGGGCCTCCTGGCCTGTGCTCTCCAAGCTCTCCTGCAGGCCCTCCGGGAGCTGCTCCAGACAGGGCAAGTCGCAGCCTCCCAGGCAGACCCTGGGGCACGTGGATCCACCCTGCTCTGCACAGTGAGTGCCCGCCCGGTCAGTCACCTGCAGGTAACCAAGCCAGCGGGTTGCTGGCGGAGTCCAGTTTGTACTAGAAGTGGGGGAGTGTTTAGAATCCATTATCCTGTTAGTGCCCCTTGCCTTTCCTTCCCATTATGGAAATTTTGCACATACACAAACATGGAGACGATGACGTGGGGGACCTGTCACAGCTGTGACCACCTCCTGCCAACCATCAGCCCATGCTCAGTGTTGTTTCATCTGTACCTCTGGCCCCATGCCCCTTCACATTAAGTTAGTTGAAACAAAACCCTAAATATCATATTACTGTCCCCCCTCCATATATACATATATGATGGTAATGGGTTCAGACCCCAGCCTCACCCTTGCTAGCGTGTTACCTTGAGCTTCATTCCAGTGTAGCTGCCTGATTTTTTAAAGATATTAAACATTTATCTTTAAGTACAGAGCAGATTCTTTCTCATTCTTTTTTTTTCTCTCTCTCTCTCTCTTTCTCTCTCTCTCTCTCTTTCTCTTTTCCTCTGAGGTCTCACGAAGTCACCCAAGCTGACCTCAAACTCCTGATCCTCCCACCTCAGCCTCCTAAGAAGTGGGGATTAGAGGCAGGTGCCAGCACACCTGGCTAGGAACTAATATCTTTAAAAGATTAGATTGATTGATGCGTCTAACTTGATGTTTATCACCTGAAAGCATTTGGTCCATAATTACTGCTTAAAAATCAAAAGTTGATGATAACCCAAATCCATCCACAGTAGAGGGGGTAAAACTTGTGGCCTGGGGCTGGGGTTGTGGCTCAGTGGCAGGGCACTTGCCAGCACACATGAGGTTAGATCCTCAGCACCACATTAAAAATAAAATAAAATAAAGGTATTGTGTCCAACTACATACCAAAAAATAGACACATTTTAAAAAAGGTGGCCTGTCTGTACTGAGGAGCATCATACAGCTGCCTGAGACAAAGTGGATGAGTCTTACGTAACCCCAAAGCGAATCAGAGGATAAGCCATTAAGATTTTTTGACGTAAGAGTCAAAGCAGACAAAACTAAACATGGTGGAATAAGAGAGGGGAGAAAAGGGTCCCGGGGAGTCACAATGGTGGCCGCCCTTCTGCAGCAGGAGGACTGCAGTTCCACCAGGACACACTGGAAATGGCCCGCTCCCTGAGCTGGGTGGTGGCTGCATGCACAAGTTCAACGTGTGACCGTGTGTTAACCCACACGTGAGCTACGCTCTTTGGTGAAAGCATTTTATATCTCACCACATCACATATTTAATTTTCTGTGACTGCAAGATGATTTCCCTCAACTTGATTCTACAAAACTCCAGGGAAGAAGGAAAGGTTCCTGACAACCTCCCAAGGCAAACGTCGAGGGCTGGGCCCCTTCTTCCTTTAGATTCTCAGTTGCTCTGGGCCTGGACTGCGATTCTTAACACAAGGTGGATGTTACATAAATATTTGATGATGCTGAGGGCTTAAGTAATGATTTATATAAACATCAGACGCCGCGGCCTGGAGCCTACTCTCCTGCTCTCATGGCACGATTTTAAATTGAGCAGAGGAATCTCACCACGCTGGGCCTGAGACTGACTGTAGGATGTGAGAAAGTCTCATTTGATGTCCAGGTTGGCAGAGGCCGGGACTCGTTTTGTTGTTGCACACCCAATGTTTGCAAAATGAACAATTTCACATAGAGTAAGTGGATCTGTAAATCAGCACATTTAAGGGGGGAAATTCAGCAATATTCATCAAAAGCACTCAGATAATGTCCTTTGACTGAGAAATTCCATTCCTAAGAAATTCTCCTAAAGAAGTGGTTGCAGAATCTGAATGCAAAGGCTTAGCTTAAGGCCATTCAGGGTAGCACTGTGTGAAAGGGAGAACTTGGCAGTGAGGTGGATGCCCAGCCACAGGAGTGGGTAAGCGGATGTGGTCCAGCCCTTGGACAGCATCTCACGGGGTCACTCAAGTTGACCTTGTGGAGAAGTATCATAAAACTGCAGATGTGTTCGTAATAGTCACAGAGTGCTCTGGTGTGGCTCTTGAGGGTCACCCAGAGGCACCTGTACGACAGGCTTGGCCCCAACTGTGTCACCGCTGGGGGATGGAACCTTAGGAGGTGGGGCCAGTAGGAGGAAGCTGGGTCACGGGGGTGCCTGGGAGGGGACACTGGGGCGCTGCCCCTTGCCTCTCTGGCCTCCCAGCTGCTAGGGGGTTAGCAGCCTTCCTCCCCCCACCTCCCCCACCCTCCCCCACGGTGTTCTGCACCTCCACAGGCCCAAGCAACAGGGCCCAGGGACCGCCGACGGGGACCTCCGGAACCGTGTGCCACGAAACCTTTGCTCCTCTGAGCTGACTTATCTCAGGTATTGGTTGCAGCAGTGGAAAGCTGGCTGTCACCTAAAGTCCTACGCCCAGTCCAACAAGAGAGAGGGAAGGGAGAGAGGAAAGCGGTGGCGAGGGAGGAAGAGCAGCCAGACCGGCTGAAACGGTGGCTGAACACCCCCACCATCGGGTCACGGCTCCCTCTCCCTGGTCGCCTGAGGGCGGTGAGTTCAGAGGAGCAGGTCCCAGGTTGGTCTCCTTTGGGAGATGAACATAGGGGTCCAGCTGAACCCACTTTGTCAGGACTTCCATGTCCAGCAAACACCTCTCAGGCCAGAGCACAGGCTCAGACCAGCTGCCACCAGTGGACACCTGAAGGAAATGTGCCGAGGGTGGGGGTTGTGTATTCCTCTCTGTCATCTACCTGCATCTTCACATTATGGCACATCACACACACTTCTGAACAGAGAGGTTAGTTATTTAGATTGCGACTTCATTACCCACAATTCCAGTCTTGCATAAGCATCTCAGTGCAGCAGCTGGCAGAAGCTTACTTTTATAGTGCCACATATAAAGAAATGGAGTGGTATTGAAAGATGATCTGGAAGATGTTTAGATCCTTCCAATTTCTACCAGTAACTCCCAGTCTTGTTTCCTGCCGCACCTACCTGCAGACATGGCTCTCGCCCATCAACCCAGCAGCTCTCCTGGCAGTGATTCCAAACAGGTGCAGAGGGTGGAGAACCAGGTTTTAAAAGCCCTAAAAGCAAGACTCATATCTGGCTAAGAATCACTAAAAGCCTTTTTGATCAACAGTTGATATGTTTTTTGGAAAGGAAGCTGGGTCTTACTCATTATGTGCATCTGCATGTCATGTACTCACTTCTTTCACCAGTTTGAAATTGTCCAGTTTTCACGAGTCACTAGTTGAACAGCCACAGGCTGCACCCCTTTCTGTTCCCTAATGAATTTTCTTAGGACTTTAATCAGTGCTAGCTGTTGGCACAGCTGCCTAACCCCCTGTAGCACAAGGTCTCTCCCTCCCTGAGAATCACAAGCACACAGGTACAGGAGCACCTGATTTTGCTCTCTGGGAACTTGACCTTCTGCCTAAAGATTCTGCCATAAGAGCCCCTAATGCCCTAAGAGCAATCGGGTGTGGAGGAGAGACGGGGAGGAGCAGGCCCCGTATTCTGTCCACTGGTGAGATGTCGCCTGGCGGCCTGGGGCTGTGTGGTCTGGGCAGAATCACCTTTCTCCCTCTGGGCCAGCAGGTCCAGGGAGGCTGCTGCAGGCCAAAGCTAGGACTAGTGACAGAGCTCTTCCTGACCCGCAGGCTGGGTGACCTCCCTCATCTGGCAAAGCACTAGTGACATTACAACCAGAGTGTCCTCTTTCCCAGGATCAGGGAGAACATCATGCAGAGGCACAGCGAGCTGCATCTGGCATAATAATCTCCTTCTTACCCAGCAATACAAGTTTAAATGAGGAAAAGGGTGTTTCTTAAGCCACATGGAACCGCCCCTCATGGAGTTTTATTTTACAGTGCTGTGTCTTGTGGACTTAATTTCCACTGACACGGAAAACAGGCCCCTGGAAAGGAGCAGACGGAAGAACTGTCCCGGCCACGTGGCCTTGGAGCACAGTCTGGATTTGCTCAGGCTCCACCCTGGGCCTCCCAGGGCCTCGGATCCGAATCCCCTGCAGCTGTTCATGGGCCCAGTGGAACAGCTCTGGAAAGCAAGGGGCCCTTCTCGGTTCTGCAGAAGTCAGACTAGTGTCCATGGATCAGCCTGTCCCTTCTCAGTGGTGGACTCACCCGAGAGGGGAGGAAGGTGGAGTCTAAAGCACAGAGCACTTCACAGGCTTCCTTACCATCCCAAGACCCCGTGTAACATGTGGGAGTCCCACGTGAGGGGGAGGAAGGTGATCGGCAGTGGGAGAACCGGACCAGGAAGACTCCACACTGGATTCCTTCCCCTGGGACTCTCAGGACACCTTCAACTTCCCAATGAGCATCGATGTCGTGGGGTGTCCCAAGACACACTCACAGGACACCCCTGCTTTATGGACACATACAACCTCAGGTCCCCCGATTCAATATTTCACAAATACGAGTGTGTGCCAGGGTCACCTGGATGACCTTGCTCTGCACCCGCGTTTTGGGTTAGGACATCTGAACTTCCTGTAAGTTCCCAGGGGTTTCATGGTACCCACCCTCAGAGGCTCACTTACCTCCTCTAAGTTCCCATTTCACACAGTACTGACAGACTCCCCCATTGGCTCAGGCAGACAACGCCAATGAAGTGAACTCACCCTGAGGAACTGGGGACGATCGATGTTGACAGACTAAAGCACAGTCCGCCTTTCTGGCTGTGGGTGTGCGTGTCCAAGGTGGGCACTCACCTTCTCACTGTGGCTCAACAAGTGGATATCATTGTGTCGTCGAGTAGGAAGTCGCTGGATTATTTTGAGTTTTGTTCTCCATTTTCAAATCTGTTGTTCTAGGAGAACTTCTCCCCAGGGGGTTTGCTAGTGACGTCACACCTGGATCAACAGCAAGACGGAAAATCGTCCCCACTTTGATTTGCCACACAACGTCTAGTCTAACTGCGATTTCCTAGTAGCAGAACCCTAAAAGTCGGGTTGTTTTTTAAGTGTCTTTTCACCTAGCAGTAGTGTTCAGCGTTTGACCTTTAACTTGGATGTGGATTTATGGTATTCAACTGAATGCAATTTTGACCATCTTGAGGTTCATACGAATTCTGAAAAAATGGTTATGAGATTTAAATTTTTGCTTTGTAAACAAGCAACTGGTTAATACCTGTGAATGGAAACACAGGAAACAAGAGCAGGTGTCCCGCGGCTACCACTTGCTGGCCCAGCAATGGGTGGCGGTCATTTCAGCAGATACCGCGTCTACAAGCCAAGGTGTGCGTGGCTCTCTTGGCTCCCAGGCCGCCCGTCACTGGCTCCGGGCACCAGCAGACCTGGGGGCCATGCCACTCTGCAGAGCTCAGAGGCCACGTGCACCCCTTGAAGGATGGGCTTACACAAAGCTGACATTCACCTCTTCTTTTGACAGTCTACAAAGGGTTCTTGTTCGTTTTTGCTGCTTTGACTTGGAATAAATAGAGTAAACACTCACTGGAGCCACACCTGACTTTTACATGGGTTTGGTCATGTTGCAGGTCACATCACAACCCCCAGGTACAGCGGAGTGTAATGTGAGTTCACACATCGTGACACAGGAAGCCAAAGCTCTGGGTGTGTCCTCCTCTCTGGAGAGCAGGGGACAATGGGATTCCACAACCTCAGCACTCATTGCCACACACTGGAAGTCCTGCTTAAGCCCTGGCTTAGAGCCACGCCTGATTTTCTTGACCATTGGCTCTCTGGCCTTGCATTCCACTTGCTTGCAAACAGCAGACCTTTTTTATAGCATCCATGTAAGACACGACCTGTGTGAGAAGCACCTGGGACTTCGGCCCTCTGCCCACCCAGCTCCTGGGTAACCTGTCTCCTCCAATGTAACCTTCACAATGACAGCTGAGCTCTGTAATGACGAGGAATAGCCTGGACGGGATGTGTGCCTCCAGAATGCTGGGCCTTCTAGAGACCATGCCTGAGCCTCTGGTGTGCAGTGGGCAGGACTGACGCTGGCCTGGATCATGGGCCAGGATCTGAGAGCAGCACCCCCACAGGGCAGCCTGGGAGCTGGGAGACAGGGCCAGGCAGAGGTTTGCAGTACCTCTCGGGTCAGAACCCAGTGCTGGTGCTGCGCCTCACACCACTAATCAGGGACTGCTGGGGGCAAAGGTACCTACTAAGTATCACTCCAAAACACACCTATGGCCCCTACTCCTCTGTTCCTATGCTGTCCTCTGTAATCGGGCACCTGGAGAGCTTATTTCAATAACGTTAACGTTGGCCAAAGCACTGTGGGTCTGCTCCTTTGGAACAGGCTTTAAAGTCTGCATCTGATCCAAAATGGGGGTATCTACCATAATCCTCAGTATCTCCCAGTTCACTGGAGATTCTTGGTTTTTGTTTTGCTTTTGTATTTTGCTTTGCAGTACCGTGGATTGAGCCCAGAGGCTCTCACCCGTAACCTACATCCCCAGCCCTTTTTTCAGTTTTCTGAGATGGGTCTGGCTAGGTTGCCCATGCTGGCCTTGAACTTGCCATCTTCCCGCCTCCACCTCCTTAGCAGCTGGGGCTACAGGCATGCACCACCCCATCTAGCTCCTGGCTGTTTTAAAATACAAAATAGCAGTTTTTGTGCTATAGGATAAAACTGTGTTCTCATTGGGACATTCATTCATCCAGTTCTTCCTCTGTTCATTATCTAATGTGCAGCTATTTACTGAGCACCTATCAGTTGCCCCACGCTGTACCAAGGGTTTAATAAGAAAATCCTTCCACAAGGAACACAGCATAGTAGCAAAGACAGAAGTGAATACAGCTGACTAGAGTGCAGGGAGATGCAGGCCGTAATCAAGACACAACTTAAATGCTGTAGCCAGGCACAGGGTGCACACCTATAATCCCAGGGGCTCAGGGGGCTGAGGCAGAAGGATGGAAAGTTCCAGGCCAGCCCCAGCAAGCTGACAAGACTCTGTCTCAGGACGAAATTTTAAATGGGCTGTGGATGTAGCTCAGTGGTAGAGTGCCCCTAGTACCTCCACCAAAATTATGGTAATAATAATAAATCAATAAGTGCTATTTTGGAAGGAGCAATAACTGAGCTTGGTGGTGGGTTGGTCCATTGGGATGGTAAGATGAAGCTTGTACTTGAAAAGATATCAATAGGAATAGAAGAACGATAGAAGAGAAAATGGTTCTAGGTCTCGACAGTAACACAAACAAGGACGTTAAACCATAAAAAGTGCCTGGGGCAGAGGGCCGGGGCACTGTGCGGTGGGGATGATAGTCTTGTCAACAAGTGCTGGTGAGAGAAATGGAAATCCATGCACAGAAATGAACTTGGGCCCCTACTTCACACCACACACAAATTAACTCAAGGTGGATTATTGCCCTGAATGAAAGATCAAAAGCTACAGATCTCCAAGGAGGAAATTCAAGAGTAAATCTCTGGGACCCCGGGTTAGACAATGATTTCTTAGGTATGGCACCCAAGATAAACCACTGAGGAGAAGACGGTCAGGCTAAATAAAAACTCAAGACATTTGTGCTTCAAAGAACACCATCAGGAAAGTGCAACTCAGGTATCCAACATGGGCTTGAGCTCAGAATGTGAAGAACTCTTAAAACTCAGTCACCACAAGACAAATGACCCGCCTGCCAGGAGGGAAGGGCGTGGGTAGCCCTTCTCTAGAGGAGACACGGAGCAGCTGCGATCCGAGAAGAGGCTCCACTCCCTTAGCTACCAGGGAGACGCAAGTCACCCCCGTGAGCCACCGCTGCACACTCACCAAGAGGACAACCATTACAAACTGTGGGTGAGGACCGGGAGGACCGTGGCACCCAGACGGCACAGGGGCGCTGAACGGGCGCAGCTACGCTGGAAAGCAGGGTGGCAGGTCCTCACAATGTCCACCCAGTTACCATGTGGCTGGCAATCCTCTCCTAGGTGTCCCCGAGAGAAAGGAACACACACAACCAAAGTCTTGCGCTCTGATATTCCTGTGCAGGGCTGAAGAGAAGAACGGGACCGCAGGACAGCCCAGACCGGGAGGACACTGAACGTCCCACGAGCCAAGGCGCGAACCCAGCAGGAGTCTGCAGAAGTACCTGGGGGCGCAGGCAGGCCAGGACCTGTGAGCTGCCTCCAGGGCCAAGGTTAAGAGGTGGCAGGCATGCCAGCTAGGATGTGGGCTGAAGGGACAGGAAATGGACACACGTAGGAAACTGGCAGATTAAAATGTCCAAAGATGTGTATCAAAGGGGGAGCTCCAGAAAGGAGAAAGGAATCTCAGTCATAGCCGCATCCCCGATAGGTGTAGTAGCCTCCCCAAGGCCCCCTGCGGACACTGTCCTCTGCTCCCTCGCTCTGCACTCCGCCTGCTGGCTGGACGATGCAGCCCCGCGAGGCGCACCCGGAATGCGTTCACTTGAAGTCCTTGGTTATGAAAGGCTGAGCTGCCCTGCTCAGGATTCTGGTGTGAGAAGGGTGCACGAAAGTTAGTCAACAAGGGTCAAGCAGGTATGTTTGGCTTATTTATTCCCTGTTCTCCCTCCCCGCCCCTTCTTTTTTGATTGACATATAGTATAAAACTGAGCTGTCTCAAGTAGTTGTGAAAACACAGGGCCTGCAGGGACGGAGGGGATAGACTTCCACCGCCGTGCTTTAGGATATTTGAAAAAAGCAACTCCATCTACTTTTGTAAAATTTAAGGATTAGATGATTTCATGATCATGCAAACCAAGTTTTGTTGTCCTTACCGGCTCTCATTCCCTGAAATGAAAGGTAGTTCCAGGCTCCCGTAAGTGGCTTCCACAGACCCTCGAAGCCATGCCTTGGATCAGATCACCCGGGCACTCATTAACTGAAAGCCAGACGACGGGAGAAAAATGATTAACTACTCCCCCAGCAGAGAGGGACGGGCCTGGAGCCCTGGAGAGAAAACTCAGAAGAGCAACCAGTGAACCAGATCATCTGCCCGCTTCCAGCTACAAGGCTGCGGAATGAAATCTTGGCCCCGGGGGCTTGCAAAGCCCTTCGCTTAAATTAGAAAGTAGACTCTATTAAAAAAAAAAAAAAAAGACACCAAGGATTTAACGTGAGCAAGGTAAAAAGCAAAGTACCTGTTCTTAGTCCCGCAGCATAAGCAGGGGGGAGAGCCTGGGTCGCTGTGGACACAGCACAGGCGGCACGGCCCTCGGCAGTATGCAGCACCTCATGTTAGATGCACAACAGGGATTGACCGTGCCAGTGCTTGAGGGTGAGGGTACAGTTTATGGCTGCCTAAAAGGTCTCACAAAATAGATTCTGAGACAAACTAAGCTGAAGATGAATTTCACTGTTACCAGCTGAAAATGGAAGAAAGATGCATGGGATAGGAGGGGGGCTGCTTTTGTTTCTAAATAGTAGGGTGGACAAACGGAAGAACTTTCCATCCATAACATCCCATCCACCTCTGAAATTATTGTTGCACATCTCCATTAGTGTTTAAGATGTGGGTGAGCTCGGTGGCTAGATCACCTGCGCATGGGAAGAGAAACAGAGGAAGTGGAGCGATTGGCTTAAAACTGTGGTTACCACTTGACGTCAGCTTTTGATGTGGTTTGGGAACATGTCTGGTTACTCCTAAACTAGCAGCTAACTAACCAGCTTCATGAAGTGAAAATTAAAATGAGAGTTTTACTTTTTCAAAGTTAATTTTCAGGCACCACCTAATTATCCCAATAAAAACTCTGAACTAGGTTTTCCTGTTAAAAATCAACAAAAATCTTAGTACCAAAATTCAAAGAAACTATAAATGAGGAAGTTACTGGTGCAGGAATGGACAGACAAATGGAAAATAGGCACCCTATCCCACTATTTTTTAGGAATGTAATGTGTAACAGTTAATTCCTCACACCAGGCAGTGAGAAAGGGTCTGTTGGTGGTGGTGTCCCTGCAGGATGCTGGAATAAACGGTTGACAAGTCAGGAAAACGTCCTTTAGACCCCCTTCCCCCCGCATAGCAAAGCCACCTACGGGTAGACACATCCATGCAGCCAGAAAGCCCTGTGGGTCCTGAAGGTGCGGGGACGCCCTGGGGGAGAAAGACTGGGACAGACATTGGCAGAGGAGCAGGGCAGGCCTGGGGGGCAGACCTGGATTACAGGGACCCAGGAGTGGAGCCCACAGGCGGCTGCACCCCTTTCTGTTCCCTAATGAATTTTCTTAGGACTTTAATCAGTGCTAGCTGCTGGCACAGCTGCCTAACCCCCTGTAGCACAAGGTCTCTCCCTCCCTGAGAATCACAAGCACACAGGTACAGGAGCACCTGATTTTGCTCTCTGGGAACTTGACCTTCTGCCTAAAGATTCTGCCATAAAAGAGCCCCTAATGCTCTAAGAGCAATCGGGTGTGGAGGAGAGACGGGGAGGAGCAGGCCCCGTATTCTGTCCACTGGTGAGATGTCGCCTGGCGGCCTGGGGCTGTGTGGTCTGGGCAGAACACCTTTCTCCCTCTGGGCCAGCAGGTCCAGGGAGGCTGCTGCAGGCGGAAGCTAGGACTAGTAACAGAGCTCTTCCTGACCCGCAGGCTGGGTGACCTCCCTCATCTGGCAAAGCCACTGGTGACATTACAACCAGAGTGTCCTCTTTCCCAGGATCAGATGCGTGATGAGCTGCTGGGGTTATATCCTTACTCCCTCCTGGTAGCTGCACAGGGGTGTGTGGGGTTGGGATCAGGGAGATGGGGTGCGGCCGTGAGGCACAGGACAGGCAGCCGGCAGGCGCATCCCGGGGCCTTTCCCGTCCACAAAACTGAGCTGCCCTTCAGCGCCCTGGGCTACCCAGAAGGACTGGGAAGAGGAGGTGGCGCCATCAGAGTGGCTCAGAGAGCTCACTCCACACCCACGTGGCAGAAGCAGGAGGATCTTTGGAAGGTGGCGGAGTTGGGCCGAGGAGTGAGTGGGGCCTGAGGGAGGGGCCGCGGGCTGGGAAGGGCCAGGCCAGCTTAGCGGCTTACCCAGGAGCCCAAGCCACCACACCCCTGCACCTTGACGCTGAGCCTCAGAAAGGGGAACTCGGTGGGAGCCAAGGTCGAGAGGGCGATTTTGGACGTGATGAATCTGAGAAGCCTGGGGCCATCCAAGGGGAGAGACCCACTTCCAGAACAGGTGTCCCTGCATGGAAAGTCATGAAGACCGAGGACAGGAGTCCTCGTCACACGGCTCAGGGGCCATGCTCTGCATTGCCAGACTCTTTGGGGAGTTGACACAACCCCTACAGACGAGGGCCATCCTCCACAGGTCTCTAGTGGCAGGGGGAGGGCAGGGGGAGACAAGGGTGGTGATAATGTCCCCAAAGATGAGATAGGCCAGGCAAGCAAAGCCCGAGGGGCACTCACTCTGAGGCACTGACCAGCGCTTGCAGGATAGTAGGATACCTCTGTGGATATTGCATGGGCGCCTCGCTTGCCTGACCCTCAGCCCAGCCCTGACTGGACACCTGCTGTTTTCCACAGACAGCCGGGAGGCTTCCCTTGAAAGGTGGCATTGGAGTAGGACACTAAGTAGAAAAAAGCCACATGGGCCTGTATCTGGGAAGAAGCATTCTAAGCAGAGAATGCTGGCGTGCAAAGGCCCCGAGGCGGGAGAGCACATGGCATGTTGTCGTGAGATTCCCCAGATGCTCTCCCAGGGAGAGTACAGAGAGTGGGGAGCCAAAGGCAGAACCCCCAGAGAGCGCCATCAAGGACAAGCAAAGGAGATGCCCGAGGACAACTAAGGAAAGGCAAGGAAGGTAGAAGACAAACCAGGTGTCTTTCCAAAGAGGAAATGGCCAATCCCCAACCACCGCGGAGATCGGGACGTACCATGAAGACCTCTAGGAGCAGCAACTGGACTTAATTCTGACTTTGGGGAAAACAGTTTCTGACCTGGAGGAATTTCCTAAACCCATTCCACACCTGAATGGAAATTCTAAAGAATCTTCTCTCCGGCACGGAGCGTAACCATAATCACGTCCATTTTAGACAGACCCAGGCAACGCAGAGACCATGCTCACAGTTCACCGTGATCACCAACTGACTCGTGACTTAAGCCACTGGAGTCATTCCCTGCTGGCCTAGCCCAGGCCCGTGATCAGGGCCAGCACTGAGGTGGCTTCCCAGTGGGGAACATGGAGCCTCCGTCTCTGGTCTTTCATAGAGGCCCAGACTGGCCTTGGGTGCATCCTGGGAACTCTCCGCCTGCGGTGTGTCCCCCATCCTGTCCCTTGAGCTACATGAACGCCATCACTTATCAACTGTGTGTGAACACAAAGCTCCAGGCTCAATGAAACCCAGACCCAGCTGGCTGGGCTCGCTCGTTCCCTTCAACCACACTCCAAGGCTGCAGCAAACCCCGATCCACTTACCACCCACAGCAAGGCACAGATATCAGGGTGTGGATTAATCCACATCAGAGGGAGAACATCACTGTAGTGAAGTCCACAAAAGGCTCAGTATGTAACTCAAAAGAGCACCCAGGAATTTAACATGCCCTCAGTCACACCTGTCCAAGGATTGATAATAATGACGACGATGATGATGATAGATTCTGGTCTTTTACTGTTTGAAGTCAAACCAATAAATTTAAAAAGAAAGAAAGAAAGAAAAACTCCAGCCAAAGCTCTCAGCTTCTTCTAATTCTTGAATTTCTAACAAATTGTTTATTTAGCAGTGTTTACACATTAAAAAAAAAAAAAAAAAAAAAAAAGATCTACATTAAAGAACAAGCCAGCTGCCAGCCTGTCATCCCAGGAGCTCGCAGGGCGGAGACAGGAGAATCCGGAGTTCAAAGCCAGCCTCAGCAAAGGCAAGGCGCTAAGCAACTCAGTGAGACCCTATCTCTAAATAAAATACAAAATAGGGCTGGGATGTGGCTCGGGGTTCAAGTGCCTCTGAGTTCAGACCCTGGTACCAAAAAAAAAAAAAAGGCACAGGTCACCCCTGCTGGCTGACCCCTGCTCCCTCTCCTGCTCCAGAGAGGCTGACTGCAAAGGAAACCAGAGGAATTCACAGTCCAGGGTCAGTTCTTGGCCGGGGTCGTGAGGAAGGAAAGTACTTGGACAAGAAACACAGAGTCCCTGCCCTTGGCAGCTCAGGCAGCCTCTCTGTGGGCTGGGGAGGGGCTCGGGGCTAGCGGCCCAGCGCTGGGCAAGGCCCTGGGTGCCAAGCCAGCCCTGCAAGAAAAGAGAAAAAACAAAACAAAGAAACAGGAAGGCTGCGGGGGGCAGCTGGGCAGTGGTTAGCGCTGCCCTGGGCGTGTGGGGGTTCTGCTCAGGCAGTGCGCTGGGGCCTGAGGGCAGGGGTCCGCTGCCACAAGGTGGGTGGGAGAAGGTGATTTGAGGAAAAGAAAAGCAGGGGCTGGGCTGTGGCTCAGCAGTAGAGCACTCGCCTGGTACGTGCGGGGCCCTGGGTTCATCCCCAGCACCAAGTAAATAAAATAAAGATATTGTGTCCAACCACCACTAAAAAATAAATATTTAAAAGCAAGAAAAGAAAAGCGGGTGATGAGTGGTGCACTGGAGTTAGAAACAGAGGCCAGCTCAATGTGCTACCTGCCGGAGCAGAGGCCCCCAGACGGAAAGGCCTCCACAGCCGCATCCTAAGGTGCGGGCTTGATCCCCCTTCACAGCCCCAGGCACAGCTTCCTGCTCATCCCCACGCAGATGGAATTGGTGTTGGAGGTTCAGGTTTTCCCTTGGTTGACTGCATTACTAGGGCTGAGACTCTGTGTTTTACAGCCGCTGGGACAAGAAAAGTGAGGGCCGTGTGCAGACAGGCCACCTCCTTGTGCAGACGGACCCCGGGGTGACCGATGATGGTCCACTGCCCGATGCTGAACACACTCGGAATGACCCCTGTGAGTGGCCCAGGAACACAGAGGGCCGCCCTTCACTGAGTTTGGTGACCGAGAGGTCACTGAGGGACATTGGGGTCTGAGCCCCAGCGGTTCTTCCCTCCCCCAGAGCATCCAAGACCTCTGAACTTGAGGTTTAAGGCGAGAAGGGAAACGAGGAGCCTCTGCACAGCACATCTTGTGCAGTCCTCAGTAAACGTCCAGGGCTGCTGTTGCCCCCGCTCAGGGGACACCAACAGGGTGCAGGGTCAGGGTACGTGGGACTCTTCTGTACCCACGGCCTACCAGACAGGGCAGGCTCACTCAGGGCAAGTACTTCTTTCTTTATTTTTTATTGATTTATAAATAAATACATGACAGCGGAATACTTCACAATTCTTATTACACATATACAACACGATTTTTCATGTCTCTGTATATAAAGTATGTTGACACCGATTTGTGTCTTCATACATGTCCTTTGGATAATGATGTCCATCGCATTCCTCCATCATTGCTAACCCCAAGCCCCCTCCCTTCCCCTCTCACCCCTCTGCCCTATCTAGAGTTCGTCTATTCTTCCCATGCTCCCCCTCCCTACCCCACTATAAACCAGCCTCCTTATATCAGAGAAAACATTTAGCATTTGTTTTTGGGGGGGTGGATTGGCTGACTTCACTTAGCATTATCTTCTCCAACACCATCCATTTACCTGCAAATGCCATGATTTTATTCTCTTTTATTGCTGAGTAATATTCCATTGTGTATATATACCACATTTTTTTAATCCGTTCATCCACTGAAGGACACCTAGGTTGGCTCCATGTTTAGCTATTGTGAATTGTGCTGCTATAAACATTGATGTGGCTGTGTCCCTGTAGTGTGCTGTTTTAAGTGCTTTGTGTATGGACCGAGGAGAGGGACAGCTGGGTCAAATGGTGGTTCCCTTCCCAGATTTCCAAGGAATCTCCATACTGCTTTCCATATTGGCTGCACCAATTTGCAGTCCCACCAGCAGTGTATGAGTGTGCCTTTTCCCTCACATCCTCGCAAACACTTATTGCTGTTTGTCTTTATAATAGCTGGCAGAGTGAGACGATATCTTAGAGTAGTTTTTGATTTGCGTTTCTCTGATTGCTAGAGATGATGAACATTTTTCCATATATTTGTTGATTAAGTGTATATCCTCTTCTGAGAAGTGTCTGTTCAGGTCCTTGGTCCATTTATTGACTGGGTTATTTGTTTTTTTGGTGTTCAGCTTTTTGAGTTCTTTATATACCCTAGAGATTAGTGCTCTGTCTGATGTGTGAGGGGTAAGGATTTTCTCCCAGGATGCAGGCTGTCTGTTCACCTCACAGAGTGTTTCTTTTGCTGAGAAGAAACTTTTTAGCTTGATGTCATCCCATTTACTGATTCTTGGTTTTAATTGCAAATACTTCTTTAATAAATAAATAAAATAAAACAAGGAGGCTCTCCGGTCAGCGGAACACCAGGTCAGCACCTTCCTGAGCCTCCCCAGGGAACAGCAAGGGTGAGGTGCTGGGAAATTGCGTTTGCAGCCACTACTCAGCTGGAGGCCTCGCCCTGCCTGGGGGCCCACGAGGACCCAGGAGGCCACGCAGCCCCCGGAGCTGCAGGAGGCCGGGAAGGAAGCCCAGTCCCGGGTGGCAGAGGAGCCTTCCCCCAGGGTTTGTCACTGAAGTCCCGCTCACTCGTTTCTCTTATCCAGAAAGAACCAGGCTGAAGTTTTGGGGTGCAAGGACCCATTTCACTTAGGAGGCTATGCCTCTGTGAGACTCCAGCAGACACAAACCCCAGGTGACTGTCCCGTCCCCCACTGGCTCCCTGGTTTTGCTTCAGCAGACCACATTATCAGCTCAGTGTTCACCTTGGGCTTTCCCTGGGTCTGACGTCAGTGGGGCTGTTGCTGAATCCCGCGGCCCTGGGGGTGGGGTGACTTTGGTCCTCACAGACATAAAAGGCTAATTCAAGTTTTTGACCAACTATGACTTAGTAGCTATAATTCAGTAATAAAGCTAAATTGTGGGTGAAAGTCTCCTGAAGACTTGGGCTGACTTTCCAGGAGCTATGCCAGGCTCTTACTTCAGTGGTTCAGAACTGACATGACTGTGACACGTATGATGGCCTTCTTAAAACCCCTTAATTTGGTGAGTGTTCCACGGGGTGATCATATTTGAACACTTACTAGATGAGCAGCTCACTTATATTATTTTGATAAAAAGCAACTAAAATAACATGCACCGTCTTTGATTTTGCACAACTTTTGAATTATCTGGGAAAACAAAGTAGAATTTAAAAACAAAACAACTTTCGCCCCCGACATGGTCTAGAGTCACACACCTCGTGCTCTCTAACGGTAGGTCTCAGTTTTCTTTTTCTTCTTCTGCAGGGTGCAGATGGCAGGAGGCAAGTGGCACCTCCCTACCCCCACACACACACTGGGGCCAGTAGCACGGGAGGGTCACCGTGGGGTGGGGTTGAGCTGAGGGGAGAGACCGAGCAGGACCTACCAGGCCGTGGCGTCTCCTCTGCAGGGCTCCTCTGGTGTCCTGCTGCCCCCCGCCTGCTCTCCCACCCCCACTCCAGGCTGCTGAGCGAAGGGGAGACTCCGCCACTCCATAGCGCCTGGGCCATGGCCAACACAGAGGATGCCCCTTCTTCAGGCAGATGGAGCCAGCTGCCACCAGCGCACCAGGGTGGCCCCAAGTAGCCAGGGCCGCGTTGCCCGTCTGCTGGGCCCTTGTGCAGTCACCATCATGCACGGTTCTTGCGGTCCTTCCTGTTCCTACCAGTAAACCCAGCCTGCCCCGGCCACAGCGAGGTGTTGAAGAAAAGGCTGTGGACAGGCTGAGCCCCTGAGAGCTCGCCAGAGAACGGCGGGACCACTGAAGAGAGCCTCCCCCTTTGCAGTGCCCTGATTAGAAGGAGCGGAGAGCCTGGGGGCTGCACTGGGCCCCAATCATCCCCGGGACAGTCAGCCCAGGAGGGAGGAGGGAGGCATTATTAATTCCATCTCAGTGTCGGAGCCAGAGCTGAGCCCACCGCCCTTTCATTTATGTGGCCAGTAAACTTCTTTGGGGTGAGACAGTTTAACAACTCCCTGCAGTCTGCAGTCCAAGAGTCCTGACCAGCACAACTGTCAGGTGGGAGCAGGCAAGCCTCGTGGCAAATGCTGATCGCGTAGTGAGCTCACCTGGGGTTCTGATACGAGGGCCCTTGAGAATGATTTCACTTAAAACAAATCGACCTCATAAGCAAGATCCCATTTCCTCTGCTTTTTTTTCTGTGACATACAATGCATGCAGCTAAAACACACGACTGACGTCTCCGCTTCTTGGGGGTTGAAAACTTTGCTGGGCACAGCTGAGCCGTGTCAGTGACGCTGGCTCAGAGCATGGCCCCTGCTCAGTGCGCCCAGCTGCAAGGCCAGGAGCCACCCCCCACCATGGGCATGGACACTGGAACCCTCCTCCAGAGCAAGAGGGAACCGCCTCCTCCCCAGAGCCCTCGGGGGTCTCCTGCCCGGGAGGACAAGAATCTGCACAGGCAGCTGGGCAACTCTGCTGTGGGTCTGGAAACTCCGGACGCCCATGTGTCGAAGGCATGGTCACCTGAGGCAGGAGCCCGTGAGAGGCGGGCCATGGGAGGTCTTGCAGACCCTCGGGTGTGCCCTTGAAGGGGGCGGGGACCCTGGCTTCCTGCCTTCCCTTTCCTGTCCAGGCTGTAAGGTGAGTCCTGTTGCTCAGCGCGGTGCTCCCCTCCTTAGTGTGCTGCTGCCTCACCATAGGCCACGCAGCCAGCCACTCATGCACTGAAGCCTCCAAAACTGGGCCAAAATGAACCTTTCTTCTTTATAAGCTGGTTGACTCAGGAATTTGTTATAGTACCAGAAAGCTGACCAACACACTGGGCCCCGCTCATTACCTTGGGCCATGCCCTTTGGTCCAATCACATTTCTGCATAGCTGTTCTTCATCTAGCCTAGGCATAAAAACAGAAAATACTCTCTGGGTCTTCAGACCTTCATTTCTGAAGTCTCACATAACACTCTGATTAAATAAATTTGTAATGCTTCCTTTTTTGGGGGGGGGGTGGTGATAGTGGTTGTTATAAGAGTGTCTTCCCTCCTCTAGGAAGGTTGGGAATTACCCAAGGCACTAATGCCCTTGGTACATTTAGTGTTGATCCACTGTAAATATCACATGGGAAGTGGTTTGGGGAAAACTTTTCATAGTTATTGGGAAGCCAATGCCTCTAAAACTGTAGCAATAAGTACAGCGCCGAGCACATAGGTTGTGAGAACTTGAAAAGAAACAGAAATCATGGACCACAGCAGAGCTCACTGAGAAGTGGTTACAGTGAACAGAGTCGGCTCTCATTTGCCAACCACAGAGGTTCGTTCTTTGCTCCAGAAACACGCAGTGGAGGAGGGAAGATTTGTCTGTGTCAGGAGGTAAGTCGGACTTGTTTCTTGGCTCCTTTCAGTTTTCATATCTCAACTGCATGATTCTAATTTTTCATATGTAAAAAAAGGGAACTTTCACCCAAATCAACTCCCATCTCAGGTCACTGTCGGGTGCTGTCACCTCTCCTCACGCTCATGGCCATCCTGGTCGTACTTTGGATTATGTTTATTTGAACCTGAAAAAAATTAAATCTTATGTTCAAAAGAGTAGAACCACCTGAATTATTTCCAGTTTTAGCCCAAAGCTAAGTTCCTGTTGCTGTTTTTATTTAAAAATCTAAGAACTGAGGACCCAGGAGGGAGTGGGCAGGAGCAGAGCTGCGGCTCCTTCTCCTGGATCCTTTGCTTGTTGTTCTTGGCTGAAGGGAGACTGAAGAGAGCCGCCATAGAGAGCCGCCGTTGGCCCTTTGTTTTGGGGGCACTGACTCCCTCCCTCCTGCTGTATGTCTGACGCGTCTGCTTCCGTTTTTGTACCCCGATCACTAGCACCTCTTCCCCTCTCCCTGAAAATCCCTCATCTCTGAAACGGCTGCAGCCGACATGGCCTCCTGACTCCCACCGAAGCTGCCTGTCGGCCGGGGTGGAGAGAGGTCGGAGCCTGACCGCCGTCACCGTGAAGTGACGGGTGAGGTGTCCCTGTTCTGCTCCCTCCCTGTGGCTACCAGGAGGGCGACCCACCTTCCCGGCTCCTTCAGGAAACTAAGGCCACGGGGCCCCCATCACCCCCCTCCCAGGGAGGAGAAGGGGTAGAGTAACGCACTCTCCGCGTCTCAGAAAGGCGGGGATGAGCCGCGGCAGAGCAGCCAGAATCCCAGGTGCCTCAGAGGTCTCTTGTCTCCGTGAGGAGTCTGGGCTTCCAGTGGCCCCTACACGCCCTGTCCCCACCACGCCCTGTCCCCTACACGCCCTGTCCCTTACACGCCCTGTCCCCACCACGCCCTGTCCCCTACACGCCCTGTCCCTTACACGCCCTGTCCCCTCCACGCCCTGTCCCTACCGCGTGCATTTTACCCCGTTTACAGAATAACCCCCAAGTTGAGTGACAGTCCAGAGGGACAGAAGAGTTGGCCATGAATCTCATCCCTCGTCTCTGGCAGACCTGGTAGACGAGGACACTCTGTGGGCTCTGTGGCAATGGGACAGTCACAGTGAGAGTGCCAAGGACTCAGGAGCACAGCCAGTTTCTTTGCAATCAGCTCCTGTCCTCTGGAGGCCTGCAGCCGCTCCGCACGCTCTGCTCGGTGGCCACTCATCAACGCAGCCGTGACCTTACGGACAGCTCCCCACGGCAGCTGGCTGAGGAGGAGGCAGGCCGTGTTAGGGAAGCTTCTAGAAGGTCTGCTGGTTGGGCTCTGCAGCCCCACCCAACAATGTCCAAGGACAAAGGGCCAGGAAAATGCTTGCAGGCGGCGGAGCCCTGGGAGGCGCTGGGATCTCAAGCCATGGGCGTGGCTGATGGTTTGGAGTGTAAAGGGTGGTGAGGAGGAGCCCTTGAAGGGTCCTGAAGACGAGCCTGGAGGCCTTGCCCTGGGTCAACACCCAGCGGAGCCAGAGGTGCTCTCCACAATCAGGCTGCCACCACCACCCGCCTCGGGGTACCTGTCATTCCCTCTGCTCCGCCGGCCATGCTTAGCTCAGTCAGGAAGCAAGAGGCTGCAGGTGGGGAGGCCCAGCTCCAGGCAGCAGAAACCAAGGCTGAGCCCAGAGAGGGCGATAAAACAAAGGCACAGGGCAGGCTGTTACGCTGGGCCATTTTCACCACGGAGAGCTCATCTTGTCCTCACCGGCCTTCTCGTGGGCATGGCTGGGGTCACCCTGCCCGCAGTTGCGTTTGATGTGATAAGGTTCATGTGCTGAAGACGCTTGGTCCCCGGTGTGGGCCTGCTGCAGTGTGGGTGTGCATGTGCCCCGGGCGCTGGAGGCCCTGGCTGCAATCCTCAGTACCTACCACCAAAAAAATCATCCTGAAGTGTACCCCGGAGGCTCGTGTGCTAAAGAGCTGGGCCCCAATTCAGCCATGTGCAGAGGTGGGCTCTGGGGAAGTGGGCGGGTCACCAGGGCTCTGACCGTGCCGGTGGAGTGGCGGGTTGGTAAGTCCGTTGCTGAATAGGTCATTAGGAGACGGGGCTCAGTTGGAGGCAGCAGAGCACTGTGGGGGGGGGGGGTGCCTTCCAAGGGCACATTTTGTCTCTGGGCCCTCTGTCCCTACCCTGGCTCCCCACTCCCTTCCACCACTCCCTCCACACTCTGCTAGGAGGCGCAGAGGTGGGTCTCACTGTGGCTTGACTCACATCTCCAACAACAGAGGGCCCGAGCGTCTCCTCATGACCTCCCTCACCGCTCACCACTTGGCCTGGGTGAAACCCGGAGGCGGGCCCGTTCAGATGTGGCCCTGTGTCTGTTGTGCAGAAGCTGTTATTTCCTCTTTTGGATTCTGGAACACATTTTTTTAAATGGGAAGTGAGAAGTGTCGGTGGGAACCAGAGCACGGGGCGCTGCCCGCGGGAATGTCACATGGAGCGGCCTCCGTGGAAGCACTCCCCCGACGCTGAGCGCACAAGGACCTGTGATGCAGCAACTCCACCGAGGTTCACGTCCAAAGTGTAGAGAGCAGGACTCAAGAGGTTCTCGTGCACCAGCACGCAGAGCACACTCCGGCACTCCATGGGTGGACAGCCGGTGTCCATCAGCAGACCCATGGATAGACAAAATGCTGTGTACCCCAGAGGCTCATGTGCTAAAGGGCAATAAAATGTCATCCGTCCATAAAAAGGAATGAAATTCTGATGTACACTACAACATAAATGAACCTGGAAACCTCATGCTATGCCAGGTGCCGTGGCTCACGCCTGTAATCCCAACCACTTAGGGAGCTGAGGCAGGAGGATTGCAAGTTTGAGGTCAGCCTGGGAAATTTAGTAAGACCCTATTTCAAAGTGAAATATACAAAGTTCTGAGCTGTAGCTCATTGCTAAAGTGTCCCTGGGTTCAATCCCCACAACCAAAGAAAATACCATGCTAAATAAGACAAGCAGACACAAAAGAGCAAATATTTACAGTTCCACTTGAATGAAGAACCCAAAATATGCCCTGCCGTTCAGAGAAAGAAAGTAGAGTAGAGGTCACCGGGGACTGTTGTGGGGAGGGGTGGCAGGGAGGAGGCATGCTTAAGTGGTGCAGTTTCTGTTTAGTGGGATGGAAGGTTCTGGAAAGAATAGTGGTGCTGGCCACACCTCACTAGGGAGATACTTTATGCCACTAAATCACACACTCACAAATCCTTAAATGTAAGTTTTATGTCACCTTTAGTTTACCACGACTTTAAATATCAAGAAATACCCCCCAAAAGACAGTAGCAACGTCATACAAGCAGGATCACCTGGAGACCATGCGTCTGGGGCCCCGCAAGGGTGTCTCACTGCCCTGGGCAGCAGTGGCACGGGCTGGAGCACAGAAAAGATGGGGTGACCTCGGAGGGAAGAACCGGAAAGGCCCAGGAGACACCTGGGATGGGCGGGGACCGAGGAGGAGTTCTGCCCACTCGTCCTCTTTTTCCTTGCTGCTCGGTTAACCACCACTAACTCACTAGGTGCTGTTAATTTTGTAACTTAGTCCCTAGAAAACAAGCTAAGCAGGAGGGACTGTGGCCCGTGGAAATGAACTTCACTCAGACTCGGCGACCGACATCTTCCCTCTCCACGTGGGAGAGGTGGGAATACATCTGCAGGAGGAATCAGTGCAGATGCTGGTCAGGAGCAGATGCTGGCCCTTGGGATTGTCCTGATAACTGGATGGTCAGGTATGGGAAGGAGAAACGGTGTCGAAGAGTACGGGACAGACCGTGGCAGGTGTTTAGAGCTGGCTCACCCAGTCCGCACCGTCCAAGCCTTCTGCAGCCTGACTGCCAGTGCTTTGGCAACCAGGTCCTCAACGCCCACCTGAGTGGGGAGCAGGTGCCAGGTATTGCCAGGTGGGCAAGGGCTCCCTCCAGTCAGGGCAACCCCGAGGGGACAGTGGAGCAGGCCCAGCAGCACTCATGGCAGGTGAGAGAAGGACTGGGTGGCACATCGTGATGCCCCTGAGTGCCCCCGGCTCTTCCTGGACTCACAGGTTGTGCATGAATTCTGGGAACAGCTCCTTCAGGACTGCGGCGGCCTCTTCCTGGGGCAAAGTGGTAGAGGAAGTGGCGCCTGCCCCCGCAGAGATCTCCTTGTGTCTCTCCTTGGCCTGGTCCAGATCACGCTCACCTCCAGCCAGCCCTCGGGGTTTCAGTCCACCTGGGTCCTCATCTCTGAGAACTGCCATTCCCTGGACACAATATATCCTTTTATCCCAGGAAGAAGCTTTCCAGCACAAGTGGAATATTGGGGACATTTTATTTCACATGAAACCACAAGCTAACCCTCAACTACAAGAGAAGGGATACCTGGTGCACCTTGTTTCCTGAACATCATTGCAGTGGGACGTGGGGCCCAGTGGCACAGGCCTGTGATCCCAGGGAGCCAGGAGGCTGAGGCGGCAGGATCACAAGCTCAAAGCCAGGCTCAGCAACTTGGAGCAACTTAGCGAGACCCTCTCCATAAATAAAAAATAAAAAGGGCTGAGTATGGGGCTCAGCAGTTAAGGGTCCCTGAATTCAGTCCCCGGTTCCAAATAAATAAAAAAATAATTTTCATGTCTGAAAATTCAAAGCTACTTCTAAAGCGTGGACTTAAGAAATAATAAGCTGTTATTCATAAGCTAAGGGTAGATACTAAATGGAATGAGAAGTCTCAAGTCGGGGTGTGCAGAGCACATGGGGAGGGCAACTACGGATACAGGGGGATTTTTTAATTTTTTTAAAGATTTTTTTAGATATTGATAGACATTTGGTTTTTTCATTTATTTATATGTGGTGCTGAGAATGGAACCCAGGGCCTCACACATGCTAGGCAAGTGCTCTACCACTGAGCGACAACCCAGCCCTGGGATTTTTTAATCTTAAAAAAAAAAAAAAGAAAGAAAGAAAGAAATGATGGGTTGGGGCTGTGGCTCAGTGGTAGAGCACTTGCCTAGCACGCATGAGGCACTGAGTTCGATCCTCAGCACCACGTAAAAATAAAATAAAAGTATTACACTCACCTACAACTAAAAAAAAAAAAAAATTAAAAAAGAAAGAAATGAATAACTCAACTCGAAAACCCAGACACCACAGTTAATTACCTAGAAAACACACAGACCCCCAAGAAAGTCTTATGAGACCTATGAACGAGTCCTGACCAAGTTGGGCTCCCGTACACACCATGGACACCAGGTTTGGACAGTTTTATACAGCAGATCCACCAGGCAGCTTTTTAAAAGTCCAAAATTCCAAAGTTAGTTATACCAACCCTTCCCTGCAGGAGGGAGGGGAAGCATTCCCGACGTTATTTTATGAAACTAATGTGTCAGACAAGGACAGCACCAGCCAGGAGATTACAGGCCCACTCACTTGTCCTTGGAACCCAGAACCTAAATGAAAATGAGCCTCTGCTTCCAGCAGAAATGAGAAGACGATGTGGACACACAGTCCAGCCACCACTGCAAGGCTGGTCTGAGACCTCTCAACGGACGAGAAAAGAAGAACCCTCACTGCAACAGATTGCACAAAGGCATTGACTGCAAGTCAACACTCATTCACGACAGAAGCTCGCTGCAAACTGGGAAGAAAGGAGTTCCCTGAACTTGGTCGGGACACCTAGCAAACTCCAGCAGTCACCGGCACTCACCCGCACGGAAGCAGTCCTGGAAAGCCGGCAAGCGACACAAACAACCCTTCTGCCACAGTTCGACTCAGAACCACGGAGGAGATCTGGTCTGCGCCCCCGGCGTGGACGTCCCTTGGCACCGGTCAGACGGCCTGGGCTGAACGGTGGCGATGCACGGGCACTCCTGTCAGGGCTTAAGTGGGAAGTCACTTTCTGCTCATGTCCATGGTGGATCCTGCTGTAGATGGCACAGTTCTAAGGGTCCTTTTGTGCTATGCAGCTCAGGATAGGGCGAGGAGGGGAGGGCAGGGTGAGTGCTCCAATGTGCAGTCCACAGTCAGGGCCCCCAGTAGACTCTGCTGCCCCCATGTCATATGGCTTTCGCAGCACAGGGGCTGGGAGGTGGGGACCTGCCAGCATCCAGGGTGCATGTGCTCACACAAGAGCTGCCACATAGGAAAGGGAAAGAATAAGATGTTGTGCCAATGACATGACCCTGAGCGGCAAGTGTAGACTGTGCACATCAGACCGGCAGGGAGCCATCAGAACTGGCACGGGGACAGTCACCTATGACAAACATCAAGGACCAATCTCATTCCTGTGCACCAGCAATAACTAAAAGAAAAGAGTTTAAAAACATGATCTAAGTGACTTTGGAATAAGTGTCATCAAAGATGTCATCAAAGTTAAGTTTTAACTTCTTCAAAAGACATAAAGGAAGACCTGATTTCATATGTGTGTGTCTTCTTTGTAAAAGAGAAACCCAGCGTCAGAAATACCACTCCTTCTCCTGATTCCATGCAATTAAGAAAAATCTTAACAGATTCTTTTTTTCCTTTCTTCCTTTCTTTTGCTCTTGATGTACAGGTGTATAAATCGTCAAGCTATTTCTAAAACTCATATGGAGGGTGAGGTGTCGCTCATTAGTAGAGTACTTGCCTGGCATACCCAAGGCCTTGGTCAGATCCCCAGCACCTCCAAAAAAACAATATATATTTTTATATATAATATATATACTCTTTATATACTATAGATGTTTGTGTAAAATGAAATAAAATTTATGTGACAGAGCAGAGATCCAAGAAAAAATATTTTGAGTCAAAGAACAAGAAGAGAAATATCAAAGTAAGTCCAGGTGCAAAGTTAACACTTGAAGACATTGTCTGCAGGGTTCTAAACTAATAGGAGGTTATTTTGTATCATGTAAGAGAATAACATTTATTTACAAAGAAAAATATATACTGACCAAAGTATTTGTATCTGTATCTACCTGCTGATTATTTCTTTATTTTTAATTTTTATTTTTGGTACTGGGGATTGAACCCAGGGACACTTAACCACTGAGCCACATCCCCAGCCCTATTTTATATTTTATTTTGAGAAAGGATCTCACTAAGTTTCTTAAGGCCTTGCTAAGTTGCTGAGGCTGGGTTTGAACTCTTGATCCTCCCGCCTCAGCCTCCTGAGCCCCTGGAATCACCGGCATGCACCACCATGACTGGACTGATTGTTTCTTGATGTAAATTAATAAGCAGACATTGTAGTTGTACATCAGTCCTGTGATCTTGACTAAGGAGTCCGTTTCTACAGAAGGAAGCATTTTACACAAGAGGAAGCTCAAGGTCATAAAGTCATAAAACTCAATGCCACTCCATGAGACCCCTTGATGGAAACTCTTTGCTCTTTTCTATGTCTTCTGCTTGCCACATTTGAACCTTTCATACGAAACTCACTCCTCTTGTACAAACAGAGGATTACTCTTAACCTTCTGACTTGGGAACTGGTTTCCCATGTCGATCTTATAAAGGAAAAGAATCTCTTCATCCTTTGTGCACCCACCAATGAAAATTGCTTACCATGAGCCAGATACAGGCCTGAGATTCCAAGGACTCAGGAGACTGAGGCAGGAAGATCGCAAGTTCAAGACCAGCCTGGGCAACTCAGCAACACCCTGTCTCAAATAAAATTAAAAGGGCTGGGGTGTAGCTCAGTGGTAGAGCACCCCTGGGTTCAATCCCCCAGTACTGGGGGAAAAGTTTGCTTGCAGTGTGTTTAACACTGCTCTAAAGCTGGGTGCCAGGGACCTGGGTCTTCACACCTATCACAGAAAAGGAAAGAATCTCTAGATAATGGAATGGAGGCTGCACTCCAGGGTTCTAGTTAACAGCGCGGGTTTCACAGCAGCACGGCTGCGATATGTGCTCTGCCCATAGTTGGCACCCGATAATGCTGTGATAATCTGTTGTCACAGCAATAAAATGAATTGGCTCAGCAACCCATAAGTTTTGGATCTTAAAAGCCCCCAGAAATGTTCCCTTACATGTGACTCTATGCCTGTGGAGACCAGATAAATAACTCCAACTCGCGGACTGACGGGCCCTGCGTGGATTAACAGCCACAGGGTGCAGGGACGTGGGGCCTGCTCCAGGCACACACTGCTCTGGTCTAAGCTGGACATTTGCAGCGGCATTATCAGCACATCTTGACGTGACCAGGGGACATAATTAGCACTTTGGACTGAAGAGGGGAGAAGGATGTGGAGAGGGGAATAAGATATTTTTCATCTTTTACAGTCAAAGAAAATTATGGCTTTGTGTCCAGCTCCTGGCCCAGGGATCTCCTAAGACCTTTCCCTTCATGCTTCGGGGACAGATCCTCTCCTCCAAGACACAGCATGAGTCACTGCTGGGAACGTGACCCACAGCCAAGTGGAGAAAAGGAGGAGGCGACGGCAGAAGCCGCCTTCTAGGTTGCAAAGGGCTGCATTCCCACAGGCCTGTGAAGAGGGCACAGCAGCAGCTGGGCAGGAAGAGGCCCCAAGCTGTGCCCAGGCCGCTCGTCCAGCTCCTGGCACTGGATGCTGCGGGGCGGGGGCAGAGCCCGCCGTGCCGGGAGGTGTGGCAAGGGAGGGGGGTGCCCAGAAAGGCCCCAGAATGAGCTGCCTCTGAAGACTGCTTGCCAGCCGCGGCCACACTGCAATCTGGTCTTTCCGGTCAATTCCAGGTTCCGTGACCGTTCCTCCCAGGGAGACAGCCACAGGGAGAAGGGATGATCGGGGACAGGTTTCTATGAGAGACAGCCGGAAAAGACGAGAAACTGAATTCTTGGTATAGCTTTTCTTCTGATTACTAATTTTGAAGGGAAAAAAAGTAGACTATAAATCTCACTTCCTTTCACAAGCAACTAGTAAGAAGAAGTGGTTCCGGCTGGGGCTGTCGCTCAGTGGTAGAGCACTTGCCTGCACAGGTGAGGCACTGGGTTCCATCCTCAGTGCCTCATTAAAAAGAAAAAGAAATGATCCACATAATTAATTACATGGCCTGCTTCTCAGGAAGATGTGACCTCTGACACTACCCCCAACTCTGACTCTTAACAAACCCAGTTACCTAGTCATGAATTTTACCCTATGGGTCATTCTCTGAGAAGTACAATCACTTCACTAAAATGTCAATTGCTGCCTTCAATACAGCCCTTTAATCTGAATAATGTAAACTGAAACATGAATCCTCCAGAATTTAGATTGTCTTAACTTTTCACATTTTTTTTTTTAAGGGGCAGGGGCTGGTACAGGGATTGAAGCCCAGGGTGCTTAACCACTGAGCCACATCCCCACCCTTTTTTTGTATTTTATTTTGAGACAAGGTCTCTCTGGATTGCTCAGGGCCTCCCTAAGTTACTGAGGCTGGCTTTAAACTCGTGGTCCTTCTGCCCCAGCCTCCCGAGCCACTGAGATTGTTGGTGTGTGCCACCACACATTCATCTTTTCTAAGAAGCAGAATCTGGCCCAGGAAAACCCCCCTGCTGGTAACTCAGGGCTGGTCAGAGGTGTTGGTGGCATGTTTGCTCCTCTGATGGACCACCGTCCCTCCACCCTGCCCTCCCCAGGCAGCTGGACTGAGACTCCATCCCCTTGCACAAGGATGCTGTATCAGCACTCTGAGAGCCAGGTCGAGGCCGAGGTCCCAGGGATCCGAGGAATCATGGCCAGTCCCTATGGTGTCGCAGAATTCACATGAGCACGTGAATCGTGGAAAAAAGGAAACAGCCGGTCGCCTGATTTTCCCAAGACCTCCGACTCCGTGTGGGAGGCTGAGCTGTGGTCCACACTGTCCAATCAAGATTTCTTATGCCTAGTTTCCTACTTTGTACAAGACTTACAAGGAATAAAAACAGAAGCAATCTAGCTTTCCGCTCTCCAAGAGCGGAAAACCTCACAGAGGAGATAAGATACATGTCTGACCCTTGGTCATGGCAGAGGTGAGGGCACAGTCACGAATCCACAGACCACTGGACTCTGTAATTCTGCCTGCCCACGGCCTGCGGTAGACCAGGAGCCTGCTGCCTCACAGACAGCGGATCAACATGGGTTACATATGGTGACAACACCCAAGAGCCACAAAGGTCACTTTTTACTGTAACAAGCAGAGTACTGGAGAGCGAGCTGCTCAGGAGGAGGGGGCTGCCGGTTATCCAGGTGGTTCCACTGAGTCTGCAGCTGATTTCCCGAAGGTGTGATTTGATACTGTATCTTCATGTCTGTTTACATTTCTCTCAACTGCTAAGGGCAAGCCATGGATGATCTGCGCCTGTGTCTGTGAAGTGAACTTTTTATAATGGGTTTTGTGTATGTTCTGTGGTAGTAAATATTAGATAGTATCTACATACACATTATGCATTCGTGGCCTATCCTCTCAATTTTCTTGACATTTCTAGGTCATACAGTTTGCAGGGTTTTTTTTAAATTGTCAAAAATCTTTTTAAAAACCTTGGCACAAGTGGACTTTCATGGCTCCAACCCCTGTGTGCAAGGGTGCAGACCCAGGCTTCTAATACAGGGGCCTGTGCGAAGGGGCTGGCAGAGAGGCCCATGGCCCTGAGGAGCCCCAAGGAGCCGCAGTGTCCTCCAAATGAGGAAAGATCTCATTGATTTTGAGTGGTACCTGTATGCTGATTATCCCCTACTGGACTATTAGGGCTGGTGTGCCTCTCTGCAGGTGCTTTACCAGGTACCCCAAGCAGCTTGTTAAATGACCAACTCACCCCGGGGGTCCTTTGTTGCATCTTAGCTGACTTATGTACTTTTTGGTGCTGGGGATGGGCCCCAGGGCCTGGAGCAGGCTAGGCAGGTGCTCTCCACTGAGCTGTGCTCCGGCCCTCCCGGGTTCTATTTTTGTCTAGTGATGCTTGTGGGAGTTGACAGGAGGAGGCCAGTTTTGACTCCTGCCAAGGGGGCTTAATGCCACCCCCTTCTTGTGCAGGAATCACCTCAGGGACACTGGCGGGGTCCTGGTAGAGAGGCTGACAGTGAGGCCAGGACCCTGGGTAAACCGGCACAGTCCTGGCAGCCAGTGCCCTGCCCAGCAGACTGTGCCAGCCTGGGCGGTCTTCTCAGGGACCCTCAAGAGGCACAGCTGCTGCAGACTGGTTTGGAAAACTACTCCAGACATCTGGGCTGTGGACTTTGGGGTCAGTTCCTCTGACTTTGGGGTAGTTCCCTGACCTTCAGAGGCATCTTTGTGACCTCTGCATGGTTCACCCCCAGCACACCCAGCTCTGCCAAAAGTAGCCTAAGTTCCTGATTCTGAATTAAGCTTCATAGGCCTGAAACACCAAGGGCTTCTCCCTTCCTGACCCAACCCGGCTGGTCCACTCCTAGAGGTGAGCACTCACCCTGCACCCACGGGCCCACATTCCCAGTCTCCATCTGGACTCATCTCAGGGTATCAGATTACGGTCCCTTTTGTAAAAAAGAACCCAGTCCACACAGAAAGGACTTTTTATTTTCACATATGCCATGTGAATTTGGTCAATTATGCTTTAAAATGCAAAGGGAGTGCTGTTTACAGATCAAATTGTCCATACTTGTGAATCATGATGCTTTCCAACTTAGTCCTGAGAGCTTTGGTGGCATCCTGAATAACTAAAAATGAATTGTTATCTCTTAGCAGGTATCTTTAACTCCATTTATTGGTGGAAAAGCTGAGATATGTAAGAGCCAGTAGTAGCCCTGAAATATATCACATTTCTTTCTTTGAAATAACATTTTGAAAACCAACATCATTGGAAATAGAAAGTTTCAGAAGTAATGGCAGTTTTTTATAGCCAGCCCCATGAATGTCAAGGGGCCACCCCTTAAAGTTTAGCTTTACACTTAAAAATACAAGCCACACATATTCAAGTGATTAATTTTAATTCTCAGGAATATTTTTATCGTATTTTCCTAAAGATTTTTACTCAAAGTTTCCACTTCTGGCTTCTCGCAGTTCAAGCTGGTCCCAATCTCTGCCAGATCTACTGAGACGGCTGACGAGAATCCAAGGGCCAAGGGCGAGGCTGGGGAGGGAGGGGAAGAGACTGGCCCCGCTGGGAGCTGCTCCCCCGCCCCGTCCAGGGCTCCTGCCTGGGGGCTGCTGTCTGCAGTCTGCGGTGCCCCTCCTTGTCCTCGGCTGCATGGGGTCTGCTGGGCCTCCTTTCCCACCAGAGCACCCCATGACAGTCCACCACGGAGGTGTCACGCCCGCAGACCCTTGCCCTCCCCGCCTCCAGGACCCTAAGAGGCCTGCCCAGCCCCGGCAGGTGATGTGGGGGTGAGGAAGGGCAGCGGATGGTGTTGACACAGATGACTTTCAGGACAGCTGCGGTTGGAGGGGCCTCAGAGGTGCACCGAGTGGCCTCATTCCCAACAAGAAGGCTCTCTGGTGACAGGACTCTGTTCCCTCTTCCTCTGTCCTCGCAGAACTAAGGTGCAGGAAGCGGTGAGCCCAGGGACGGCAGGTGGTACAGCAGCCACCACAGAAACCAGCCCAGGTGCAGGACACCAGCTGTTCAGAAGGTGGCCTGTTGTGTGACGCAGCTGACCCTCCGGTAAGTCTGAGGACACCTGCACTGTTGCCCGGCGGGACCGCCTCTGTGAAGGTGTGCTGGGAATCAGAGCCATCTGAGAGCCGCCTCCTTGTCTGCCGCGCTGCTCAAGGTGGGGCCGCAGAACAGGACGTACTGGGGCCCTGGTGTGCGTGGTGACCCGTGGCTGCCTCTCAATCACAGGACCTAAAAGCTGCTCCCTGAGAGCTTCAGGTACAAATAAATCAAGGCATGAGCTGTGGACACTGCATCCAGAAGCCAAGCCTGACGTACTGAGCTGTGCGCATGTCATCAAACTCTGCGGCAGGGGTGGGGAGCAGTGTCACACCCCTGCCCCCTTACCAGGCAGCAGCACCCCCAGCTTCGTGTTGTGAATGCTCCCCTAGCCCCACTAAACCCTTCCCTTGTAATTCCAGAACCACCTCGTCCCCATGTCCCCAAAATGTACACATTTAAAACACACAGTGTAAGAACACGCTGTGGAAATCATTCCCTCACAAGGTGTTCCTTCTTGCTGAATGATTTAATGATTCAGTGGAATTTCAAGAGGAGAAAGAGTGTCATTGTGAAGTGCCCGTGTCGCAGGGCCAGCAGGGGACGGAGGGCCAAGCTAAGCCAGCCATCAGGCGGATTCGCACAGGGAGCCAGGTTTCTGAACGTGGAAGGGAAAGAAGTTTCAGTTGGACCACGTTCAACAGGACATGTGCCCGGAAGGCCTGCTCTCGTCTTATGATATAAAAAGAAGTTATACAAGCTGAACAAATGCTCCTCTCTTTCAGGAATGTCTTCCACAGATTGCACAAAGTGTCAAAAGCCTCAGTGGAACAGCCAGTGGTGGAAATGTCTGTCCAGCGTCAGCTGATAGGCCGGCATTGCAAAACCCCTGGTGCCTACCACAGCCTGCCAGGCCCAGCCACAGCCTGCGGGAGGCCAGCGCATCCAAGGGGTCCTCTGAGCCACAGCTGCAGGGTGGGCCTCTGCGGGGACAGGTGCCTTTGAGATCCACCACTCCAGGGCCAGACCTGCTCTGCACAGGGCCCATCTCCCCTGCACTTGCCTGATGCAGGGAAAAAGCGTGATTCCTGTCTCCAGTCCCCCGAGGCCTTAGACCATCTCCACGGCAGAGTTCGCTGGCTGAAGAGGCGCAGCGTGAGCGGGAAGGGTGAGCGCCCTGGTGTCCCTGGGCCTGGCACACAAGCTGCCCGCCCCCAACTTCCTGGGCTTCCTCAAAGTCTCCACCGCAGGCACCGTGGTGAACCCAAGTGACCCTCTGGCTTGTTTAAGGTCACAAAACAAACAACTCTCTTCACGTTCTCCAAGTCCGGAAGGGTGCAGCTGCCAGCACCCCCTCCACCACCCGCAGCTGTCCAGGACCCTTAGCACAGTGTGGCTGAGGCTGGGTCATCCGAGGAGCAGAGCGGCACCGTGAGTGGAGGGCTTCCCGACCCCATCCTGCCTCCTCCAGTCCCTGGGGGAGCGGGCCCGGAGACCAGGATCATGGTGAGCAGCAGCCTGCACAGAGCCTCCTGTGGCAGGTGCCCCTGCAGCCGTGGGGACTGGGGTCCATCCCCACAGTTCTCTGTCCGGCATGGCCTCCATGGCCTTTTTTTCTAACAACTTTTTTAACTTTATTTATTTATTATTTGTATGTGGTGCTGAGGATCGAACCCAGGGCCTTGCACATGTGAGGCAAGCGCTCTACCGCTGACTCACAAGCCCAGCCCCCTCCATGGCCTTTTCCACAGGGACTTCTGCCACCTTCCATGTCCCCGGCTGTCACAGGTCTGCTCCCAAAGCAAGCCCGAGGTTCCTCCTCTTTCTTCAGAGGGCACCCTCTGCTGCCTGCGGGGGTAGCTGTCAGGGGGTCTTCCTCTCTGCTGGACATTCTCAGGGGACCATCAAACTCGCTCTTCCAGTCGCGTCCAGTGTGGCTCCGTGCATGGGTCCTGACTGTGCCCGAGCAGCACTTTACAAAGCTAGGCTGCCCTGCCACACCCATCACCCCAGCCACCAGGAGGCTGAGGCAGGGGGATCGCAAGTTTGAAGACAGCCTCAAAAAATTAAAAAGGCTGGGGTGTAGCTCGGTGGCACGCCCCTGGCTCAATCCCCAGTGTGTATCCTCTAAGGAGAATACTGAAAACTACTCTCGCGATTTTAAAAACTGGACAAGAGGACATGGGCTTAAATTAAATTTCTCCAAACAAAATTATTATAAAAGCCGCAATACTATCTAAAAGCACAAACTCTGGGATTCCACAGTCCTGAGTCAGAACCCCAGTCCATCACGGACTCCTCTGGGCCTTATGTTATTTACCTCCTTCAGCCCTGGCTTCCTTATCAGTGATTCAGAGAATAATGATACAAGATGAGCATCCCAATCCCAAAGTCCCAAATCCTACACACTCCAAAATCAGAGCCTGACATGACGTCACAAGTGGAAAATTCCGCATCTGATTTCATGTGACAGGCCTCCGTCAAACACAAGCACACTGAAAATGCTCTATAAATGTACGTTCAGACTCTGCAAAAGGCATGTATGAGCATAGTGAATTCAGGGCTTAGACTTGGAGTCCCATTCCTAAGACACCTCATGACTTGCAAATATTCCAAATCTGAAAAAATCTGACATTCAAAACCGCTCTGGTCCTAAGCATGTCAGATAAGTGATGCTTAATCTCTAATTCTTACTTTCAGAAAGGGTAAATGAAACAGGATGCCATGCTACAGTGCTGCCTGGTGTCTCCCTCCAACAGCTAAATCACCCAAGAGCAATGAGAAGTCTTGAAGGCCACGCCCACCCCCAAGGTGCTGCTGCTCCTGAGAACCCCCTCAGTGGGCAGCAGAGGCAGGAGAACAGCGCAGGGTGTGGGTGGGAAAGGGGCTCTGGACAAGCAGCGGGCATTCCTCCTGCTGCACCTTCTGATCATTCAGGAGGGAGAGAAAGAGACGGGAAAATTAGTAAAATGCTCAGTAACGAGGAAATACTAAGATGACACCAGTCCTATCAAAGAGACGGCTGACAGGGTTTTAGTGGGGTCTTTGTATTTTCCTCTAAGGAGAATGTTGAAAAATACTCTCACAATTTTTAAAAACCAGACATGAGGACATGGGTTTAAATTAAATTGAGACTATTTCAACCAAACTTGAGGAAAAACAAAAACATTCTTGACCATCAGAGTTACAAAACACTAAGACAGTTGTAGTATTTCCATCCCTGGAGATTCTCAAACAGATTATTTGTTCTGGATGTTTGGAAACATTTCTTGCTAAACAAACAAATACTTTTTAAATTCTGAGATTGAGAATGTATCTACAAATTTGCTTTTCACATGCTTGTGCATATTCATGGTATATGATCTTCTAAAATGTTACTTTTAATTGTTACTAAAGCTCTAATTCCCAAAGTATGGTTTGGGGTCCTACTGTTATAACTCAAAGCATTTCTGTGTTATTTGACATTCTCTGGAAACAATGTCCCCCTCCATGGTTGCTTCAGTCTTTTCTTCACAATGAATAACTGCAGGTGTTGCCTGGAACACGGGTGCCTCACCACGCTCCGGCCTGGGCCCCCGCGTCCCCCACCCGCAGCAACCCTAAGCATGCCAGTGCTCAGCAGGGACTGGAGCATGTCCGTGATGACCCCCAGCGGAGAGCACCTCTGACCAAGTCCACCACCACACCTGGTTTGCTCTGAGGACACTCTTAGGTAACAGTCCCCATTCCACCCAGTTCTAGGAATCGAAGACTGGCAGTACTTGATATATTAAGATTCAAAGTGTCTCATAATAGCTCTCTATCAATGACACCAGGCTTTTGGGTTCTCTTTAGGAAAATTAGAGGGTTGCCGTGGGGACTGGTTTGCTAAGGGACCTAATTTCACAGTGAGTCTGCATATGTTCCCCAAACAATGGGAAAATAATTTGATTAGAGTTTCTCAGAGTCCTTGGACATGGAACCCCTGGGTCTTACCCAACACAGGCATTATGAAATGGCATGTGTGCAGTTACAGCACTTCCAGCCCCCCGGAGAATGAGCTGTCAAACAGCCTCAGACTTCAGAGTCACCGACAGCCTCCCACAGAAAGACACCCGCCAACCTCGACACACTGTTTTGTCCTCTAACAGTATTCTGTGAGATTTCCTTAGTATTGGTACATTGACATGAGCATTATTTAATCAAAGATATTTAATTACTGTTCTTTTTCAAATTGCACTTCTCAGAAAATTAATGAAGATAGCAGTAAAAATAACCCAAGAGATCATTATTTTTATTGAAATAACATGCTAACAGAATAATCATTTTGAAAAGTGCAAATCTTAAATGAAGAACAAACGATTAACAATAGAAAATTATCATTATTAATATTATCAAACTCTAGACATTAGACAAGAGCTTTAAGGAACAAATTCCTGCCACTTTATGGTCACTTGTCTTGAAATAAGAATCAAGGTGGGGAGTCTCTCTCCCACCCCCACAATGTGAAAACCAGGGGGCTTGTAGCCACGATGGAGTGGTACCCTCCTTCCCACCAAAACAGATGTAAAGTTGAACAAAATGAAAAAAAGGAAAGTATAGTCTTAATGAGTGAGTAAATAGGGAAGTTCAAAAGAGAAATAAAATAATAAAAATGTTTTAGAGATTAAAAAGTATAATAATTGATTTTTTTAAGGCACTGGATCAGCCTAATGGGAGATTCAGAACTGTACAGAACAAAAAGAGTCAGTAAACTTGGGACAGAGTAAAAGAAATTATATGATCAGAAAAAGAGAGAAAACATGAAGTGAGGAGAGGCCCTGCAATCTGTAGAACAACTTGAAGGTGTATGACTATGTACGGAACCTGGGACCCTGCAGCTAGGGCAAGGAACGGGGCAGAGAATAATTTGAAGAAATGGTGATTGAAATTCCCACGGTTCAGAGGACAACATCAGCCTATAGAGTCTAGGAATCCAACAAACCTAAGCAATGTAAACACACACATGCACACGTGCACACTCGAACACACACACACACACATCATGATCATCATCATCATCATCATCAAACTGCTCCAAATGCAAGATTAAGGGAAAACCTCAAGAGCAGCCAGAGGAGAAGGCACAGAGCCACACAGAGACAGGGCAGAATTGTCCTTAGGTCTCATCGCAGACAATGGCAGCCAGAGACAATGGACAGTGCTGAAGGGAAAAACAGAACACTCTACCCAGCAAAAATGTCTATTAAAATGAGATGAAGTGCATATGTAGAAGCTAAAAAGGAAAAGAAAGGTGTGGGGGGAAGGGGTCTCATGAAAAGCAAAGGAAGGTCAATAAAACAGAAGAAAGGCCCCAGGCAGTGGGAGGAGGGGACGTGGGGGGAATGCTGGGAGGGATGATGGCCAAGTCACAGTGTCAAACCATGTGGGTGTACTAATGGGTGACAAGCCCACCATTATGTGCCACCATAATGCACCAACTAAAACATGTGGAAGGATAGGAAACCAAGCAGAGACCATTGGAGAACAAACGGGAGGGTCCCCCTCCCCCCGTTGGGTTGTCACTGCGTGAGGGGCAAAGGGCCGGCACCTCAGGGCGAAGTGACCGTGTGGGACCAAAGAAACCAGGAAGGTCCAACAGCGTGCTCCCGAGGAGAAGCACGCGTCAGCGTCAGGCCCCTGGGCGCGCCTGGTGGAGGGTGAGACGTGGAGAGGCCCCCGCCAGGCAGACGTCCATCGAGTGGGGTCCAGCCGTGAAGCAGGCTGCTACCCAGTGAGGAAGAGGGCTGCCCCAGAGACAGCCCCCCAAATGCTCAGACCCCGGACAGACCATGAAGGGTCAGGACCGACAGACGGAAAACCACGGACCCATCCGCGGGGTCGCTGGGCACTGCAGGGAAGTGGCATTAGAAAAACAGCGTGGAGATGGCCGGCTGTCACAGCACAGACCTGAAACTGTCACTGTCACGCCCAGCCACCGCTGAACACAAGGCCCGCACACAGGACCACCCGAGGGACCCGGGGGAGCCGCGGAGGTGGTGAGTTTCAGAGAATCCAAATCTCCCGGCATGAGTTCCCCTGCTACGGCCGAAAATGAGGACAGCGGCCTTGGGTGGTCACGGGGCAGGCGAGGAAAAGAATCCAGGAGAATTCTGTCTAGGAAAAGTACAGCCCTGAGAATGTGCAACAGAGACGAGGAGAAGGAAAGAACAGGCTTCCTGGGAAAGAGGGCTGCGCGGCAGGAGGGCACCAGAGCCCCCCCAGCAGACCCTGGAGGGCGGCCTGGCCGGAGCTGAGGTGGGCAGCACCCCACCCCTGCACCCACCCCTGCACCCCCACCCCTGCCACCTCCACCCCAAACCCCACCCCAAACCCCCACCCCTACCTACACCCCCACCCCTGCTCCCGACCCCTGCCACCTCCACCCCTCCACTCCCACCCCCGCACCCCCACCCTTGCACCCACCCTTGCACCCCCACCCCTACACCCCACCCCTGCACCCCACCCCTGCCACCTCCACCCCCACCCCTGCACCCCCACCCTTGCACCCACCCTTGCACCCCCACCCCTACACCCCACCCCTGCACCCCACCCCTGCCACCTCCACCCCTCCACTCCCACCCCCGCACCCCCACCCTTGCACCCACCCTTGCACCCCCACCCCTACACCCCACCCCTGCACCCCCACCCCTGCCACCTCCACCCCTCCACTCCCACCCCTGCACCCCCACCCTTGCACCCACCCTTGCACCCCCACCCCTACACCCCACCCCTGCACCCCACCCCTGCCACCTCCACCCCTCCACTCCCACCCCCGCACCCCCACCCTTGCACCCACCCTTGCACCCCCACCCCTACACCCCACCCCTGCACCCCCACCCCTGCCACCTCCACCCCTCCACTCCCACCCCTGCACCCACCCCAAACCCCACCCCAAACCCCACCCCTCCACTCCCACCCCTGCACCCCCACCCCTACACCCCACCCCTGCACCCCCACCCCTGCCACCTCCACCCCAAACCCCACCCCAAACCCCCACCCCTACACCCCCACCCCTGCTCCCGACCCCTGCCACCTCCACCCCTCCACTCCCACCCCCGCACCCCCACCCTTGCACCCACCCTTGCACCCCCACCCCTACACCCCACCCCTGCACCCCACCCCTGCCACCTCCACCCCTCCACTCCCACCCCTGCACCCCCACCCTTGCACCCACCCTTGCACCCCACCCCTGCACCCCACCCCTGCACCCCACCTCGGCACACACCCTCTGTTGAGCATCTCGAGGCTCCTCAGCCTGTATGTGGGAGAAGACCCGGTGCTCCTCCTCTGAGGTCCTGCTGGCAGCCTGTAGGCGACTCTCACCGGGACACTGCAGAAGAGCCAGGGCCTGCTGTCCGCTGGTCCAGGTGCGAAAACCAGGACTGCGGCCGTTCCTCCTCAGGGGCTTTCCTCGTTGATTACGAGCTGGTTTTGTAGAATGGACAAGACGCACCTTTAAACATCCTTGAAACTAGGTATTTTACCACAAATGAGAAAAAGGAAAAGAGAAGGAGCAACGAGAATGGCCGAGTGCAGCTTGTGAGAGGGAGAGCCCGGGAGCTGGACTGGGGGCCTTTGTCATCTCACCAGGGGCAGCCCATCCCTGACAGGTCCAGGGGAGACAGAGAGAGAGAGAGGTGGGAAGGAGGAAAGATTCCAGTGCAACTTAAAGTGCTTGGAATCTGCTCTTGGAATCTTGGAATGTGTTGCAGGCAAACACTTTGTTAAAATGGTAAAGAAAGCAGGAAGCTGGCGCACATCTATAATCAGAGCCTCCCAGGGGGCTGAGGCAGGAGGATCCCAAGTTCAAAGTCAGCCTCTGCAAATTAACAAGGCCCTCAGCAACTTAGGGAGACTCTGTCTCTAAATAAAAAGGGCTGGGGAGGTGGCTCAGTGGCTAAGCACCTCTGGGTTCAAGGCCCAATTTTTTTTTCCAAAAAAAAGAAGATATGACATATCTCCTAAAGAGAAATTTAGGACTACTGGGCTCCTTCAAGACTGATGGCCAGCCAATTGAAAAAAATCCTTTGAAACAAACAGAACAGAATGAGGTGCACCATCACTAAAAACCTAAGTCAATGGCCGCTTATTGTTTCATATCCATTACCCCAAAGTTTGCAGAATCTAAAAACCTTCAACCTGCCACTGTCCTGGATTCATTCAACCAACGCTCACGGAGGCCCAGAGGCTGCAGGTGAGGTGTTCCTACACACCACCTACCCTGGAGGAGTTCCTGGTTCCCGGAAATCACTTTTTCCATAAAATGATTTTCTAAATAAATTAATTTGGAAATAATTTCAGATCTACAGAAGAGTCACAGCCTTAGAACAAGGGACATCCCCATGCCGTGACCCAGATCCTCCCCTTGTGAATGTTTCCTCCCGTCTTCTTTATCTCTGGGAACCACTGGGAAGCTGAGTGTCAGCCCCCCGCCCTGGGTGCTTCATGGGGTCCTCTCTCACGGCCAAGGTTACCAAGGGAAATGAACTGAACCCTGACACAGACCTTCCAACCTGCTGTGCCCCAGACATGCCTCCTGGACTGATCTTCTACCACATTTTTCCTCCAGAATTGAACTTGGCGTTGCATTTAGTTGCTGTGCGTCTTTAATGCTCTTTGATTTTTGTGGGTCTCCAGATAGGACCTCACTAAGTTGCTGAGGCTGGCCTCCAACTTGCCATCCTCCTGCCTCAGTTTCCCAAGCCACTGGGATTACAGGCCTGCACCCACCACAACCAGTTTAGGTCATTTAATGTTGAAAATTTCTTTAGCTTCTTTTGTCTTTTATGATGTTGACATTTTTGCAGAATTTATTCTCTTTTTCAAAATGGAATGACCTTCATTTGAATGCTTCTTCATAACTAAACCCAGATGGTGTGCTCCTGTGAGAATTCTATTCAGGTGTTCTCACATCCTTCCTTCTCGCATATTGAACTCAGAAGGATGACGTCTTCTAAGTTTAAAAAAAAAAAATCTGCATCTTAGACTAAATGCTCAATTTTAAACTCCTATTCACTTAATACGTCTTTTCTAAATTAAGAGAAATGTTTTTATTAAATAAAAGAGATATTCTTTTCAGGAGCTGGGGTTGTGTGAGGCCATGGGTTCGATCCTCAGCACCACATAAAAAAATAAATAAATAAATAGAAAAAAGATAATGTGTCCAACTGCCACTAAAAGGATATCTTGAGAGAGAGAGAGAGAGAGAGAGATGTTCTCTTCAGAACAGGTAAGCCGTGTGGCATCTTATGCATGTGTTTTCTGAACTTTTCTGGGGTTACTGTTTCTGTGATCTTGCATCAGATCAAGCATTTGCTCCAGGCTTGAGTAGCTGCAGGGAAATGTCCAGACCACCTGCGTCATTCATCAAAACACTTGAAATGACTTTTCAAAAAGTATTTGGATTATATATTCGCAATTAAAATCCCCAAAATGAAATACGTGGTTTTGCCCGCTATCACTTGTTTTTCTTGTGACCTTAGCAGATAAACACAGCACTATGTCTTGTTCTGGAAGACACGGATGCTCATTTTTCTGAATTGATGCTAAGACGACCATTAAAAGAAGCGGGGTTTCACAGGCTTGAGCTCTGCTTGCTGTCCTTCTGTGTTACAGATGAGAAGTGCATCCGGACAGCTGTTCTCGGTTCATTGTACTTTTTTCAAAAGAACATTTGTTTCCAATTTGTCTATAAATAATGGAAGAAAACCCAGCTGAGGGGCCCAGTGTGATTTTTACAGAAGGTTCATTTCTGGAAATCTGATAAGCTTATAACCACATACGTTTAAAATCACTCCAGTATAAAATTTGGAGGCTTGTGGTGGGGATTCTACTTGTCAGGAAATTCAATGTTTATTTTATCCGTCTATTATTTAGCACTATTTGTCAAACATTTTGTGTTTTTAGGAATTTTAGAACAAAAATGTTTAAGTGCATGTTAAATTTGACGGAGCTTCTTTGGTAACTTCAGCATGTAGCTGTTGTCTGCTGATAACACCTGAGATTGTAAGAAGTGATAACGTGTGTGCGGATGTGTGGACACAGGGAATGATGTGTGCCCTTGGTGGGCCTCCTGGAAGCACAGCGGCGTGTGTGCATGGGTGAGCGTGTCGGGCTCGTGTGCGTGTACCAGAGAGGACCTGACTTATCACTCCTCTCAGAGAGTGCAAACAGCAGCCCGAGCACACACAGGAAATTTGACAAGACCTTGAAGATCAAAGACGCCTTTCTGTCGGACAACGGATCCAACCGCCGGAATCTAGCTTGTGTGTAGGCAGCGGAACAAATCCTCATGGATGCCAGCATCATCTCTGCACATTCCAACTGGGAAAGGAGGTCATATTGTTAACCATTCTATCAGGTAGCATGAGCAATGGCAGTGAGCTCCTTTCATTAGAGTGAACTGAAAACTGGCCGTGGCATCTAAGAACATGTGACAAGGAGGTAAGCTCCGGCCTTAATCAGTCCTAGAGAATCATTCTGAGCGTAATTTTTAATACTGTAATGCCTCTTGCAGGCTAATCCACAGGGCGGACGTTCACAGACCACGATGACAAGATGCAGGTTCGTGTTAATCGGCAAAACTGACTCAAAGTCTCTCTTCATCCTCTGAATGGCCCCTTTAGGACAGGAAGAACCGCCACACCTGCTGTTCCTTGGTCTCTGCCTGTTGAAGTGAGAAGGACGCACAAGACAGGACGGCTGCTCCCAGGACTCCAGCATGTCCTCTGTCCTCTGTCCACGGGGCTTTCCTCCAGTCTGGTCAACACGCCACGCTTCTCAAGGAGCTGTTTTACAATGGGCCTCAGCTTCATTCCTTCATAAAAGATCTCACCAGCACCACGTCTAAAGCCAAGGCAGTGGAAGCTGGTCAGCTCAGGAGAACAAGGGGCTCGGCCGCTGGCCTGGCTCCGGTCTGTGGGACGAGGGGGAAGGCAGCCCCTGCCACAGTCGCCCTGTCGGCTGGAACCGTGAGGAGGAGGAGGACCTCCCCTGCTCACAGCTGCCAGGGCAGGTGCCCAATCGAAGGCACCCACAGACAAGGCCACCTAAGTGAAGTGGGCCTCCCGGGTGACTCAGGAGGACTCTGCTGCAGCCCTTGGCACAGGCTCTGGTCCACACTGTGGGCACCTGTGGACACCTGCCTCCCTAAGCGTGGACACGCGTTCCCCTGCCAGCGACATCCCTCGTGCTCCACCCTCCCGCCTCGCGCACCCGGGGCCTTCTCCTGGCTTTTGTCCTTGGCGGGACGGGGGACCCTGCCCACCTCCACCTTTCTCCTTCTGCTCAGCCCAGAGGTCGGTGAGATCTCAGGATGCAGCCTCTGCCCTCACGCGCTCTGCGCCTGCTCTTCCCGGCCACTCACCCGGCAGCTCCAGGCCCCCCGTCTGCAGGGTCAGCCATGTCCCCTGTGGGCAGCCTCAGGCTGGCCTCAGGCTTCGCCTTGTGGCCATGAGCCTCTGCAGGTGCTCCCATCTGCCTTTGCCGCCCCCCTCAGTCGCCGTCCCCTCCACTGCCACACCCCAGCGCCCACCGGCCCCCCTGCTGCTCTTCCTTGATTTCTCCCTTCTTTCCTGCCTCATGGGGTCCAGTACTAGCCAGAGGTCATGCTCGTGACCTTCAACGAGCACTCAGCTGCTACAGTTGCCACAGGAACACTTCAAGCCAGGCTTCTCTCTGAAACTCCAAAACTGCATCCCGAGCTGCGCGTGTGACATTTTCTGTGACTGAACTGCAGCCTTCAACTCCACGTCCACAACCCCACTAAGCACACACAGCCAGGTTCTCTTCCTGATGTGCGGCTCCTCCTCAGAAAACCTCAAGTCCTGGGGTCAGTTTTAATCCTCTCCCCCTTACTCATTAATCTCCAAATCCTGTGAGTCCTTCCATCCCCAGAGTCCCCTGTCCTTCTCTCCTTCTCCCCAGTGGGGGGCTCTGCCCAGGCCTGGATGACAGCCACCATCTTCCAGCCAGTCTCTCTGCCAAACCTGGGGAATGCCCACCCAAGCAGCCCTGCCCCAGCTGTCCTGGGCATTTCACTTCCCTGCCCAGACCGCTCTGCTGGCGTCCCCAACCCAAAGGACAAGACTCTGTTGCTGATCATCACAACCAGGCTCTCGCAATCCTAGCCCACTTTCCGGATTCATTTCCCAGGGTCTTGCTGCCAGGCCGGCTGCTCTGCTACCCTCTCCACCCGCTGGGAGGTCTTCAGCCTGCTCCCTGAAGAGCACATGCCAGGTCTTCAAGGCCTGGACAAGCCCCACCTGATCCCAGGGCAGTGCTGCTGGGAGCGTCCTGCTGTCTCTCAGGAAGCTGGTCCGGGTGGCAGGCAGAATGGACTGGGCAGAGGGGGAGCAGCCGGAAGGAGCCTGGTGAGGAAGCTGTGGCAGGGTCCAGAGACAAGGTGCCGGGGAGAGAGGGGAGAGCGGGACATGGACAGAAGATCTGCCCCCTAAACTGTGCACACCTGGAGTAGGCCTGACTGAGAGGTTTCATGAGAAAAAGCGGAAATTAGTGTGACTTTGGGAAAACAGTGGGAACATCAATACAGCTGGATTGGAGAGGGTCCTCAGCGATTCTGTGGTGAGGGATCCTTGTCAAATGCGGATGTGGAACTTCACAGTGTCAGCAGGCGTCACTGTGAATTCCAACTTTTTACCTTCCTTTAAGGCAAATAGAGGGACGAGTTACGTAATTCTATTTGGCCATGTTCCTACATGAAATTCTCTAATTCTCTAATAATTCCTGTGATGGGAAATTATGATCCAGCCAAAGCATGAGCACAGGGCTGATTTCATAGAACATTATTTTACGTGGAAGTGAACGTGAAGATGTGATCCTTTTACTACTCAGATGGACTGCCCTCACTGCTCACTGCAGCTCTGATGGTGCAGGATTTCCCTCCGGAAACAGGGAACCGACTCCACTCAGTGCAGTACTTTGGATTTCCCGAGTGACATTTCCTCGTGGTAATGATCTGTCTCCCTTGGGTGCAGTGTCGGTGGCACTGGCGGGAGCCCCTGTATTGGCCAGAGCTGGTCTTTCTTCAGAGCCCGCGTCTATCTCATCAGTTGAAAAGTTCAAGGGCATGTCAGCCTGACATTTGTGGCCATGAAATGTCATATTTCTGCCTGTTTTTTTCCTTTCCTCTTTTCAGGTTTGCATATTTTTGTGTTTATTTTTATTTTCTCATGGTTTCTAAACTTACGCCGCCAAATTCCCAAGTCTAGAATAATTTTCCGTCACTGCAGCCACTGAAGCATGGTATTGTTTTGTTTGCCACCCGGAACATCCTCCAGTTGTCCTGGGGGTGGGGGAGAGGAGGAGGAAGGGGAGCAGGTGCAGACACTCTGTTCAGGGGGCACTGACCCTCAGCAGGGGCGTGACAGGGCTTTAAAATAGGATTAGACACCCAGACAAGGAAAAGGTCACACTTGACATTTCCACTGGAAATACCAATGCAAATAGCGCTGATGCTAGGGACATTCTTCACACACACACACACACACACACACACACACACACACTTCTTATAGGTTTAAGAGAAAACATTCAATGAATTGTTTCCTAAAAGCTCAAAAAAGCAACTGGAAACAGGGTCCCACAGTAAACATGACTCAAAGTTCACTTGAGACATTTTTTCTGTGTGACTTGCTATTTGCAAGATTTAGTTTTTTTGTCATAGGAAGGAAAATAAGGACGGGGCGGTGGGGGAAATGCCATAGAGCCTTGGAAACTCTGATCGTGCTGTATTGAAACTCCCACTTGATTTATTTTTAAAACTCACTCGCCGGTCACCAGGATCCTACTTCCACCTGCCAATCGCCCCGTCTGTCTCCCGCATGGCTGATGATAAGCGAATGATAACATTTCCCATTTCCTACCAACAGTCTCCGACATCAAAGTGAAACCTGGAAGCACCTGTCGGAGGAAATCTGTCCACCTGCCTCAGGAGCCACCCTCCCTGTGGAAGCTTCCTGGTTGTTCACCAGAAACCAGGAGGTCATCTACGCAACGCACCCAAGGACAGACCTCCCAGGAGGCTTCTGGCTCCAGGCACCCGTGGCTTCACTGCGACCAAGACGCAAGGCACCATACACAGCATCCAGAGCAAACCAGACCAGCACAGCGTGGCTCCCACTACCAGGAACTCCAGGATGCTGGGTGCAGTGGCACACACCCGTGACCCCAGGGACCCGGAGGCTGAGGCAGGAGGATTGCAACAATAAAAAATAAAAAGGGCTGGAGATGCAGCTCAGTGGTAGAGAACCCTTGGGTTCAATCCCCAGTACGGCCAATAATATAAACAAACAAAAACAAAGAAGTAAACAATACCTAAATTAGTACACAGTCAACCCGATAGCATTTTCACGAAGAGAAGGGGCACCCACAAAGTTTGGCTCCGTTTAGCCTGGAGCGAGCTTTCCACATCCCCTGCTCCCGAGTGAAGGGTGATCATCAAAACTGCCCTCCGTCCTCAGTGAACTGCTGGACTCTGGCACAGAGAAAGACGTCTTTTATCAGAGATGGGTTTAGGGTCACAGTTGCCCTCAGTTTTTTTAACCACTTGACATTCAGAACCCATGGATACTAACTGTAAAAGAGACCATGAAAGAGTGAGAAATCGACTTTCAATAAACTGAATTTTGGGAAATGTCTTCTTTGCTGAAATTATTGAAATCTACCAGTCTGAAGAAAGAATGTGCATAAGTGATCTTTTAAAGTATTCTCATAGCAATGTCTAATTTTACCTTTGTGTGTTTGCCAAAAATAATCTACATAAGTATTTATGGAGCCGTTTTCACTGGGATCTGTTCAGTGTTTAGCTAGAGATATTATGCTAAAATGAAATGTAAAATTGGGATTTTTTTTTTTTTTTTTTTGGTGCTGGGGATTGAACCCAGGGTTTGTGCATGTGAGGCAAGCGCTCTACCAATTGAGCCCTGAATTGGGAATTCTTTGATGACCATATTATATAAAGCTGTTAAAGCAAAAATTTATAATTACAGGAATGTCATCTTTTTCTTTACTGAGGAGCTATAGACCTTATGATTAAATACAAAATGTGTCTCGAGAATAAAGTGAGAGACCAAAATGAGAGAAATCAGATCTGTACTCACAGCTCCTAGGGAGCAGAAAAGGGAAGGGTATATATTCAACTTTTTAACTATAAGGTTCAATTCACAATGATAAATACACAATCAACATGCATTCTTTGATCATTAGTGAGATTAGATTTTTTTTTGTTGGTGAAATTGTCATGATTTTTTTAATGACTTTATTTTGTTTGTTTATGTGGTGCTGAGGATCAAACCCTATTCCTCTAGCAAGCGCGTTACCACTGAGTCACAACCCCAGCCTCAGTCATGAGTACAGTATCCTTCTGTATTCGGTTTGTAACTAATGCTGTGCCAGTGATGTTTCTGCAAATGTTTGTTTCCATTTTATCATTTTATGCTCGGAAAGTTCATCTTCACCGAGGCCCTGGATTTGATCGCCAGCACTACAAAAAAAAAAGTTCATCTTCATCTCAGAATTGGTTAAATACATGATTTTCTGAGAATTCTTATAGTTTTAATTCTTCTAATACTTATCATTATGGTAAAAGAATGAAACTAGTTTTGTTTTTCTCCACCTCCTTGTCACTAGGATCCTATCCAGTCTCCCTGACCAACTTGTCCTTTATCTAGGACTCTTCTAAATGACGAGTGGTCACAGTAGACATGAGGACCGTCTTCCGGCTATCTTACTTGGCTAGTCTGTCCTGTGTCAGTCTCACATTCCTTAATTTCTGTCACTTCTCACACAAGAATTAATAACCACTCTTTTCAAAAGGGTAAGCACATATTTTCACATTTAGTCTTCTAAATGAATTTATAATAATTGGCTCATGTAAGAAAACTTTTCATTAAAGAAAACTATATTGGTTATATTGATTAGAAAAACAGGAGATCTGTATCAATTTAGAAATGACTGTCAAGTTTTTCTTGTTCAACTTTTCCATCCAGAAGCAAAGTACATCTTTCTGTTTTCATAACATGCTAGTAAAAGGTTTTTTATTACTTATTATTGATTAAACCTTTTCCCACATTTTATCTCCTTAGCAGTTATTGCTGCCAAATGGAAAGCTATTG